>NC_052058.2:162031842-162641217 GCF_903992535.2 Arvicola amphibius
GAATCATTTGATAAATAATTTGTCATGAAAAAGAGTTCTTGATTGGGCACTCCAAGTGTCCCTCTGGAACCCATAGCAGCTCAGACAGTGAATCGGTGCGCTGCATGAGTCTACTTTCCACTTAGTGCTTAGCAAAACAGTAGCTCGTCTTCAGAATTCTTCTACACATAAGTAGCTCAGTCACATATATTCTCTCAAAATTATAAAGTATTCATATTTTTATTTTTGAAGATGCATCTCTTTATTCCAGAATTTCATCCTGAAAATTCCAGTCTCTCAAACAACATCAACTACAAAATTTTGCTTTTTAACTCAGATAAAGATTAGCAACCTTGACCTGGAGGGGTGGCTTAGCTGGTAAAGCTCTTGCCTTGCAAGCATGAGAATACAAAATTAACTTTCCAGAAATTACATAAATGTGCTAGGTGTTGTCACACACACTTCTAATCCCAGCACTGAGAATAAATAGACAGAAAGACACTGGGGTTCACTGGTTATGCCTGCTGGCATAGTTGGCGAGTTCTAAGCAGTGAGAGACACTTTGTTGACGGAGGTAGATGGTTTTCCTACCGATGACACCTGAGGTGGTCCTCTTGGCTCCACGTGTGTACCTATCTACACAATAGCACATGTAAGAATATACACAATACCTTTTAAAACAGTTTTATATAAATATGATCAGTACTCACAGGAGGACCTAGAGGTAGAAGTGAGCTGAAAATGATATAAGCAACATATATATATATATATATATATATATATATATATATGTATAAAAGTCTCTAAATTAAAACAGACAAAAAATTGTCAACCATAAACCAGGAATGTAGTATGTACTATCCTCGCAGCTGAAGAAGGGAGCTGCTTGGAGGGAGCTGGTTGCCATGCCAGCATGAGCATCAAGAGAAATGGAGAACAACAGGAAAAGTTCATGACCCATGATTGAAAAACACACCCTCCAGTAATCTCTAGAGGGAGCATGTGGGAAGATCATGTGTCTTTCACTTGGTGTTTCTTTTATCTGAATGTACATGCTTGTGAGTTGCCCATTGCCTGGTCCTTGTGAGTTACATGAATGGTAGGAGCTAAGTGGAAAGTCATAGGATCAAAGAGATATCTAAACATGTAATATTCCACTTTATTGTCATCAATGGTTTGTGGGTGTGTCTACTGTCCTCTGCCCTTTGTTATGAGTAGAAATAGAAGCCCTGTGAGGAGCTATTCAAACAACAAGAGCAAGTTCTAGCTCATGGCTCTTATATACTAAGTTCTTAGACTTTCAAAGTTTATAGTTCTTATGTGGTTTTATTCATTAAAATGTTTAGATAGATGTATACAGCATTCCAATTCTAACTTTAGAAAAAGCTGAGGGGATTTTGTCTGTAAAAATATGAAAAATAGTTAGCCAGGCAGTGGTGGCACATACCTTTAATCCCAGCACTTGGGAGGCAGAGTCAGGCAGATCTCTGTGAGTTAGAGGCCAGCCTGGTCTACAGAACGAGTTCCACAACAAGCTCCAAAGCTACAGAGAAACCCTGTCTCAAAAAAAAAACCAAAAAATGAAGAATAATTATTATGTTACAATTTTCATATGATAAATTATGAGAGTCTGAACTCATAAACATGAGTTATTAGAAATATTCATGAGGCCACATTAACCATTCACAGATTAGACAGCAAGGAGTAGATAGGAGCCTATTTCAGTAATTTGCTAGTTTTTATTTAAGTAGTATAAAGTCGCTCAAAAATGTTTTGCTTTGAAATCTCCCAAGAATGTGATTAGGATATGCTTTTTATACCAGTAAGAATACCAACATGAGATACCTTTACAAGTATGATTACCAGTGTTTGGTATTCTGTGATGGTCAACTAAGAGAAAGAACCCAGATTCAAGTGTTACTCAGACATGTTGACCTTTCTGATCCACTGAGTGAAGAGAAAGCACATTAGACAAAAGGGCACATTTGAGCTGGCAAGAGGGCAGGGGTCAGGGCACGTGTGATAAGTTCCAAGCTGTGCCTAGAGATTTTTACAACATATAGGTAGAAACATCTGTTTGGTTGTCGTGCATGTATTCACAATTGTGAGAAACAAGATACATTTAGAAACATGAGATTGTAGGTAAACAAGAGAGGCAGATGAGACCTCCCCCAGAAGACCATGTGAAAAGTAAACAAAGCTTTAGGAAGGTTAATTAAGGAAGTCAAAGTGACAACCATTTGTAGGTCATTTTAAATGTGGTTTGTCTCTTTCTCTTATTAGCCTGTGGTGTGTGTGTGTGTGTGTGTGTGTGTGTGTGTGTGGTATGGGTGTGTAAGATCAAAGGTACTTATTAACAATTATGCATGAAAAGCATATTTGAAAGCAGATTTTGTTCTTTGCAGTGTAACTGTCCTGTGTGGTCATCGCAACATCATTCCTTCTGCCAGTAGTCTACTCTTCATATCGGCAGATTCTACATTTATATACAGACACTCTTTGAATGAATATACCAAAAAGAAATAACCAATTAAAACTGTCTGAATGTGCACGGTTTTTCTTTTCATCGTTGTCTAAATAAAGCAATATCACAGTCATTTATATTAGCTATTATATACGGCCTAGACATTATTTAGTGTTGTCAGAAGGATGTGCGTGGGTTGGATGCCAGCACTGCCACATTTTATACAAGACATGTAAGAATCAGAGGGATTTGATGCCTCCTGAAGCTAATCCCCTGCAGATATCACACCACAAGAAAAGGTCCAATGGCATTACTAGTGAGCACAGCAAGGTCCTTATCTTGCTGAGCTGTCTTGGAACCCTAACGTGTACCGACGATGCATTAATCCTTTTTATTTTCTTATATTTTCCATGCTTGTATAACGCAGCTGATAATTTCCACATCTCGCATGCAGTGAAGAGTTAGCGATTAGTCCAAATGGCGAACAGATTGCAATACAAAAAAGTAAACGTGATTGGGAGAAATCTAAACAGTGCGTGTATTGTACATGATTAGCTTTGCTCCAGCTTTGCTATGCCTTCCCCCTGCAATCGATGTAATTGCATCTTGCGACTATGTTACAACATGTGTTCTGCCCAGATGAAGAGTAATCACAACATGTAATTTGAACTTGTCATTTGGTAGCATTACTATAAATGGCAGGAGAATATTTTGTTAAATCTTTATGACTGGAATATGCATTTTTATAATCATTCCAGAAAGTGACTGGGGGTGGCACATGCCTGACAAGAGGCTTTGTATTAAGCTTACCCGTGTGAGCTTTTTAAAAAAAATTCTACACTGAACTTTTCCTCATTTTTGGCAACTCATTCTCTTGGGAGGATTTTTTTTAAAAACATAGTCATCAGTGAGCATATCATATGATTGCAAGCACACACACTGACATATGAACATATTATGAGTAAAATAAGAGGCTGAGTATGCGACTCTATCTCTTGGATTTGAAAGAAATAACACTGTCAAATCACCAAGTCCCTTCTGTAAGAAGCTTCCCATTTTTCACATCCAGGGCTCTCCCTAGCTTTTGCCCCAATCCATCCTGCTTTTTCACTTGGAACAAACAACCCCCTCTCCCTTCATCACCCTTACACTTACTACCTCAGTTGCGGTCAAGCTTCCCCTGCAATGTGTCACAGATGTCTCAGAGAATACCCATAATTCACTGTGTGCAGACCTTTGAGCTTACCTTAGATTCCACTATAAGGACCAGGTCTGCATAGGCCTATATTCTCCATGGTAACAAGGACATTGTCTCATTCCTCTCTGTATAATAGCGGTAACTGACACTTTACATATAACATGGTAGTCAACCCCACCACCTCATCTCCACCTTAAATCTAGCCTAACTTGTCTTGTTATTAATGAGCAAAATCAAAATTCTTTCTTGGGTGGAGATTTCGAGGCTGTAAACCTGAACTGAGAGCCATTGTGGATTCTTTGGCTATCTACAAATCCTATAATCTACGCTTTATAACTAGGAATAAAATGTAAATTGAAATGTGAGAGACTAGACTCTTATCCTGGATGAATAAACACAGAGCGGTAAATGTTCACACCAGTCCTCCTGGGCTCGAGAGCGTCCTCTCGTTACTACAGTGAGGTGGTGAGAATTTCCAGAAAGACTGTTGAAACAGAGAGGAGAGCAAGGCAGATCTGGTCACCCAGGATCTGTATTTCGATGAACAATGAGATAGCCACAGATGAAGAATGTCTCTGATTATAAAAGAATTAAGACTGTGTTACACACAGCATTATATAGAAGTCCCTGCCACTGTCTTTCTGAAGAAGCCCTGCTCACTGCACAGTGTATGTGACTGTCTTTTCCTTGAGTCTTCTCTGCTAATGCCCTTGCTTGAAGCTTTACTGAAATTTTTCTTAATAAGCTTCAATTGTGTTCCAAAAGTTATTTCTTTTGAATATTTTACATCTAGGAAACCAAACATAGGGTAGATACTCGTTGATGGATAAGGATATTGCTCAGTTGATAGAATACTTATCTCATATGTATGAAGTCCTGGGTTGTGGCAATTGATAACCGGAAATAGCTCTACCCACCTGTAATCTCCAGACATGAAAAGATGAGGAAGAAGGATCAAAACCTCAAATTGGTGATCTGGTGAAATGGTTCATCTGGTGGAAGCTTTTACACACAGGCCTGATGACCACTGTTGATGCTGGGATCCTACAAGATGGAAGGAGAAAACCAATTCCTAAGCATTGTCTTCTGACCTTTATATTCCTGTTATAACTGTATGGTGATGCATTCAAGCACAGCACACACACATACACACACACACTAATGCACACAATTTTGTTTTGCTTGTATTAAGAATGCCAGGCAAAGCTATTCATGGGACTTTGAAACCTTAACTATAGACAGCACTGACTTTGTTGATGTTGGGAAAGCAGGAGGAAAGCTATGAGAAACTTTAAAATATTCACTATTCAAATATCATGCTAAAGTTAAATATGTTAGAATTAAAATCTCAGTGTGTATGTCATAGTAAATTTAAGTATTTCTGTGTTGTGCTTTTTGATTTTTTACTTTATTACAAAGTTTCATATATGAATATTATATTTACACCATTTTCATTCTTCCTACCCATTCAATCTCCTCACCATCTTCTCCACTCCATTTGAAACCATGACCTTTTCATTTTCAATTATTATTGTTATGTAGTCAAATAATAGCTAAGTAGATAGACAGACACAGAGAAAGATAGATAATAGATAGATAGATGATAGATAGATAGATGATAGATAGATGATAGATAGATAGATAGATCATAGATGATAGATCAATAGATAGATAGATGATAGAGGCAATAAATCCTACTGAGTTCTTTTAATGTTTTAAGTATATCTTTGTGTGTTTATGGTAGACCATTTTGGATTAGATTATTTATCAGGGTTGTCCTCGCTGGAGAAAAGTGATTCTCCCTTTATCAACACACATAGATTGATTGCCTGTATCTGTTTATCTAAGAGTGGAACATTAAGAAACATACCTCCATTCAGATTGGCAACTCAAATGGTGATGCCATTATCAAATCTTGTTTAGGCCATATTGTTGATATTTCATGGGTGCAGTTTCACTGCTGTGTCTAGAAGACACTATTTCACAGCAGGTGTCCTGGGTCTCAGGCTCCTATAATTTCTCTGTCCTGTCCTCTGTGATTTTTATTGTAGATATATCAATTACAGCTAGGCCACATTATGTTTTCATATGGCTCGTCTTTCTTAATATTCTCCTGTATTTTCTAATCGTCATTGTCATATTGTGACAATTTATATCACTAATATGATTTGAGCCAGTGAATCCTTCCATGAGAAACTGGAACCAATCCTATTGTTCCCAATGCTTTCTAATTGACATACTAACAGCATACTGCTGTTGTTGGTCCTTTTGTCTAGTAATAGTGTTATACGCATTTACCATCTCTAGGAACACTCTTAAATGAATTTTTAAAATGTGGTGTTAAGTAAAGGACTGTATTTTAGTGGTATAATGTTGGTTTTATCCAACATATATTGTCACAGGAGAAACAATCAAAAATACGGCATGTGAGTATGTGCACTCACACTCAAACATATAGTTGGATGGTTTTATACACTTATTATACTCACTTCAATTATGAAAGTTCTCATGATGTTTATTTGACCCTACTGTGAACTCATTATTTGGCATTGAGTAGATCATTTGGCTTATCTGTACCATAAAGTTCCATATATAAAAGGAGCTGCTTTAATGGGTAACCAGGAAGGCATTTTATGTTCTGTAGCAATACAAATGATCACATTCAATTAGGAATTTGATCAATTAGAAAGAATTTTATTGACCAGAAACAATCCCAGAATGTAGATGAAGAATTTTTAGAGACAAAGGCAAATAATCCAACTTCTGTCCTCACTAGTGACAAATATTCTTAAATTTTCAGAAATGGCCAACTTTATTCATTTTGATTATGAAACTAGTAGACAAAGAAGCAGACCAAAGATGTTTATTATGAAGCATTACCTCCTCTAATGAGGAGGCTGTATGCCACTGACTCCCCGTTGGCCCCTTTGAGAAAACTATAAACCCTGGAGATCTTAACTTTTTCACTATTCCTATCAAATATTAGGAACATGTATATGATATCTTTCTTTCAAAAAGTAAGTTCCTCATTGTTTTGCAGAGGGAAATTCTCAATTTTTACTTAAAATAATTATAAGGAATTTATTGGACTTAGTACAAGTGAATCTTGAATTATCTCATTCTATTTAGCTATTTCCAGTCTCATCTACTAACGTATAGTGATAATGTATAGTATCCTCTGAGTTGTGTCCTCTACCCACCCCCCCACATACACAAAATTATTTTCTTCAGTCTCGGTATCAAATAGCTAACCATGTGACTTTATTTGAAACAGAATCTTTACAGATGCGTCAAGTTAAGATGGAACAGTAAGAGCTCCCAGAAGGTCCATGTACAGTAGTTGGATTCCTTAAAACCATCGAAACCCATGAGAGAAACACAAGAGAGAAAGCTACTCTATGCCTGTGGTATCTTCCATGCAATAAGCAAAGGAATGCCAAGGGCTGCCAACAACAACTACACTCTAGGAAAAAATTGGTGGAAGAGCCATTTGTTTTGTTTCTGAGACCCTTTTAAGAGGCAATATCCATGACAGAGTCTTTTTGTGAACTTTCGTCCTCCAGAACTCTAAGAAAAACCATTCATATTCCATTAAGGTATCCAGTTTGTGGTAAATTGTTGTAGTGATCCCAGGATATTAATGCAGATTTCAGTACCTATAACAAGTGTGGTGTGTAACAAATACTTAAGCATTGGCTGGATTAGCTAACGAGCTTTGAGGCTGGTTATGGGAAAGGCCAAGATTGCCATAAACAATTTGCTGGTAAATAACAGAGCTGCTGAAGTCAATTGAATCAGATGAGGTCTGAGAAGGAAAGGAAGAAAACAAGATATAAATCTTTCATCTTAGATGATATGTATATCATTATGGACAAAATGATTGGAGAGCCATGGGCTCTAATGGTATTTTTAGTGAAGACTCATGACAATATGAGGATACAATGATTACCAGGGGAAAGGGAACCATAACTATAAAGTACCAGAGAGCTTTGCTTTGATGTTTAGAGAGAGAGGGAAAGCAGACGAATTTGTCAGTGAAGAACTTTGGTGTTCACCTGAGAATATTGACAGAGTAGAGAAGATGTCACATTGGTTGTCTGTGAAGGCCAGTACAACTAAATAAATTAGGAACAAAGAGTAAATTAGGGTAGAAACTGCTAAGCAAGAAAACAAAGCACCACTTGATAACTTGGAACACACTCAGGTAATCCAGAGATTGCAAGCGCCATGATTAGTGGACCTTCTGTGAGCAGATGAGGTATGTCACCCAGGGATGCAAAGCGCCATCTCCATCAAAGCAGAAGTGGGTAAAGGAGGCTCTAAGGTCTTGACGAGTTGTAGAGAAGTCTTATGTACTATCTTAGCCCCTGTTCTATTGCTGTGAAGAGACACCACGACCAAGGCAACTCTTATAAAAACAAAACATTTAGTTGTGCCGTTGATTAGAGTTTCAAAGGCTTAGTGTTTTATCATAATGACAAGGGACAGGGAGCATGCTGACCTACATGGTACTGGAATGGTATATGAGAGCTACTGACTCATATTCAGAGACAGACAGAGGCAGAGAGAAACAAAGAGACAGAAACAGAGACAGATGCTTGTCCTGGTGTAGGCTTTTGAAACCTCAAAGCCTATCACCTGTGAAACACTTCATCCAACAGGGCTACACCGCCTAATCTTTTTAAACCTTTTAAACAGCTCAATTCTTTGATGACTCAAATACATGAACCTATAGGGGCCATTCTTACTCAAGCCATCACATACATGACAACAAATCCTAGTGAGAAACAGGCTTTTGGAGAATGTCTATGACCAGAGGAATGAAGCAGTGGTCATTGGATTCCCAAAGGAAGACTACTGGACTCCCAAGACACTAAAAGAAGAAAGTGGGTAGACAGGGTGGAGCTTGCCCTGGTGGATTCAGAGGACAGATAATTCAAAAATAGGTTGATGATATGTTTCACCTGGTGGAATATGGTTCAGCCAGTCTTACTTTCTTTCCTCCCTTCCATTTTGTAATAGGAATGTCAATATAACAACGTATTTAGAAAAAAGAAATAAGTCAATGCCTGGTGGTGGCCCTCTGCTGCTTAGAATAACTCACGGTTTCCCCATTTCTCTTGCACATTTCTTAGGGTGATGTCTAATCTTGGTTGTCAATTTGACACACCTGGGAAGAGGGAGACTCGGTAGGGAAATTGTCTCGATCACATGGGACTGTGGCCTTGATTGTGAGGCAGTTTCGTTAATTGCAGCAGAGCTGTGAGGATTGAAACCACTGTGGACTGAGCCATCCCCAACCAGGCGGGCCTGGACTGTGTAAGAAAGGCAGCCAAGTAGCGTCCCTCCATGTTTTCTGTTTCGGGTGCTACTGGAGTTCCTGTCTGGTAGACTGGGGCTGGGACTGTAAGCTAAGGACATCCTTTCCTCACTCAAATTTCTTTTCATCCGTCTTACCACAGCAACCAAGAGACAAGCCGTTGCAGAAGAAAATGTGCTGTCTGCTAGAATCCCATGGGTCTAGCCATGGAGATAAATTTGGTCCTGCAATAGATAATAACCAAAGTCTTACTGGTACATTGTTAGGAGACTTTAAATGATGAAGTTTTGTTTTTTTGTTTTGTTTCGGGTTTTTTTGCCTTTAGATAAAATTGCAGTTAAATTTAGATTTGGGATTACTTAAGATTTTGAGAATGTTTGGATGTAGTTACACCTTTATTGAGAGACATGTATGTTTAGAAACCAAAAAGGTATCGTTGACTTGTTACCAGTACCTACAAATACAATTTCATTCAAACTAGATCTTTGCATATTTAGTGCAATCAGGTTAGATATGAGCAGAAATGCCTGTCATAGTCAAAGGAATTTAGTTTTAGTGGCATGTTTGTATAAAAAGACCATGGCATGCCCCAGGAACAACAGAAAAGATTGTATTGTGACTGAGGCATGGCAGACTTAAGCTATATAATCATAATAAAAAGAGCTAGTTTATGTAGCCTACAGATATCAGACATATAAGATTTCTGTAAAAGTCCCAAGTAGCTGAAATGCTTTAAAATAATGCTATTGATGGGACCCCAAACCTAGGAGTTGCATTTTGGACTTTAGTACTCAACGGGACTTGGATCATCATCCTAAACAGAGATGCATATATAATCAACAACTCTTGAAACAGTTCAGGGAATGTTCAAGGAAAGCTGATCAGTTGTGGCTGGAAGTCAATGGAGCTTCAAACAGATATGGGTGAGGTAACACTTCAAGTCAGTGTAGCTCGTAGGTAGATGTATTTAGGGTACACAGGGGCCTGCGGAAGGCCAGGTTAGGCAGGACTGAGACCTTACAACATTGACATCGCCCAAATATCTGGCTAATCCTATGTGAGCCACAAATAAACCGATGTGATTAAATTAATATAGTAGAAAATTAGGCCAGAGTAGCAAGCAAAGCTGATTTTTCAGGACATAATTACCTGCTGAGTTTTGAATTTATTCTTGTTAGCGACACATCATTAAATGGTTTTATGTGAAAGAGTGGGATCTGAAAATATCACATTGTAGTTTATAGTTGATTCTAAGACTAAGTAGTTCCTAATAGTCTTATCACTATATAATGGATGTTATGGAACCCCCAAACTCATATGACGAAATCCTAATTTGGTAACATCAAGCGGTGTGATAGAATCCATTCATGGGCATGGATTCCCCATGGTGACATTGGTTTCCTTTTTATAAGGATAGACAGGGTATTTATTTATATAAAAGAAGACAGGTTATAGAAAACCTGTGAGCAAGGAAGTGAGTCCTCCCTGTGCCTTACACCTGCTGACTCACTAATAGTGGACTTCACAGTCTCCAAACTATGAGAAAACAATGTGTTATTTAAGTTGTCAGTATATGGCCAATTTGTTACAGGAATCCAAAATTAGTAAAACAATATACCATGCACAGTGCGCATGTATCAAGATGGAATTTGCTATAGTCTCACATCTATTTTAACTCACATGTATATGTGTACATGTTTATATGTGTGTTGGTGCATATGTGTGTGTCAGTATGCAGGGGTACACATGAGGGACAGAGATCAACCTTACGTGATGTATGTCAGGTCCTATACATCTTGATTTTTGATGCAGGATCTCTCACTGGGGCTTGGGGCTTGCTGAGTAAGTTAGGCTAGACAACCCAGTTAGTCCCAGAAATCCACCAACTTCCACAATGTTGATATTACAAGAGTGGACCACCATATGAGCTTTTATATAAGTAAAAGGGATTCCGCTTGGGACCTATGCTTACCTGGTAATCAAATTACCAAATTAATTCTCTCCCATGGTCTCCTTTAAGAGGATATAGAAATATCATGAAGCTAGTTATTAATGCCAGCAGCAGATAAGTGGGGAAAGTTTACTTTCATCTTGTAATTTTTTTCTCTGTGTGCCTCACAGCTTCTCAGTAATGAATTGCCCTTAATGTCAAGAAACTGGACAAATTAAGATGGTGAACAAGCTGATCAGTAAAAAGAGAACCTAGCAGTAGTGCAGGGTAGGAAGGAAAAGACACTGTTGTATGACTGAGAAGAAAAATAATCATATTCCCAAGGCAAAGTTTACAGGTTTAGAAACAATTCACTGAAGACGATGGTAGAGCGGTACAAACAAAGGCAGCCTAGGGAATATTTTCATTATTTTTATTGCTTTGTATTTGAAAAAGTGAGAGAGCAGAGAGGAAAAAGACAAAGAGGGAGAGAGGGAGAGATGCATGCTAAGCCCTGTATGTGGAGGTCAGAGGAAAACTTGTGAGAATTGATTCTCTCTCTCCACTATGCAGATCCCAGGGATTGGATTCAGGTCACCAGACTTGAAGACAGACACCTTTAACTGCTGAACCATTTTTCTTACTATCCAAAGCAGTAATAGTTAAGGTTCTACTAAGAGACAGCTTGCATAAAATACCATTTTGAGCAAAGAGTCAAGAGGTAGAGATAATGCCTCTACTTCTAGACATGCAAAATAAAGAAAATGAGGCTACCTCTGTGTAGGAGGGAAGGGTCCTCTTGTTTGTCCCAGCTGCCAAGAAACAAAATAATCACACAGAAACTGTATTTATTAAATCATTGCTTGGCCCATTAGCTCTAACTTCTTATTGGCTAACTCTTACATGTTAATTTAGCCCATTTCTATGAATCTGTATAACGCCACTGGCAGTGGCTTACCGACAAAGATTCAGAAAGTCTGACTCTGGCAGCGTCTCCATAGTGTCTCTAGACTCCACCCTTCCTTCTCCCAGCATTCAGTCTAGTTTTCCCCACCTACCTACATTCTGCACTATCAACAGGCCAAGGCAGTTTCTTTTTTCATTAACCAATAAAAGCAACACATAGACAAAAGAACCTCCCACACAACCTCTGGACTCTGAACAATTAGACCACCATGACTGAGAAGCTACAAGACCTATCCTAGAGGGCCAGTGTGTTAAGACAGATATTGATAAATGCAATCAGAGGATAATTTTACAGAGATTTGAAAGGCAAATGGTGATTGGTATAACCATATTCCAGGTAACAAAATCCCAGCATGGGGTGCAGGTAGAGTCCCAGAAATTGTTTTACAAAGAGATTGATACTCTCTCAGAAGATAAATATAATTCACAATTATAGCTAATGTGCTGTAGGATGATTAAGTGTTCAAATATAACTAAAAATGTGGTAAATTCAACACCTCATAATGAGGAGCTGACAAGTGATGTAGAAAGCCTGCTTGGAAAAAAAAATACCTCCCTGCTGCTTGTCAGGGTGTCTTTCCAGATGAGGTACATAAATAAACATGTCACTCACAGCGTCTGCACTTCTACAAGGCTGTCAGCAAAGTGGGGCGGGAGCACAAAACCAAAAGTCTGGATTAGAGATCAAACACATACGAGTAGCATAGGCGAGTCATCTTGGCAACAGTGTTATGCACCTGCTAGGTGTAGGCACATAGAAGGGCTCACTGGCATCTTTACAATTATGCAGTAAAGATGGCCTATGCCGACCAGTAGAATCCTGTCTGAGTTCAGCCGTTACACTGCTAATTAGAGCTGCAGCTCCATCTCCATCATAAGGTATCCTTAAAATGCGGACCGCAGTGCACGTCAGCATTGGAGCTCACCTGGAATTTTGACTTTTCTGTATAGCCTGGCCAGCCAGGAGAGTGGTCAGATACCATGATGTAGAGACAGGAGGAATCCAGGGTTCTTTCCATATTGCTTTGTTCATACTGTTCATGTTTTCATCTGCTTCCTAGAGGCTGCACTAGGAGTACTGAAAGTAAAAGGAAAATATATCATTATTCTCATTTTGTTATATATTTGAAATAGTAGAATGATAAATAAATTCACAAATGTAAAAAGAACATAAAACTAAAAAAATCTACATAGAAAATGGAAGATTTGCAGTAGTTTACTTAATTGGAGTGATAAATATAATTTCAGTTCCTTGTTGGAAAAAGTAAAGTCACCTTACTTATGAAGGAAACCCAAATCACTGAAAAATTCATACTGTGAGAGACTTGTCAAAGTGGAACTGGGTAGAGAGGGTCTGTTTGGTACAAAAGTTCTTGAAGAGTGGCCAGGTTTTCATAGGCCCTTCTCTAGTCTCTGCCTAAATAATACTGTATCTCTCTTCCTGCTCTTCAACTCAGAAATTTAAAAGAAGCTTATATATATATATATATATATATATATATATATATATATGTGTGTGTGTGTGTGTGTGTGTGTGTGTGTGTGTGTGTGTGTCTATATTTGGAGACATCAAACACAATTGTTGTTGGAGCCATGCCAAAACTCTTTCCAGTGAAACGATTCCTAAGAAAATAGAGTTGTAGTCAAATGCTTTTCCATACTTAGGTCAGAATCTAGACAGACAATTTATTCTTCTACTCATGGTCTTGGAAGATTTTATTATACATTACCATCAAATAAAGTGTACTAGGTCAGGAGAAATTCCTGAAGACAATGATGTTGGGAATTCTCCCTTCAAAATCTAAGCAGATTACATTGTTTCCTCTGGTGAATAATTATACCCTTCACACAGAATTTTCAAACATCTTATTGTGCTCCCAATTATTGAAAGCCAGACCATAGAAGCTCAGTAAACATGGGAATATTTATATCATATGAAAAAGCATCAAAACAAAAACAAAGTAAAACCCAGGAACAAATCAAAGAACAGGAAAAATGCAGCAAAAAAATATAAGAGAAAATGACAGCAAAAGGAAGTGTAAGAAAACTTATCCCTAATATTTCCTATGGCTGCAAAATTGGTTATGTATCCCTAACACAGTGACCACAGTCATTTAAGAAGTAAAATTCAGGTAGGTGCTGTGGTGCATTCTGGGGGCAGAGGTAGGTGGGTCTCTGTGAGTTCAAGATCAGTCTTGTTTACAGAGAGAGTTCCAGGACAGTGAGGGCTACCTGTCTCACAAAATAAAACAAAAAGTCATGTAATAATTTTTTGGCAATAATATACCATGTTGGCATGTACTATAGAACATTCTGATAACAGCAGAAACACTTGTAGAAAAAGTTGAAGGACTTGAAATGAACTAAGTCCACAGAAGTGAAAACCATAGAAGACTCAGTGCTTGAGGAAGGGCTAAAGATAAGGACATACTACATTAAGTAGACAAAATTGTAAAGGAATAAAATAAAGATAAATTTCATCCAACAGTCACAATCCCAATTAGAACCAAGTCTAGAAAGGGAATCAGAAAGAACAAATTATGTAAGATATAAAAATGTATTATCTCAGAGCTTAAAGCTGATTCCTAGAACTGAATAATGTGCTTTTTCAGATCTAGTCACAGACCAGCATATGTATGAAATTGATCTATATAGAGCTACGGCATTATACTACTTCAGAAAGATGAGAAAGAGGAAATTCTAAAATATTCCAGAAAAATTAAAAAGCGAGTGACATTTGTCAGGTCAGAAATCCCTGTGGGCTTCTCAATAGCAGCACTGGACAAAAGAGAATGAGCAGCATTTTTAAAATTGTTACTATATTACATTGTATTCATGGTCAAGCTCATTTATTAATAATGTCAATAAAATAGAAATCTTCATATGCTTCATCCATGCTAGGGTTCAAATGCTCTCTAAGCTCTTTTCTAGAAAATGCTGAAGTGAGAGATAAGAAGCTGAGAGCCTTGTGGGGAAAGGGAGTAAAAGTGTGCCTAAGTGTTGAATGGGAAACTGCAAAATTATTTTGAAATATGTGCATGTATTATCCTGATTTTAAAAAGGAAATGTATTTTAGCATATTACATGGTACATATCAATATTCAGTAAATGTTACCTGAATTTGAATTAGGAATCGGACTGACTTTGTGTTCACTGCAATTAAACCTTCTTTGCTGTCAGGGTTGTCTCAAAGGCACGTTGCTGGGTTAATGAGTATATATTTATGCTCATTTATCCTGTAGCTCCAAGATGCACCATGGTTTTTTGAAGCCCTTACAAATCTGACCATGTTCACTCTTCTTCCTTTGTAATTCTCTCTTGTGTTTCCATTTTCTGTGGTAAAGCTATCATAATATTGTTTTAAAGGCCTGGAATTTTCTGAGTGGTATCAGTGATGTGTGGGGTTTCTGATACTCAAGCACCTTACATGTTTTTGCATATGCATACATTAACTTTATGTAACACTTAACTCATGTGAAGGACATCCTCAAGGGTGTATGAGTAACACAGATCATAAAATTCATAGATGCGTGCATATTTATATATGTGTATATATACACATATATATATAGAGAGAGAGACTATTTTGACAAAGAAGTATTGCTTTAAAAATTGGGAAGAAAGCACAGAGTCAATAGGGCAACTGTGTCTCAGCAAGAATAAAAAGAAAACTTTAACAAGTAGAAATCTAAGCCTACAAGGGTAATGAGGTCTCATGGGGGGAGTAAATGAAGAATACAAAGGGAACATTTTGAGGTTGATTTCACTTTTATTTGGTGTAATTCACACACACACATACACACACATACACAAACATACACATTGCATATGGAATGAAATTTTTAATACTGCAGCCTAGAGTCTGTATAAAATTTCCTGATTCTTAGGGAGCTCTTATTTACATATGGCCATCATCAACTGAAGTTTGGTAGCAGATTCTTTATTAAATAAAACACATGTTCTACAAGAGGGTGCAAACTTAAACTCCCTTTCATCTGTTCCAGAGCTCTGCTTGAAGCTACAATATTACTTATCTAATCCAGAATACTAATACTTTGCAATACTAAGGTTCACTGTAAAACTCGGAAACCATTTGCACCCTTGTGACAGTCACTATTGGTTCAGTTTCTATAGCTATTTGTGACTCACAGCACATGTCCAGTGGACCTGCTGGATCTGAGTGGAATTTGCAGAAGGAACAGTGACCAGAGATGCAGATCTAGAAACCATAGTCATTGCCACAGTTGCCTCTGGGGCATTTGGTAAGATACTGTGAGAGCCATGGTCCACAGATAGGGATCAAGAACCCAGTGAGGAGCACACTTGGGTACTCAGGGCAGGTGGTATGCTTCTTCTGTGCAGTACAGGCAAATGCTTGACAGAGAGACAAACAAGGGTACAAGCATCTTGAGAATGTCTTTTGTCCTCCTCCTAAGGGCGTGGGACACCCTGTGCTTCCAGCTCATATTTAGAGAGGACCACATCATCACTACCTCCTTGTCTATGTGGGTGACATGTCAACAAGAAATTGCGGTGCAGTTCCTTTTGAGATAGGAAGAGAGCACAGAGGCGAGAGGACAACTGTGTCTCTGTGAGAATTAAAACGAAATAAAGAAAGAAAAAAAACTTTAATTGTGAAAAATGAAGCATACCAGACCAATGAGGTCTTATCAGGTGGAATAAATCTTGGGTTTCAAACCTGAGATTTTTAAATCCAGGTCTTGAAAAGGGCAACTTTGGAAAGACGGGCATCCTTAACTATCTGATAAAAAGGGGGTTGACTACAAGGTGGTTTTGATTTTAAATTTCTTGTATGAAGGTTAGCACTCTGTGTTGCAAAGCTTTAGTATAAAGCTCCACGAAGCTTGTTGTCATACTGGTGAGGGAAGGAGCTAGACAGTGAATGTGCACACTTGGGTCTAGGTCTGTTCCCGCTCCTCGCCTCTTCTGGGTGACTAAAGCGAATGGGGTATGACACATAGACTAGACTCAGTGGAGATCCGTGCCACAGGTCATTAAGTTTCCACCTTCTTGTGCATGGACTGGCATGTTTACTGCGGTTAGAGCTGAGTGCATATAAGCTCTCCTTAATTTCTTGTTTCCTTATTATTTAAAGAACAGTTCTCAACAGAAGCAATCACGAAATGAAGAGCAGTCTTGAGTTTGTGGCTGTGAGGAGGAGACTCTCCGAATTCCTTCAGAGACTGACTATTAAGGAGTTTGGGCTCTGTGTAGATATGAGGTGTTAGATTATCTCTCATCCTTATTTGGATTCAAACTTCCATGTACCTAGGCAAATGTGTGGACACTATTACAAGGCTTAGCTTCAGGCTGTACTGAGTTTAAATTCAGTTTTCTTTATTTAAGGTAAAACAGCAAGTCATGTCCCTTTTTTTCTTTTAACATACTTCACCAGCTGATAGAAGAAAAAATGTCCGATGATTCACATGATCACATTGAGCCCATCATGAAAGGAGGATGAGTGTCATGCCTTTGCCCTATCTCCAGCCTCTGTCCTATCCCAGCCTGTGCTTGACCCTTTGTTATCAGCAGAAGGACTCCAAGGGCTTCCTCACACTGCTGCCTGGCCCCGCTTCTCCATTAGCAGCTCCCTGCCTAGAAGGGACAATCACCAAACTTTCCTTCAGTGACAGAGTGGACACTATGCACCTTCCTAGTGTTCACCTGAGCTCAGACCCTCCCCTTGTGTTTGTCTCTCGTGTTCCCGCAATACCTTCTGTCATCTGCTCTATGAACAACCTGATATCTCACCAGAGAGACCCCTTTTGTATGTCATGGTTTGATACAAAGCCTCACATAGCTCATGCTGGTCTCAAAGTTTATAAAGCCAAGGACAATGTCTACCATCTGATGCCCTGCTTCTACCTCCAGGTGCCGGATTGCAGGGTGTGTACCATCATATCTAGTTTATGGGGTACTAGGGATCAAGGCCAGGGCTTCCTGCATTTAAGTAAGTAATCTACCAGCTGCACCACATCCCCATCTATAACTATGGTTCTCAACCTTCCCAGTGCTGCAACCCTTTAAAACAGTTCCTCTTGTTGTGGTGACCCCCCAACCATAAAAATGAATTTGTTGTTATTTCGTTACAGTAATTATGGTATTATTATGAACTGTAATATAAATATAATGTAATAAATATATGATATGCAGGATATCTGATATGTGATTCCCAAAGGTGTCGTGACCCACAGGTTGAAAACCAGTGTTTTAGAGATTAGGAACTTTTGTTTACCTTCAGTGTCTAGTGACATGTGTGACACGTGGGAGAGATACCAGTGACCCCATAATAAAATCCTTAAACATACATGACCGTGAAGTATCCATAATTCTGACAGTGTTTCCTATTGCACCTGAGTACTATATATTCCCCAAATTGACTAAATCTGTAGCTTAAAAAATAACAAAAATAAATTCATTGATCTACATGATCATGTCATAAACTAGTGAATGTAGTTGCTACAATCTGCCTTATTGGGTGCTTTGGAATGCACCCTTCTGAGCATGCACTGTGGATTTTAAAGGAGCAAGGGGAAATTATTACATGCTATTTAGCTTCAGCTTCTGCATGGGTGTGGTCATCTGGGTGTGGCAGGATTGTGGCAAATGGGCAGAGAGACTGATAAGACACAAGAGGTCTGAAGCTTCATCCCCTCTCATTATTTCTTTTGGTTGTATTAATCTTGGCACTTCATAGCCCAGAGTTGAGAAGGCCTCAAAGCAAGCAACAAATAATCCACTGTCTATCCTGCTACCAGAGTTCTAGATATAGTAGGTGAATATTCACCTCAATATAGAACTAAGTTCTGTGTCAATAGATGCCTCTTTCTCGCTGGTTCCTGTGCTACCATGAACCACATAATCCTGTCTGCTTCCTTCCCAGAACTAAACATGCTAAAGACTCAAGCTGAATCAACAACTCTAACACTTATAACTAATATGAAGACAGTGCTCAGTGCACAAGCACCAGCTGAGTTGAAGAAGTAATAAATATGGAGATGGATAATCACATTTGGGGTGGCACATGGGTAAATAGAAAATATCTGATATGAAAAATGTGATTTATAGATCTACCAATTTTTTGCACTCCCCAGACACAGAGCTTTACCTATAAATTCATCTGCACTAATATATGTCTTGATTATTGAACAGATTCTTGCTATGTATTAAAGCTACATATTAAAAGCTAGTTTGAAATTCACTCTGTAGTTAAGGCTAGGAACTCATTCTCTATGTAGCCCATTCTCTTGTCCTCATCTCCCTGCCTCCAAATCCTAAATACAATGTCTACCACCGTGGCTGGCTTCATCTGCCATTCCTGATGTATGCATCTACACATACTTCCTTCCAATTTTTGTTGCCTATTGATACAGACTGAAAGAACTCAAAAGAAATCCCATATTCTCTTTTTCAATATTGGTACCTTGCTTGACTCTGACGTGACTTTATTTTTTTTTTTTTTTTTTTTACATTCTTAAGTCTTTTTTTTATTGAATTATTTTACTGTTAGTTGCAAGTGTTTCTCTTTTTTTTTTTCTCATGGTTTATTTTTTTTTATATTTAAAAATTTCCATCTCCTTCCCTCCTCCTCCCCCCTCCCTCCCCTCCTTCTCCCCTTTCTCTCCCCTCCTTCTCCCCCTTCCCTCCCCTCCCCTCCACCCATACCTCCCCTCCCTCCCTCTCAAGGCCAAGGAGCCATCAGGGTTCCCCACTCTATGCTAAGACCAAGGTCCTCCCAACTCCCCCCAGGTCCAGGAAGGTGATCGACCAAGCTGAGAAGGCTCCCACAGAGCCCGTCCATGAAGAACAATCAGAGCCCAGAGCCATTGTCCTTTGCTTCTCAGTCAGCCCCCGCTGTTGGCCACACTCAGAGAGACGGGTTTGGTCGCATGATCCATCAGTCCCATTCCAACTGGAGTTGGTGATCTCCCATTAGTTCTGTCCCACCGTCTCCATGAGTGAACGCACCCCTCTCGTTCCTGACTTTCTCCCTCATGTTCTCGCTCCTTCTGCTCCTCATCGGGACCTTGGGAGCTCAGTCCAGTGCTCCAATGTGGGGCTCAGTCACCTTCCCCATCTGTCGCCAGCTGGAGGTTCCCTCACGGTCCTGACTTTCTTTCTCATGTTCTCTCTCCTTCTGCTCCTCATCAGGACCTTGGGAGCTCAGTCCGGTGCTCCAAGGTGGGGCTCTGTCATTTTCTTCATCTATCGTCAGGTGGAGGTTCTTCTTATTATCTTCTCAAGGATCCCAAACTTATAGGCTCGATGTCCTTTAATCATGGCTAGAAACCGAATATGAGTGAGTACATCCCATGTTCATCTTTATGGGTCTGGGTTACCTCACTCAGAATAGTGTTTTCTATTTCCATCCATTTGCCTGCAAAATTCAAGATGTCATTGTTTTTTACCGCTGAGTAGTATTCTAGCATGTATATATTCCACAGTTTCTTCATCCATTCTTCCACTGAAGGGCATCTAGGCTGTCTCCAGGATCTGGCTATTACAAATAATGCTGCTATGAACATAGATGAGCATATGCTTTTGTTGTATGATTGGGCATCTCTTGGGTAGATTCCCAATAGTGGAATTGCTGGGTCCTGGGGTAGGTTGATCCCGAATTTCCTGAGAAACCGCCACACTGCTTTCCAAAGTGGTTGCACAAGTTTGCATTCCCACCAGCAATGGATGAGTGTGCCCCTTACCCCACAACCTCTCCAGCAAAGGTTATTATTGGTGTTTTGGATTTTAGCCAATCTGACAGGTGTAAGATGATATCTCAAAGTTGTTTTGATTTGCATTTCCCTGATAGCTAGGGAGGTTGAGCATGACCTTAAGTGTCTTTTGGCCATTCGAACTTCTTCTGTTGAGAATTCTCTGTTCAGTTCATCGCCCCATTTTTTAATTGGGTTAATTGGCATTTTACCGTCTAGTCTCTTGAGTTCCTTATATATTTTAGAGATCAGACCTTTGTCAGTTGCAGGGTTGGTGAAGATCTTTTCCCAGTCAGTAGGCTGCCTTTGTGTCTTAGTGACAATGTCCTTTGCTTTACAGAAGCTGCTCAACTTCAGGAGGTCCCATTTATTCAATGTTGCCCTTAAAGTCTGTGCAGCTGGGGTTATGCATAGGAAACGGTTCCCTGTGCCCATTTGTTGTAGAGTACTTCCCACTTTCTCCTCTATCAAGCTCAATGTGTTCAAATTAATATTGAGGTCTTTAATCCATGTATAATTAAATACCATGTTGTCAGGCATCATGGGAATTAGAATTAACGATAAGAATAGAGAGAAACAGATGCTGGGACCGCTTGTTGGGGTGACGTCTGTTGGTGTCCCTCAGTGGGTCTCACATGTTTCAGGGTAGGGGCATGAGGATTAGAAATATTAGGTAGGAAGAACAGAGATATAAAAGAAAAGAAGCAGAAATTCATAATAGAACAAGTTGAGCAATCCAGTGAATACTAATTTTGCCCATGTTTATTTTTCATACACTTATATACTCCAATCCAAAAAGGGGCAGAAGCAGCAAAAGACTGCCTTAACATGATACAAACAGAGCAATTGCCTGCTTCAATACCTGAAACATCAAGCAACTATATCCTGAGTTAATCATTCTGTTGTTTAGGCAGGACATGCAATGACCATACCTGAGACCAAGATTCCTATGGGCAGCCACTCTAGGTCAAACCTCCTATTGTGTACTTGAAGGAGCAGGAATAGGCTAGAATTCTCTAACCTTTGGTCAAGGTGGAATGGATCCACTTCTGTGAACCTTCTCAATACCCCAAACACCAAGTAACCAAATCCTAGATCAAGATAATCCTGTTTGTAGCCACAAGTCAGACCTCTCGTCAATAACCTAGAAAGAGCAAGAGTAGGCTTAAACTCTTTGACCTTCAGTCAAGGAGGAGTGGACCCATTTCTGTGGGCCCCTAGACAGAGGTAGGATGCTGCAAGGGAACCTACCTATGGAAGGTACTTTAAGGAGTCTACCTGTGAAAGCTAAATTAAGATGAAAGCTGGAATCTGTATGGACCTCATGGATACTGAGGGCTTTAATGATATCAATGGATGAGCTGTAAGAACAATTGTGGCTGGAACCAAAATTTCAAAGGGGAAAGTGTAGCAATCAATGAAACAATGGTCCATACATACAATAAGCATAGTCATTTAAGACACGGCAAGGACTTTGGGTCTTCTGACTGACAGAAAAGGCAATCACAGATGAGGAGGAGGAAGCTAAGAATGGGTGATTAACTTTGACTGCTGAAAGTAAATAGGTAATGTGATTCATGGTAAAAACAAAGAGATAAAGGAGAAAGCTAATACTTGTTCTCAGGAGAACTGGAGAGGGTCAGTTTGGACTCTACCCAGTAGAAGCTTTGATCCAGAACAGTTGAACTGTGTCTCCAGTGTCTCCCATGCACTCAAATCTCTTTCACCTGAGCCTTGGCTTTGTTTGCCACAGAGTATGCTCTTTTAACTCTTCAAATAGACAGCATCTGTCAATCTTTCAACTCACCAGTATCTCTGCAAGTAAACCTTCCCTACTACTCTGAGCCAACTCACCTACTTCATCCTCTATTTATCTACAAACCAGCATGTCTCTCTTGACCCCCAGAAGTGTCTGTGTCTTCTGTGTGCTGATTTATTTGTCCTGCATCTCAGGCACTGGAGTGAAAGGGCCTGAATACAGGGCTTGTATCTGCTTTATGCGCTAGTAACCTCCTACTGCCTAGCAACCAGGCCTGGCATATTGTACCCAGTATTCTACTCTGGTCCTGAAGACAAGAGAGGGATGTTTAAAACAGCAGACTCATTGGTAAAATCTGGTTTTATTTTGTGTTCCATAATCCCTCACTTAAGACTGCCTTGTAAAGGTGGTATTTCTAGATATAATACAAAGAACATTCCCTATTCAAACCTCTGCTTAACTTATTTTTAGAGAGTCCAGGACTTCCTATTCTTTCATTGTGGTAATCTTTCCCCCTTTTGTTTTATCACTTCTGACTAGTGTATCCTAAGGAGCCACTACCAGTGTTTGCATGGATTGTCTATTTTTGTGTTCACTGAAGTATCTTGTAAGTGCTAAACTCAGGAATCTTTCCAACCTTGTTTGCTCTTCAGGATCTTGACTGTTCGCCTAGCTTACTGTCCTGAAGTTACCCCTGGCTCATGGTGGTCTGCTTTATGTCATTTTCTGAATCAAATAATTGCCCTACCGTAGGACTGTAAGTACATATTCACCTTCCTGATGAGGAGGGGGATGTGTCCAGCACTGTGTAGTGTGTGTGTCTATGTTGCTATGTTACACTGTGAGACTATATGTCCCTTCACAATATTTTATTGCCCTGGAGGGTAGCCAGGATTTTAAACTACTGTGTAAAGTTCTCAGTATGAATTGAGACCTATATTAAGATTATCAGCTAACTATCACAACCTACCTACTTCTCTTTCCACACTCTGGTAGGTTCTGCTGTACTTTATATATTGTATACTTTTTTTTACAGTTGTAAAGAATTAGAAAACATATATGTAAGCAAATTCCCTGCAAGGATTAAGCAGATAGAGATATGAGTGATGTCTGATCTCAGAAAGCTCGCCCTATGCCCCAATCTTAGTACTGAGATCGCTAACATTATACAGATAAAGCCTACCTTACACTCCAGGCGCTGTGCTGATACCACTGTCATTATGCAGCTAAACATTGGATTACATTAAAAACGATCAATTTCAATCCAAATGCTTGAATTTATACAATGCTCTCAATCTGATAGAGGAGAAAGTAGGGAATATGCTTGAACTCATTGGTACATGAAGTGATTTTATTAAGGGAACCCTGGTGTGCATGTATTAAGACCTACAATTAATAAATGAGACCTCATGAAAGTAAAAAGCTTTTGCACAGCAAAGGATACAACCATTTTGTTGAGAATGTAGCTTACAGAAGAGGAAAAGTCTTTAATGGCTATTCAGCTGACAAAGGGTTAGAGTAAAGAACTCAAAACACTAACTATTAAGAAAATAACAAAAATTAAACGAAACGTGGAACTTAAGAGTGAGCTGTCAACAGATGAAATACAGACACCTGAGAAACACTTAAATTTTATTTTCCTTCTATATGCATGGGTGCTTTGCCTGCCTGTGTGTATGTATAACACTTATGTGCAGTGACTGAGGAAGCCAGAAGAGGGCGGTGGATCTCCCATAACTGGTGCTACAGGCTGGAAAAGAGGGGAGTGAAGAAAAACTGTATAGCTCAATGAAGACAATTAAAACAATTGAATCCCCGTCCTCTGAAAAAGCAAGCTGTGCTTTTTAACTACTGAGCTTTCCAGCTCGTAAAGGAACAGTTTTTAAGACTACTTTGGGATTTCATCTTAGCCAGTAGTAATAGCTAAATTCAAAAGAAAATATGGCAGTGTGTACTGACGTGGATATGTGTGAAAGAGAAAACTTATGCACTGATGCTGTGAGTGCAAACTAGAGTAGCCACAATGGAAATCAGCCCGGAGATTCCCTCAAATAACGGACAATGTATCTCCCATGTGATGTAGCTATTCCATTCTTGGGCATATGCCTAAAGGACATTAAATCTTACTACAGAGACACTTGATTATCCATGCTCCTTGGTGTTCTATTCACAGGAGCCAGGAAACAGAAACAACCTTGAATTTATCTGCACATACTTTGTCTGACATACTTTTTCTCTTTTATGCTTTCTTTATCATCTTTAATGTTTACTCTTCCAGAAGTTATAAATGATGTATTATTTTCCCCTGATGTCCTTATGATATGATTAATCATGTTTGAGTCTGTAAACACTTACTGAGAAATGATCTTCTACCAAGCAAATCACCAAGCAGAGAAGATATTTAGATGAACGAGTGATGGTTCTTTCTCTGTAAATGTTCATATCTGACTAGAAGAGCTAGCAATTAAAGCAATTAATTAAAAATGATCCGTGCCATGGTTGGAGTAAAGACTCTCCTGTGGAGGAAAATAGAGAGTTACTTCTTCCAGGAGGAGCAATGAAACTCGTTGGCTAGATGTGCGTTGAGGGGTAAGGAGGAGTTCACTAGGTTTATAGGTGCCTTGTTTATCATGTAATTTTCATAACAGCAATACGTGAGCATCTAACGTTGCAACCTCTGTGGCGGTGAAATTCTGGGGGTGAGGACATGAAATTTGGGATTCTGTGAATGAGAGTCAGCACTTATTGTTCCAGCCTCGACTTCATGCTAACACACTGAGCAACTCATGCTTCATCTGGTAGGCAACAAGAAGTCCTTGGATATCTGTGCAACCAAGGAAAACACTTTGAAGAAGGTAGACACGGAAAAGCGGATAGATGAAAGGCTCCTCTTTTGTGTATCTCCCACACTAGATTTGGCATGGAGGATAAGGTTCACCAGAGGCTCAACACTTGCAGCATCTGTGCATGCTTGGGACTTCCTCCTGTCTCTGCAGGTTTACTAAAGTTTTTTTTCACAGGACTTGCTCAAAATCAGCCAAAAGAAGAGGAGGAGGAAGAGAAGGTAGAGTAGGAAGAGGCCGGTTGGTCTGAACTTTACAAACAAATTGAGGTTCTAGAGCTTAGCTGCCTAGATGGATCCTATGCTGAGCCACTTCTTAGATGCACGAACTTTAGAATAGTCTGGGGTGTGTCTGTGTCTCATTTCCATTACCTATAAAATAAAAATCATAATGTAATCTTCTTCATGAAATGCTCAATGTCTACTTTGAATGGCGCCTAGTATAAAACACAGACAGGACAAGGGCTTGGTATTACTATGGATGGATGACAAGATGCCGGGTTGTTGCAGTCCTCTTTGAAAAGCCAACTAACAAAGGATCAAGGACTTTCTAGTCAAATTATTTAACTGAGGCCAGTGTTTCCTGAAAAAGAACACTTACTGAGTATTTCTCATAGGCTGGAGGGATTTACATATGTTTTTACCACATAACCCCTCAACTAAGAGAGATAGGCATATAGGCACTTATTTCTATGTGGTTCTTTATGACTTTGGAAGGAGAATAAGATTTTTAAAGCTGGCCAGTCACTTGTAGATGATCACACACAGGTAAAGTGTTACACGGATTCTAAGTGAGTTTGTCTGGTAGAAAACTGATTCTTTTCTTCAACTCTTCACTTCTCATCGAGTCAAACTGGTCAGATACTTAATTTTTTATGTCTCCTGTGGTTAAATATAAGTTGACAGAGTTTCAACATGCACATATAAGCAGTGTTTTAAAAATCTAGTATATGTTTTATATATTTGTAAAACAAATGTCTCCAAAATTCTGACATACTTCATGTCTTCCTTGTTTCCCATATCTGTTTCTCTGACATCTCTGTCTGTTTCTCATCTTTCTCATCCTCTTCCTCCTCTTCATTGTCCTCCTCCTCTTCTTTTCTCCACTCTGTGCAGTTTGGCCACTTAAAGAAAAAGTTCTGAAGCAACTCAACTTATTGTGTATTATTATACACAATTATTATTATTGCCATACATGAGTTCATTACCTTCCTGCTTCAGCCTCTGTCTTCTCAGATTGCATCACCATCTCCACCTATTATTGGCTTATTGTATATGTTAATATGAGAGACCAAAAGCAGAGCACCTTTCTATTCTAATTTGAGCTTCTTAAGTATAGGCACTTTCTTGGTCTTTCAAATGATGAGCTTACCCAAGTTTATTAGTGTGACAAACTCTGCTTCTTGTTATTTTTATGGCAGTCTGGAAGGTATATATTGTTTTCTTCCAGTAGCCCTTGACTTCATTATAGAAAGATCTAAGTATAAGCACAAATGTGCACAAGGGAGGCAAATTATAAATAGAAGTGAATGAGACATTGCTTGACTCAGACTCACCAAGAATACTCCAGAGGTCAATCATATACAGCACAGGTGTTGCCTCTGATATAGGCATATGTGAGATCTAATAAATCTGATGGATCCAACAGTGGGGGCTAGTCTAGTTTCACCTTCTGTGATTATTAAGTACTTTAAGTCAAAAGTGTCAAGGTCTACTTGACTTGACTGGTAGAAGTGGGATTATGAATGCTTTAAGCAAGGCCTTTTGTCTGTCTGCTAGTCAGTGTAATACACTTCAATTTTCTAAAGTGCTAGAGAATTCACCTTTTATGACATGCATTAAATAGAAAAGAGAGAAAATCATTTAAGCTAAAGAAAAAAAGCACTGATTAGTGAAGGTGCGTGGTTGATCGGCAGTTATGATTCACCAGACAAGCTTTAATATATATAATTCAGTTTTAATAAAGGAAAGGAAAGGGAACTTACAAATCCAAGGTTCCAGCGAGGAGGGCAGGAAAACAAAGAGCAGGCAGGCCGCAGGCCCGCAAGATTTTATAAGTCAATATTAGCCTAAGGGGGACACGCCTAAGAGGGACACGCCTAAGAGGGACACGCCTTTAGACCAAGGGGGACACGCCTTTAAACCAAGGGGGACACGCCTTACAAAACAAGGTTTGGGGCTAGGCTTCCCCTTCAGATTAGATTAAGAATAACACAGAGACTGTATTTCATTACTCTGCCCCCAGTTCACAGCTATCCTGTATGGATAAATCTGTTTGGATGCAGTTGTACAACATACACCCATAAGCTTTCTACGCATACCTAATTGTGTGTCTTTTTCATTCGGAATCATTTTTTTATTCTTTAGAAGGTATTGCAATCTAATAATTTATATATTATATATAATATTATACGTAATATAATATATAATACATATAACATATACTATTACCTTACCTAAGAACAAAAAATATAAGAGAACAATCTATACTTAAAAGGTTTTACTTTTTTCAAAGTGAAAGTCAAAATAATTTTAATATGAATTATAGTTAAATTTTACTTATTTTTCCAGTGAAATTTTGATAAATATTTATGAACAGGATCTCATTCATTCATACGTACTGATTAATTACTTCATTCACTATCTACTTATTCACTAATATGCAAATGGCAGCACTGATTCCACTTTATCCTAAAAGTGCTAATCTGCAACACAATTAGCCTCATTCGTAGATGAAACTTTCTGGATATTTTATGTGAAATTTTAGCTGAAGAGCCTCCATAGTATGTAACTGGAAAGATAGATAAATAAAGAGATAGATAAATAGATAGATAGGCAGACAGTTAGATTGATACAATTTAAATCAATTTAAATTAAAACAGCTGTTTTAAATTTAAAACAATTGTATTTTGAAAATAATTTCTGAGACACAGAAAATTTGACTATACCAACTTGGATAGACAAAAAACATAGAAAACTTATGTATAGCTCTAATCGTGGATTTTTCTGTGCTCTAAATCCAAGCAGAGGAGTATCTAATAAGGTAACTGAAGGACAGAAGATAATGTTGGAACTAAAAGAGAAAGACAACATTCTATGAATGATTTCTAGAATTTTTTTTGCATTTTTTCTGAGGTTTATTCATTCAGGAAATACTTTGGAGGGCCTATCATATAGCAAACCCCTTTTCATAATATTTGTAAATCAGCAGATAAAACTGGAAAGCGGGCACAACCTCCTGTTCTCTTACACATGAGAAAGTGGTGCTGAAGCACAGACAATATGCAGGATGATCTAGGCAGGATGGGTACCGGTCGTCTAGGATGCTAGAGATACTAGAGCGCCATTGTGCTGGTTATAATAAAATCAGAGAGCAGCAGGGCAGGGACCATGCAGTTTCCTGAAGAGGGCTTGGAGCAGGGTTGAGTCATAGATGTCAGGAGGGTCATATGGGTCAACCCCTCTGCCTAGTGACTCGGGGAATGTAACATAGTGAACTTGGCAAGAACCGTGCTCTAAAGATAGGTTCCAGAAGGAAATGGGATCCACACAGGCTCTGAGCTTAATAGTGAGTTGATAATGGATAATAAGCATATGTCTTAGGTGATTTTATGAGTAGTTCTAATTGAGCTGGCACCCATTAAACTAACACACCCTGGAGAATCAAGAGATCACAGTGGCCATGAAGGTGGAAAAACAAATGGAACAGGTAGAGAAAGAATTAACTTCAAGTTCAAGGCACAGTGTTTTTTCTCTGTATGGACAGCAGGGAAGCACCAAAAGAGAGGTCTCAAGAATTTGGACAGAATAATTCTGGATCCAAAAGAGATCATGAGTTACATAGACTGGGACAGAATCAGTAAATGAAATGAGAGGTATTGTAGTATTCCTACTGAGAAATGAGAGTTGGTTTAATAGGAATAAGACAAGCAATCAGGTTCTGGTTGTCTCTTTAGGATGAAGCATTGCATGATAGATGGAAAACAGAATGGGATTGAAATAGAAGAACAAGGATAACACTGATTTTCATTTAATCCTGAGAAGGCTCCCTAAGAGCAGGCATCCATTTCACAGCATGTGAGATCCAAATGGTTGTCACATATCCAAGAGCTGACCTTCACTTGTGAGTTGGATATGAGTTCAGAGTTTCATAAATTGTTGTGGGTGAAAACTATAAAATAGTCTATCATTGCTTTGTAATAATCCTTAAAGACCTTTGCAGAATTAAGGAGAACAAGCAAGCAAGGGCAGCCAGATACAGAAGAGCAGTAACTCAGCTCTGCCTTGGTCTCTAGTCCTAGGCAGTCAGGGAGAAGGACTGGGCAGGAGCAAGCATGAGAATGTACATGCTAAGAAATCGGTTAATTATGAAAGAGGCTGTCTTTCAGCCTCATGGAACATTAGCAGAATTCTTCAGCCATTGGATTTGCCAACAAACGTGTCTTGAGTGGTGTTACTGAAGCAGTTCCAATCATGTGGTGGGGGTAAAAGCCAGTGGGCTTTATTCAAATAGGAGAAACATGTAGATAATTTATATAGAGAATTTAGGCATACAGAAAACTGAAGGTGGATTGTTCAGGGCCGTGTGCACACTTGCTTGTTTAACTATGAAAGAAAGACATTCATCAGTGAGAACATCTTAGTATCCAAAGGGAAATGTTATGATGGGATTTCTAGAGAAATGTAAAAGTGAGTGCCACACGGATGTATGAGTTCAGATGACAATAATCAGGGCTAACCTGGAATCTTTAGCTGTATAATATACGCATAGATGAATCCATCCTACATGATGTCCGTGTATCCATAGTCACATGCTGAATACAAATACGAGTTTAAGCCAAGGTCTCACCAAGTAAATTTTTTGAGAGAGGTCAGGATATGAAGCTTGTATGCACAGAAGTGATTAACTTGTTGACAGTGGAGACCATTTTATGTAAAGAATAAATGTGGGCCTTCAAAGAAGCAAGAGAAGAAAAGTCTGTAGCTAAAGATATAGAAAGTCCTGTGAGCTCAAAGGATTGTAGACAAAAAAAACATACTAGGGGAATTAGGGTAGAAATTAGGATGTGTTGGTCAAAGAATGGGCACAAGGCTTTGGGAGTATTGCATTTATAGAAAATAATATTTATGAAGATTAAGATAAGGTGTGGCTATAGTTACATAGAGGAGAAAATCATTGGAAGAGAGAATTATAGTCATAGAAATGAACTGTCAGAATTTTAGGAATATTATCTATGTACATTTATATACATTATCCCAACACTCAGAGTAATATTGAAGACTAACAATGAGCCAGGAATGCTGGTGGGAAGGGTGCATAATAGGTATGTTATGTGTCTATTTCAGGGACATTAAAAAGATGACTGACTACTCACCCCACATAGAAACCACCACCAGACCAAACTAACATTTCCGGTGAAGTTTAACTTGGCAAACTGATGAGTTTGTCCGTTACTTACAGAAGCATGACTAACTCTAAGTCACTGTATCACTGAAAAGCCAGTCCCAGCATAGGTGACAACCCACAAAATCTGTGTCCCTGGAGCTCTTATCAGAACTTTCAGAGACCTTCACAGGTTGGCAGCTCTTCTACAGACGTCTCAGCCTTCGACAGAGTACACCTTCTCCAGGAAACATTTACTACTTATATAACATTAGAGGGGGCTTTGCAAATCTTGTAGGATTCAGCTTTTAGGGACCTATGAGTTTCATTTACATTTTGAATCTCAGATTCTTCCCTCTTCCTTAGAGAAGGTATTTCAATCCAGAGAAAACTGTCAGACAGCAGAATGCTTTTCAGAGAGTAAACATTGTGTTATTAGCTATGTTTGTAGGACCGTGCTCAAAATACATGAAAACAAGTTAAAGGAAGAAATTTTTTATTTTGCTTACTGATTCTGAGGCTTCCGAAGTCAAAACAAAGAACAATTCATGTCATGTGTGGGCAGGAAGCACAGAGATGAGAAAGCTGGTGTCTTGTTGGCTTTCTCAGTTTTCTCTTTTATTCTTCCCACATCTTCCCCCAGAGGGTGGTGTAGCCTCATTCATTTATTCCTCTCTGGAAAGTCTCTCCTGACTCACACATAGGTATTCCTCGACAATCTCCTAGGTAGTTCTGAACCCAACTGACATGGAAGATTCACTATCCTATGAAGTATTATTTCAACAAGTGTGCCATAGCAGATTCTAAGAAATTAAAGAATTATAATGTGCAGCGTTTGCTACTTTTATGATCTACATTTCCAAATAGAATGTCTAAGTTCTAAACAGAGCACTTCCAAGCACAGAGCTAAAAGAAGCATGCAAAGTCAGTTCTCATAATAAGCCAAAGCTGTCTTTAGCAAGCATTGGGGAGGGGACAGAATGGGGTGACAAAGATGGAAGTGATAAGGAATAAAAAAAAAGTCCACCTCCCACTCCGGTAGCATGAAGTCAGTGTGAGAACCAGGCAACCCATTGAAGAATACCATATGGGAAGTAGGGTCATCGATGCTGAGGAAGTTTTCTATAAAAGGAAAATAGATGATCTGGACATGGTGGTGCCTACTCTTAATCCCAAAACTCTGGAGGCATAAGCAGGCATATCGTTTATGAGTTCAATGTCAGCCTGGTCTACACAGAAAGTTCTATGTAGCCAAAGCTAAATACTGAGAATTTTGTTTCAGATCAAACAAACGAAGAAATGAAAAACAAGGAAGATAGCCTTCAGGCATTCCATTCCATTCCAGAGAGTGGAGAAGAGAAAAATTTTAAAGCTTTGATGGGTACTGGATCCTGAATTCCATAGTTAAGTGGAAAACTTTGAAAGTCACAAAGTGGGTGGCAATAGATTCCTTTTTATGGAGATAATGTTATGTTCTAGTATGGTTTCTATTGCTAAGACAAACACAATGAAGGAAAGCAACTTTGGGAGGAAAGGCTTCATTTGGCTGATGAGTTACATTCTGAACTGTAGAGAAGGAGCTAGAATTACTGAAGGCTAGAACTGAAGCAGAGATCACAGGAGAATGCTACCTACCAGCAGGCTCTCTCTGGATTGCTCAGCTACTTTTCTTAAACAGCCTAGACCCACTTGCCTAAGGATAGTACCATTCGCCATGGGCTGGGCCCTTCTCTTTCAAGTAACAGTCAGTAACCCCCCCCCCCCCCCAAGAAACATGGTCCCTGGGTAATCTGAGAGAATAGAGGAAGATTCTCAGTTCATGTTTCTTCTGCCCAGATGACTCTAGGTTTGTGTCAGGTTCATGAGTGGAACTAAATATGACATCATGTGGGAGATGAATCCTTGCAAACATCTGGAGTTTCTCACAAAGCCATCAGCAGAATTCTTGGAGATCTGTATCATGAAAGAAGCCGTGTTAGTGAATGGAGAGTGTGTGCGTGACAATGGTCTCTCTTAAACCACGTGAGGGTTGAGTACGAGGGTCCCTTCCAATCTCTAGAGATAAATTACTCAGATTGCATGGAGTAGTATGGCCTGTGTATCATGCATTTTATTTTATGGACACTTCCATGTCTAATTGTTTACGGTCTTATATGATCCTCAACCTTTAGTGTAAATCTGACATCACTTACCATCAGCTTGTTACACTATAAATTTCCTTGAGAAATCTCATCTTGGTTTGTGGGCTGGCTCAAAGTATAAAATGCTTGCGTTCCTAAGAACAAGAGCCTAGATTCCAAGAACGCTCATAAAATCTGAGAGGACAGAGGAGGTGGTGCCCTCTTACAGTCCCATCGTTTCAGAGAGGAGGCTGGAACAGGGAATCCCAGAGGATACTGGCTAGCTTGACAAGCCAGAGTTACTTAGTGTCTTGTGTTTAGCAAGATACTCTCCCTCAACACACAAAGTAGAGATTGATGCAGGGAGACAGCTGACATTAACCTCTGACCCCCCACCACAAGCATGTATACTCCCATATAGGTATGTTCACACACATACGAAAGTGTGTATGCAAGTGTGTGCATACCACATATGTAAACATGTACAAAAGAATTAGTAAGGAAGAAACAAATGAATGAGAAAGCTTATCTTTCTTATCTTTTTAAATAACTGAAATCTTTGAGGACAAAATTGTCTCTTTATTCAAAAGTACATCTATAGGTTATACAGATTCCTATTGCAAGCCAAGGACATTGTTGCCTTGAAAGCTTGTTACAGTGAATGCTTGGCATAAAAATGTGGGGACTGGAACAATGGCTCAGCAGTAAAGAACACTTGGTAGTCTTCCAGAGAGGCCAAATTCAGTCCCAGCATCCATATCAGCTACTTCAAATCCACGTGTCAGGTCCATCCAGCTCCAGAAAATCCAGTGCCCTCTTCTGGCATCCATGGCATGCAGAGATACGCATAATAAATAAATTATAAAAGTAAATAATTAAAGTATATGTAATTTGTTAGGGGATTACTATCTGTATAATGCAATATAAGGGTCTTTATGAAGCTCATCACACAATTCTCAAAACAATATTTTTAAGACTATATTTTATAGGGGACAAACTCAACTTCAAAGAGTCCAATGACTTGGCCAAGGTCAGAAGTTTAACACCAGTACTCAGGTGCTGCTGACTTCAGAAATAATTCATTTTGCTTTTTCCACTGGCTCATTTCTTAACGAATGTAAATGGATCCAAATGTAAGAGCTTTAACACTTCTCAGATGTATAATGACTTCAGTAGGTCTGACCACACTCTGAGAGTCTCAAGCTTGCTCAGGCTTAGTATTTGTAATCCTAAAGGCACCTGCACTGACAGGCTTAGATGGAAAAGCACTGTCAGACTGATCAGATCTGCCAGCTGGTGGCCACACATCTGGTTAGGAAGCGATCTGATAAATCAACCTAAAGATAAGCCAGATGTTTGCTTAAATCAAGGAGACTGACAGGCACTTAGCAGTCAGAAAGAATAAGATGTTGATATCCAAATGCTACCACATTTGTAGGGGGGAAATGTCATTTCTATTTTTTTAAGCCGGTAACCAAGAGCAACAGTTGTTAGTTTCACTATACCATGCTATACCATGCTGCCCACCTGCTAGCTCAGGGGTTCTCTACCTGTAACCCTTTCATGCAGTTTCTCATAATGTGGTGACCTCCCCAACCACAATATTATTTTGTTCCTAATTCATAACTATACCTTTGCTACTGTTAGGAAATCTGATATGTTTTCCAGTGGTCTTAAGTGACCCCTGTGGTACAATCGTTAGAACCCCAGAGGAGTCACAACACATAGACCGAGAACCACAGCGCTAAACCTTACATGAATTTTCAAAGGTGAATAGGAGTATGATCCCCTGAAGATACGGCTGAGAATGGTGTCTCTGGATGGATCAGACAGTGTGTGTAAAGGAAAGACGTTGGCTGTTTATGGAGAAGTAGCAAGATCCCTCTTTCCTTGCCAAACTGCCCTAAGAATCACCGACATAAAGGAAGTAAGGGCACGTGTCTAAGTGCCTAGAACTTAGGAGTACTGAACAAAAGTGTTCAGAACAAAGGAAAAAGCAAACCCATGAAAGATTAGAAAAGAGCCTTATGGGACAGACGAACCTTCTGTTAGGGGATAGCATAATTGGGGTTCTGTTAACGATATACATGTTAATTTTACCAAAGCACCTGATGCATTCTCTTGTAAAAATTTAATTGCAGACTTAATTCCAATTGTCTTCTACATGGATTGAGAGGTGGCCCAAGGAGAGCAATACAGGCAAACGCACACCAGCAATATGCTAATTGAAGCAGGTTGTTGGAATGGAGGTCTACAGTGATTCTTGACTGTGTTCATTACCCTGAGAAATTTTCTGCACGAACGATTTAGTAGGAAGTTTTGATCTCTTAAAGTCACTAAGCCTCTATTCTGGGTGCTCGCTAGAAGAGTTTCATTGTTCACTGTCTACATCTTACATTAAACCATCTAAGTCAATCATATTTATTCAAGCATAAATATCCTTTAAATTCAGTTTCCAAAGTCAGATATTTGTACGATGTGAATAAAGAGTTATAGAGGTTGAATCTTAGAGATGAATCTGTTTAGTTCAATTACTGTATAAAGGGTTTCTCTTGAGTACGAGAAAGAGTAAGCAGCGTCGCAAACACTACACGGTCAGGCTGATGTCGTGACATGGTGGAGAATGCCAAATGCTTGCCTGGCATTTGTGAGCATTTCCTTTCAATCCCCGGCACCATAAACAATAACAAACAGTAGAATGTTTTAGTCTGTGTGGGTCACTACAGCAAAGTATCTTAGACTGGATCATTTATATGCAGCTGAAGTACATCACTCACACTTCTGGAGCTGGGAAGTCCAAAACAAAGAGGCTGGCAAACTCCATGTGTTGTAATTCCTGTCTCTCTCTGATTAAACAAGGTGAAAGACCTCACGGGGCTTCTCAGAGCCCCTTGTTAAGAGAATCGATCCCAGGCACGAATTTGGAACACTTGTGAAGGATCCTCCCCAAACGCTCTACCACTTATAACTGTCACATTGGGTATTTACTTCCATCACATGGCTTTTGGAGTGACACACAAGAAAATGATTCAGGTTAAGAAGACAGGTTTATCTCAGAATCTCAGTAGTATTTATTATATTAATTTCTATTGATGGGCAAATTCTAATTGGTGTTTATAATAAAAACCTGCAGTCAGATAATGGGGTAAATGCTGAAAGATCAGAGAGGCAGAGGATCAAGCCACAGTCAACTCTTTCCTTGCTAACTTCTTAGCCATAAAAGGGCTGAGCTCCTGTTACTTCTTGCCTTATATTCCTCTCTCTGCCCATCCGTATCACTTCCTCTCTGTCTCCCAGACCTCCAGAGCTCTATGGTTAACTAACAGATAGTTCTTCCCTCTGATCTTCAGGCAAGCTTTATTTGTTAGAGCACAAACAAAAGATCACCACATTGTATATTTTGTGATTTTAGTATACTATAAAATGAATTAACTAAAATAAATGTTTATAATATAGCATCTTATATGTTTATATTATAAGTGATTATAAGTCCCAGAAGCAGAATATTTTTACTATGAAATGGGGCTGTTAAACATTTCAAAATAAAAGAGCCAAAATGGCCTCAAGAACCTGAATCCATGAACCAAGTGCAGAAAATAAGCTTGTAAATTGTATGCTTAAATTGTCTTCATCTGTATCCTTGCAACGTTTTACAACACACTGAACTTCATATATATTCCAGTGAATCACGGTTCGTTATTTATTTTTTGTTTCTGTGCCTTCCCTGCTGTCCATGTTAACGTTTATATGCCTGGATACAAAGTCTCCTCTCTCTGCTTTGTCATGGTGCCAAGAAATTGGCATATATACTTTTCCTTTGTCATTGGACATTTGTTTCTGCTCAGCTAAAGGATGGCATTGGCAAGAGGTAACAGAAGGGGAAGATGCTAAGGTTACATCACCATGGTTACCGTCCTCCCTTGCTGACTGAGGATCACACAGCCTTCCATGAACAGTCAACTCTTTCCAGGGTCCAGTTGCTTTCTGTCTGCCTACCTGCCTATTTTAAAGTGGTACAAACCCTTCTGATTCAGTATTCTTGAGACCCTGCTCTTTCCTTACTTGATTTTTTTAAGTAAACAATTATCCTGGGTGCAAATTGTCCCCAAATTCATAATCTAAATCTGTCGTGTTCTTTCAGCCAAGACCTCGCTGGCACAGTAGTCCATCCCCACAGACAAAATACTTCCTTGTAGTAATGTGATAAGTGATTAAAACATCCATGAGCAAAATAATTTTATTTTCTACACACTTCCATTTCATTTAGAGTAAGTATAATTTCCCTTGACGTGTTTGTTTTCAGGTTTTGCTACATGCATAAACCTCATAAATATTTGCTGATTAAAATTTATATGTTCAATTAAATTAATCTACATTTGTCCTAATATCATGAGCCTTTTATACTACAACTGAGAATATTTCCTTTCATTACATCATATGAAAATCAAATTTTTTTCTTCAGGTGGATATTTTACTTTATTTTCCATTTTATGAAACCAAGGATGTCCCACACAAGTTTAGTGACATATGAGCTTACAAATCTGTGACGAATCCTGGCACTAGACTCTCATTTTGCCACCACTGAGACGAACTGCCGAATGGCAAGCTTCGAGCAACGTTAGCAGGAATGTTAAAATTTCATAATTACTTTTTCTGTATTCAGATCTATGAGAGAAACAGAAGAATAAAAATCAGTTATTCTAATTCATAGGGAAAGGTAAATGCCTAAAATTCTGTGTATAACATAAAGAGAAGCTTCATACAAGTTTAGTGGGGAATTTTACACACCAAAGAGTAGAATAGTCAATAGGGGGAACCTTGCTTTTAAATACAGGACACTTCCTACAGAGGAATTTAGCAAATACCTTTAATATTTTTGTTCACTTTATGCATTTCTGCTTGAGAACTTTTTGTGAAAATCTGTAGCTGCTTGTTCATTTCCCAGCTGCCCAGACTCAGGAAATAACCACAGAGGAACTGTATTTATTAAATCATTGCTTGGCCAATTACTTAAGCATATTGCTAGCTACCTCTTACATCTAGAATTAACCGATATCCATTATTTTATACTTAACCGTATATGAACGTAGTTTTTGCCAAACTGTTTCCTGCTTTTTATTGGATGAAGTAACATTTTAGGGGTGTTCATAGCAACCTTTCAGGGGGTCTTTGTCCATCAAACCACATTAATATGGAAGGATTCCACAGATTCTCATCTTCTGTGGAAACAAAGAAAAGAACCTCTTTTCCAAAGTAGCATATCCTTAGATCTGTATTTTGACAACAATATACCTTTAAAGTATATATGTTGGCTACTTAGCTTAGCAGTCCCCAGAATCAAATGTCTCTCTGCAGCCAAAAATCTCAATGAAAACATAACAGTATTCATAATCCAGACTTTCTGTATATATTCCATCTCCATTATTTTATATTTTACCACAATGCTTGTGGTGTACTGGCAAGGTTTCAGCATGTCTGTCTCTGGTGGCGGCTCCATGGCATCTCTCTGACTCTGTCTCCTTTTTCCCAGCATTCAATTTAGTTTTCCCTGCTTAGCTCTGTTCTACCTTATCAGGCCAAACCAGTTTCTCTATTAACCAATGGTATCCACAGCATACAGAGAGGAATTCCACATCAAAAATCTATACTGTTAATTCAAGGATAATATCTATTTCATCATTCTCAACTTAATATAACAGTACTAACAAGCAGGGAATAAGTGCCAACAACTTAGTCAAGAATACAAACATGTATGTGCTTAGTTATCATACTACCATATATGTATACAAATGTGTATTTGAGCATGTAAATACAGTGCATCATATAAGTAGATAGATAGATAGATAGATAGATGATAGATAGATGATAGATAGATAGATAGATAGATGATAGATAGATAGATAGATAGATAGATAGATAGATGATAGATAGATAGATAGATGATAGATAGATAAATAGATGATAGATAGATAGATAAATGATAGATAGATGATAGATAGATAGATAGATAGATAGATAGATAGATAGATGATAGATAGATGATAGATAGATGATAGATAGATGATAGATAGATGGATAGATAGATGATAGATAGATGATAGATAGATAGATAGATAGATAGATAGATAGATAGATAGATAGATGATAGATAGATAGATGGATGGATAGATAGATAGATAGATGATAGATAGATAGATGGATAGATAGATGGATAGATAGATAGGTAGAGATCCATCATTATTTGGAATAAATGTTATAATTTTAATTACTTAAATATGTCTATCTCTGCACAAAACAGTTAATTTTTTAAAACCTAATTTTTAATTTTTAAGAAGTTGGTATTAAGATGTGGCCTTTGTGGAAGGGGATGATGTCATGTATGCACAAATGGAATTACCACCTCTATTTAAACCTGTACTTAAGACAAATCAAACAAACTACAACAACGACAAACCAGAAACCTTGGCCCATCCCGCCACATAAAGAAGAAGCAAGAAGCCATTGTCACTGAACTGAAGAGGAGGACCCTAAATTTTTTATAATATTTATAAATTATTCACACAGTAGGTTTTATAATAATTGCATAGAAAAATAATTTTTAAAATCTTTGCTTTGTTTTGAGTAGATAAAGAACCCCAAAATTCAGAAATTCCCCACCCTGCACCATGAGTAGCAAATATGAAATTCTTGTGTGGGACTAACTACATAACCAGTCTATTTCCAGTTGATTATTTAGCATTTGACTTAGCATTTGCTTTTCTCACAAATATCCAAGAAAGTTCATAAATTCAGGAAGGCAGTATTTGTCACTAGTCCTCTAAAGATGGCACAGCATTTAGTACTCTGTTTTCTTTGTGAATATCAACAGCTCAGCTTTGCCATTCAGTCACCCAACCAACCGAATTAGGTTTAAATTCGGATTAATCTTTGTTGGAAAACAGAAACCACTGGTGCTTATATAAGTGGTGATGGAGGAAGCCAATTCAGGGACATGCTTATTACACTTCGGTGTTGAGTAAAGCACTTAGCACAAGCTTCGCAACCTGACCTTTGCTTGGCTCCCGTTGGCATGCCATTAGCACAGAGTCTTGTGAGTAATAGTGTCATGTCATCCACAAAACGTGTTCCCAACCCAATGGACTTGTGGAGAAGGCAAATAGAATCGGGGAAAGAAAGGGCAAGATTTCTTTAGAAATAAAATAAATCCTCGGATGGGATATCTGGCCAGCTAAACTAATGACGAACTACCCAGGATATAGCTCAAGGACTCACAGCTTCCCTGTTGTTCCCTCTTAAAGTCAATGCTTACCTGACTTCTAGCCCCGAGATAAGTTGGTGCATAGAAGAAAAATGTTAAGGCTTCTTACTTTTTAATCTAACTTTGGTTTTCAAAAAAAAAAGAGAGATTGCGATGAAACTTTTTCTCTGTGACAGGAAAGTCAAAAGCAAGATGACCAATAATTTAGAACGGTACGCATATGGTGTCCATCACTACAAAATACAGCATTAAGAAGCAGGAAAAGAACAGGCTAATTCTTCAAAAGCTAACTAGCTTAGCTTTTTAAAACACAGGTGGTTACATGGTATGAGTAAGCCATGCAATTCCAGAATAAGCCCTGGGGAAAGTTCCACTCCTGCCTCTGTTTTCTCTGCGGTTTTGTTTAACATTTGTAATTCCATTATTTTTTTTTATCAATTTATTGTTGTGCAACTTCATACACGTATATAATAAACTCTGGCCCCACCATGACTCTACTATTCTCTTCATGTCCCTATCAGCATCACAACCCCACCCACCAAGTCCTCAATCTGCTTCCATTCCATTTTGCTTTATGATGCAGTGGATTTACCCTTGTCCTGGTAAGTATGACCATGAAGCTACATTGAGCATTAGTAAGACCCCAGTGCTGACATCACTGAACACAATGATGTCTCCTAGCAGCCCTTGACCACCAATAATTCCTCTGCATGAGGACAGTCCCATGCGTCTCTACCACACTGAAGAATGAATGTTTATAGGCTGAGTCTTATGAAAATCCTCTGTAGGCAATCACAGTTGTGCTGAGTTCCTAAGTGTCCTTCATTTTTCTCTATTTTGAATATATTTAGTGAGTATGTGAGGACATGTGTTTATAAGAACACAAGTATGCCACGGTGTGCTAGAGAGGTTAGAGGGCAATTTTCAGAGCAATTTTCTCCTCCTTCCTTAAGGGGCCCAGGTGCTAAATTCATCAGGCTTCACAGCAATCGCCTTTACTCCCGAGCCATCTTACTAGCTCATGGCTCCATTTTCCAATAGAGAAAATCAAACCAGGGCCCCTTCCTAGAATGGCATATAAATTGAGATGAGTTAATATTACAAAGTCGTTGATAGAGTTCCAAACAGAGTAAGCATTTATTAAATAATAATCTCTATTTTCACTCCTCTCAGTGAAAATAATAAATAAAAATCTGAATTTCTCTAACAATCTAATGTTGAGAATTTGCCACATGCAGCAGATTACCATTAAGTATGCTATGCATCACTGTATTTAATCCTCAAATCACAGATCTCACCCTCTACCTGCTAGTCCTCGAACCAAATTAAGAAAAATAGGTTATCCTTTTTTATTTCAAACTCTATTCCATTGTATAATTACCATTGCCACTTTGAATCTGATGAATATTTCACCAGTATCTGGAAAATCTCAGTCCTATGCCTTCCTAATTTTCTGTTCATTGCACTACTGTAGGCAAAATCTATTACAAACCCACACAATTCTCAATTAAAGCAAAATATATTAGGAGTCCCTTCTTTACCTTTCCTTCCTTCTTTCCTCCATACCACCCTCCCTCCCTCCTTCCCTTCCTTCCATCTTAATAAGTATGAGTCCAAATCAATACCTAGAACAGTTCCAGAAAGAAAAAGATGATTTCTATTTACAAAATTTGTGAAAGAGTCATTCATTTCAGTGAGAGTGGATCCATTCTGTATAATATATTGAAATTGTAGGGAAAAAACAAAAACTCTATAAAATTAAAAGAAAAAAGCAAGAGAGAGAGGGAGAGAGAAGAAAGATGAAAAACTTCATCTGTGTCAGCCTTCTCAGGCCCAGTCAAGGGCTCACTCCCCTTTTCCTCCAGAGTTAGGTCAATTGATTTGTAATCTTTCAAATGCAAAATGTGTTTCCATTCTTTCCCCCAACACCTTCAAATTTTGCAGCTGGGAATTGATTAGGTTGTAATGCATTTTGACAAACCAGAAGCACCTTACCCCCCTGCACTGTGTTTCTCTCTTAATCCTGTTGATTGGTAGAGTCCTGATAATCTTTAGTCATCCATGATCCTGATCCTCCTCCTGGGAGCTCATCCTCAGCAAAATCTCAGGCTTTCTCACACAAATAGCCCAGAATCCACCATCCATTCATTAGATATTATCATGAAGCTTTCTATAGCACTCCTTTTGCTATCTTGGGAACCTGTAGGAATGTCCCATAATGTATACACAGTCTTCTAATCACTAAATGTCTTGGTGGCAGATTGATGAAAATAAGAATTAATTTAATGATATCATAAGCTATAGGCATGGTTTGTAGAAAGCTAGAGGTGGGGGTCACAGGATTGAACTTGTTCTGAGGTACGCAAACGACAACTCACCCCCACCCAGTAATAAATAAAGCAAAGAAGGGTGGAAGTCATTGTATGCGTTAGGATTCAATGCTGAGTAACCACAGAATGGAGAAAGCAAGGCAGACTGAATTACATGGAGGCAGGGAAGAATTCCACGAGGAGAAGCTGACGAGAATGAGTAGATAGAAGATGAGTTAAGGTGTAGGCAAAATGACCAGATGGTTTACAGACATTAGCTTGAAAGCTGCAAGAAATCATTTCCAAATAAAAGTTAAGTCAAGGGAAACAAGGTCATGTTTTTATGAGAGCCTTGCTTCTCTATACCCTCTTCCGATATCACTGGGTAATGCATGTCATAGATGCAGAGGGCTATTCCTGCTTTAGAGTGTTCATTCTATCTGCCATTACTCTGTAGTTTTAATCAAATCACTTCTCAAGATCCAATTCTCTCATCGGTAAAATATAAATGTTTTTAGCTTTCTAGACTTGTTTAAACAATGAATGTATTTATTGTTGTTTCATTGTGTTATTTTTTTATTCAGCCAGCTATAATATAGAGCATCTACTCTGCTCTTGGATAACAGATGTAGTGGTAATCAATAAAATGTTTCCATGTGCATGGGCTACTATTTCTGCAGTGTTGTTACACAGATGTTCCTGGAGGGTAAAGGAATAACATGCATTTTCTGGTTCCCTTCTCCATTCACTTCTGTAGTCTACAATTTCCTCTCACAGAACAAGGCCGAGCCACGTACTTAGATAGCATTAGTTGTGCCGCTGTCTTCTCCGGTGTATGGAAATATTTCGGTGGTAGGGTATGCAAACACATTTAGAGAGTGAGTTTAAATATATTTCAATCTACTCTTTTCAGAACATTTTTATTCTCTGAGTTTATTAGTATTTTATTGGTTTACATGTTCCTGTTTGTCTGCTTTTCATTACTGTAACAAAATATCTGAGTCAGGCAAACTAACTTTTTCAAAGAAGGTTGATTTTGCATACTCACAAGTCTGTAGATTGCATGGCATGGAGCCAGAATGGACTCTGATAAAGAAACTCATGGCTGATGTCATCACAAGAGCAGATGTGGGTGGGGAGATCATTTGGAAAAAACAGGAATCCAAAGAACAACCGATTCCCATATTTCCTTCTAAATGGCATTCTTGAGATGACCGAAGGAAATCTCACTAGGTTCAGTTCTTAAAACTACATGCCACTTCATGACATCACCACTCCAAGGAACAGTATCCAAACCACAGGAGCCTTGGCTGTGTCTTCTCTCACCTGTCTCCTGAAGGTGTTCAAGATATGTATCTTCTCTTCTACTGTGTTCCAAATATACCCTGAGGAGTGGTCTTAGTATGTTATTCCCCAATCCCCTGCCACAATTTGGTTAAACAGTATTTCTATAAAATAGACTTAAATGGCGAATAAATGAGAGGATTGGATGTTCTTAAAATTCCTTCACACTGTGATTTTTCTGATGCCAAATTTTCATCCCACAAAGAATCATTTTTGCCTTCCAGACCAATGTCACTGCACTCTAAGCCAAGCAGCAGGAGACAGGGCTTCAGTATCCTTTCTCCAAGAGTCAGACAACATGAGACAGATTCTCAAACAGGAAAGAAGCTATAGTTGGATGGTAAATAGCAGCATTAGTAATGCTAGACCACCTTGTATGTGCTGCGTGAAATCGAATTTGTATGGCTTTATATGGAAAGTCTATCTGATATGCTTAACTACTTGTAAGCTGTTAATATTTGCATATCACCATGGAATATAGACTCTCGCAAGGTCATTTAACAGTTACAGGGCAGAAACTTTCCATTTTGTTAATCACTTACAACTCTAATTTCACACTACATCAGTCCTTTTACTCTGGTCCACAGCCCTTCAAAATCCTATTCTGAAAATCCACAGGAAAACATCTGTTCACAATGTGGTACATATGCAGCTACTGGCGCTCCCCACAAGTCAAAATCACAGGGACCAGCCAGATGCTGGCATTATCTTTCCAGTTCCCACCTACGTTCAATAGCCGAGTCCTGTCCTTTTCCTCGCAAATAATCTCTTATTCAGTACATCCATGTTATATTTCAATCTGTCGTCGGATTTCTCCATAAATGATATGGATGGTGTGTGCCTTTTAATCCAAGGGGCTACCATAGCTCCTGGGTGAAGTAGTCAGTAGGAAACATTTCTCAGTCAGAACTCTGAACACTGTCTGAACTTCTTCTGGATCAACATTCATAAAATGTTCGGCGAAGTTCCAGGCAGTCACAGCCCTGGTGGGCTTTGTCATCAGGATAAAAGATCCAGGCTCTGACTGAGAGCCAGGTACACAGGTCTTTTCTTGATACTGTGGCTCTCTGACAGATGTGGCATAATGGCGTGGTGAGTTTCTCCTTCAATCATTTATGTAAACTCATTACTCACCTTTGACGAAGGACTAAGAATGATGACAGTGGTCTTGACAGGCATTTTAAAGTGATTTTTATAGAATGCTCTAAGGCGTATGGTGGAAAATAAGCGAAGCCAAAGCGTTAGAATGGGAAATATGACCAAAAAGTCAATGCGCGTCATATTTCCATGGATTTCAAACAAAGTAAAATAGCTTTGCACTCTGATCTCCTCTGACATTTGACTCCAGCTCTTTTCATTGTCTTACCTCTGTTTGCTCTCGGAGTCTGGTTCAGGAAGAGGAGATTCATCCGTAGCCTGTCAAAGTCCATTTGTTTTCAGCTATGTTATGGCTCTGATTCCACAGCAATAGCTTGATACTGTCTGATTTGTTTAAGTAAATATAGATCCTGTCAGTTACAAGTGAAACACCGCTTGTGAAGCCAACATGTCCTTGGCTTCAGATTCAATTATCGGTCTTTCTTCTATGATTTAGATACTGCTCATTTAGTCCTTGCAGGTGGGAGGGCTTACCCACACCACACTGTTAGGTGTCCTTGTATTAACTAAATTCTAAACTCCTGCGGAAGTGTAGGTTGGCCCTTCTGAGAGTAAGGCAGCAAAGATACAGAGGAGTTCAAACCTTCACAGTAGAAATATTGGCAGTTAAGTGCAGTATTCAGCATTTCACACCAGTTTTCTAAGCAGAACTGTAATATTGCTATTGTTCCCAAAACATTGATTCATTCACGGTCTTAGCAAATCTTTGTTATTTCCTACTCGGTTCTGCTTCAATAATTTTCATCAGCAGTGAAAATCAATATTTTTAAGGGAAGATAAAGGAAAGCACACCAAGTGTCAACATGCTTTTCTTTCTGATGCCTGAGTGTGGACACAATGTGTCCAGCTGCCTTACACCCCCACTGCCCTCCTGCAATGGATGTTAGATCTTTATAAATCATAAAGCAAAACAAATCCTTATGCCCTTAGAATTTTTTTTTAAGTTAGATGCTTTGGTATATCAGTGAGGAATGTAACTAAGGCAGAATGGCATTCCTTCTTTGTTTATTGGAATAAGCATTTTCTTAAGCATATTAAACACATAAGTGTCCCTTGTACCTAATGTTCAACTCTTCCGGGCTTTCCTTTAGACTATCTTCTTCAGTTTGTGCCTTCAAAAATCTGTCATGTCGCCATGGTTTTCAGGGGCTCTGGCTGTCAGGGGGATTTCATTTCTAAGGAGCAGCGGCCCGATATTGAAAGGAGAGCAGAGAGTAAGTTCCAGATAGTAATTCCACCGTCGGTTGCCTATGGGACTGCAAAGGACTGGCTGACTCCATAATTGTATCATTTATTACTAGTCCTTGCATCAAAGCCTTTCTTCTCAGAGTACTGGTTTGTTACCCTTGTCTTTAAAAGGGCAGTCATGAAGTACACTATTTGGGGCCCTGGGCACCATTCTGTGATATTCTTACACATTCCCCTTAGATTTATGCCCATGAGCCTTGCATTAACCCCTCCTGAAATACTCTTGATGCAAGTCCAGTGACTCCTAATAGACTTTGAGTGACATATTCTTTTGACTTCAGTGTCCCACGCTGAATGATTAATTTAATGATTATCATCTGCCTGGTCTCCCGTCTAGCCCTGCATGCCCGCCTTTTATTTCAACTATGTTACTTTAGCAAAAGTCGCTGATCATTGAGATCCTGACCACACCCACTGAGTCCATCTTAATGTCCCATGGCTCTTCATTTTCCATCATTAAAAACATGATTTACTAACAAACTAAATTATCGAATCATTTGTTTTCATTTCTCTTTTGTATTTTCATATTTAAAACTCATTTCAACAAAGCATAAATATTCATCTTTTGTTGACTGTGTTATCCTAATCACCATGATAGAGTCCCATAGAGTTTTTCCAGAACTCAAAAAAATGTTTGTTGAGAGATCATTTCTTCAATATGTAAGTTTGAAATAACTTCTTTCAAGAAATTTTCCTGGGGTTGGTGAGATAGCCCTGTGGTTCGTGCATAGATTGCTCTTACACAGGGCAGAGTTCCGTTCCCGGCACCCGCATAGTGACTCACAACTGTCTGAAACTCCAGTTGTAGCTTGTCTAACGCCATTTCTGGACTCCATGGAGACACAGGCACACATGGAGTGTGCGTACATTTGCACAGATAAGTAGTCTGAGATGTGCTGTGTGTGTATGTGTGTGTGAATGTGTGTGTGTGTGTGTAAAACATCAAGTAATTTTTTAAGAGCCATGAATTTGAAAATTAGCAAAGGAGGGGTATATGAGAGGGCTTGAGGAGAGGAAAATGAAGATGAAAATATTGTAATTATAATCTCAAAAAACAAAAGAATGATTTTTTAAAAAAGATTTTAATATTTCTTTCCCTTTTATGTCATCCCTGTTCTCTATCCTTTCCCAGACATTTTCTTAAGCATCCTGGTCTTCTACCACCGTAGCTCTGCTGGATTCTAGTGTACTCTGTTCATTTCTCAGGCTATAAGGCTAAACAGGCTATAAGTACTCTCAAGGCTGAAATCATGTGTGTCAGTATCACAATACTCAGCTTCAAAAACTCTTGGTGTGTTTATAATTAGGAGCAAATTAATGGCTAATCAGATGAAAGGTTGAAAAAGTCCTATGCTACTGTTATAGCAAGCATCCTCCATGAGTGTACACTGATGTGTCTGTGCCGGGAGAAGCTACTGTTCTAGGAACCTTGCCGAGCATCGCCGTTCTGATATTCCAGGGAAGAGAGGTTGAGAATGGATATTCCAAGCACACCTCTAATGGAGCAGTTCTTGAGCATAAACTTGTATGCAATCGCCATCTCTAAAGAGGTCTGTCTTGGAGCAATGGAGACTGGTACTGGCTATGGCATGAGCCCATGCATTGGAAGTCAAGCAAAAGATGGGCCAAGAAAGAGTAGGAGCTGCCCAGTAGGAATGTGTTCATGAGAACCAGAGCGAAGGGTAGGGCAATGACGTGGCAGTAGCTCACAAGGGGCTTTGCAACCTCTGCTGTAGCTCTTAGAATTTGTCCTAAAAGTTGAAGAAACTGGACAATTTCAAGCAATGGAAAATTAACCAACAAACTTCTGATGTCCATCTGTCAAACTCATACTCAAATCCTCTGAGAGTTTATATTCTAACTCAAGAGAAGCCTGTCTTTGTGTGCTTATGCAAAAACAAATAGAATATGACACTGCCCCTACGGTTGTCCCAACAGGTGTTTCTCTTGTGGGCACTGCTCTGGTTTGGCCTGTCTATGGACACAGATTTTATTTTTCCTTTTGTGCTTCCATCTCTTCTGCTTTGCTTTTTCTTTCTGGTTACCTTGTCACTCTCAGAGGCATACATTTTTTATTGTGCTGTTTCCTCTGTTGGGAGTTCTATGTCTTTAACCTATTATTTAATTAAAAATGTAGTGTGTCTGGTTCTATTGCCAGATGTTTCCCATGATTGAAGGGCACAAAGATTTGCTCTGCTCTCTGTGGTATCCTGGAAGAATTCTACCATAGGCTAAAGTTAGGCAGATGCTAGGTGTTAGATATTCAACAGCAACCACTCACTTCTATGATATCCGTAATGTGTATCAGATGTAGCCCTGTGTGTATTTTATCAAATCAAAAAGCAAAGCAGATGATAAAAGATATTATACAGTGAAGACATGCTGTGGGAACTTCTTCAGCCAAGAGCCTTTAAGATACTGGGCACTTTGGGCATAATCACATGTTATTATAATCAACAACAAAGACATCAATGTAAATTGTTTGCCTAGTATGATGTAAGCACTCACAACGAACAGGAGAAGTCAGAGACCACAGCAATGATTGATGGTAGCTTAACAAGCCCCTGAGCCACGAGCTGTTCCTCTTCCATGCTCAGGTTACAAGTTATTCACACAGTGAATGGTAAAAAGCAGACTTGGAAACTAGGGAAGGTATAAGGTAGGTTGGGTACATTCACATTGAGAGTTCCCTTGGGTCGCTTAAGATTAAAGCACACCTAAAATAAAGCCAATAGAGCAATGTAAAAGTTCACAGCAATAGAATCAGTAATCATAGACATATACGTTGGGTAAAGTGTGAAAAGGGAAGGGAAGGGAAGGGAAGGGAAGGGAAGGGAAGGGAAGGGAAGGGAAGGGAAGGGAAGGGAAGGGAAGGGAAGGGAAGGGAAGGGAAGGGAAGGGAAGAAGGGAAGGACACAGATAAACTTATATTTGATCTACACACTCCCTTGGAAAGTGTTTTTCTGTCACCATATCTTAAATGCCATTTTCTCAATAATAATCCAGAGAAAGTGCTACAAAATAAATGTTTAGACTCCACACATTTGCTGAACGTGGATGTTGCCAGCCTCATGCTTGGTATTTTGCCTTCTACTTTATGTCTTAACAGGACCACAGTGTGTTGTGCTGTGACAGGTGCCTGATATCAGCTGGCATGTCTCTGCATGGTATCTTTAGACAGACAACTTGAGGCTCCAGTCCAGGGGTCTGGCATCCAGGGTTTTTTTTTTTCCCACAAGGAAACAACTCTGTCCTGCTCTTCTCTGTTAACGACATTGCCATGTTCCCAGTTCCTCCAGTGTAAAATGAGAAGAGCCGAGTTTAACATTTGGAAGTACCATTTCTCCAGCTTCATGAATGAAGGACTGAAGTACAGGATGAGAACAAAGAGAGCAAGTTGATCTTAAGTGCAGAGATGTAGTTTCAGAGTTAATCACCCCAACAGTGCATTTGCTCTTTGTATCAATTGTTTCTTGGTTTACAGAATTTTCACTGAATTAACAGAATCGGACAAGTACATAAGGAACAATAAATCACTGAAGTTTCCATTGTTTTCATCTCTGTATTACCATGTGAAACAAATATATCATAATGCAGGTATTATATAAGTACATAGAGAAAATTCTAGTTACATACATTCATATGAAGCATATACACTATACATAATAAGTGGTAGTACATAAGAAAATCTTTGCTAGAACTTCTATTTTTATTGCTGTTAGTTATCTTCAAAGTATCTTCAAAGCAACGTACATCCATCTCTTAAGATAAGAAGTAGAAAAAGATGCAGGATGTAAACTTTAGGCAGTAAAAATCTCTGTAAGGCCCTGCAGGAAGAAAAGACATTTAAATCGTTCAGCTGAGGATTTGACACGCTTTGAGTAAGGATCTATGTGAGGTCTTCAGCCTGGAATAGGCTGATAACTCAAATGCTATCAGTTCCCCCATGCTGGAACTGACTGGGGCTTATCTCTGGGCCAGCCTGCATCTGTGTCCTTTGCTCGGAGACCGCAGAGGCTTGAGCACCAGCAGGTAGAACACGATTCCCAGAAATTCATTCTGTGTTGGAAGCCTCACTCGTGAAACTAAGTTGTACATGAAGATATTTCTTCAAGTAAATGCCAAAGAATGAAGGGAGTTGGAGTTGGCAGCCTGTGTCTGACTTGAGCTCTGCTGGCCTTGAGAAGTAGAGAAAGAATGTGTGATTTGTCACCTGGGTCATGCCCTTTCTAGTTCTGTCACTAGAGTCAATATAGTCACCTCCTTGTATTTAAACCCTCAGCTGTAACCATGACATATGACAGGGTTGTTCTGAGGATTAGCTAAAACCTTGACCAATGTTCTTTGTGTATTTTGAACAGATGGAAGGTTTGCAGATAATTTTTATAGCTTCCCCCTCCTATTGAGGAGGAATTCTGAACGAGGTTCAAGCAGCCAGAACAAAGAGCACTGCCACCTTGATTTCCTGCATATAAAATGAGAAATTAGGTTTTAAAACCTTCGACATGAGGCTTGGTTTTCTTTTAAAGACCAAGATCAAACTAAATTAAACAACTGTGAAAAAACCTGTGTCTTTAAAATGACAAGGATGAAGTCCTCTTAGAGAAACTGGGAGTTCATCCAGAATTCACGTGTATGCATCTCCTATCAGTTTTTTTTCTGAATCCAATGGGCGAAAACTCCCTCCGGTTTCTGTTCATGCGCGAGCTGATGGTTTGTATCTTAGTTGACCTGTGGTGGGATGTGTCTATGAGGCAACAAAGGTCTTTGAAATCATAGACTTGCTAGGAAGCACTTGTCACCCTTCTCAGGAAATCAATGACCTTCATTGAGTAGAAAGCGCCATCACAAGTTTGAGAACTTCAGGTAAGACATCAAATTCTCCCAATATTTCTTCCCATATGATGAAACTAAATAAAATCAAGTGGCTTGACTAATAATTCCTAAATTTATTGCTAACTTGTCAGCAAACTCTGTCTTTGCCCTATAAAGGCACATGCTCATTAGAGACGGAGGGTCTGTCTTATCGGTGCCTTGCTCTCTCAAACACAGTACAGGTATCAGTTAACAGACTTCTGCCATTAGCAGGGCAACAGTAAGAAAACGTCTCAGGGCAAATATACAATCGTGACTGTCTTTTAGTACACCACAGCTACATAACAAACAATGTTTGTGAGAAATCTGTAATAGCCTAAGCTTGACCTAATCTCTAAATCAAGGCATTAAATTCTCAAACTAAAAGTTGTTTCCTTTGGATTGTCTGCAGGAGACAATATTCACAGATTAGAATCAGAAGTTAAAAAGTGCCTCCTGTTGCCGTTCATGCCTGTGTATCTAAAGCTGTTTTTCAGCTACCGAAGAAGGACACCTGTTTAAGGATGTGACCTCAGTTAAAGGCATTTCCCCCTTCTATCTTTACTTTTTCTAATAAGAAGTGGCTTGGTCCGATAAGCTTCTCCTGGTAACCTGAAGAGAGCAAGAAAACAGATGCAGGAAGCAAGGAAGCTGAGAGAACCTTATAAAACATAGCAACATCTTTGGATGTGATTCTGGATAAGAAGAGAAGTTATGGATGGGGTTCAAATGGATGGCATAGTAGGGGTTATGTTTTATGTGAATTGACAATAGAGAGAGAAAACATTGAGGAAGCACTGAAACTGTTAGAAGGGCTTTTGGTAGGAGGTGGCCATGGCCTATCCAGTTCTATAGGGTCAATAAGATAGATGCTTAGGTACAGTACTGTCTCTCCATTCTTAGTAAAAGGGTAAGGATTTGGAAAGCTATACTGTTTACCTCATGTTGTCTGACTATCTGATTCCAGAATTTGTTAAACATTTGAATAGAAGATTAGACAGGGAAGGGATAGAAAAATCATAAAAAAAATCAGTATTTGAAGGTTATTTTTCTGCTGTGACTGGACACTCAATGAAGGCAGGCAAGCTATAGCTGATTTTTATTATTTCTCCAATACTCAGTATATTGTAGACACTCAGTGGAGATTTCTGTGTGAGTGGTTAAGTGATTAGGGTGCCATATGGAAACAAATCATTTAATCAAGAGAGAAGACATATGGTCTAAGTAAACTTTTGGTCTCTTTGCTTTGGGTTAATTTTTGTTGTTGTTCAATATTTTGCATAGCTTATTCAGTCAGATCGGAGGTCACATTAAACAGGCTGTGGAGAATAAGTTTCGAAAATTCATAGAACTTGATCTGTGATTAGATTGTACAATGATTATCACATGTAGACAGTTTAAAATGGGATACTGGTGTCCATCTTGACTTCTACTGAAGTATTGTTTCTGTTCATCATCATAGCTGAGTTGCAAACTTCGACGTCACAAACACCACAACAAATAATGTTAGTGACAGTCATTAAATGATTTTATTAAGAGAAATTTCATTAGTATGAATTGTACTTAATATTGATAGTCACACTGACAGGATCTAGAATCTTCTAGGAGACCAGCTTCCAGGCATCTCTGTGAGAGTTGTCCATTTAGGCTAATTAAGATGGGAAGGGTCATCTTAACTGTGAATGGCATCAATCAATCAGATAGGATTCTTTGGTAGTTTGAATAAGAATACACACCTAAGAATCACATGCTTGGGAATTGGGACCCCAGTTAGAGGAACTGTTTAGGAAGGATTGGGAGACAAGGTCTTGTTGGAGAAAATGGGTCACTGTGGGTGTGGGAATTGGATTTAAAGTATCAAAAGCTCATGCCAGATTCCATCTTACTCTGTGCCTGTGACTTATAGATTAGATGTGAGCTCTGAGCTGCTGCCCCAAGGCCATGTCTTCTTGCCTGCCACCACGCTCCCCACCATGGTCCCAGAGTAACTCTATAAAACTGCGAGCAAGCCCCAAATCAAATGCTTCCATTCTAAAAGCGACAGTGGCTGTGGGTCATGATGTTTCATCTCGTCAATAGAACAGTAACTAAGACAGGTCCTAAATAAATAATGAGAAAATGAGCTGAGCATCAGCATTTGCCCCGATTCCTGACTCCAGCTGATGGGAGATCATCTGGATCGATCATCATCTTCTCCTGCATGATAGGCTGGAAGACTGAGCTGGAACCATAATAAACCCATCAATCCGTGGGTGTCTTGGGTCAGGTCTTTTATGACAGAAACTAGCAAGCAGCTGAAACAGCATAGATGAATAAAGTACTCTTTTAGACCATCCAGGGCTTCTGTGATTCTAGATAGAGGCTACATATTAGCACAGTATGTAAATTTTAATGAAACCCACTGTTTTCATAGTCCATGGAATATTACACAAATAATCATGCTTAAAGGCAACATAGAAAGATATGCATTAAGATTTAGTAAGAAGCTTCATTATTTATATTATATACTATTCAAACCTTAAGGAGATATAATTATCCTCTTATTTATTAAATATTCATTTAGTTCTATGTGATAATGTTAATGTAATTATAACTAAACTCTTTTTTTTTTTTTTTGGTTTTTCGAGACAGGGTTTCCCTGTAGTTTCTAGAGCCTGTCCTGGAACTAGCTCTTGTAGACCAGGCTGGCCTCGAACTCAGAGATCCGCCTGCCTCTGCCTCCCGAGTGCTGGGATTAAAGGCGTGCGCCACCGCCGCCCGGCTATAACTAAACTCTTAAGAACTTTTTTCCTTTTTCTGTGTAAATTTTGTTGATTTCTACTTCATCAAAATTTTCCATGACTTTTGATTTATTTTGCAAAATAGTCCATGAGGATTGGACATAATTGGCATATTTCGTGTTTATTTTTTAACTTAATCACACATTCTAATTTAGTTTCATAACTTACTATAGAAGACACTAAATAATGGAAATGTAGGTTATGGGTTCAGTGACCCAGGAATAATTGTGAAACCACTACCTAAGCAACTTGAACAAGCTATTTTGAAGCCAAGAATCTTAATTTTTAAGAGACAAGTCAAGGCTAGAAATACAAGAATTGTTTTTTAGGAACGTGTGAACTAATGTAAAACAAAATAGTCACTTACCTATTTATCCACCATTGTCTTGCAACATGATGTATTTATACTCTATGCTAAGTTTTACAACTCAGGACCAAGCAACAAGCAACTAACGCATAGAGACCATTGATTTGTTTTACTTCCCAGTGAAAAGAAAATTAAATTAAATAAGAAGGAGGGGTTTGAAAAAAAATGGGCCTCCCTGTGGCAAGGTTAAAGAATCAGACCAAATGAACATGGAATTATAACAGAGTGATGTCTAAGTGTCACTGAGGTCCCTGGCTTCTTTCAGCATCCTGGTTTTCAGATAAGACATACCAGCTGTAGAGTAGAAGATCAGTAGGGTTTATTATGGAGTAAAGTTAAGCTCTCTCAGGAGGTAAGAATATTCAGTGGCCAAAGAGCTCATTACACTTACCTAGGTGTCGGACAGGCATTATATTCAATACCCAGGATAGATACCTTTGCCTGAAGGCTGTTTTTCGATTGTGACTGACATATCCATTTAGATTAACTCTTATGTGTGGGAACAATAATATGCTTTTGTTCCTTCCCAGAAGGCCTCCAGCTAGATAGCAGTTCTATAATATTTATACTTATCTATTCATGACCCTTTAGGTTTTGGAGGATACTGTGTCTACTCGGATCCCGGGGTATAACACAGATCTCATACATCTGACCAGTAATCAGAATCTTGCATTTCCAGTTTGTAGTTTTACAAGCAGCTCTTGATGAGGGAAGGTCCATCCCCAACAACTGTCCTACTATAAAATCTGTCTAGCTACCTAATGTGAGCATTTCCAATGTATTCTTATACAGTCATTTAGTACAGCAGTTAAATACTCACTGTGGGGAAGACACACGCTAAGTATAAATCCACAAACCAGTGTTTCCTTAGCCCCTGGCAATTCAGTTTCACCACTGAGGATTCTCTGCCACGACAAAGAGTTCATTATGTTTTCAACTCAGCTTAATGTAACAAATAATTTGCCAATACAACCTAGGCCCCTGTGTGTATATTTTATACCACAGACTAATTTCCTATTCCCTATACCCACCTATCTCAAAGTGTCCCAAAAAGAGACTGAGAGCGTAAAACATCTGTTCTTCAAATGGACATTGCTACTTCTGGATCCTGGAGAGTCATAGCAGATATGACTTTACTCGTGGACAAAGAATAGTCCCCCAGGTGACTGGAGATTGAAAACAGTAGCAGAAATTATAGGCATTCATTTCAGGAACAAATTCCCCTAGTAACTTGAAAGAATGCCTCCTTGATACAGCTGGGTCTCTTCTTAACCCCTCCTTCAGCAAACACACCAGAGTGTTCACAGTAGGATAAGCAGATGAGCCCATAGCTGTGCTCGCCTAACACAACAGGCAATGTGGTCTGTAGAAATAAATTTTGTCTCTTTCCTTAGGGACTATTGATGTCCCAAGACTTTTCCACTCTTAGCAAGGTTTTGAAATGAGTATCTTGAAGGTTAATCTTAGTTGTCAGTTTGATTGCTTTAAGAATTTTTTAAGGTAATTAGTAAGGCTTACCATTGCATGTTCTCCGAGGGTATCAACTGTAATAGAAAGATCCACCATAATTTGGGTCAGTACCAGCCCGTGAACTAGCCTCCCAGACTAAAAAGGAAAATTGGCCTTCTGCCATGCCTTCCACCTTGGACTGTTATAACCTCAAAGCATAAGTAAAAACAAGACCTAGTTTCTTTCTTTTTTTTTTTTTTTTCAAGCTCTTGTTTCTTAAGTAGCTTTTGTCTGGTACTTTTGGGCAAGAATACAAGGAACTAGACAACCCGTCTACTTCTATGTAAACAGTGTTCTAACTCAAAATATATGTTCTAAGGTTTGGTACCCTCTCTTACTGACCCAAATTTCAAGACATGCAATTCAAATATTTCTTTTAAGGAATTCTAGTTTGCCATCTGATCAGTTCTTTGATTATTTAATATGGGGCTTATGGATCTTGTTGTTTGTTTCAGCCTTTAAATGTTGCTTTTATGGTTTTGATGTACCTGCCCAGTTCCAATTAAGAAACAACATCAAGATTCTCAACCACCCTTGTAAAAAGATGTTCAAATAGACATGAATGGCTTTCTCACCCATTGCCAGAGTCTCTGCTCCCTTGCGTATTTTCTGAGAGTGGATGTTTCTATCTTTCAGTCACACAGAGGAAACTGTAGGTGTGGTGTTTGTATACACCACTGCACAGAAGAATATGCATGTACTTTGAAAACATTTATAAGAGTTTCCTATACTATTATATAATAATTTTTCACAGAGGGAAAACTTTGATTAAACCAAAAATCATCAGTCACAAAACCAAACAAACAAAAAACTCAAATGTGAATTTTTATGCTTTCTGGCATATGGTTGGCTTCTAGTAGAACCTTATTTTTCAAAACACCATGATAATATTTTTGTCCAACTAATAATGCAATATAAAACAATTGAAACCTAGATATTTCGAAAGGTGGAATCTGAAATCATCTTTGCAGTGAGGTAACATGTCGACTATTTCACTGCTAATCCAGTTGTGAGCATTATATATGCCAAGTTTAAAAATCTGAATACATGTGGATGATGGGTAAGTTGCTGTTCACAATGTCGATTCATTAGTGTTCAGCCAGCATGGAGTATTTATTAATGTGCAGCCACAATGAGCATTATCATCAAGATCAGAAGGAAAACAGGGGTTGCAGTGCGAAAGCAAACAACAGCCTCAGACCTTGGGAGATTGATGGAATTCTTTCTTCTCGCGCTGGACTCCACCAGGCATGGCTATGAACGGTTTCACTCTCTCAGCTAAGTTAAATATTGCATAACAAGTATAATACAAATACATAGACCAATCTGATTTTTGGAAAAACTTTCTTTACCGTCAAATTTTATAACTTTATAATTTATTTTATTCCCAGTACATGTGAGTTGGGGTTATAGTTACTGGCAACAGTTTTTAATTCACAAAAGAATTTCCCTAGGATTTTAATATTTATCAGGACCTTTTTCATGTACTCCATTATTTGGGTTCAAAGGAGCTCTGAGAAGTAGATATTAATAAAATTCCCATGTAAGTGTGTTTGAAACCAGGGCTCAGACAGCTCAAGGTAAGATAAAAAGTAAGAGAGGCAGAGACATTCAGACAATATTTTCTCTCTCCATACACTCCCAATCCAGGCCTATGCATTTCCCATGGGGGGAGGGGAGATACTTCTACTTATCATGGAGTCTGAAAGGTAAAGAAAAGCTCCAATGTCTTTGCTTTATGTGGTAGGAATTAACGAATGGCTCTCTGGTCTCTAGTCTGGTGAAAACTTTGAGTTCAATACTGTCTGTATTTCACAGTTGAGAAAAACCATTCTCAAAATCGACTTCCCTGTAGTTCTACCGATGGTAAGCAGTTTAAACTGCAGTCCACATATAGGGAAATGGTGGTTAGTGCTATGAAGGTCCGGATCACTCTATGATTATCCACATGGTATACCAGACTACTACCTCACCAGGCAAAGGAGACTGCAAATCTTCAACAAGGAGAAACTGAGTCAAATATAAACTCTGCATTTTCCAGTTGGCTCTGAAATACTGTATTCCTGAATCTGAGGCTGAAAAAGCACTAATCTCTCTTCTCCGGAGGAACTCCACGGATGGGCACAAAGCAGGCTGCATTCTCGAATCCCGTTGGTGCTTTCCAAACCAAAGTCCAGGCTTAATTCCCACCCACCCCGGCAGGATAAGGCTGGGAACCATTAACACAGAAAGTTGGGGAGATGAGTTTTATGAACGTGAACATTTGAAATTTACCCAGGAGACAGTCATTCCAAACTGACACTAAAGAACAAATCGTGATGATGGTAAATCAGTGCATGAGTATACACACAGACGTGATTGGTTCAACAAAAAAAAAATATGAAAAATAATGTGTTTATCTGATATTATGCATTGCCTATATTGATGATTTGTCTAAGCGAATGCTCTTGTTTAAGTGATATGCCAAGCAGGAAGAGTAAAATGCAACCCTTAGTAGTAATTAACCAAACACTATGTATGAGAAAAAAAGATCAGAATTTAATGTTTCCTTTTTTCTTATTCAGTTATTTAATTACCTTTATCAATGTATTTGAATTTTAAATTTTGTTGTCTACATAGCGTATTCTTAAAATGTGTAAAACACAGAATTCCTAATTAAAAAGAGAAAATATTTTTGAAAGGTTTATGAAATACATAATAGTTGAACTTCAATATGATAAATGAAAGAGGCATAGCCCATGTTCTAGAAAAGATGCCGGTTTTTTTCTAGCTTGTAGTTCAATAGGATATTTTTATTTTTTAAATTTCTTTTTCAATCACACATTTTAAAATGACCTTTGTCCTCCAGAGCACCGTTCCTTCCTTTAGGGCCTTTGCCATGCTGCCTTGCCAGGTGTCTTTACACTGGGATGCCATTTATACTGATCCCCTTTCAGGGGAAAAAGCATTTGAGGATCTTAATGTAATACAATGCTAGGTAGCATGGATGAGGACATGGTTTTCATCACAAACACCCTAAAAACCATCCAAATAAACAAACAAACTCACAAGAGAGTTTAAAGCCAGCCTGGGACATAAAGAGAGACCTTGAATCAAAAGCACGTGTGAATGGTATTGCTGGCATTTTAATTGCTAGTAATAGGCTTTTGAGCTTTCTACTCCTGGATGTTTAAGAATCCCACAGTGAATTTACTCCCTACCTACAGCTGTGTTTTGGTAAACTTCTTTTCAAACAAGAATTCTGCATTCATACACTAGTCATATTGCCATTCTTATATAAAAGTATTCATCATTCTAAAATGCACACCGGATGCCACCCTAAATTAAATGTTTCTTTCTCAAGGAAAATGGTTTTAGGCACAGAGGTAATCTGAACGTATGAAAGTGAAGTTGAATTCTAAATAAGTTATGCTTCCAGTAAAGAGATTGAGAACTATTTCACTCCGCTGCTCTTCTCTATTTTTTATAGTTTTGCAGCAGCATTATTTCCAAACTATGAGTTATTTTTCAGTGTATGAATTTTTCTTGTAACCTGAATACAACATCAGAGACAGCGGGTAGAGCGAGTTCATACTTTCCCACATGTTTTGCTGTCTCTTCAGAGATGATCAGCTTCGGAGAGCGGATGTAGAGTGTTCTATTTTTACTGTAATGTCTTTCTCACCTTTACACTTACTGCATTTCCATATTAGAGAAGAATACACTCCTGTCTCAGAATTTGAAAATAATGGCAGGCCAGCATCGTGAGGTCTTTGCTTTGGTAGACATGGTTGCCGTCTTGAAGGCTCGCATCTACGGAAATGATGTCTTTCCATCATGGAAAGCTGCAATTTCTCAGGCAAACAAAACATTTAATTTCTCTTTGGAAACAGGTTTACAAGACATGAAATCTACAAATGAAATAAATCTCCCCAAATTTATATTTACACACACTGCTGAATATGCAGAGTGACGTCTAGTTTATACTTAAAAGGGTTATCAATAATCTTACGTTTTATGGTTTCTGAAGTTTCATTAAAATTTTCCTATGCACAAACAGGATAATTGGGAGGCATAAGTTTGAACTCAGAGTACTTCACGGGTCAGGAGTCTTCTGCTGTGTTGATGATTCGATACAAAATGGAAAGATCTGGTGGGTAGGAGGGAAGTGTGATGGGCATCACATCACAGCAGTTGTCAAAAAATGTTCCCTTTTCCTTGTCATGGGGTAATCTAGCCTCAGTGTTGGATCCAAGAAATGTAACTTTACCCATTTAATAAGCAGTCAAAACGATAAGGAAAAGCAAAGTGTCTTCATTCATATAAAATTGCCCAGATAATTCAATAGCTGCGGTTTTTATATGGATACTCCTGTCTTTGAGGTGGTAAAAAAATAAAATAAAAATAGAAAAGTTTATTATTTGAGGGCCAGGTGCCTGTCTCATCGATGTCTCATGAGATACAGTCTCATAAATTTTCTTCTTTTTCCACTGTGACAAGTTTTTTTTTTAATAACATTAAGTATAACTTTTTGGAAACATGTGCCTCGGCAATATAGCCGTGCGTGTCCTTCAGTCAACCATGAGAAGAATACAGTGTCCATGTCAAACTGACACTGATATTTTAATCATTTTCAGTTTCATTATTAAGCTTTAGAAGACCAAAGGATGATAAACATGAAACACCATTACCACATAAAGCACACAACAAATTCGCAGACGGTCAGAGACCAGCTATTCACACACAGGGCAGCAGTGTGTGGCCTTTACACACTGAAGACAGATACACAGCACAACGAAGCAATTTGCTTTGAAAACTCATAGCTCGAATATTGTCAGTAAAAACTCTGCATCAGCAATTACAAATGTGACCATTGATAGATGCATTTGACACTAAAAGTATGCTGTTCACAGCCAACTCCCATTCTCTCTCTCTCTCTCTCTCTCTCTCTCTCTCTCTCTATCTCTCTCTCTCTCTCTCTCTGTGTGTGTGTGTGTGTGTGTGTGTGTCTGTGTGTGTGTCTGTGTGTCCCCTCCCCCCTTTATTCTCTTCACCCAACATTGAATACTATGATAGCTTTCTTCATCCTGGAAAAGCATTTCTTGAGATATAGAGCTCTCAGGGATAAAGCTGGAACATTCCAAGAGACAGATGGTGGGTCACCCTCCCTTGAGCAGCTGGGTATTGGAGACCACCTGGAATGTTTAACACCAAGCTTTGGCAGCAAAACTGAACTACTTTTTTTGTGTGATCTTCTGGGCTTTGTTCTCGTTCCCTCTGTCACATTGCCACTCAGAAAACCACATGGGAAAAGGAAGTTGCCAACAGGGAGCGTCTGTGGGCTAAGCGGCTTAGATTGAGTTTGGCTGATAGAAACTGAAGTGAAGTGAGGTAGGGAATAAAAAGGACACATGGTACTTAGTTTCTCTTACAAGTATCGCTCCTCAGAAGGTCAGTCTTAGCAAATCCCTTATGTTTCTCTGGTGTCTGACTTCAGCTTCCTCCAAGGTGCTTGGATTGCTTACCCTCCTGGCATCGGTGTGGGATATTCTCCTTCTGAAATCTGCCTGTTCTTCAATATGTAGACAGTGTGCTTCCACGGGGAGCCTTTCGCACAGCTCTCAATGCATACTGCCTTACTCATTCTCGTCATCGAACCTATGAGACCCCATGCCAATCATGTGTGCCTCTGATGCTAGGTTAGAAGGACAACTCTAAATTCCCCTTAAAGACACTAACACCTGAGATTGCCTGAAGAATGTTGCAACATGTTGAATGAATGAATGATCAAATTGATGAATGTAAGGTGGATATATATATATACATATATATACATATATATATATATATATATATCTTGAGTCCTTAGAAGCTCTTTAAGAGCTCATATGAAACTCATTCTATAGAACCTGTTAATTACGAGACCTATCATTTTAAATGACTGTACCATGAATCTCAAATTTTATTATCCCTTCTTAACAGAGAACATATAAAGGATGTCTCAAGATGAATAGGTAAAGTATACATTTGATAGACATTTAATGGGCATAAGGGAGACAGAGCGTGAGTGCAAACGCTGAACCGTTGAGTACAGGAGCACAGGACTGACTGGAGTCAGCGCTGAGAGCTGTGGAGAGAGGCTCCTGTGTCTTTGTCCTACCCTCTCTAGGCATGCAAGCTTCACTCGCCCACTCACGCTGCGCTTGTAGCTCCGTAGCTCCCTCAGCCACTCTTGTCGGAGCTGTCAGGGTTGTGACTCGTTTTTCTTCACCCACATTTTATCTTCTTAAAAATAGATTTGTTTGCTTGTATAGAATGGTTTCTTAATTTATTCTTATAAGTTTCCTATGTGCATGAATGTGTGTGTTTGTGTCTTTCACCCACACCTTATCTTCTTAAATTCAAAATAGATTTGTTTGCATGTATAAAATGGTTTCTTAATTTATTCTTATAAGTTTCCTATGTGTATGAATGTGTGTGTTTGTGTCTACTTTGTGTGTTTTTTGTCTTCCTTTTTTTGCTTATTTTGTCCCATTAGGACTTGCTTATTGTTTTATTGATATTGATTGTTATTATGTGCCTATGTGGATGGGGCGGAACCAGGAGGAGTTGTGGGAGGAGAAACTATAATCAGAATATATTTTATGGACAATAATCTTCTTATTATGTATAATTGTGTGAACTTCTTTTTTCTGTGTTTAAAATAACTGTCATCATTTCAATATTATTTAAGTTTTAACAACTGTTTAATGGGGATGCCTATAACAAACCTTAGAATTCATGTACTTATGGTCATCTATACTTAAAATACATTCTTTTTTAAAAACTTATTTTATTAATTTTAATATAAGTGTGTGTTGATAGGTAGCTGTTTACATATAAGTGTAGATTCCCTAAGAAGCCAGAGGTATGAGACCCCTATTGAGCTGTTGAGAGCTGCCAAATGTGGATGTCGGAAACTTAATTCAGGTCTTCTGCATGATAATTGCTCCTCTCTACTAAGTCATTACACTAGATCCCTAAAATATCTCTGAACTGCCAATGGGGACTAATTTGAGCCTAAATAGTAGTTTAAGATCTATCAACAAGAACAGAAGAGCCTTGTGGTCACATTCTTTATTATGATGGAGACAAAATCTCTCCTCTTTGTACTAGGAAAAGCATTAACATTTTCAGAGATGGTCCCAAACAAAAGGCTTAGGAATGAACGAGACAGTAGCGCAAACTACATAGCCTTCTCTGTAGAGCAGGATTCTGGTTACAGATCAGTGGATTATCCATTTCCTATCACACGATACCATTATATCCTCAAAATAAACACTACAATATAGATATTCCAGTTTTCCGCAATCTGGGCCACAAAGGTAGAATACAAGTTTTTGCCCTAATCCAGCTATTTAATATCATTTTGTTGAATGATAATCAAGTACATTATAGTTTTTGATAGAAGGCAACTATTTATTACAGTAATAAATTTCTTTTCTATTACTGACTTACAAATGGCCACAAACCTAGCAGCTGGAAACTGTATCTATCATATTCTCTCTCGATTCTCTATAACTGAAAGTGTGAGCCTCATTTCCCTGGTGGCTGATAGTGTTTTACTCTCTCTTCCTGTTGTCATTTTACTGAGCAGAGGCCACTTCCTTCCCTCTGTGCCCCACTCCAACCCAACGGCAACAATGGCATAGCGGCCCCCAGAAGCAGACTTCTTAGACTTCTCTTCTGTTACGAAGCAATGGAAGAAAGTCTCCGTTGCATAGGCTAGGCTTGTTTGGCAGAATTAGACCCAAATACCTCCCTGTTTTCATTACTCAAAGTTACAGTTTTATCTTCAAATTCCCTTACACCACAGAAAAGGAATACACAACCAGACTGTCATAACTCATGGTGAATGTGGAAAGTAAGACAGAAGGCCGTTGGGAACAGCTGAGTTTCTCCGTCAGGCTAGTCTCATTATGAACGTGATGTGATGGAAATGTGGGATCCGAGAGCCAAGGCAGGTGGATCAGAAACAGTAGAGGTCTTTGGAAAATTGGGACAGGACATTGGCAGGTAAATACGTGGGTAGAACGTAATTGTAACTGTAGACATAATTTGAATGACAGGTCATAATTTCAATGACTCCAACAATAAAGAATGGTGCTGCAAGGATAGGGTAGGTTAAAAGTAGCAAATAATTATTAGGTAATGTACTCTTGGGTTCATGCTTTGGTAAAGCAGTATATTTAATACACAAGAGGCTTATCTTTTTGTACCTCTCTGTTGTCTTTTCTCTGTGTGTTCTCTTTTAAGTGTCTTTATAATTTGGACCCTCTCTATATCTGCTTTCCTAATGATGATGCCCATCCTTCATGGGTAGAGTGACAGATGACAGAATTAAAGCATGAGGTGATGAATATTAAGACCAGTGGATACGGAAATAATCAGAGAGCAAATAGGAGGACTAGAATTTGGTTCAAGTAGGTACTGTTCTGCCCAAACTGAAAAGCAGATTTTACCTCTAAATCACCCCTGGCCTTGTCACCTAAGGACTCCGCTGGGAGGCACATCTCATTTGACCTCTCATTCATCCCTCACTTCCCCTAGCAGTCCTGAACCTGTCAGATATTTACACTACATTTCATAGCAGCAGCGCATCACAGTGCCGAGGTTGCAAATAAATATTTTTATGGTTGGAGGGTCACCACAACATGGAGAAGTAGTTTAAAGGTCATGGAATTAGGAAGGTTGAGAAGCACTGCTCTAAAGTGTGAGGAGGGATCTAGTCGTCCCTAGGATCCTTGACATCTAAAATAGAAATAAACACAGAATATGCACAGTGAATGTTTTCTTTTTTCCTGTGTGGACTCCAAATCTCCTCTTCATTATCAAACACTTAAACCTACTTTATCAGTCATGTTGGGAGCCCTACACCCATCCTGGAAGCAGGAGGGAGTAGTCAGTGTAATTTACATAGGGAATTCTGAACTGTACATTCACATTAATTACAATTTTTTTCTCTATTGAAATTACCAGCTGTTCAAATAGTTAATTACTGACGTCCTGGGGTACTTCAATACAGTTTTCTCACTGATTATCAAGTATTTAATGCCATTTATGCTGTTTATAGATTTGATCAGCATATACCTCAGTATCTACAATGTCTCATCACCCTAAGAGTCCATGCCAAGTGTCCAGTAAATAAACATGAAAATAGCTAGCTGTTTATGATTCGTGGTGCTAAGTAACAGGCTATTAAGATAAAGTGGGCAACAGGGATATACCATGACGGCAGATGAACCTAAAAGTGTTTGGTTGTATGCCAATCATCCTTTGTGTCGGGATATTTTTAAAACTTTTTTTTGGCAGAACATAGGCTATACTGTGCTGCAGCTTGTAAGGAGCAGAACCTAACAGATTGTGAAGGAACTATTAACCAAATATATTATGCAGTGTCAAAGGCACAGGGAAGTGATAAACACACAGAAGGAGCCATTTCTGCTTGAAGAAAAAGGCAAGCACACTTGGACATATGATGGCTCTCTTCTTTGACTTGATACATAGCTGTATTTTCTTGCCGTAGAAAGCTGTGATGATATGAACATACCCTGTGGGAATCTGTCTATGTGGTGGATGGATTCAGCCTTCCTGGCTTTGGGAAATGATAAGTCCCCACGTTGCAAATCAATTCATACCTTCTTATATGCAGAAGTCCTTTGTAACTTTGGAGTTTTCACATGCAGGTTAACACGCATCTTAATAATTCTGTTCATGTGAGAGCAATATTTGATATTATATCCTGTGGGAAGATTTTTGACCAGGCTTTTTAAACTTTCTATAGTTGATACTCTGAGGGTCCTTAGCAAGGAGCCTATGGCAAATGAAGTCTTCAGAGAGACATTTAATTTCTATGAATCTCAGCATCCATATCTATGTTTAAAAACTCAACTCCTATGGGCTTCCATTATATTGAGATCTATAAATATTATAATTACTGAAGAATGTAAAAGAAATAGCTCTTGACAAAATAAAGCATTGAATGACATTTTGTTGGCATAGGAAAAGTTAGTGGTAGGTAGAAAATACAAAATAAAACATGTTATATGAAGTAGATGCTTGTAAATTTATTTGCATATAAATATGTAAGTCTTTTATTGTGACAGACTAGTCTGCTATAACACACATGTGTTCACTCCCTCTCTCGGTCCTTCTGGCAAACTTTTCAATTATGTTCACACTTGCGCATTCTGGGCATGAAAATTCAGAAGAACAGATCTTGTTTTAATTTTGAAAAAAAAAACACTCCCAAGGGCTGTGATATTGCAGATGCATTTGAATGAAGTGTTTACTGAACTCTACTGGATCCCCCAAGAGTCTTCTTTGCATCATAGATGCAGAACTGAATGAAATAGGATTCTGAGCTCAAAGAAAGTCACAGAAAGGGGCAGAGAGTTTTTTGTTTGTTTGTTTTTGCATGAATATTTTTCAGAAGTACATGGTGATTAAGATACTACACTCTCAGATTTATGTGTCACGATTGTGAGGGACATTCATCCTAGTCCTGCTCCCTCTGTCTCACCAATCTCGCAGGGTGTTCAAAAGTGGTTTTGTAAGTTATTATATTTTAAGGATGCAGCTCCTGGGCCAGGACTTATGGACAACTTAGCCTGAACAAAACCATGTATTCTTGCACCTATGAACGTAATTTATTCTTCTCATCAAAATGGGGTACTACAACACAGTAAAGTTGCTTGAAATAGCTCAGAGTGGTTAAAACAGACTTCCTGCCTGGCATGTGTTCTTGTGAGTCACCTTCATAACCATTAGTCATTTCATTCCAAAATAGATGTCACGAATACTTCAGAAACTCAGCAGCCATAGCACCGTGGGCCCTAAGCATGACACCGAGGCAACACAGGACAGTAGGCAAGCGTGGTTATTGCCTGGAAACATCATGTTGATTTCCCTTCTGGCCTACTGACTTCTTAGGGAACCAAGCAAAGGAGAATGCTAAATAGTAGTAGATGTGGTACGAACATAACAAATACAGTTGTTGTAAATCTAAATGTTTCTGTTTCTCTGCAATGTGTTGCAGTGTGGTTTTGATCCTGAGTTTTCAAAGTCAGACAAAGGAGCCAAACTGGGCCATCGTCAGATAAATTCAGGATAATGTCATGATGTCTTGATTTATTAGAGATACACATTCATCCTATTCTGCCTTTCTCCCTATTTGGGGTAATTCTTACTGCTCCATAGAATTGGTGACAAGTTGTAGCACAGTGTCCTTAAGAAGGGACCTTGATCTCTGTTGAAGTATGTTACCTGCTTTGCTTTCATACAGGTTTTCCCACTGTAATCCAATAAAACAGCTGGTGAAGGAGCTGCTTGACCCAGGAAGTTTCTAGGCTCTCTCAAGGCTTCCTGGAGTTGGCCTTACCATGAGGACATGTCTAAGTGAGTTCTCGGCTGATGGGATCTCACAAGACATAATTCTCAAGTCTGCTTTCAGACTGCACTCAGTACTGAATACTGACACATTTTTATGTTGATCCCAAGAAAGCGCATTAGACCTCTCATTTGTTCCATCTGAAAAGAGAATCAAGACTCTCACACTTCCAAGGCAAACACTCCAGCACTCAGCTACATCTCGAGCCCACAGAAATGCATTCATGATTCGGTAGCCATGGTCTCATTTATAGTGGTCATGTGGTGACAGACCCAAATTCTAGATGTCCAAAAGGAAGAACATGTGTGGCCTCAACCAAGCAGTTAAAGTAGAGGCATAGGTTGATCTCATTCAGCCTCCATTAGTTTACAAACTTTTGAAATTTGGGTTCTCAGAAGGCAGCCAAGATCCAACTAAAAAGCAGCTCTTACTACAGATATCAGATTACTACAGATATAGTCAGATTCTCTGTGTCACTAAGGTGCTATAAAATTTCACTTGAAATTATTTACAGTGTAAGCAATGCATGTGAACGAATGACTTTTAATTTGGTTCCCTCTTTTATTTTTTAACAAGTTTCTGATTCCTCAAGTATTTGATGTTTGCGTATTTTAGAAATCTATTTTTATAAAGTGTACATTTAATATTTTGATATTTAAAATAACTCTCTAAATTAGAAGATTGAATTCCAGTATTAATTAGTGTTACCATAATTACCATGATTATAATTGTCTTATTTTATCCTGAGAAGGAAACATACTTACATCAACGAAGGTTCCCAGTGACCAAGTCACACATCTAATTAGCAAACTGTAGCCTTACATATTCATGCATTTCTTCTAAACAAAGTATTAAAAAGTAAAACTATAGGGAATGTCTTAAAGTGATTACTAGGCCCAGGTGTTGAGGGTCCAAACCATTGAACACTGAAGAACCACAGTGCTGTTAAGCACACTTAGGAGCCCAGACACACTCCTTCACTGACATGCTATGATAACTTAGGAATCTTAGACCTCATCTGTGCCTCAGTTTCTCTGTACCATTGGTAGGTATGGTTATTCTTATCTAGCGGAAGTATTTGAAGCATTAAATCAAATATCGTTTCCAAAACTTTAAGGTCAGTATCTGTCGGACACATTAGTAATAAAGCTCAATTCCTCATGAAATTTACACCTGGATTTGTCAGTCATATTAATGTTTGTTCTTCAGCAAGTGTCCATGTGCACCAGATCTCAATAGCCTGTAGATAATGTCTACATGAAGAAAACCTGAAGGGAGTGAGAGTGGAAATGACCTTGGGGAAGCTGTGCTCACCATCATTGCTTTTGCAGCACAGTTACCAGACACTAACAGAGCTTAACAGCTCAGGACTGGAAGGTAATTCGAGGTAGATAAAGGCACGACAGTGGAACGCCAAGGATGACCGATCATTTCTGAACATTTTAAGATGCCCACACTGTCAACACTCACGCTGCTCATGCACTCACCCATCAGCTCGTTCCACGTTCACTCAAGGCTTCCATGGCTCCCCGTACAGTTCAAAGTTAAATAAAACTCTCCTGTAATTCAGTATTCAACCTAATCTTTAATTCACTTTTAGAAGAGCCGCCAGGTAAATTGGTAATGTGTACCCCAGCTTGCTCTTCTGTCCATTTAACTGGCTCCGTAGTCTTCAGACCTATAGGTGTTTGCAAACGGTGCTTCCTCTTGTTGACATTTTTGTGATTCTCTAGAGATTGCAGTCATTGGGGATTTTTCTGCTGCCATTCATTTGACACAGGAAAAAGCAGGCTTTTTAATCAATAGTCATTTGGTACTTTTAAGAGTAATCTTAAGGCTTAGGTGTCCTGTCCATCAGCCGCAGTTTCTTCGGTCTTTTATGTGCTCACTGTGCGATGGGCCTCAGGACTTCCCTCGCTTTACCATCCTTCCTTAAGTCCCATGTCTGAACACAGGAAACTTTCCTCTCATATCTTTGCTCTGAGAAACATGTCACTCACAAGATGATTCAAAGCAACAGCATCTTCTTGTGTCCACTGCGAAACAGAGTCCACCAGGCTCTGTCCGATCAGATGCTCCAAGTAGTGACAGGTGTGGACAGATGTGTAGCAGGTCTTTGAGTTATTCTTGACCCTTAAGGAGAGGGAAGGACCCTGTCTACTCCTCATACCCACTTTCTGTTTCAAGCCAATGTTCTCCAGCACTTTACATGTTTTCTAAGAAAATAAGTTCAAGTGTCAATGTACTTGATACTGTTTTGGTTGTGTGTAGGGAGATTAAGTTTGGACAGAATTAATTTTAGATACCATGTTATTTACTCCTAATGATATTAATAGCTCGGTTCTGGGATCACATGCAAATGACATGCCCTGAAGAGACTCTGGCCAGCTCAAGCGTGACTGGCAGGACTTACCTCTCTGTCCAATTCCCTCTGCTTTGCTAGAAACCATTAGATTATAGTCCTAAAGCTTGCCCCAAGGCCTATTCCCTTATTCCCCCACCTCCTCTTCCTGAGGCTGACTTCTAAAGTCCTGCCATCAAAGCATTGAAATCCAGAAATCAAAAAACCCTTTTGCCGCAGCGAGTTAACATGCCCAATTATAATAAAACACCTCATCCTAACGTGGGGTTTCCTCTTGTCCCTTTATGCCATTTTCTTATGTGCCATGTCTGTCTCCCCGCTATTCACAGGCAGTCCTTTGTCCTACCATTACCCGACTGCCAACTATCCCTGCACCCCTATTCCTTGTTTCTTCTCCCTTATCCCTTGTCCTCTATCTCTTTTCTTTGTCACTTATTCTCTACCTTCTGTCCCTCTGGGGCAAATAAATCAGCTTTGTGCTGAGAATTTGGTCTTGGGGGGTAGGGGGAGCATCCAGAGCTGATAGGAAGCCTTTCTTACACAAGATCAAGGCAATGTAATTCCCAGCATGGATAAGGAAGGGGCTTAGAAAGGGCCACTCCTAGCTGAGAATTATCAATGAATGGCTTGTTGAGTGACAGCATCCATCAGCATGCGTTTTTTTTTTTCTGAGATAAGATCCAACTGATAGGCTACCTACACCTTAGTAGGTGACAGTAGACCTATACGTACATCCTGGAAGGACAAAATGAAAAAGAAGGCACACGAAATTGGAAGGGAAGTAGCAAGGCAGAGAAGTTGGTGGCAAGGAGATGGGGGTAGATTGAATCAAAATTCCTCATAGATCTGAATGAAATTCTCAAATAGAAAAAAATACACTTGTAAAGATTATACATTTTAGAATGCTCAAGATTATAATACCACCATTACTGATTAAGCATTCAACATAGGGCATGCGGATAGAATCTCGTGATAAATCCGAATTCTAAGAACTGTGGCTTTGGTTAAGGTGAACCTTTGTGGCTTATCCTTATCACTGATTTGATAGAGAGAATAAACCCTCATCATAGGCATTAAGCAAACTGCTATAGAGAAATTGTTTAGAATAGACTCCAGTACCAAATAGCTACAGAGTACGTATTTCTATGGAAAAGCAAAGTCATTTCATAGCTAGGAGACAGCACTTGTCTCCTGAAACAAGAAGAGCAGCTCCTGGGCCAGGATATCACACTCAGCTGCATACACACAGCTCAGTCAATATGCAACGGCCAGCGTGCATCAAGTGGGAAAAATCAGGAACTGGTGAGGCCAGGACGCCTAGAAAAGGCCCAAGTGAGCATTTGTTTAGGGAATTGCCATTGCACTGGTGAGATCCCCTCTGTCTTTCTAAGGGGAGTAAAGATTTTTATATAAAATCTCCCTATTTACAATTATGACTTAATTCTCCCATGAGCGATGTTATATATTTATTCATTGATTCCTTTCTTCACCAGTTAATTGAGAGCTCAAACCAGAATGGTGTGAATGTGATGTTGGTTTGCAAAATAACCAGCTCTGGGGTAGGAAGGCTGGGAGACAAAAAAAAACCAGTATACGGCGATCTCAATTCTATGTATTTTAGACTATTTTATTTCTAAAGGAGGGAGGGACATTCTTTTAGTCCTCTCCCCAATGCATTTGCATTCAGTTCAGAAAAAGAAAAAAAAAAACAGTATACACACACACACACACCACACACACACACACACACACACAGCACAAAGCCTGGTCTCAGAATTCTGAGACAGCATGTATTTTATAGAAATGTGGGATGTACAGTGAACTATGTTAAGCTTGCTGGCACAAGGGCTTTCTAGCTCCTTCGTTTGGATGAATATGTTCTTAGTTATGGTTCAGGGGATGAACGCAGAGTGGAGGAGAAGAATTGAAGTCACTTAGATGGGACACTATATCACAGTGTTTAGACAGTTCTGTTATAGACATACTTGGTTACCATTTCGTTAGGGAAATAATTGGTTTTATTCCCATTTGCTCTTTGCAAACATTATTTTTGAAAGCTATAATAAAGAGCATCAATGATAATGAAAGCTATAATGTAGAAAATACTGCAATTTATTGACTTAAATTGGGGATTACAAAAATATTCAGAAAATTAAAAGGGGTACTTTGGTGATTGAGTGCTCTGGTTGTTCTGATAGGTCGAACCTACTGCTCAGCATCTTTGTACATTTTTAAAATGGTAGGTTATACATGTTCTTAACATCTCTGGGGATTGCTGACAGGACGTGCTGTTCACCTTCCTGAGCTTGCCTTACGGAGCTGGGTACCTGCCACGGAGCATGAGGAGCTGAAATAAAGTACGCGCTCAGCATATCACAGGGCGCTCAGCATAGTACTGGGAGCTCAGCATAGCACTGGGCGCTCAGCATAGCTTTGGGCACTCAGCATAGCACTGGACCCTCAGTATAGCACTGGGTGAGGCTCTCTTTAGTGCTATGAAGAACTAATGAGAAGCATATTTTAACTCGAAGCTCATTTCACTCTGAGATACCAGTGCTCTGATTAGAAGAACAATGTGTGTTAAGAAAAAAAGAAATGTCCCTTGAGTAAGAAACGTAATTGACATCCCCACATTAGGGACACTTCTGATATATCTTCCTTGCAATATGATTCATGAAGATGTCTTCCCATCAATTTGATTAAAGATCCAATAGGGTTCCACTTGTAAGGCACTGAGTCAGTTGGGATGGGTACGCAGAAATTGCTGCTTAGTTTTTGTCAACGTAGACCTACTTGGGAACCTCAGTTGAGGAACTGCCTCCATCAGTCCACCCTGGGGGCATAACTGTGACACATTTTCTTGATTATTAATTCATGTAGAAGGTCCTGGCCCCCTATGGGTGGTACCATCCCTGGGCATATGGGCCTGGACTCTATAAGAAGCAGAGCTGAGCAAGCCAGGGGCTCAAACCATAAGCAGCTTTTCTTCACAGTCTCTGCTTTAGTTCCTGCCTCCACTTCCCCTATGACAACCATCAGCAAAACAAAATGTCAGCCAACATAAACCCTTTCTTCACCCCAACTGGTTGGTCACAGTGTTTAATACATAAACAGAAGGCAAACCAGAACAAGATGCCTTCAAGGAATATTAAATGCTACGATGGTGCAGGTGACAACCATGACAGAGAGGAGGAAGACTGTGTGATGAATCTCCATGTGAACCATGTTCACATATATGACAAAATAGAGTTCCATAAATGTATAATATAAAAAGTGGTATTACGACTTATGCAATGCATGTACAATCATTGATCGACTTTCTTCTGGTCCTTCATACACTATATAACAAATCACTATGAGCTATAATACTCACCTATTGTGCGACAGAACACCAGACATTACTTCTCCCATTTGACCATGCGGTAGCATCTACTATTCAACCTTGCTTACTGCACCCATTTTCAGGCTTCCCCAAATGGTAATTTTTACTCTCATTATTCAAAGGATTCTTTTCTTAGATTTTATTAACTGTGAGCATGTAATCTTTTTCTTAGCATATCAAACTGACGTCCTTAAAAGGGAAAAAAAAAAACTGTGTGTTTCAATAATGTGATTGTCACCCCAAAATTATGAAGAGGATGAATTAGAAGGGAGAGAAGTAGGGGGAAAATGACTTCAATATATTATACATCTTAATGTGTAAATAGCACTTTTATTTATTTAGCGGAACTTTTTTTATTAGTTACATCCTAATAGTAAGGTGGCCTCTGCTAGGAATCACCAGGGTAAATAAGATATATGTCATCCTGTCCTCACATAGACACACACATCAGAAAACTTGCTGGAGTAATCCAACCTAAAGGTCACGGGAGAGGCAAACAGAACTCCTTTGTAGATTCTTGTCTGTCTGTACCCTTTACTTGATATTTTTGAAAGTTTATCTTTGCTGGTATTTGGGAAATCAAGCGAGGGTAGGTTCTTATATCTGTAGTTGAGTTTGAGGGTATGGGTTACAAAAGAAGCTGAACTCAGGCATTTCTTGGAGACAGCTGAAAAGTCATTTTTAATAAAACAAAATGGACCATGTTAAGTTATCTAGGAAGCTGCACTAAATATTCTTAACACACTTATAAAAATGAATACCCAAAGTCAACACAGTCAAAGGAGAATGAACCATCCAACTCTTACAGGATACAAGCGAAATAAATGAAGTTTTTATTAATTATCAAGAAAGGTGTCTCGGAGAACATGTTGTCTGAACATGCTTGTTAGAAGGAAATGGGCCTGTGACCCTTTGATGGGAATTAGAGGAGTCAGAAGTGGGACCGATTGCAAAGGACCGGAGAGAGGAGAACACTGATTTCTGGAATTGTTCCCAAATGTGTGTACATACAAGGCTAAGCATGAGTCTTTTTTTACTTTTTGTCTTTTATTTATTTATTTATTTTTATTATTAAAAACAAAGGAGGAAAGAAAAATGGAAGAGGCAGAGCTGATCTTAACTAGTTTAAATATGCCAGCCTGAGCAAGTCAAACTCCTGGATTCATGGGGACATGTCCTTTAGAAGAGGTCTGGCATTGTGTGGTGAGGTTTGTTGTACAATTTGGGGAATATATGTGTGTATAATTACCTTGCTTGCATAAATTAACTGTAGCTATTGGCACTAAGGAATAGCTATGTACAGACATAGCTCTGAGGACTTTATTGTAAAAATTGTCAATCGCAAGAGACTTGCCAAGCAGATATTATTATTACTCTCTTTTTTTCCAGATTGGGAAAGAAAACAGATTATGGTCATGCTGAACTATGGCTTTGTGACATACTTCTTGGAGAGACATACATCATAGAATTACCTGAAACACAGTTATTTGCCCTAAAAGTAGACAGATACATGTTCTGTATAAGACTGTTGTAAAACGGAATTCATAGCTACAAAGTTCAAATGGAGTTCAAATGGCTTTCTGGACCTTCAGAAAGGAGATACATATTGCTTAGTTGTATTTGCATTATTGTATTTGTCGTAGTAAAAAAGGAAGATGGCAGTGTGGCTTGCTTAGCTAAAATTCGTAGACTTGTTATTTTAGATATCATATTCTCTGCAAAAGAAAATGGTGCTCTAAACTGTTCCGAAGTATGAGGCAAAGGAATTTAGATTCGATTTTTATCTACTTTTAAATATAAGCAGAGCCTACAATTTCATACATATTATATTTTCATTGGCAATACTGCCGAACAGTCTCATTTTAGTGTTTCCATGTTACGAACAGAGACTGAAGTCTAACTAGCTACGTTACATAAAATATAACCCAAACAGCCTTCTGTTCTTGCAACCTAGGCAATGAAATTCACATTAGCAAAAGTCCCCGGTCATCTAGGCAGGCAGAGCCCATCATAGCAAGGATCCAAAGAGCTGCTAATAAAGAGACCATGAAGGTGCACGTGCTGGGCAATCCGTGTGGTGACAGTCAAGCACAAAACAAAGATCACCTGGAAGATTCAGAAATCGTAGTTCGTTGGAGCACCCCCGAAAGCTTAGACTTTGAAGGAAGGAAATGAGGGACAGGCATGCTTTCTACAAGATACATTTCCATTAATGGGCTTCTGTTACTTAATTATTGCTAAGACCTTTGTCCCAAATAAAATCAGAAGTCATGCCAGTGATACTCCAGGCAGTCCTGCTAGTAATTATCTCCTGCCCAGTAGCAAGTCTTTAATGCCAAAAGTTTCACATTCCACATTCTTATTAGATGGAGGTTTCTCTATGCTATTTTACTTTCTTTGAAGTAAACAGTACCAAGCTGTTCAAATGTGTGCCTGGTCAAGGCCACCATTCATTAAATAATATCCACCCTCATAGCAATGGAAGCTATTTTTTGAATACTGGTAAAAAAAATATAGAGATAGCTTACATATTCTTTCTAATCCTGAGAAAACATCCCACCTTTATATAATAACACAGATAAGCAAACCGAGCCTTGATGTTAGCGAGTGTACTAACAGCTCTGCAGTGATGATGTAACAAAATTAGAATCCCAGCCTGTCCCTAATCCAAAACACAACAGTCTGGGGAACAAATGTTGTCTGTGAGTGTGTAATGTCCCAGATCAGGTAAAAGCTAATCCATCTAAATAGTCAAATCTGTGTCCTGAGGAAGTGTCTTAAGTTGTCACTCCCTCCCTTCTGAGCTGTGGATCCGCATGAGTCTTGTAACACTCTGGCCAGCTGTGAAGGCACGGGCATTGCTGTTTCCGTAATGACAGCCGAGCGTTGCAGTGGGTCTCCTGAAGGACAGCTCTGGGCTCTAAATTGGAAAGGATCTGCAGAGTGCCTTCTCATCCTGTGTCCCTCTGTTCATTCACTGATCCCTTTAACTGGCTTTCCTTCAGTACGAGCCTGGAATCCAGATGCTATGCTGGCCATAGATTGAATGATTAATAAATGCCCCCTTCCCTTTGTGCTTTTATCTCCGAAAGTTCTCTTGTGGAGTGACAAAAAATTCCCCTCGTGTCGCAAAGGTACAGTGCACAGCTTGCCACGTAAGTCCCAGTGTCTAAGATCAACGGAAGATAAATTTGATGAGCAACCTTGTGTGAACTGAAGAGAAATTCTTTGAAAGTTCTCCCCTTTGCAAAGAAGAGGTCTGTGAACTTTCAAATGTGTACGTGGATGTTTGATAGCACCCGAAAAACAGTTCCTGTGTGTAAAAAGATGTAGTAAATGTTCAATCAAGCTGAAAATGAAACCACATTTTGTAGAAATAATTTGAGGGTAAGGTCAGTCAAAAGTCATTCCTGGTGAATGTTTTCACTGGTTTAATTTTGAGATAAAAGTCTTCTGTCTGGTGACAGGACTGGTGTACTACAGGTTTAATGTCACATCTGTCATTAGTTTATAAATACACCATGTGTTTCTCCTCTGAATTCCTGAAAAAAATCAAAGACCATAGATGATAAATCCAAATCCAGACCAAAAAAGATGGCTCACTTGCTGAAACATGCTGAGCAAGTCTGAGGACCAGAGTTTAATCTCTAATACATGCACGTACACAACTAAATGAGTGTGTTGATGTGTATTTGTAATCCCAGCTCTGGTTGACAGGCAGAGACAAGTAGATTCCTGGAGTACACTCTCTTGGCAACCTAGGCTACATTTTAAGTTCCAAATTAATGTGAGGTGAGACCCTATTTCAAAAGTAAGATGAACGGCATCTGAGGGATGACGCCTGAAGCTGGTCTCTGGTCTCTGTACCTGCACACATGGGAATGTGCACGCACACGCACATACACACACACACAGAGGGAGAGAGAGAGAGAGAGAGAGAGAGAGAGAGAGAGGGAGGGAGAGGGAGGGAGGGAGGGAGGGAGGGAGGGAGGGAGGGAGGGAGGGAGGGAGGGAGGGAGGAAGAGAGAGAGGGGGAGAGAGAGAGAAGCCGAGAGATGCACAGAAAGATAGAGGTTTCTGGAATGGTTGATATGCAGCAAACCATTCTCTAATATTTTCATCCTCCAAAATTGAAGTTCAAAAGAAGTAGATGACATTATGAGGACTAGAAAAGATGATTGGAACCATCTGCTCCCAAAGTCTACATCTCATAAATAAGGAACCTGAGATCAGGAAGGCAAAATGATTCATCCAGTCCGATGACCAGACCTCAGTTCAGCAGGAAAGAAGTCAGGTGCCTCACAGAGCTAGGTCTGGTAGCATGGAAACAAGAGTGAACCGAGGGAGACGGTCAGCTAAAATCACGAAGAGACACTGGAGCAAAGGCTGGGCAAGAGGAGAGGATGTGACCAGGAGTGTGTCTCTGTGCAGAATGAACGATGAGGGGACTCATGACCCAGCTCTCAGGTTCTTCCCATCACTCCACAGAGCCTCTCTCTGTGGGACACAGGCATAGCCAATGGACATAGTTGGTTCTATTAGATCTCTATATACTCACTCAAGCAACTCTGTAGAATTTTTCCTTTGCCTTTTAGTTTATACTCAGGCAAACATCCTTGGAAAGTCATACTAGCAAATGCACCACCTGTTATAAGTTTTAGAGAATTGTAAGATTGAGAAGTAAAATGGTAGAAGGTTTGTGCACTGGAGCCTACCCAGTCCATCTTCCTATATATTAGCAATCGGGTGGTTTTAATTATTTCCTGATGGAAGAGACCTCGTGACAGTGATGGCTGATTTTATAAAATAGATCTCATGTACTCTCTCTACCACTGTAGTAAAGGCAAGCTTGCACATTTAGGAGTACTGATAATGAAGCCCCAGAAAACCTCATGTCTTCTTATAACTTGGTAGCGTACAGCACAACCCGCACAAGTGTGAGCTGAGGTTTGTGGTTTATAAGTTAAGTTATCGTGATATTTGTTATAGCATCCTGAATAGATGGGTATTTTCCCTGCTGTTCCTCTTAGAGATTTTGTAGCCATCAACACCTGGAAACTGGCTCCTGCGCATTCACAGTGTGGTCTCCAGGTGAAGCTAAAGCATTTCTCTGAAATAATTTCCTATCCTTTACATAGGGCTTGAGCCAAGGCCAAACCTGAACATACGAAGCCAGTGGATACCACCCAGACGACAACTGCAGGATATTTGCACATTAAATATCTCAGTACAATTTGCTCGGATAACCACCAGTCATTAATTTCCATAAAAAATATGGAAAATGCAAGAGACACCTTGTGATCTCACTAATACCTAACCTTGGATATTATCACAGGTAGTTTTTGTCAACCTAACACAAACTAAAGTCACCTGAGAAGAGGGAATTTCGATTGGAAATAGTCTCCATCAGAATGTCCTGCAGGTATGTCTGTGGAGGCTCTTCTTGATTAATTGTTGTGGTAGAAACACCCAGCCCACTATAGGTGATAGGAGGTTCTACCCCTGGCAGTGGTGCGGGAAATCAAGATAAGCATTGGAGTTGCTGAGCAGCTGTCTTTTACATTTCCTGCTTCTGCTGTTGCTTAGGTTTCTGGACTGACTTCCCTCAGAGATCAACTGGGAGGGAGATGGACAAACCAAACAAAATCTTTCCTCCTTATGGTTTTTAAATTTTTTTGATGGTGATGTTTCTCACAATAGGAACTAAATTAGGACAGTCCCGAAAAGGAGTACTGTGTTTGTTTGTTTGAGGTTTGCTTTTCATGATTGCTTTCTGTATTCTGTTTCCTCCTCTCTTTGTTCCTATTGTTCCCACTTCCCTCAGCCTTACTCTCTAATTTCTTTTGTTTCTTTTATCATGCAGAAATTCTCTTCTCCTTTGCTTTTACTCCCCAAAGCCTGTGAGTCCCAAATCAAAGGAACCCAAAGGGGCTCAACTTAGGAAAACAGAATTATACAGTCAATGTAATCGTTGTCTTCCTAAACTGCAGTGTTGAGAGGTATCACCTGGAATGTTAGCAGTAAAAGGAGACAGGGTCCCCTGGTCTTTTCTATACTTGTACCTTGAAGGAGGTTATTTTTTATTGGGTGAGGAGTAGAAATCCTCAAGGAAAAGATTTATCTCTGTTTAGTCTGTATAAATAAAGATGGGGGTGTAGACACTTTTCGTTGCCTAACTGTCATGCGGTAGGATACTGAAGCCAAAGAGAGAAAATAGTGGCTGTCCACTTCACACTCTGGGCTAAAGGAAGCGGCAGCAGGCCCCAGAAATCCCACTCTCATAAGTACAACTCAAAACGTTATCTTATTGGGTGTAATGCAAGTACTATGTTTTCTAAGACATCCACACCAATTATATATAAGTATAAATAATTAAATTATATAAAATATAAATATATAATTGAAAAAAATTTAAAGATATTTGTCTATTGGGGGGATTTCTAAACAACCTCACTAGAAAAATTCACAAAAGTCTTTTTCATGCGGAAATGGGAGCACACTGCTTCCTATATATTGGTTCAGTTTACCAACCTCTCACTAGATTCGAGTTGAAATGTTACATCCTATTGTCTCTGCCTTTCTGTACTTGTGTCTGTCTCTGACTCTCCCTTTGCCCACCCCCGCCCCCATGGAGAGGAAAGCTAGTAAACTCATGAAAATGGAGAGACATTTATTTCATTTCTTTCTTTGTCCTCACTATTGGCTCTGCTCTCTAGTACCCCATTAGCCTCTCCTCAGAAAAAATCTTGAGAGGGGATGGGGACATGGAGGAAGGGGACAGACTAATAGGACCTGTTATTAAATATGATGTCAGTTGATTCCAATAATGAGTTGCAGAAGATGAGAATCAAGAATGTTCAGTAGAAGTGAATAGGTAAGAAACACCTGTAAACTCTTAAGCAATAAGAGTTGTGACTCTAGGTACCTCCACCTTATGTCTTATATTCACAGTTGAGAGTTTGGAACATCCTCACCCTGGCCCAGTGGTGTGACAGCTACCTTTTCTTTTATGTTTTGAATTTTTTTGTTTTTTTTTTTTTAGCTATGTATTTTTCTCTGCTCCCCTCTCTTTCTTTCCCCTCCCTTTCTACCCTCTCTCGTGGTTGCCATGCTCCCAATTTACTCAGAAGATTTTGCCTTTTTCTACTTAACATGTAGATTAGATTTATGTATGTCTCTATTATGGTCTTCTTTGTTGTCTCGGTTCTCTGAGATTGTGAATTGTAGATTGGTTCTTCTTTGCTTTATGTCTAAAATCCACTTATGATTGAGCACATATGACGTTTGTCTTTCTGGGTCTTAGTTACCTCACTCAATATGATGTTTTCTAGATCCATTCATTTGTCCACAATTTCAAGATGTCATTGTTTTTTCCCCTGTATAATACTCCATTGTGTAAATGCACCACATCTTCTTTATCCACCCTTTGATCAAAGGGCATTTAGGTTGTTTCCAGATTCTGGCTATGACAAATAATGTTTCTATGAACATAGTTGAGCACATGTCCTTGTAGTACAATTGAACATCGTTTGGGTATATACCTAAAAGTAGTATTTCTGGGTCTTGAGGAAGGTTGTTTCCTAATTTTCTGAGAAATTGCCATACTGATAACCAAAGTGATTGTACCAATTTGCAATTCCACTAGCAATGCAGGAGTGTTCCCTTTCCCCCCACATCCTCTCCAGCATAAGCTGTCATCAGTGTTTTTGATCTTGGCCATTCTTACAGGTGTAAGATGGAATCTCAGAGTTGTTCTGATTTGCAGTTCTCTGACGACTTAGGATGCTGAGGATTTTCTTAAGTGTCTTTCAGCCATTTTAGATTCCAAAGTTGAGAGTCCTCTGTTTAGGTCTGCACCACATTTTTTATTGGATTATTTGTTCTCTTGATGACCAGTTTCTTGAGTTCTTTGTATATTTTGGAGATTAGCCTTCTAATCTCCAAAAAGTGGGGTTGGTGAAGATATTTTCTCATTCTGTAGGCTGCCATTTTGTCTTGTTGACCATAGCCTTTGCTTTAAAGAAGTTTCTCGGTTTCAGAAGGTCCCATTTATTGATGGTTTCTCTCACTGTCTGTGACAGATACCTTTTCAAACCTCTTTTTTTTAACCAGATATGTTAACCATTAAGTGGCCAAGGTTTCAATGGGTTCCTACGCCTCTTGGTTTCCTAACACATGGTTTTATAGTGGTGAATTAATATGTGAGAATAAAACTAGAACGACAGATTATAAAATTGTGGTTCCTACTAGTATTTTCAATACCATGTAGTATGAAATAGTATGATGCATGAGGGGAGAGAAATGGATTGGGTTATAAGAAAGGGCACAGACCAAAGAAGAGGGAGCTAGCAGGTATTAATGAGGATTTTACATGGCATGATTTTCAAAAATATTCATTTTCCGGTGACTAATCAGGAGCAATGAGGAGAATAGATTGGAACAGTTGAGAAAAGGGAATTTTGAGACATGAATAGAAGGCTATGTCGTAAGAGAATGGATTAAGAGTGGGTCACTATGACTGGTGAGAAGCCAGTTAACTTGAGGGTGGCAAGTAAGGATTGATAAAGTGTGGCTTCGAAGGGAAAAATCGGTGTTCAGATACTAATTTTGAGATCTCACATTTGGAAAATGCATCAGGCAGTAGTAGAGAGGTAGTTCCCAGACAGTGATGTCTAGGAGCTTTACATGGCTCACAGTTCACCTCCTATTTTACAGACATTCCAGGAGTGAGAATAAAGGGTTCTGAAATCCTGAGCCACTTGTACATGGTTGAAAATTTCATTCACCCAGGACAAAAAGCAACTGTTCATCAGTTTCCTCTTCGAAAAGCGTTTGTGGGCTTACCAGTTTTATCCAGAGTTGGGATTTCAGGCCCTGCACACACTAGGCCAATAGTCTGGCACTGAGCTGTGTTCCCAGCCCTAAGAATTCCCTTTGAGTGTGAGCTGAAGAGAACTGATTCTGGGCATGCTGGTGGAAAGCTGCAGGGGACCGAGCCTGTTGTGATTAATTACATATGTAATTAAAAACTCCTATCTCAATCAATGCAGGCCAAACTACATTCTTCTTCAATTCTCATTCATTTGTACTGCCTTTGGTAAACACTTCCATTCTTGTTCCTCCTCTGCCCTTTAATTTTATAGTTAATTCACATAAATGACATCAGATCTTTTGGATTATATTAATAGGGCCAGAGTAATGAAGAGAATGGTTTACTCAGGAGACAATGTGAATTCACAGGTAGTTATTGTATTTTCCTAAATAAATCTGCCTTGAGTTCTATTCTTCTGCTTTTCATGTATTTTATACGAAATATTATTATTTCTCCTTTTAGTTTGCCAAAGCTCTATGGAGTCAGACAAATCTATATATAATTAATATATATATATAAATATTTCTAATCATGCTTCATTAGAAGGTGACTACTGGGCTCATGGTCCTCAGTTCAAACAGCCCTTCTGCTCTCTCTTACAGCGAGGCTATCTTAGACAAATTGTTCAGAAATGGAAAATGCTCCCTTTTGTCTGCTAAAAGAAGATAAAAATGCTAATCTATTTTTCCTGGGTATTAACAATAGTAAAAACATGTCAAATGTAAATTAGATTAAAATAGCCAAGACATGGTCAAACATACAAATATAAGAATATGTTTATGTCTCATTATGTTATATTGCTTCATTATTTTGCCTATTTTATAGGTTTAAAGCACATGATGAATAAACTAGCCTATAAATTGCAGGCCACATTTGAAATATATGTGCATGTGAACAAATTTAACATCTAGCCTCCTTATCTCACTGAAATAAGCCCGGACGAAGGAGGAATTGTTATCTATGTTGTTTATTGCTATATGTATTTCCTAGAAAATTGCTGGGCAGGAGCACATAGTCAATAAATATGTGTTGAATTAATGGGTAACATGTACTGTAGTCCTGAAATTCCCTGACATATCCCCACTGCACTGATCCTGTTCAAAGGTAGAACGACTCACTTTTGAACCAGCACCAAATAGATTTTTGTCTTTAGCCAACCTTGATCACTGCCATACCATCATTGTTAATGTATATTTCTTATCACATGCTACTTTTTACTTAACTTATTTTTGGCAGCATAAAATCTATTATTTTAGCAGTTGATACCAATCATGAATTCACATCACTGAAGTTCAGATAAGCTGAAAACATCTATTCTTGTTTCCATATTCTATCTGGTTTTCTATGTCAGCGTGCTGTTCCTGCTTTCTTGCCAAGGCCAGCCCTATTTAAGTAAACATTATGTGATAAGGGAAAAGTCCTCTGCTCACGCCGTGTGATGTGATAGCCCTGGCTGGCTAGTAACTAAATATGAGAAAGGGAATAGTTTCTCGGAAAGAAAAAAAAAAACATTTTAATGTTAGCTCATCCTAATTAATATTCAATATTTATAGTGGCTAAGTGTGCCACTTTGGTGTGGGAGGTCCTTCTGACTATGTGTTGCTTGTATTGGTTAATGAATAAAGAATCTGCCTTGGCCTGATAGGGCAGAACTTAGGTAGGCAGGAGGACTGGACTAAATGCTGGGACAAAGAAGGGCCGAGTCAGAATGATGTCATAGATCCTCAGCCTTAGACAGATGCTGGTTAGAATCTTTGCCGGTAAGCCACTGCCATTTGGCAGTATACAAATTAATAGGAATGGGTTAAAGTAATATAAGAGTTAGCCAATAAGAAGCTAGAGCTAACAGGTCAAGCAGTGTTTTAATTAATATAGTTTCTGTGTGGTTATTTCGATTCTGGGTGGTCGGGAAAAACAAGCAACCCCAGGCCCTCCCACTACACCACTTGGATCAACTTTGTAGGCCATTTACACCATTACTCTTTAAGTACTCATCTTCCGTGGCACCTCTCATCAATACCACTTTGGCAGGAGTTCAAATCCTTTGGATATCTTTATGCATCTGTGGCTATTCGTGACTGAAGATAGAGTTAAAAGCACTTATCTATAAAACATTCATAACAAACTCTTCTCAGCTTAATCTCTGTTCTTATATTCACTTCAGCCGATGCTAGATGACACAGACCCAGGGGGAAGTGACCTTGTCTTCTCTACTTAGTGTAGATCACAATAATTTCTATAAAGTTCATGAAGGGAGTGATTGAACCACTTGTTAACTAACTGCTGAACTAAATGTAAAGTCATTGTATTAGTTAATTAATAGAATAAAGAAGGCTTTATTTCTAGAACTAGACCTAAACAGTTCTATTTTATCTATAAGGACACAGATTAACCACTAAATAATTCATCAATTTCCATTTTGTGATACCCATATGATCTTTGTGTACTGTGTCTGTCAAATCAAAAAGCTAGATCTGCGGAGTAGATAGATATCTCAGAGTTTAAGAGCTTGTGCTGCTCTTGCAGAAAGACTGCATTCAGTTCCTAGCACCCACACTGAACCTCCTTACAGAGGTACTAATTTCAGTTCTCAGCACAACCTAGCTCACAACTACCTGTATGTAACTACTTCAGAGAAATCCAACATCCTCTTCTGTCTTCTCTAGGAAGTACACACATGTACACACACACACACATACACACACACACACACACACAAATAAATAAAAGTAAAAATAAAATATAAAATTTTAGTTATCTGAAAATATTATTCTATTTTGCAAAATAAATCACCAATTAACCAGACTACACAAAAAGTTGCTAAAGGAAATTTATGAAATTAAAAAGCTTGAGATTTATTTCCTAAAGAGTCATCTTTTACTAAGCAAGAAAGAAAATTCTTGGTCATTAAAACTTTTTCTTATCAAAACAGAAAATTATTATTAGTCACCCAGAGTACATGTGTCCCGACTATGCATTTACACAATATATTTATAATTTATATTTTTAAACTATTTAGCATTCAAGAAAATAGGGAAATTGTTCTTTTCTTAACAGCTGTAATGATAAACAATATTTTATCTGGAATCAATACTAAAAAGTGATTTTAATTCCCACATTGTCCAGTAAGAAATCACAGGTTATGCACAAGCATTACCCTAGCATACTTCTTCTCATAGTATCATTTTTCATTAAGAATATACTAAGAATTTATGAAATAGCCTTTACTAATGAATAAAACTAGTGTTTCTTTGAACATCCATATTACAGATTAATTTTTAAATAATGAGTTATAAGAGTCCAGAAATATTTATTTATATAAACTATATACAAATTTTATAGAGAGACAGATGTTATGTATATTGGATATGTTATATCCAGGACATATAAAGATATTCTACATGAAAAATCAATAAGCAAATTTGTAGGCCTCAATAAAGAAATAGGAAAACACTACATCTCAGTGGTATTTGGTGTTATCATCCATCACGGAAATGCAGATAGAAACAAAATCTGGAGCGAGACCTCACATTACACCCATTATAGTGGCTAATGTTAAAAGATACCATGAAGGGCTACCGCTACAATGACATACAACATAGATGGGTTACTCCCTGTGACTGCTAAGTTATTGAAGATGATTCCAAAATACGAAAGATACTGAAACTATTATGGGATCAGTTTTGCAATGAAGAGGTAGGAACAGTTGTAAAAAGTAAAGGTGTTTGTCACATCTCCTTCTCAGAGACCTTTGTGGAAATAGGTAACCCTATTTTTCAATTAAACAGTCTCACTTAGAATTCTCATGTCACAAACATTTAAATGTTGTTCCTTGGTACTGTTCTAGCAAAGAAAACCCTGGGAATTCTTGTTCTCTATCGGATTTTTTTAAACCTTTGCTATGTTGCAGAACATGTTCAAGGAAATGATTTGGAAATGAGACAGCTATAGCAGCCCTACCCTGGTCACTGGCTTGCATTCGTGTTTGTGTGCTGCCTCTAAGTGTATCTTGATCATCAGCTGAATCTCAATTTGTTTTATGTTGTTTTCAAATTTCGTAATGATGGCATTTAGAGGAAGAAAAAATACAGGGACAATAAAAATAATCTCTTTATGTTCATACTTTAATGATTTTTAAATCAATTTCTTAAACTTGTGCTGTCCTGATTAGTATTTTGTCAGCTTTACATTAACTGGAGTCATTTGGAAAGAAGAAACTTCAAAGGAGAAAATGCCCCGCATCAAACTGGACAGAGGGCAAGCCTGTGGCTTTTTTTCAATTAATGATTGATGCAAGTGGACCCATTCCATAGAGGCTCATGTTGAAGTTGATGGTCCTCATGGTATAAGAAAGCTAGCTGAACAAGTGATGAGAAGCAACCAGACATGCCCTCTACTTAGATCCTGCCTCCAGGTTCCTGGCTTGAATTTCTTCCTTGACTGTCTTCCATGATGATGTACAAGGATAAGCCAAATAAACTCTTTACTCCCAAGATCCTTTTGGTAAGATTAATTTTATCACATGAATAGAAACTTTAACTAAGACCCTGTTTCAAATCTGAATTTATTCTTCCTGAGGAAAATGTTTAGTTAAATACTTGGTGAGTGAATTCAGTATGAGGAACACCTGGTCATGAGAATGTGGGAAGAAGTATGGTGTCACTTTATCTGAACCCGTTGTTCCCCATATATAATTTCCAAAGCATTGGTTCATTCTCATCTATAACCCAAGCTGGCCTTATAGAGTCCGGAAAGTTAGGTCGTCACATGAGAGGTTTTTCATCCATAGTTCACACTTTTTCCTCCGTCTTTCTAACTTCCCCACAAGCTCCTGAAGGTGACACTATATAATGTATTGCACTTCCCATCATAGTGGTAGTTCATTTAGTAAAGACGTCCACGTTATCAAGAGAGTACTATTGTCTTCATTATACATGTTAGAGCAACAATGTTGCTCACAGCCTAATCAGGCTTCTCCAAGACTTTCCTACCGGATATCTTCTGATACAACTTGTGCATGGGCAGTCTTCTCTGCCAGCCTGATGTCCCCAGGACTGTATGCAGCTTGCAGAGAGACTGTCTTTTGGAGAGTTAGATTATTTGTTCTGCGATAGGAATTCCTTGAGGTACTTGACTGTCAGATGAGTTTGGGGGAACAGGGTGCTTCATCTACGATGGGTACACCCAAGTGAGACTTGGTTTTTCCACATGGATGGTGATGGTGCTTCATTCCCATGACATCACTGGAACATTTTGCTTCTTCAAAAGAGGAGGAAGGAGTTATGAATTTCTATCAGATTTGCACGGGAGTGCCTTGCATATTACTTGAATAAAGTTATGTGACCTCTCTCCCTCAATTGTCTTGGTGCCTGTCTTAGTTAGGCATGCCTGTCATAGCATGCCTGTTGCTATGATAAAACACCATGAGCAAAGCAACTTGGAGAAGAAAGGGTTAGCTCAGCTTACATTTTCATATCACTGGATGTGGAAATCAGGACAAGAACTCAGAGTAGATAGGAACCTGAAGATAGGAGTTGGTGCAGAAGTTATAAGGAAATACTGTTTTCTGATTTGCTCCATGGTTTATTCAGCATGCTGTCACTGACAATGAGCTGGGCCCTCCCCCATAAAGCATTAATTAAAGAATACCTTACAGGCTTGCCTACAGCCTGGAGTTATTTTTTATGTAAGGTTCCCTCCTCTAATGATTTTACCTCATGTTGAGTTGACATAAAACTATCCAGCACAGTTCCTCCTGTCATAACCTTTCATATGCTTCCTGTAGACTACAGGCTACCATAGACACGAGTTTGCAGTGGAATTTAAGTATCTAAAGAAGAGTGTCTTTGAGATACCAATCAGTTGCCTCTACCATCTCAAGATGATTACTGGCAAGCTGGCTCTAAGTTTTACTTTATCTGAACTTTTTGCTCATAAGTAGAAGCATTTCCCACTTTCCTGTGTGTAGAGATCTTCTGTGGGAAAACACATGTATTTTCACAAACCGTCTCCAGCTTAAGATGTAAGGTTAAGATACATTAAAGGATGAGCAGCTCAGTAGGTAAAATTTTTAATTCTCATTCTGTGTCCTAGTCATTGTACAAAGTACAATATAATTTATATGTATGTATATATAGTGTATATATTATATATAACCCGAATTTAAACATATATATGATTTGAATTTAAAACTTAAGACAGTATAAGCAAAACAAAGTCATTGCTACTCTCCCTACAATCTCCTTCCATTCTTTCCAGTATTCTCGAGTGACTCTCTTCTGCCTTCAAAATTAAATTTTAAGTCTTCTAGTTCAAGAGAGTAAGACAAACACTATTCAGAAATGGGGCTCCCAGCCCCATCAAGATTCGCTCTGCTAGTCTTTAATTATCTTTGACATCCTACTGAATACACCCAACCATGTGCACACACATGCACATACAAACACATGTATGTAAACATACATGCCCCTATCTCTATACAAATTTTCTTCAACACAATAGCTTTAACTAACTATATATTTAACTAGTATATTTTTGGTTGAGATTTGTTTCCAACGAGCAAATGAAGGAAGTTATTTTTCCTAGACATTGCATATGAAATGAAAATAAATTGAAATTTAACGTCTGTAAAAAGGAATGAGGGTGAAGAGAGATGGCTCTGAAGAACATTCTTTTTTTTCTCATTTTTTTTATTAAAGATTTCCATCTCCTCCCCCTTCCCTCCCCTCCCTTCCACCCATACCCCCACTCCACCCCTCTCCAAGACAAAGAGCCATCAGGGTTCCCTTCACTATGTTAAGTCCAAGGTCCTCCCAGCTCCCCCTAAGTCCAGGAAGGGGAGCAACCAAACTGACAAGGCTCACAGTGAGCCCATCCATGCTGTAGAGTTCATGTTCATTGCCATTGTCCTTGGTTTCTCAGTCCTCCTCCACCGTCAGCCACATTCAGAGAGTCCGGTTTGGTCCCCTGTTCCATCAGTCCCATTCCAACTGGACTTGGTGGTCTCCCGTTAGATCTGTCCCACCGTCTCAATGGGTAAACGCACTCCTCACGGTCCTGACTTCCTTGCTCATGATCTCCCTCCTTTTGCTCCTCATCGGGACCTTGGGAGCTCAGTCTGGTGCTCCTATGTGGGGCTCTGTCATCTTCTCCATCCAATGCCAGGTGAAGGTTCTGTGGTGATATGCAAGATATTCATGAGTATGGCAATAGGATCTGTACATTTCTGGCACCCTCTCCTCAGCTGCCCAAGGACCTAGCTGGGGGCGTCTTCCTGGACACCTGGGAACCCCTCTAGAGTCAAGTCTCTGCTAACCCTAGAATGGCTCCCTTAATTAAGATATATAATTCCTTGTTCCCATATCCACTTTTCCTATATCTCAACCATCCTATTCCCCCAAGCTCTTCCCATCCTCCACTTCACACTTTTCTCTCCCCATCCCCCCCTCCCCCCATCCCCCCCCCCCATCCCACCCCACCCCCATGTTCCCATTTTTTGTCCGGCAATCTTGTCTACTTCCAGTATCCAGGAGGATAAAACCTGGAAACAACCTAGATGCCATTCAGTGGAAGAATGGATGAAGAAAGTGTGGAATATATACATATTAGAGTACTACTCAGAGGTAAAAAACAATGACATCTTGAATTTTGCATGCAAATGGATGCAAATAGAAAACACCATCCTGAGTGAGGTAACCCAGGCCCAAAAAGATGAACATGGGATGTACTCACTCATAATTGGTTTCTAGCCATAAATAAAGGACATCGAGCCTATAATTCATAAAAAATCCTAGAGAAGCTATGTAAGAAGGTGAACCCAATGAAGAACATTCTTAAACTGAGGTTTGGTTCCCAGCACCTCATAGGAGCTCATGACTAATTAGAAGCCTACTTCTAGGAGACAAAATGCCTCTTTCCAGCCTCCACTGTTCCCAGGCCTGCACATAGTGTGAATGAATATATGCCTGTATGCAAATCATTTACTAATAAATCTAAAAACAATGAGTAACTCTCAGTGTGTGATGTCTGAGTTACACTGAACTGCTTTGCTCCTCTAGCCCTTGGTTTGTCATACTGAAGTATATCCTGTGCTGGAATATTTTCTTCAGTTTACATAAGAAAGAAAGGCAACTAATGGCTCAGAGCCCATCTCATGGTTAAGAACACTGGCTGATCTTTTAAAGGTCATGAGTTCAATTCCTAGTATCCACATGGTGACTCACCACCATCTGTAATGAGATATGGTGTCCTCTTCTGACCTGCAGGCATACATGCATCTGACCTCTGTATATATAATTAATAAATCTTCTTTTTATGTTTTTACATCTAACCCCAGTTTCTCCTCCCTCACCTTCTCCTGCCCCCGCCCCAACTTCCCCACTTCTTGCCCCACATTCACTCCTCAGAGTGCATAAGGTCTCCCTTGGGGAGTCAACAAAATCTGGCATACCAAGCTGAGGCAGGATCAAGCTCCTCCCCTCCCAAGGCTGATCGAGTTATCCCATCATAGGGAATGGGCTCCAAAAGGACAGTTCATGCACCTGGGATAAGTCCTAGTCCCACTGCCAGGGATCCCCACTCCCACCCCCCTGCCAACAGATCAAGGCACCATCTTTAAAAAAATGTTTCTAGAACAAGAAACAATCTGACACCTAATGAAGGATGTACCGAGCTGGTTGTAGGAAATCTGTAAGTGCTCTAAAGTTATAAAGAAAGTTTGTATTAACTTTTATACTTTTTTAAAAAATAATGTATTAATACAGTAACTGGTCGCTAGATTATGTGCATTATACAAACCACAGAGAAGATGAAAATGTATTAGCCCAGACTCCACACTCAGTGATTTAGAATCTTTTTCTGTAAATATGAGCAGAAATTTGCAATAATAATACATTGTGAAAAATTCTGGCTAGTTCATGAGCTATCAACTTAGGACCCACTGATCACAAACAGCTAATGCTTTAGTTAAAATTGAGAAAATGTGGGGTCAATGTTCAGACTCGGGAGTTTTAGCATTATTTTCTCTTTTTCATGACACAGAAATGCTGGATTTTTTTTTTCATCTTGAGCACTACATAGATAAAATTAACCCTTACATACAAATCTCCCAAGTGTTCAATATCTTTGTTCACAAACTCCGAATCAAGTATTTCACAGGTAATTGATATTCAATAAATATTTACTCCGTAAACGAATCAATGAGTGACATGCAAAGAGAAACAAAATCCCAATGATATTAATGCCACAATTAAAATTAATAATGTGTCTTTTAAAAGACCCTTCTGGAGGACAGATTTTGTATGCAGATGAATTAATGAATAGACAATGGAAACATGTGTGGCTGGCATCTGAGATAATGAGGGAATCCAGGCTGCAAGATGCTGAACAGCCGGGATGAAAATCCTCTGTTGAGGCCTCTAGCAAAGAACTGATTTCTTCTCGCACGGTGCAAATGTCCAGTCTTGGCTTCCGACACTAGCTCATGTCTTATCTCCTTCCCATACTGGAGAGAAGCAGCCTGCTGGCATGATGTCATAGCACTGTAATTAAATCACGTTTCTCTGATATGATTTGGGATGAAATACCATTTGGTAGAATAGGTTTTTCTCTTGGTTGCAAGTGAATCTCTAATATAATACTAGCTAAGATAAAGTAACCTGTCAAAGCAATTGAAGGTATTTTGCTGCTAAAATGATGACCTTTGGCAAGTTAAATAACTCAAGACTCAGGTTCATCATCTACAAAGTGTGGAATACCTTATTTGCTTTCCAGTTTGTTGGAGAGAAGATAACATATGTTCAACAACAAGTTTGCTCCCTAAATAGCAATATTTTGTGTCGTGAATACATGGAGAAATATGTTAATGAACTACTATTGGACTAAATGGATTAAAAATTAATTTCAAATTATAATTTATTAGAACAGACATATGCTACCTGCTTTACTCCACACTATAAATCTGAGTGGACAGGCATGTAGTATCTATTTGTATTATTCCAGGAAATGGGGCTTAGGCAAAATTGGCTTTCTGAAATGATTTTTGCACACAGAAGGAAAACAGCAGAAGAAGAACTTTAACCTGAGCCAAGTCAGAGCATCCAATGTTCTTTGTCTTATTGCACTACTGTCTGGGGAACTGGACATTTGTCTGGAAACAAAATTGAAAATATCATAACGCAATCGCTATTACAGTGGGATTCAGGAAAGCAGAGGGATATGCTGAAAGGAAGAGGAAAAGGGCAAATGCTTGCTTTAGATGGTGACGACAGGGTTGCTACTTGCCTGCGTACAACAAACTTAGGCAGACCTGGGTTCAAAGCCAACTTCTGCACTCCCTGTCTGATGTTAACACGCTCACCTTGCCCCCTCAGTTTTAAATGCAGATGGAAACCGCCAGCACCTAATGATTGGCAACTTAAATTAGATGACATTGAAAACGGGGCGCATGGTAGAGAATGCATCATTGTTAGCTACCGTTTCCATTTCAATCTAAGTGACTCATTCCCTTCATTTTGTGTGTCGGGAGGTGTTCAGTGTTTGAGGTCCAGTTTTGCCTTCACACAGCTTGTGACTTCCGGCAATTTAACTTTTTCTAGACATGAGTTCATGAGGGGAAAATCCACAAGATGGAAAGTATTAATAACTTCTACCCTGATATTAAAATGCCTGTGATGGCAAGAGAATGTGGAAGTATTGTTTTGTTGATCTATTGCTTAACAAATGGCAATGCTTAGAGTTTATATCTGATCACAGAACACTTTTGCGGTTTTTCCAATTTTCCGTGGCTCTGGAATACTAAGCTGCTAAAATTGGTATGGATAAAAAGACCTCATGCTGCACAGTGGCCTCTTGTTCTTTACACAGACCGGTAAAACACATGAATGTTATGTCCTTTGGAGAAAACAATATCCTTATCAAGCTTGAACAGCATACACTGAAAAAAGAGCACAAATCACCAGCAGCAGGAAAAGCTGTTAATTATTTTTGATAATGCATCTAGCTTCTTTATGTTTTCAGAATGAATGCATGTTCTGTATAGAAAATTAAGGAAGACACATACGCATATATACACTAGTATAAAAACTCAGCTGTAGCCAGGCAGTGGTGGCACACGCCTTTAATCCCAGCACTCAGGAGGCAGAGGCAGGCAGATCTCTGTGAGTTCAAAGCCAGCCTGGTCTACAAGAGCTAGTTGCAGGACAGGCTCCAATACTACCGAGAAATTGTATCTCGAAAAAACAAACAAACGAAAAAACAAAAACAACAACAACAAAAAAAAAAAAAAAAAAAACTTGGCTGATGCCCCAAATCTTGAGAATGGCTCTTTTGTCCTGAGGCTTTGCCATCTTTATGAACAAGCTTGAATTAGAGACTTCAAATAACTTAGCTGATCTTCCAAAAGCAAAGCATTAACAGTGGACTTGCCTCTAAGTACGGTGGAACAGTTGTTTTTCCTGTGATAGTACCCTGACAAAAGAAACTTAAAGAAAGACTGCTTATTCAGGTTCATGTTATGAGCAGACAAACTGCCAAAGCAGGCAAATTAGAGAAGCAGAAGCCTGCGGCTCTTGACCAATCAACATCCTCTGCAAGGTAGTAGAAACTGATGAACCTTTGAGTTTGGTTCAATTTCTTCTCCTTGTGTAGCCTGGTCCTACAACCCCATGGTACATTAACCCCAGCTTTAGGATGACTCTTCCTACTTCAAAACCTAGAAAAGTCCACAAAGACATGACCAGCGGTTTGTCTCTTCAGTGACTCTAGATCCTGTCCCTTTGTTCATCAATATAAACCTGAGTCACACAGCTGTAGGGAGGAGAACTGAGGGGCCAAGTCTGTTCCTCTGCTGTAGCTCACCCTTCTGTCTCTCTGTACTGCACTTCCCAAAACAGTGCAGTGTATGTATACAATCAAAGTGGTGTCCACTTTTAGCTTGTTAGTGCATATCTAACTGTATGCCCATCTAGAAATTTCTACATGATTTTCAGGGAACAAGCTTATATATAGGCTCAGCTCTTGGTGTCTAAGTTTGAAGACAATCCCTAACCTTTCTATGTGTCAGTTTAAATATCTAAAACACAGTTATAAAGTTCTTTGTCTCTTCTGAAATTTCTATCCCTGAGAATCAAAATGAAAAAAGTAATCTAACCAGTAAAGAAATAATTTTTCCCTTTGCAATCATCTAGATATACGAGACTTTTGAGAAGCCTCCTCAAATGGTATTGTTCAGTCTCACAATCTACTTTGGTTCAAGTATCATTGGAGACAGGCTGGCCATTAGTCTAAGTACAAGTACCCATTCCATGAATGCATTCTTGAAGAAAGAGAATGTTTTCTAGACAGGATGTGGCAGTTTTTCTCTCAAGTATCTGTCTTTAAATCACTACCACCATCTTCCCAAATATTGACATGTCAAATTATCACCTTGGGGTAGATTCAAACCTGATTTTTGAAAGTTGTATAATCCTGCTCTCTAAAATACCTGTGATGGTTTTAGAAGATTATATTTTATTCTGGAAAAACATAAATGAGAGATTATTCTCTCACTCGTGTTTTGTATTTTAAATATTATTACATATCTATTGAATGTAAATGCAAATTATTAGATGTAGTATACACATACACACATTTGGCAAAGACATTGAAGTTTTAAAGTACAGTGTTGGCCAAACTATGCCTAAAAGAACAGCTTCAGATGTCCTGGGAACTAATTTAGTGTAAACCGCATAGGAAGCAATGAGCTATATCTTTAGCACTCTCCTGACATACAGACTTTGTCTCTGCTGTTCTAAGCATAGCAATTCAGACACATACTGTAATCATGCATTACAGATTTCTGGGCATACTAAGACACTCTCAATATATACATATATCGAGAATCTACCAATGATTAGGTCCTGCCCAGCACTAAAATAGTCAGCCCTCACAGAACTTAGACTTGGCACATAGTTATAAAATATAGGGTGGTATCAAAGACTACCACTCACCTGAAGATGTGAAGTTGTTAGCCAAACAAGAGCCAGCTAGGGCGAGGAAAGATGCCTCCTTCTTTCTAATGAGTTGTAACACTTTAGTACATCATAATTTAATTAGACACTTCTTTATTGGGAGGAAAAAGGGGAATAACGTCTGGGAAAGATTTGCTTGCTCAGTAACCACAAGTAACAACCAGCTTTTTTTTTTAAGGGAGCTTTGCAGGCACTAAAATAGAGTGATCACTAAAAGTTACTGTTAAATTAGAATTAGAGGAAACAATATTTACGTTGGCTTATAACATGAATAAAATGTTCCTGGAAGGCTCTATAAGAAATTAACAGCTGCTATTGAAGGAGGAGGAAGCATAGGAAGTGGGGCTAGCAAAGGGAGACAGCTTCTGCTATAATTATCTTTATGCAAATACTTAACATTTCAATGCTTAGATCATCTTACATTTTAGGAATAAGTGTGTATTACCGTGTCTGCCATTATAAAATGCATGCAAAGGTTTTGCTATACCTGTTGTTGAAACCTCAGTGTTATTTATTGTGCATTATTGCTGTGCTGCTTTGTAAGAAGCATTTTAGATTCTGAAAACTGTTTCTATTATGCTGAAGTCACCAAAGTATTGTCTCAAGCCTCCTACTTTCTATGATGCTATTTTCCCAAACACACCTCCACTGTTACTATAACATAGCCGTTTTAAAAGGTTTTATTTCTTTATACATTATTATAACATAGCCATTTTTAAAAGATTTTATTTCTTTATACATTGTGTTTAAGAACTCCATTGAGATCTCATCAACAAAAAGACACCTGATATTTTCATCTATAAATTTTATATTACTTCAGGATTCATGTGAGATTGGGAAACCATGTGTATCTTTTAAGTTTGCACTGTGATTAAACCTAACAAATTTTTCTAAACATTTAACTACCCATCCATTACAGATTATTGCCTGTCTTTGGTCCTACCTGAGCCCTAGGATTCTGGTTAATCCATGATGGTCATCACCATCGTCACTTATGTGACTAACTTCTATGAGGAGATCTCCTTAGGTGGTTCATTCACAGTCTTGTTTTTTCAGTACCCAGCTGAAGCTCTGGGACACCTTGTAAAGGTGCCTACTTCTCTCTAGATTGCCCTTTCCCTCACAGCACTGTGCATGATGCTGCGATTGGCTGGGCATGCAGAATCACTACTGTGGCTCCGCAGCTCACAGAGTGTACTTGGTTATAACTGAATGTCCCCGCTCAGCACTGGAAACTTGGAGAGGCAAGAATGCATTCCCAGGGATCACTCTACTTTGAAATTCTCTGGGGCCATTGTGTGGGTGCACACTGCTAAGATTTGCTGGAGGAGGAAGAGGCAGGAAGATCATGAGGTCGAGGTCAGCCTGGGGTGGGCCAGTATCTTAAAGGCTATTGACTGAAGGAGTTCCAAAAACAACCAGGACTCTATAATATCTAATGGTCAAGTTCATGTCATTGGACCCCTGTGTCTGCGCTTATTTTTCAAAAATGATCCCAATATGCTATTTTAGAATATCTTTATATGTTCTCCCCCAAATCTTCACCATAGTTTTTCATGAAAGTCATTCGATTTATATATTAAATTGGAGAAGGAAGAAATGTTCTCCTTACAGGGTTAGATGGTAAGATTTGCAAATGCAGAGAGGGCGTTATTTATTGATCCTTCTAAGACTTTCAGTAGAAGCTTTGCATCTTTCTCTCCTTAAAATGATTGCATACTCTTTATTAGTTTAATTCTCGGAAAGACTTGAGAGTATTTTCAGCAGTGTGGGAAACGGTCTCACTTTTTTTTTGCACTTTATGGTTGGTTATTGGTACAGACAGACGTTCTCGATGGCTTCTGTGGAATGTGGAGTTGGAAATTTTATTTACATTTCTGAGTAGTTTCTGTAGTTTATTTCTGCGGATTCTTTTGATACCCAATGTGTATCCCACTGTCATCTGTTTTTATCTGTACTTTTGACTTTTCCTCTCCAATCGTTGCTGCTTGCTACTCATTTCTTCCTGTGTGGCAGACTGTTCATTACACGGTGTGAAGTTTCAGACACAGCCTAAACCTCCTGCATGAAACTTTGAGTGTCTTCCATCTTTACAGCTAAGAATAGCTTTCTTTGCATATCATTAGTAAGCAGGAATTAGCAAATAAAAGGTAGTCAGTGCTCATTTTTTCCTAGAAGTATATTTTATTGTTCAAAACTGTTGAATTTATCAGTCACTTTTCTAAATCTGTTGAGATTTCTGTCATGTTCTTATGCAATTTATAACAATATATTTTATGAGGTTAAACTGCTGTTGTTGCTAAAATTAACTGCAGTTGAACACTCTTCTTTGTCTTTCTTGTTGTTTATAACATCTATTTTGATAGCACAAAATGTTTGGACTCTATACTTATTTCTGTCAAAAAAACAAATAGAAACAAAGAGGCTAGATAGCCTGGGTCTGCTGTCACTCAGTCTTGGTTGCGTATTAGCGACACTGTGCTAGAGAAGGGAAGGTAGTTTAATATTTGGATGTGGGTATCCTCTACTTTTAACAATGAGAATCAGAACTAAACTCCCATGATGCTTTATTTCTTCTCCATGCCAGCATTCATAAATGACAGTCTTGTACTTTTCCGTTTTCTGCTCTGTTACCATGGGGATATGAACACATTTGATAGTGGAGAAGCTTGCTTAAACCTTTCCTTTGTCGTCTCAAATTTTAGAACAATACTCATGATTCAAACAGTGTGTGCTTAGTAATGGATTCGGAAAGACAGGAGGAAATAAAGAAGGGGAAGGGATATAAGAAGAAAAACAGAAGGAAGGAAGGAACGAGAAAATAATCTAGAACAAAGAAAATTTATTTTATTTTTTATTCTAATCTCTTTTTTCTTATTCATTTTACATATTGACCACAATTTCCTCTCCCTCCTCTCCTCCTGCTACCTCCACTACCTTCCCCTACCCTTCCCATCCACTCCTCCTTTCTCTTCAATCAGATAGGGTAAGGCTTCCCATGGGAATCAACAAAGCATGGCTTATCAAGTTGAAGTGGGACCAAGCTCCTCCCCCACATATCAAGGATGAACAAGGCATCCCACCATCAAGACTAGGTTCCAAAGAGCCATCTCATGTCTCAGGAACAGGTACTGGTTCCACTGCTAGGGGCCCCACAAAAGACCAAGCTACACAATTGTCACCCAGATACAGAGGGCCAAGGTCTGTCCTATGCTGACTCCCTAGCTGTTGGTCCAAAGTCTGTCAGCTCCCACAAGCTCAAGTCAGCTGTCTCTGCAGGTTTCCCCATCACAATCTTGACCCCCTTCCCTTGCTCATATAATCCTCCCACCGGCTCTTCAACTGTACTCCCGGAACTCTGCCCAGTGTTTGGCTGTGGATCTGCGCGTTTGCTTCCATCGGGTACTGCGCGAAGGCTCTATGATGACAACTAGGACAGTCACAATCTGCTAATCTTTTTTGCCTGGAACTACTGGTAACCTCCTTGCAAGATAGAATATTATATCAAATAATATTTTGTATTAGTTTTATATTTAGTATAAATGATGCAAGACATTGTAGATCTCCTTTTGAAGTGAACAGATATAGTACCTGATAATATAGACCTGTATTAAACAATAGTTCTGCTGCTATTTCTTTATGTAGTAAACCTAGACTGGAACCTCCAGTCCACAAATCCCTGCAGCCTGCCATCCAACCCCCGTTTCCAGGCTAGGACTCCAGATTCATGCAGCCAATTTCACCTGCCCAGGGGCTACCTGAGAACTTGTGTCCCTGTTTGCTGGTTAGGTTAGAACCCTAACACGAACCATCTCCTAGAGACCCAAGACTCATAATACCAACTCCAGCTGTGCCTGTGGCCTGCCAGAGGACCATGTGTCCCCGACAATCTCACTTGCACCCTGTTCACAAATACCCGCGACGCCTTCCTCCACTCTACCTGCTGCTGCTTCCTAAGGAGAACTCCTCGACAACTCACAAGTTTCCCCAGGATGAATTGTAATTAGCTTATGACTCTACAAGAGGTCTGTCTGCCCCCTGGGCCTGGAAAGTTCATCTGTTTACTTTAAATGCAAGAGTTTTAGAAGCAACAATTGAATTCTTCCATTGAATACTAAGAAGCCTAGAATTTACCATCCACTGTCTTGTATAAAACCTCAATGTATATGAAAGGAAAAAGAAGCCCTGGGTGTTAAAAAAAGAGTCACTAGTTTCTCTACTGAGAAAAGAGAGAATGACTACCTAACAATTTATGAAGTTTTAATGATTAAGAACACATTAATATAAAGCTTCAAGATACACATCACAACTTATTTCTGTTAGTTTAACTACAAACTTCTCTTATTAGCCGCAATTTTGGAATTTAGCCAATATTTTTCAGAAGGGTCTTTTATTTCTATCATTTTTAGCAGACAAATAATTCAAAATCTGGATGTATCAGCATGAATCTTGGACTTAGATTGGAGAAGCAGTGTAGGATTTCAAGTATAGTATACCTTTAGATTCTACATATGATTCTTTGGTGTAGGTGAAAGAGTTGTTTTGAAACTCTAACAAAGGCCATAGCTATAGTTATGACCTCCAATTACTTCTTGCAGAGCTGCTTTCAAGATATTACACAAATTGCTCACAGTAACTAAATGTGTTAGTACGTACATTGTGAATGTATTTTAGTGGGATTCATAATGATATCTGAAAAACATTTTACAAAACAATGTAAGGCTTATTTGTTCATGAAAAATTAGCTTAGGACATAAAGAGGACCCATTTTACAGATGAATAGAATATGAAAGTGTGCACTGTAACTGTATAAATAATCGAGGGGACCTATAAAGCTATTAAACAACACAAATCTTAGTTTCATGTTCTCCTTCCACACTGTCCCTCCAGGCTTCTCACTTCCATGTTACCTTTACAAAGCTGCTGAAGGATTTGATGGCATTATGTTTGAACACGTGTATACGTGTATACATAAACCTTCAGAAAGACGGCTAGGGAATGTATTTTGTGTCTCTGCATAGATATATGGTTGGGGAATTTATATGGATCCATGTACATAATGTTGAAAATATTCTGCCTGCCTTAAACTTGGCACATGTAGTCTACTAGCATGGTGACTCCTGTCCTCACCTAAATATCCGCACCAGTAGTGTGTTGTCCTGAGTTGATGATGCTTTAGACTGCCTTTGTTACTGGTGCATTCAACCCTTTAGACTTTAGAGAAGGAAATGGCAAATGTATATATTCTATAGGGAAGAAGCAGAGTTTGGAGAACAGAAACAGCCATAATTCTATCTTCATTTTTCTGTCTGACCAGACTGGTCCTATTGCTGAGTGACTAGAGAGGACTCCTTGAGCAGCCAATAAGGGCATGAGATTAAAGTAGTTTGTGGGGGGAGAGAAATCTACTTCAAATCCATATAACTACTTAGTTCAGTTCTCCACCCTCCACCAAATCTTCTTCCGACTACAGTGACCAGGTATCATATTTAAGACATAGTAAGGGTTTTCTTAACAGGCTATACTTAAATTGCTAAAACTTTGAAGTCCAGGGGCTGAGAGATGGGTTAGTGGTTAAGAGCACTTGCTGACCTGACAGAGGACTTGAGTTAATTCCCATCAGCCATATTGGGTAGCTTAACTGCCTGAAACTCCTCCTCCAGATGAGCTAATGCTTCCTCTGAAATCTAAAAACACCAGCACTATATACACAGACACAGTTAAAGCTAAAATAAATCTGAGAGGGGGGGGGAGGAGGGAGGGAGAGAGGGAGGGAGGGAGGGAGAGAGAGAGAGAGAGAGAGAGACAGAGAGAGAGAGTGAGACAGAGACAGAGAGAGAGCTGAGCACACTAGAGTAGCCTGTCCTTTTATCCTCACCCAGCTTAAAACCCATTATCTGATGCTTTAGTCACCACCACTGTGCCACATGGTCTCCCGCAGCTGGGAAGCCCACCAGGTTTGCCCATCGGATGTCTTCACCCAGTTCCTGACAGCTATGAAAGCACACCAACCCAGAATTATCCATTTACTTATAGCCCAGAGTCTTCTGTGATTATTTTTGTAAGCTATGGCAAAGTGGTTCAACCTGACCGTTGTGGTTGACAACACCATTTGGTAATGCCAAGAAGGTGGGAAGCTCTAACTCTTCTGTTAAGAAGACACTTGCTGCAGGTCTATAGCTATGTTCTTCTTACCCCTGCATAGTTTTCAGGGACTAGAAGAGTTAACAAAGCAATATTTAGAATCTCATTTATTTTTTTTTTTTTGGTTAGGCCTTATTTTCCCCTCAACTTTGGCACCTGCTACCACTTGTCTGATAGGAGAAAACAAAAGAGCAAACAAATGTTAATGAGAATGTTCAGAAACAGCTGAGATGCTCGGCACTCAACAGCTTTCTTATTCCATAAACATGTGGACACATGGTTTTCATTCGCTCCTGCATATTTATGACATGGTTGTAGTTCACTGATTAGAGATGGGTTTCTGCTTGCTGTGACAGACTGGAAATAAAATGAATGCTTGTAGCCATTCAGTAGGTTTGTTGAGAACCTACTATGTGGGCTAGACTGAGTGTGTCAACTGCGTTGATCTGCTTGCTCTTGATGCTTCCTTTATCAGTTTGGTATCGTTTCTGTTCTATGTTTGCATAAAGTAGGCATCAGAGGAGGGCAACTAACAACCCAGGTTAATCAAAAGTCTGGGAAGAAAGGGAGTTGTGGTGGCTTGGAGGCCAAGAGTCTAAACAACTAACTGAAAAAATCCAGACTTCAAATATGCTTCCTGGATGTTTACTTAATACATTCTTCATATTTTTAGCTACTCTCTTGGTTTGGGTTTCTATTTCTGTGAAGGGACACCATGACCACAGCAACTCTTATAAGGGAAAAAACATTTAATTCAGGTGGCTTACGTTCTCAGAGAGTTAGCCCATTATCATCATGGTGCCTTATGGTGGCGTGCAGGCAGACATCCTACTGGAGGAGGAGGAGCTGAGAGGTCTACATCTTGACTCTCAGGCAACAGGAGGTGATCTGTGTCACTGAGTATAGCTTGAGCATAGGATACGTCAACCTACCTCCCTGGTGGTGATACACTTCCTCCACAAGGCCACACCTCCAAATAGTGCCACTCCCTTTGGAGTGGCATTTTCTTTCAAACTACCACAGCTACCCTGGCCTGAAAACTGTCTGCTCACAATTCTTAAGTTTGGGGCACTATGAGTAGATTTCTGTTTTGTGTTTTCTCCATATCTTATGAGAAAATGAAAGCCTTAAGGAATCCTCACTCATATACTGATAAACAAAATACATAATATGTCTCTTCTGGGACCATGCCTTTTCCCCATGCTGCAGGACACTATGGAAATGGCATGCTGTCATCATGATTCAACAGCTCTGGACTCAGTGTTAGGTTGTTCTTATTTCTAGACTACTGCAACCTAATAAAATCCCTCTCAGTTCCCATTTTCCCATTTCTGCACTGAAGGCATGACATATTACATTTACCATCGCCTCTCTCTGTTTCTCATATCCTGGTTTTGCATCCTAATATTTGTACTACCATCCCATTAATAACCAAGATAAATGGGCCAGTGGGATACTTCAGAGGGTAAAAACACTTACCACTTAAACCTGATGACCTGAGCCCTGGTACTTAACAATGGAAAGAAAGAAAGGACTCTGAAAGGTTGTCCTCTGATTTCCAAACACAGGCTATGATATATGCAGACCTTCACACACACACACACACACACACACACACACACACAGAGAGAGAGAGAGAGAGAGAGAGAGAGAGAGAGAGAGAGAGACAGACAGACACACACACACACACACACACACACAAACTCTTACCATGATCAAGACAGTTGCATAGCACTCCTGTACTTCGTGCTTCTGCCATGGGTGGATGTTAATGCACTCTATATTGATAAGAAATAAAGCAAAGGAAGCATCATTTTTTGGAGATCTGTCACGGGATGTCAGATACTGATGGAAATCTATTCCTTCCTGAAGTCCTTGCATTGCTTCCAATGTGCATTTACTTTGTCATAGCAGAAATTCTACTGCAGTGGTCGAACCAAGCATCAGTTTTAATTGTCTTCTGCGGCAAGAAGCCCTGTGAGTCCGGGGTGTTTGCCTGAAGTTGTGAAGGTGGGCTTCTTTGCCCACCCAGTCTAGATAGGAATTTCACAGGGGGTCATGCCCTTTTGAGTTTGTGTCACTAAAGCTCTTCTCCAAGTCCCTGACAAGTGACTTCCTTTTAGACTATCAATAGGAACTGTGTCATAACTAAACAGGACACTGGGAAAATTTCACTATTTTAACTGGGCATATGGCCACCATGAACTTAATTATGTGTTTGTTAGCAAGGAAGAAGATGAAAATAGATATTGAGGAAGCTACCAGAAATGTTTACGGTGTATGCCCCAGTTCCAGTCATCCTGTTGGCATGTTAATGATCTCTGTTTATATATCTAGAATCGAAGCAACGGAGCCCAGGTGACAGCTACAGTGCTTACATTGTGCTTGAGGCTTGGTGTCCCTTGAAAGGCTCCGTCTTCCTCAGGACATGGGAAGACACATTCTAGACTGATCTCTTTATGTCACAAAATACTTGGATGTATTCCAGGCACCATTCCAAGTGCATGGAGTCTTATAGCCTCTGCTTCCACAAAGGATGAGTGGGAGAACTAGATGGAACAGGTGGTCAGTTACAGTCCTTCTGTTTTCATTACGTGATGTTGTCTAAAAAAACTATTGAAAATTTGCAAGAAAGAATCTCAAATATGAGAAACACTTCTAGGATCTATGATAGTGCAATTTCAGACCATGGCCCCACTTGGACTAGCTGAGGATTTTCAAGTAGGCATTAAATTAGAGCAGTCTGTGAGACATAGACCAACCCCCCTTTCTATGCTTACTCTAATAGAAATCTACTAATAAATATTTCAATGACAATATCTTATAGTTTGTCAAGCACTCCATGCCTACTCTCTTCTTGGCTCTTCCTATAACTCAGGATAGCTCTGACTCTAACATAGGAGTGAAAATGTAATCATCTGGGGTGTTAATGCAAAGGTAATGCTGAAAGTAAAGTTTTAAATGCACACTTTCAAATATAAACTCCCATATTCTTTCCATAAGCTCAGTCTCCATGTTTTTTCATAATGCAAGCAGAATATAAAGCAAAGGTACATTCTAAACAATCAAATTTTTATTAAGCAGCATCTAAATATCTCATCTTTTGGGCAAACTTTTATCAGGAACTATTCAAAATGCTTTTTTCTTTCCGTTTTTAAACAGAAAATTATTAATCAAGTTATTTGAGGGGAAAAACAATTTTTCTCTAATGAATCACTTGACATTTTCTTAAACCAAACTGCTGAAATTAGTGCTATTATTTTTAAATGATAATTAATAACCAATTGGCATTCAAATGAAAAGATTTTTTTAACATGTAATATACTAGAAAAATATCTACTGGCTAAATCACTCTTGTTAATAGCATTGTTGACAGAGATTTGCGCAGAATATAGTATGAAGAAGACCTTGTAACAGACACTGTGGGGTGTGTGTGTGTGTGTGTGTCTTTCAATGCCTTATACCTAATATGTGTTCACATATTTATATAACTGGTGAGGAAAAGGACAGGTAAAAGTAGAAAAGGGGAAATTTATTAATTTGAATTAAAGACATCTTAACTACTTCCCATTTGGGTGTTGTTTCAGTTGTCTGAGAGAAAAAAAAATGCGTAAAAAGAAGTATGGGTATTCTATCTTCCACCTCTAAGTCTATCAAAACATATGGATTATTCTCAATAAGTTCTCACTGAATCAAATAGTTTTTTTTTTCCTCCACAACACTATTTTTTAAATAAGTATTTTCCCTGTCCAGGTACCTTGCATTCTGAACATATCCCCCATATTGTGTAATATGCATTCAGCAAAAGGAGTTTGACATGAATCCCTACTGAATGCACTGTCTGTTCTTGTGAACTCTAATCTTGCTTTCACAAGTAAGTCTTAGTCCCACTAACATATCTGGACTGGAGAACTGGAAACAGGTCCCATCAAATGGAAGCACTGGTGTGCAGTAGGCAGATGCTACATCCTTAAGCATAGCAGCTGCTTCCTCCCTCTTCTCCCTTCCAAGCACCCTTTTGTTCTTTTCTACTTAGTTATGGATAAGAAAAGTAGAAATGTGCCTTTTGTGGTCTTCAATGAGTCAATCACTCATTATTCCCTTTTACTGAGGCATGGAAACAAAAGGTTGCAAGATGATTATCATCCTCATTACAAGAATCTAGGCATGGAAAAAAATGGGTCCTTTTGGGATTCCTTTGCTTTCTTTGTCCGGGACTAAATCTCAGAGTGGCAGTTGTTGACATGGATATATATTTCAATAACAAAGGAGATGATGAACTTTATCAGGTGATTAGAACAGAAATTGCAGCTGATAATAAAAAATAAAATGGGGCAATTTTTCACTTTTTCTAACTCTCAAAAATAAAAAGGAGTTATAATAGTTATTAATCTATTGAATGTTTCCATTGCAACTGCAATGCCTTGAAAATTAGGAGTTCTCCAAATTATTTTTAATGAACTAAGACAGACACAGCAGTGTGATGTAATGATTCCAGCAAAATTGGTTCCACAGATACACGTTATTAAGTGGCCCCTGGACACTATACAGATAAGAAATGGGTACAGAGAACACCAGCATCAATTACTTGAGGCTGTGTTATGTGAAGTGTGTCTGGGTAATAATCGTTCCTTAAAATAATTTTATGAGAATAACACTAACCCATTTTATCAGTTTTAAGATGCGCGCCTTTTTCTGATGTGACTATGAATTTTGTGTAATTTTCCCATTGTAGAAAACATTGTTGGGGGGCCTTTGAAGCACTTACCATGATATTTCTGCTCATTCGTCCCAAAATGGTACTGTCAGGCAGAGCTGCCTTTGAGTTTGGTGGGAAAGGAAGAGAGCATAGTGGCAGTATCATCTAGAAGGCCAAGAACGCATGCTGGTCTTAACACCTGTGGTTCAAGCCCCCCAGAGCCTTCACCACCAAGACTGAGACTTGCGTACACCCTGGGTGTCTTCTCTCACACCAAGAGTACAGCCCTCTAGAATATCAGACATCAACAGGAATCTTCTATTATATTTCTGGTTTGAATATCTCTACTTCTGCTTCAGGGCAATAAATAAAGAGATCTATAAAGAGTACCCTGACTACTCCCCTTATTTTCAGAAGAAAAATGATGCTTAAAGAACATATGTAACACTCAATGTCATCGAATAGTAAAGTTGGTATCCCAATCTAGTTTGTCCCATTTCATGTTCAATGGGCTTTCTGTTGGCTTACAACCAGGTTGTCTTTGCAAAAACCATTTTTCTCTGGGAATTGATTTTCACTAAATAAGAAATGAGAATGGACTGACTATATGAAGTGGGTTAACTAGAGAGGAAGTAATACATTATATACTACACGTGTGTATACTCACATAGGGTATAAATCTATCAATTAAATCAATGTAAACAGGTAAATTTAGCTTTAAAATATTTTTCAGGTGACCAAATAAAGGCAGATAGGTAGAAAGCATGTCACACAGTCAGAGCTAGAGCTGAAAACTAAGAAGCCCCAGTGAAGTGATTCAGAGCTTGGGTGTGCCATGCTCCTTCTTGGAACTCTTGGGCTTCCATACACTCATGTACAAACCTCCTTCATGCATGTGTGATTGTCACAGGAAAGATGCTGAAGATTGATCCTCATGAGCCATCATCACCATGCATTGTCTTGACTGCCTGTGGCTTATTGGTTGTTACAGATTCCTTCTGCCACCAAGTTAAATATAAAGACACAGATAATAGCTTGACCCAGGAACAGAAGAATTTATGCGAAGTAAGGTGGCAGTGTTAGATTCCATAATCTTCCCTTGTCATCAAATATTCCACCCTATCTGCTACAACATAAACCTAGACCACCACCATACCACAGGGGGCTAGAGACTATGGTTCTAGTATATAAATACCAACTCTTCGACCACTCTTCCAGATGCCTACAATTCTACAAGCTGTCTCTCTGGATTTTCCCTGCAGTAGAAACTATCTTTTCCTAAGAATAAAGGATTTCCTCTCCTGTTCAAAATTTTCCATATATTTCCTAATTGATTTGTTTTGTGAATGAATCCTAACTCTTGGAATATACTATCACTTTCATCAGACCAAAATTAAGGCACGGTGCAAGTTTGAACACAGAACTCTAAAAGCAATGCCCAAAGCTAAGGGTAGGGAAGTGGATAATTACAAGAGAACCCTAGCTGGGTCCATAGTTAATAAACAGATTCACATTACCGAGAAACATGGAGGCTGACCTCTTTGTAAGATCACGGTGCCATTAACCCACAGTGACAGATACAATTATTGAAAACTTAAGTCAGTATAAACTGCTTCTTTGGGGGCAATTCTCTGAAAGGTTAATGAAATGATAACCTGTAAAAATAGAAAATAATGAGGAACTTTACAGTATAATCTTAGCTTGTGTTTTATGACTTCTTTCTCATTATGGTCAGTAACTACATGTGTTTAAAGCATGATTATTGAAGTAGAGCTTTAGCATCTCAGCTCTGCCACTGACAATCATGTCATATTCAGCAGATATTCTACTTTCACTAAACATCAATTTCCATAAGAGGAAAATAAACAATAGTGTCATTATCCACCTCATAGAGTTGTGAGGAGTTTTTATTAAGTACTACGTAAAGAACTTAGTACTCGCTCTTTTGGCATGCTCTTCTCTTGACCCTCAGATGTCAAGGATTATATGTCACATTGTCAAAGATAACAGAAAATTTGATGTACAAAGAAACCCAGTTGAACTGAATATGTTCTCGGGTGACAAGGGACTTGGATTCAGGGGGTTATGTTTCTGAGCAAAAATAATAATTATGTTGTTTTGGAATGGAAGAAATATGATAAAAATTTAATATATACAACTCCTTATTCTTATGGTCATTAGAATGAGCATTTTGTGTCTATATGGTAATAGGCAATACCTGTCAGTTGAAGTTTCATCTTCCTGAACTATAAGGGATAAAAGTCACTTCTGCCTGGATAGCATAACCCAAATAGAGATGCACTGTTCTCGTGTTATAGACTGCCACCTCTGCTCAGAATCAATCCAGAAGTTGTCCCAACACATGGAGGCAGTTTTTCAAAATGCATATTTGTTATGATATTGTTGGATAAGTGGTCTTCTCTTCAGATAACTTTGATCCCAAGCATAGAAGTTCTGGTGTGTGTGTGTGTGTGTGTGTGTGTGTGTGTGTGTGTGTGTGTTTACAAAAAGTCTATGCCTGTTTCTGTTTCTCCCCTGTTCTTTGAAAGCTTGGTTGAGAGAGTTTCAGCTGCCCATTTACACAGAAGTGCAGTTGTCTTAACAAAGGATGCGAGCCAATCAGAGGCATGCATTTCAATAAAGTTCTGAAGAGTATTTATTTCACATGAGAGATTACTGGGCACATGTCCTCTTTAAAAGTGCATCTTACATGCCAAACACACATTATCCATTTCAAACTATTTGCCAAGCAGAGAAGAACAAGAAAATCTGTATTGCAAACCGGTAAGAGCCCATTATCATTCGGATGTATTTAATTATATACTTTTCCCTAGGTGTAATTACAATGTACATACTTTAACATCCTTTCCTATCATTTATTTAATACATTGTAATCACTTTTCTACACGATTGCACAGAAACTCCCTGAAATAACACTCACAGCCTCTTGTATCCTCACTTTGCTATTCAGCTCTCCTTTTTCTGCCGGGATCACATTCTTCTCCATCACAGAGACATAAGTGCTGCTGACCATATATAGCTCTGTCTTCCTAACCCACCTTCCACTTTCTTTACCAAGTGTATCAGCCAACCTTAACCTTCACCAGAGGATCCAGCCGTGTCTTCACCAGAGGAGTCCAACCCTATCTGCTCAAAGGAAGCAGTTGTAAAGTCAGCGCCTCGTACAGAAATGTGGGTAGAGTTGAGATGATCAGATGAGGTTGGTAAGAAAAGAATGCTTCATCAGCTCTTCAGCTGCTGTGAACCTGGAAGTTCTCACTCCTTTCCACCCCTTACGAGATTTCAGAATTCTAAAACAAGCTATGAACCAGAGCCAAGAACCCTAGGGAAAGTACCACTCATTCTGGCTATAATCACAACTGACACTGAGACGTACTCACAGCAAAGAAGGACAACAAAAGATTCCCTATTTTTTATTTTTCACCATTTCTCCTATTTCTTGTCATCATTTTCACTGGCCAAGCCCTAATTTCACAAACCTAAAGGCCGGGATGCTTGCCACTGTAGGTACCATCTGCTTGGCACAAGCAGCCAAAAATGTCATTTAATTGACCCCGAGAAAGAACAGAAGACCCTTCCCAGATGGCGTTGACTTATCCCTGGAGGTTCATCAGTGAAGTTATTCGGTGAAGCAAGCAATGGAGTGGTGGCTCTTGTGTTCTCTAGGAATTCTTGTTGTCTCCTGTGCTCACTGCAGGACAGTAGTTTTTGATTAGAACCTCTTACAAGGAGTGGAGTGAAGTCTCCGCTGGTAAAAAAAAAATGCTTTCTCACAGGTCTGGTGACTTGACTTTGACCCTGGAACCCATGTCAAAAGCTGAATACACTGGGGTGCAAGAGTAATCCCAGCACTGAGAGTCAGGGTCTAGAACTGATTGGAAGTTCACCATCCAGATAGCCTAGGTCCTCTGAGCATAACGGAACAAAGAGAAATTCTGCCGCAAGAACAAAGTGAGAGAATAAGAATAGGAGGAGGAGGAGGAGGAGGAGGAGGAGAAATAGAAGTAAAAGGAAGGGGAGGACAGGGAGAAGGAAAAGAAGAAGATACTTCCAGAAAGTTGCCCTCTGAGTTATCTACATGTGTACATAACTTCTATAGCATCTGTGTTCTCTCCCTCCGTCCCTCTCTCTCCCCCTTCTTCCCTTTCTCTCTCTCTCTTTCATACAAACACAAAAGAAAGAAAGAAAGAAAGAAAGAAAGAAAGAAAGAAAGAAAGAAAGAAAGAAAAATAAAAAATATCTTATATCAGTCTTATGACAAGTGTTCATGTAGTATCAAGCATGGAACCTTGAGTATTATACACTCTTCATGAATATATATATATATATGTATATATATATATATATATATATGTGATGCATGTGTTAGAGCTCATGCATGTGTGTATTCTATAGAGTCTCCCTTATGTACAGGCACCATACTATGCCTAAACCTTTGGCCTTCAGTTGATTTTTTTCTTTTAGCTACATGCTGTTCATTATTTTGGAGTTGGTACATTTCTCCATCAGGGCTATAAACTCTTTGAAGGCAGAGGCTAGGTCAACAACTATGTTTTGATGCACCTATTTTTTCTAATTACAGACATACAATCCATTATGTACTTCAGTAAACAAAGGTTCAGAAATGACCTAAGTTGTTGGGATATCTCTTGTTCCACCAATAGCTCTTTCATGTCCTCAACAATGTTCTTACTATACCACCATCCACACAACAAAAGACCCCAGCATTTTCCTTCTTACAGAAAATAGAATTCACTGGACCACAAGCAACTGAACCTCAAGCTACAAACCAACAAAATTATGGACAAACTAAGAAGCCCTGGCTGTCTTTCAGGGAGCTGCTGAGACTCTGCCTGGTCCTTTTACCCAGGCCTTGCTATCTCATTCTCTTGCACTCCAGGATTTAAAGACTTCTGTTTTTAAAAGAGAGCAGTTAAGTGGGTGCATGTCTGGATCCCTGCAGCTCCTGCTCTGCTGTTCCACTGAGGGACCCCACTCCCACCCTTTCATCAAAGCTCTTCTCTGAGTTATGTCCTTTCTCTGACAAGAGAGCAATTTGGGCTTCTTTGTTTCTATCCAAATGCTACAGGCCAATCCCTGCCCTAACTACATTATCCATAAACACCGTGTTCTTCATCGTTCTATTTTCTCTGCTAACCTTTGCTGTGTTCATCTTTCAATTGGAATCTATTAAACTCAGATCACACATTTTGATTGGTTTTGAACAAAATAAACATGGTGGATGTTGGTACTCGATAAAAGGTGAGGTGATTATAGATGCAAGGCAATAGATTAAGATGTTCTTTGAGATTGTGAGGGTAAACACAGGAAGCAACGGGGTATGCAATACAGAGGCAAAAGAGAAACATGAATTAGATGAGCGAGAAGAGAAAGAGGTCAGGAGAAAAGGAATAAAGGATGATAAAATTTGATACAAGTGAGCAAAGAGGAAGGGGTTAAGATAGAGTATATATATATATGTGTATATATATATATCACTTAAATTCGTGTTTCTCATTAAAGGGACCACTTTTCAGTTTAGCTTCCTAAACTTTGAAAGTGGCATGACTTCAGCATTTAGCGAGTTGTACATTATAAATAGGCATGTAAATGGCCCAGCATGGGGCCGAGAGTGGGAGGCAGCTTTTGGCAGAGGTAATAATGAAGTGAATCCCATTAGTGATGGAAAGGCAATTAAGAAAATCCTCAATGAAGCTCCGCATCTGAACATCTAGCTGAAACATTGGGATTTGGGAGGGGAAGAGGTTAAGCACTAGGAGGCTGTTTATAATGACTTTAATTAGATGGAAAATGAATTGTTTTGCTCTTTTTTTTTTTGAAGTCTCTTTCTCTTGCTTTTCAAAGGTAACAGCCTTTGTAACAACACGGAGGTGCGCTCTCAACTGCAGCCTCAGCTGCGGGAGGTGTTTGCAGCTTAAGCACATGGTTCTGATCCCCACAAGAACCACTTGTTGACGCCATGTCACTTGCCAAAGCTCAGTACACCGACTCCCTCATTTGTTGATGAGGGAACTCGAACTCCCTAACATGACGCGGACCTTCTCTCAAGACATAACCTCACTAAATGCATTTAAGCCCCAGCAGAATGCGGTACTTTATACGTTTGGGAGATACAATTTGTTAAAGAATGACATGAACAAAATAAAGACTCCTACAATCAGGAGTGATCTGTCACAATAGAGAAAAGATATGTGTATAAATCGCCTTTAATCTTAGTTTTTTGTCATTTTATGCAAACAGATGGTAGAAACCGTATTATTATTATTATAGGTAGTATATGATTTGATAGTTAAAACTTACAAGCAGGATTCCTATCTTCAAAACCATTTTTCAGGTATTACTACTCTCGTTATACAGATAAAAAGGCTTAATTGATTCAAAATTAAGTGATTGTCACTTACTTAGAAAATGGCACAGATGTTATGAAGACCGAAGTGTTAAAATCCCATTGTCTACCTCCCCAGAGTTGTATCGTACTTACCCATAAGGAATAGCAACAATGGTTAACAGTTAACTCTGGGCTCCCTGGGCCTCTCAGCCATGTGATCTCTGTGGAAAGAATTGTGAAGAGAGACCAAGTAACATAGAAGAAAGGCAGAATTTATTGTAGAGTACAACAAAGTGCCTTCTATGGGGTGGGAGTGTACAATGGCTGAACGAACCAATGCACCAATCTACTATTTTAGTCAGCCTTTCTATTTATCAGGTCTTTAAAGTCTGTAATGATTCCTGGAGTTGTTTTGTTCTTTTTCTTGCCCAAATGACTTATAAGCCCCATTAGATGTAGTCTTACTGGGGAAATATTGTATCCTTGTTCATTTTCCTGAAGTTTCTGACTAGAAAGCAATCTTAGAAAGTTTAAGGCTCCCAGAGAAAGGTTTGGGTAAGTATTTATTAATGACATACCGGGAAGTTCAGGATGTCATGTCTCCTCCCAGTCCTAGAGATATGACTTGGGTCTCATTCCTTTGACCAGTAATGACACTTTCTGTGCCGGTTCTTGGTTATATAGGCTATTGACTATGAGGAAAGGCCCAGCCATAGCAAACCCAAGCCTTCTGGAATCTGACTAGCTATATAACAGCAATAGCCTTAGAGAACATCTGACAAAGCAAACGAGAAGCCGGTGACCAGTGGCTCTTCTGCTACTGTTCGGTTTTGTGGCTAGAAGCAGATCCCAGCTGGGAGGCACTGAGCAGACCTGGAGGGATATATAGAAAAGAATGGGTCATACTGAAAGAGTTCAGTTTTTCTGCAGAGTATACAAAGATTCTCCAAGTGACTGGAAAGTATCAGTTATTTTTAGTTCTAAAAGTAACCTGGAGGTAGGACAACCCTCACCCAGCTGGTAGACACATTTCCATGGTAACCGATGATCAGGTAGAGATGAATGCAAAGGCACCATCTACAGAACACTGACTCTCAGGCCTGCCTGCACAGTCGAACCACCGGGGAGATTTTAAGAAATACCGAGGCTTTGTGTCTACCCTAGAGGTTCTGGTTTAATTGGTTTGGGGCACAGGCATGTCATCAGGATTATTCTTAGGTTGCTCAAGTGATCCTAATATGTGGCTTCGTTGATTAGCTTTTGTAAATGTGCTCATCCCTAATTCTATAATGGCCTCTGCTGTTTTATCGCCAGGCAGAACTTATGAATCTTCATTTACTCTAGTGTTCCAATTTCCTACTCTTTACCTTCTTCCTCCCTTCTTGCTTTCGCTCCCCTTTTCCTTTCTCTCCCTCTTTCCCTTTCAAAAATAACTGCCGTTCAGTCCTGGTGTGTTAACTCAGTGCCGCCCCGTTTAGGTTTGTGTGTAACTACTCAAGTTCACCTACACTTGACACGGAGCAGGAACGAAAGACCCCAATCTATTCACAGTCAAGACATCACCTGCGCTATCCTACCTAGCATCTCATTAAGTACCGACTGGATTCAGATCTTAACCAGAGCCCTAGTAAATGAGCTGATAGTACCTTCTGAAAGCTGTGGAACTCACTCTTTAGAGCCAAGTAAGTAACAGGCATTCACCATTTTCTTGGCAGATGCTGTTTCTGTTACAGAATGAGGAGACGGTCTGAAATGGATCTTTTCTTCCACTGAAAGGTGAGGGTACCATTGCAAGTGATGGCATTGATTCTGAACATTTGCCAACTGTTTTTTCCTTTCGGTTTCTTCGTACATCTTTTGTTAGAAGTCACTTTAATAAGCTTCTCTTTTTAAATCACTAAGACGATTTTCAGGTTGTATTGTATTCTTGTATTTTCAAAGGGGTAGAAAGGTAGTGAAGGAAGAAAAGAGCTTTTTTTCCTTGGGGCAATGATATCAATCACAAGACACTGTGTGGCTCGAACTGAGCTGCGACAGAGGAGGGCTGCAGAGCGAAGCCTGTGAGATGCTGCCCAGGGTCGGGATGATGGGGTGCTCTGTGCCCTGAGTTGGTGACCTCTGTCTAGAGGCTGTCAGTCTGAACCCTGAGGGGTTGGATGGTGTGCTTCGGTCTGAACGGGCTATGAGACAGGTGAAGACATTGTGCTAAGTGACAGCTTCTGTTCCGTTGATGTGCCACTTCTAACCTGCTCTAACCTGCGGTGGCACTTAGGGAGTCATGGGAGTCAGGGAAGCAGGACAAACTTGACTGTAGGAATCCGATTGTAGATGCTGGACTTGGGTGTGTGGAGGAGGACAGCCAAGAGAGAGCGTCATGTTGTGGCGTGAACAACGGAAGCTTGAAGAATGCCCAAGGGAGAGGCTCTCTGAGCTTGACTCAGACTTCTGAGTCTGTTTCAAGAGAGAAAACTCATTTGGTATGATGGATGGCCCATGTGATTAACCTACTCTGTGTAGTGATTTTGTGGAAGTGCATGGGACAATTTTCTGTTTTGTCCTGCTGTCTCCTTGTGTACAGCAAGGTGGTTGTCACAGCACCTACCTTATGATCCCGAATAGAACGATGCCCGCCATTTCTAGCCTTGCTTGCAATGACCAAACTGGACACCTCAAATGATGTGGACAAAATTGCATCTGTTATTCATTTGGCGATATTATTCATTGTGTCTCAGCGGGGAGTTATTACCTGAAGCAGTACTAAGGCTTGAGAGGCAGAAACAGTGGGTAGTGTAAATTGATCATTTAAAATCTCAGTTTTCTTTATTTTCACACATTTCCTTTCTGAAATGCCAAACCCAGCACCAGTTCTCAGGGACACTGGTATAATTATCAGGCTTTATATTCAAAGAGCTGCTTCTTGTTCACATTTGTATAAATGTGGAGCTAGTGCTTTGCCTTTTGTTTTCATGGGGTAGAATTTGGACACTTTTGGGTTCAGTAGCAACTTCTGCCAGGAAAAGAAATAAATAGGTGAGAGAGATGGTCCATTTGGTAAAGAGCTTGCCTCAAATCCCCAGAAAACATGTTTGAGAATAAAATGATGCTAATAAGAATAATTATTATAAATAGAAGTATAATGCTTCTGGACATGGTGGTGCACACCTGTAATCCCAGAACTGAGGAGATGGAATAAGGACAATTCTGAGGGATCGTAGGACAACCATCATACCTAAATCAGTAGTTCAACTTCAAAATGAGAGACCCTTTCTCAGTTAAAAAAAAATCCACAAGGCACCTTGACTTCTGGCCTCCATACACATCTACACATACAAATGCGCGCACACACACACACACACACACACACATACACACACACAAATGCATCTAATTAGATCATATCTGCTATAAATGATCCCCTACATATGATATAAGAAACTAATAGGCTTTGTGTTTGGCATGATTTGTGATAACTGAGCTGCAAAACCTACTTTAACAAATATTTAAGGGGTATGCTCTTTATATCTTGGTGTCCTGGCCCTTAGAAAGCACAGAGATATCCCTCAGCCACCCTTGTGAGTGAAGCATAGCCCTCTAGTTGCCCAGGCCAGAGTTTCCTTCTTTTTGCACAGTATAGGAAAGTACACAGAGTGTTGAATTGTCCTTCTAGGCCTTTGGAATGGAAATGGCCTCGCAGGTTCTACCATCTTGAGAGGTACCAATGAATATGGCGTGAGAAGGAGTCTATGGGCACAAGCTAGTATGCACAGAACACACAAGATAGTATGCATAGAACATATAAGGTATTATGCATAGAACACACAAGTACATATACACAGAACACACATGTAAGTATGTATAGAACACACAAGATAGTATTCCTAGAACACACAAATAAGTATGCATGGAGCATATAAGTAAGTATACATAGAACACACAAGCTAGTATGCACAGAACACACAAGATAGTATGCACAGAACACACAAGATAGTATACACAGAATACACAAGATAATATCCATAGAGCACACAAGTAAATATGCACATAACACACAGTAAGTATGCATAAAACACACAGGTAAGATTCAGGCACTGAGGATGAAGAGAAAGTTTTGGTTTCCAAGGATGAAGTATATAAGAATTTCCAGGTAAACATTAACAGGGGGAAGCCAAGGCAACATCTGTGATCATACCTTGGCCTGCTTTAAGTGGACAGTTTAACATCAGTGAAATACGGGTTGTGGGCTAGGAATACTTAAAGTCTTAACATTCCCCACAGAGAGAGCAGCGGTCGAGAAATATGGAAGGAATGACTTCTATTTGTAGTCTCTTCTTGGCCTTGAGGCCAAGGGTTTGGACCAGGAAAGCAAGCTCTGAAGGCAGCACAAGCTATCTCCATCTAAAAATGTGAATCTCATTCTTAAATGGGTGTCAGAAGGGCAGGGAGAGCTTGGTGTACACATGGATGGAAATCCTGACCGACCTCTGGAAGTCATCATTGGATTCCGGAGTGGAACCTGGAAGTCTGTATTTCTAGTGAACACACCTCCCCAACCCTGCAGAGTGCTGACAGTAGACCGCTGATCTGGGTACCGGGTTTCTAATGCTCTTTCTCCTTCCTGTCCTGGATTTCAAAAGGGGTAGGCATAGGCTAAGCTTAAAAAAACATTAATAAACTCAATAACAGAATCTTTAGGTCCTGCATTATTTGCCAGCCAATAGTGGTGCACACTTTTAATCCCAGCACTCGGGAGGCAGAGGCAGGCGGATCTCTGTGACTTCAGCTCAGCCTAGTCTACAAGAGCTAGTTCCAGGACAGGTTCCAAAGCTACAGAGAAACCCTGTCTCAAAAGAAAAAGACAGACAGAGAAGAGAAGAGAAGAGAAGAGAAGAGAAGAGAAGAGAAGAGAAGAGAAGAGAAGAGAAGAGAAGAGAAGAGAAGAGAAGAGAAGAAAGAGAAGAGAAAAAAGAAAAGAGATAGCTCAGTCAGTACAGTGCCTGTGCACAGCATAACCTGAGTTCCATCCCCTAAACCCAAGTAAAACCTTGGTCATGCAGTGGGCACATGTAATTCGAGTGCTCAATGAAAAACCTTGTTTGTCAAAGGAAATGCAAAGTAGTGGAGGGAAACACCTAACATCTATCTCTGACCTACATGCATGTATATCCATGAGCACACATACACACACACACACAGAGAGAGAGAGAGAGAGAGAGAGAGAGAGAGAGAGAGAGAGTCCTCTAGTATGCCCAAACTTCAGAAGACTTTTATATTAAATCCTTGATTTTTATCTGAAAGCCTGGATTATTGCTGTTAAGTCATGAAAGCTTGTAGAAATAAATTGAATCATACACATTTAAAATATATAGCCAGGAGAGGACTGAAACTCATGTTCTGCCTTTAGATTCATCACACTGTTCTAAAACAGTCTCTATCTCATGCACACACTTTGATTATGACGAAGATTTAAAAACAGAAATTTATACAATGACTCCATTCTGACATAAACAGCACGGAGTGAAAGTAAGCTGGAGAAAGCCCATGCCTGCTGCTGTCTGTCAGAACACTGACAAGTTTATTTCAGAGAACCAAACTCAAGCCTGGGCAGGTGCATCTCTTCTGCTTGTCCCCGTTGTACCTGGGCCATCTGGTTTTATTCTGCTTTTCCTGGGTCCTCTGGATAGTTCAAGTTGTTTTTCTTCATTAAAAATCGAATCAGTTTTCATTAATAAGGAAAAAATAATATTTGTAAAATAGCTGAAATCAGTTGTATTCAGGCTAATCTGTAGAAACACCAGTCTTTTGTGACTACATAACATGATGCTTTTTACATGCTTTTTTGCTCAGATAAGCAAATGGAAAAACCCAAGAGAAATAGGTTGAAGCATGGAGATTTCTTGCTGGTTTCCTTAAAGTTAATGTTGGTTCACACCTGCTCATAATCCTTCATCTCTTTCATGTTGTATTCTCTTCTAACCAAAAAATCTTTCACTAACATAATTTCATTTTAAGGAGAATGCTGGTGTTAGCTGTGCTGTGGCATCTGTCTCTCTCCTAGTTCTTTATTCTTATACAGACTATGAAGCAAGTGACCAGATCCTATAAACAAGCCCAGAGACTATGGTCTGCTGTTGGGCTTTGATGACTAATTTCTGATAACGTGTGATTTCTTAGGTCCCCAGTCACTTTGCCTTTAATTATACCAGCTCTGACCAGGGTGTGGACAAAGACTTGCATCTGCATAACATAATATGACTTACAAATTATAAGTGCTTAAGGGAAAGGCATTTTTATTAGCTGTCCAAAATGAAAGACTACAACCCCTTCCCTCTCATTCACACTTCTCTACCTCTTTTTTTAGACAATTTCAGCTTTCTAGTGCAATGCTAGCTTAATCTACAGCTTGGTCAAATTTCCAGTGCAGGGAATCGCTTATTGTACAAGGACAAGACCATAGGAGGGAGTTCACACGGACTTCTTCCACTGAGACCCAGCTTGAGTGGTTGAAAGATGGAGGGGTCATCTCTTATGCTCTTGCAGAATTCTCTTTCTGCAGAAGTCTTTTCTGTTGCTTTAAACTGATAGGAAACAGGGTGTGTTTTAGAGACTCTCTGAGTCTATTGATTTGGTTCTGCAGTGTATTAACAGGCCATAAGTTATTGAAGCATGTGTAAACCAGGCTCGTAATTCAGCTTCTCCATCTGAGCCATGCAACCCACAGGGAATGGAATGGAAACTTCGTGTCTCTTATTGATTTGAATCGGGGGAGCTTCCCTGCAAATCACAGACTGTTGTTTCTACATGGCCAATACGAAAACTAAATTTAAATTGTGTTGTATAAGCCACACATAGTCCCATAGGTGGTAAGCAGCCACGTCAGGACTGCCCAGACCTTTAGAACTGCGGAGGGCAGAAAGGTGAAGCAATAGAGGGGCAGGAGAGGGACTAGAGCAGCGGGCATGTGGGTCCAGCCTTTGCGATTTAAAGAGTGCACATGAGAGATTGTCCATTCAGTATGTCTGTGACCCCGTGAAAAGGAATGCTACTCTTTCCCGAGAGTTGTCAGAGGACTAAATGAACTCTAAAGTTCCCAGTATGTACAAAGACCCAGGTCCAACTAGCTATGACATAGCGCAAGTTCAAGGATATCTGAGGCTCTTAACTTACTCGTTTATTCAGGAAGCCCTGGCAAGGCATCTGGCATCTACCATTAATCTGTGCATTGGCTGGAACTCTATCCCCTTGAATGGCCAAGAGCTTAAATACACCTCACTATGGACTATAGGGCAATGTGAGTCTACCTTTGCTCAGTTCAGAGTTTCATGAAGAGTCGTAGTCTGTCATCATGACTTAAATTCTCTAGCGAAGGGATGGCCTTGGCACTCTGGACAGGAGAGAGAAGTGATCAGCTAGAACTGGGGAGAATGTCACCAGTTCCCACAGAACTGGAGCCCTTAAGTTCGAATGGGAATTATTCAGTGCAATCTGCCGAATGAGAATGCCTATTGTGGAGAGACATACCTCGGAAACAGAGCCATAAAGGCTTCTGTATTCACAACATATAAGGAAGGCATGGAAAGAGAAAGGGTATAAAGGTGTGGCAGGCAGTACTGCAAGCTATGCTAAGGAATTTGGAATTAATCCCAGGAGCAGTGGAGAAATACTGGATTATTCTCAGTAGAGAAAGGCCACCACAAGGATGCCATTTTCTCTTGATTTTTCATTGACTTTTTGCAGTATCTTTTTCTTCTTCCCACTATGAATAAAATTGAAACCAGATGATGCCTTTCCTAGAATCAAAAAGAATAGATACTGTGACCGTATAAGGGGCAATAAAAGGTCAGGGGAGACACGGGGAAGTTGTGGAGGATAAGAAATTAACTCAGTGACTGTTGATCAAGCGTGTGTCACATTATAAATATTATTTAGTTATCTGGAACTAGAAGTACATACACAGAGCCTTCTGTCCCTCTAGGGACTTTCATTCTTGTATAAAGATATGAAACATTAAAAAAGTACAATGTATAAATATGTGAAATACATACATATATAAAATATGCATATCTATAATTCTATATCTGTATATTCAAATTATGACCTACCAGGCAAAAAGGGAACCTAGAAGAGGGAGCAAGCATAGTGTGGTTCAGGGCAGGTCTCACTGAGAAGATGGAAGTCTGCTTTCAGCACGGACTTGAAGGACATGCAGACCAAGGCACAGGTGTCTAGGAAAGACATACAAGTGGGGATGCAAGTCACTGAGGAAAACAGTGCAGTGCAAGGGGGATAATGTGATGGACAGGTGGAAACAGCAGGCTATAAGGCTAATGATCAATGGAGAATGGGAAGGAGAGGAACAGGATACTTCCTACTGTAGGAGGTGCTGGAAGGAGTCTCATCTCTGTGAGAGGGAGAAATGACTGAGTCTCAATGTACAACAAAAAAAAATAGAAAATGTTCACATATAGGGAGAGAAGGGGGGAGTGGCTTTGTTCGAGATGACAAAATTCTCGGGAAATAGCTCTAAACCTCTATCAACAAATGGCAGCTCCATGGCTTTGGAATTTACAGAGTCAAATTGAAATCCAGTAAGCCAACTGTGGATAGTCAGACAATAAATAAATTCCTGTGTGTTAATATGTCCTCAGTCTTATTCACATAGGAATATTTCTGCAGCTCACCTTATCCCTTTCAGTTCCCTTGGACAACAAGCTAATCATAAGCCTATGTTTTCCCTAGACTGATCAGAGACCCTATGCCTAACCAGGAAGTCCTTTCTTAAGCAAGCAAGGGATTTAACTTTGAAGCATCTCTAGCTATTTACTTCTCAGATATTAGCTAGTGGTCTTGATGATTAATATTCAGGAGGGCTAGGACACTACAGATCTGATATCTGATGCTGCCAATTGCTTATATCAAATCTGAGATGATCATGTCAATTCAAAAACAGTCCCTCAGTTAAAAACAGTGGGCTAGAGGTGTGTTATTCAGAATAAATGTACAAAATATTTAGGTGGTGAAATTGTTAAACTGTTTTAATTAATTGTATAAAAGATGAAAAAGAAAATGAAAATACGAAATAAATATAGCTGGTTGTGGAGGTGTATAAATCTTATCCCAGTACCTGGAAAGCACAGGCCAAGCCCACTGCAAGTTTGAGGCCACCCTGGTCTACATAGTGAGTACTAGGCCAGCCAAGGCTAGAAAAGGAATAAATAAAAACATTTACGGCTAAATAATAGCAACATTCTGTATATACTCAAGTAGACAGCTAGTTAAAATCACTAATAATTGAAATAAGGAACACAGAAATAATTTTGAAATGTGAAGAGCCTGGTTTGGATGGTGTTACCCTTAATGTATTTGTGAAACTTTCAGGACCCTTAATTAGGCCTTGGATACAAAGAGACTAAGATTGCATTGTATTTGGTGTACACTAGAACGCTGATGATTTCTGATAAGCGCTTGGAAACATACCGTCAAGCATCTTACCCTAAGTACACCTGAACATCTCAGTCAGGGCTTCACTCATTCACATGTAACCAAGCAACCATGATGAATGAAAAGGCCGGTTAATATTTAAATAGATAAATGTCTGAATAAGTGACTATTTGAAGACTATGTGAGTAAATGAATGAACACAGAGCTACTATTTCACCCTGAATCCAGTAGCAGGTTTAGAGCTTGTCTGTTTATCGGCAAAATCAAGCCACAGCTTGACCAGAATCAACAGAACTACAAACCCAGTAGGAAGCTACTCTGGCTCTTCCTTGGACCCCTCTGGCCTCTGTGAGCATGTCACCAACGGCCAGCAACCTTCCATGGGGGATCAATGGAAAAAGTCATGGATAGCAGAGTTCAGGAAAACGTGGCCATGTTCTCATCCAGATCAACTAAAGTCTTCGGGGAGTCTCTGAATGACCCCAGCCATTCTGCAGCTCTTCTCTGAAGCATTTCATTTGATGGCTTCTTTCACAAAAGGGTCCACCTTTCTGCTCCATTGGCAAGCCGATCAAAGTGTACACAGATCTCACTGCTCCCAAGTAGGGGTTATAAGGCTTCATTTGTTGCCAAGCTGTGAGAACCTGTGAACAAAGTTACTAAGTTATATAGCCCTCCAGGTTTTCATCTCAAAGGCAGGCTCTATAGCTTCCTATTTTGAAAACAACCCAGAATTTTGGCAAACATTAAAAGAAAAAAAAAGACCCTTCATTTATTAATTTGTTAATTCAACATTGTTGCTAAGGTGTTGAAAGAATCATTAGTTTGTTTTCCAGCAACTCAGTCCTGAAATAATCACACAGAAACTATATTATTTAAAACACTGCTTGGCCCATTAGCTCTAGCTTCTTATTGGCTAACTCTTGAATCTTAATTAAACCCATTTCTAGTCATCTGTGTATCACCATGTGGCTGTGGCTTACCTGGTCAAGTTCCCAGTGTCTGTCTCCAGAAGGGGCTACGTGGCTTCTCTCTGACCCCACCCTCCTCCCAAAATTCAGTTTAGTTTTCCCCACCTATCTAAGTTCTGCCCTGCTACAGGTCCAAAGCAATCTTCTATCAACCCATGGTATTCACAGCATACAGACTGGAATCCCACATCACTGAGGAATAACAACCAGGCAAGGAATAGAAAGACAGAGAATGAAGAGGTAAATAAAACATTCCGTGTGCCCTCAATGGTTTTCAGCTCCAAGACATCTCGGAATACCTGTAGTCTTGAAATGATTATACAAATATCTCACATTTATCCATGACATTGCCACCAAAAACTTTTAATTTACTGTTTGTGGTGAAAACTTTATTCATTCAGTAAATTTAAGTCAGCTCGTCTCGTGGAATCTCTCCTCAGGTTATTGCTTGGGCATGTCTGTGAAGGAGTGTGAAAGCAAAAGGATATGAGGTATGAGGTGTGCAGTGTGTTTGGATGCCCTCCTTATATAGATGCCACTCCTGCAGGGAGATGCCTAACTTGTACGAGGATGGAGCCAGTAATAGGATACCATGGGCTAGAATCCTAGATCTGTTAATTATAGGACTCGCTAATTATAGGACTCAAAAAATTAGGCTATCATAAGCAAATAAAGCAGATTTATTCTGCCAGTTAGAATCTCATGTATTAAACTTTCTTACTGCATCCCCTCCATGGTCTGGGAATATACAGATGTAACATTTTTCTAAGCTAAACAGCAAAGAAGCTGCTTTGGAAAGGAGGGATGTGGCATCGGTGCTTATAGTTGATGTCCACATTTTGACTGAAAATCTGTCATTATTTATGAGAAAAGCCATCAATGAACTTGCTGATGACACCCTCCAAGTTCACTTGTGCCTCTCCCTCATCAGAATTGTCAGTTGAGAGACCAAGGCCATCGTGAAAATAGTGGTGTGTACTCCACAACACAGGCTCTGTAGGTCAGAAGGGCTGGAAAATCCACACCTCGTGTTTAGAGTCAGGGATACCCAGCAATCCTCAGCTCCCATAGTGGTGCCACACAGAATCAGTGGACAAGTGGACAGTAAATTCAACTTACGTGCTTTTCTGTGTGCTTTACCACCCTGCCCTGTGCATCACAGTGACGGACAGTAGGTGGCACCATTCCACCCTAAGCCGAGCAAGCTGCTGCTGCCCTGAGAGCAAGGCTCTGACCCTAGCTTAGGGCACTGAAGTGGCCTTACCACAGGTGTACTTCCTGGATTTCTTTTTATCTTCCCTGTCTCTGAATTCCAGATCTGCTGAAGCCTTTCTTCATTGTCAGCAGATACCTTGGAAGCCTCATTTTCAACATATTCTCCAATAATAGCAGCGATTCTTCTTAATCATTATTTATACTAATTTGATGCTTCAGTGAGATCATGTATTATTCTGTCCTTCCTGATTTTTTTCCTCTCTCCTCTCTCTTTTGCCCAGCTGTAAGTGAGAATCAATGTAAGGGATTGATGTCAAGCTTTAGGTAACTATTAACATGACGAGGGTTATCTAACCTTGTTGCGTTGATTGTAGTTTCTCTGCTGTGTCTTCCAGCAAACCCTCCAATTGATTTTAAAATGTTGCTATTGACCTAAAGATTCTTAACAACGGGAGGTTTAAATGCCTATCATTGTTATGCTTCCTGTCTATAATAACAATTATTCCTCAAAGTTTGCAGCAGGAGATTGAGTACCAGGTTTGCAGACTTCACTCTGCTCCTGTCTCCTAGAGACTAAGATAGGAAAGAGGGGTTGACTGTCATAATAAAATCCCAACTTTTACATTCAGAAAAAGAAAACCCTTCTTTAGCACCCCTACCTGGACCTATCCAGTTCTGGCTTCGATGTGGTCTAAGAAGGGCTGACTCAAAAAGAAATGGGAGGATGTGAGACGTGGGCTCAAAGATCCCAAATTTAGGTTTTGCTCCACATTTCACTTATTTTGGAGCTCTGACGGTAATGACTGATCTTTGCAAAGCTTAGCTCTTCCATTTGAGAGATCAGGAGATTGAACTTAGTATCGAGGCTAGAAGCATGTTTCTCAAAAATAGGAGCCATCTTTGAAAAGAGCCAACATTAAATATTTTTATATCACATATATTATTGTGTATGCATGCTATATGGGGCTACACTTTCTGGTCCTTCAATTTAAATAGCAATCCTTCCCTCTGCCTTCTAACAAGCCCTCCTAGCTCCATCTTCAGTCAGTAAGCTGTGCCTGGCTTCTAGAAGATACTAAGCATAGGACGCAGTCTAGAAAAAAGAATAATTGCCTCCTGTGGCTCCTCTGCCTGTTCCTTCTCCCCTTCCTTTTCTTTCTTCTTATTTTCCTTTAGTTCTGTAATAGATGTATAATTTATAGGAACCAGAGCTTTTTGGTCAAAATTGGGGAAAAAATGGGAGAAAAATCTATTTTGAACAAAAGAAAGGATTAGACGCAGAATAAAGGAGTCTCTAGAGTGACCCCACAGCAGGAACCAGAAGCTGACATCACGATCTTCGCTTCTCCTTGCATTTAAAACTGATGTTTCGTCCAGCTGTTTCCTTACCCTACCCAGTCGCTTTCATTGTGTTATGTCATGAGCACTCAGTATCAGTCACCCAAGACATTGATCTCGGTAGAGTTCCAATAATTGAAATTAGCTCTCCCAAAGAGGGCCAGATACTTAGCTGAGCAATGGCTGCTATTTTTGTTCAACCTCGTTTCCTTGTCATCGCATGTGTGAGGGTGGGTTCTGAAGAAAGATGGCAGGCGAAGAACTGACGGACAAACACAGTATAACCGGTGGCTATAAAAGTTATCCTATGGGGCTAGAAAGGTGGCTCAGTGGTGAAGAACTCTTGCTGCTGCCCTTCCTGAGGACCAGAGTTCAGATCCCAGCACCCACCCTGAGCAACTCACAAACAGCCTGTGACCAAGCTACAGAGGATCTAACCACCTTTTGGATCTCCATGGGTACTTGCACCCATGTGTGCATCCATCTACACAGCCACACACACACACAGAAATAAAAATAAATAATGACATACATCCATAAATAAAAGCAAATGCTTCAATTTTTTTAATATTAGAGCTCCATTCCTTTAATAACCCTTCCTCTGCACCAATCTCATCTTTTGTGTTCTTTTCTATATGATTTATCTTCAACATGATGGGCCTTTTGAATTTGTTTACTTCTAGATATGGCATTTTTCAAATGCAAATACTACCTGCACTGCATGCCAAAGTTGGAGTAATTAGTAAAATTCCATCTGGCTTTTAAATAAATAGTTCTTGCACTAGCCATTCCCACCTACATTCCCCACCCTCTGCTCTAGGGCTCCCACCGAGAATGATTACCTAATATTGCTGAGTTGCTTATCTCATCTGTCTGCTTGCTTGCTGAACCTTGCTAGATCATCCTGCTAAGTTAGAGCCCCTATCTCTGCCTGCTTTGTGTAGTCAAAAATATGGCCCCCAAATAGCTGTGTGCCTCTGTGCATGGTATAGAACTTCTCTGTGGCTAGCCCCCTCATCTGTAAGATGGGAGAGGAGAAAGTGTAACATGGGTGTGCCACATATATTAGTTCAATCTTTTGAAATAGAGGCTGGACATTTTTGGGTTTATCTGGTTTTAGAAATGAAGCACTTATCCACTATGGAAGAGCATGTTATAGATTCCAATCAGAAAACTTGGAATCACATTTCAGTTTTGCTTATCAAGAGGGTGAAATAGAAAAACTGAGTTATCTCTCTACCCTAATACCTTTCCTATGAAAGGAATGGAACCTTGCCTTCCTTACAAGGAAAATAGGACTGAAGTTCCTGACAACCGATCAGCCCGTAGAAGCTTCACACATAACAGCTGCAGGACCTATAAAAAAATCTAACAGTCACTGAGGGAATCCTGGCTGGTACTGACCCTGTATCAGCACTACAAAGGTGCGTCAGGAAAAGGGATTTAGATGAAAGCGAGCATAGCCAGAAAATCACGCCTGACTCTGACCTTCTGTTTGGTACCCAATATGGGTCAGTTCAGGCAACCAGTAGTAGCACAACCTCTCCTTGTATGTTTTGATTTTTTGTAATATAAAAGACTTTTATACAGATCTCTCTTGAGTAACCATAAGTGAATTTTTTATGTACCCAAGAGCTGTATTATAAACCATGCAAAACTTGAGGCATACTATTAGCTTGTTGATAATTGATTCAGCTAAGGCTGGCAATCCCCAGAATCCATGTAAAGATGGGAAAGAGAGAACCAGCTCCTTGAAATTGTCCTTTGGCCTCCTGATGTGGACCCTGTCATGAATGCCCACATATGTACATTGTGAACATCTCACCCCACATGCATACAAATGAGAAATACAGTTAAACTATTTCAATAATTAATTTTGCCATAGATTCTTGATCACTGAGAGACAGATGGCTGTGTTCATAATTCACACAGGTTTCTATAACTCTCTTGATTTTCAATAAATTTAATAATATAATTCAAATGTTTAAGAAAAAATCTACCTTGAAGAAATAATGCAATATTTCAAACCATTTTGTTGAATTATTTCAATTGAATAGTCAATAATTATAACACACTACAAAAATTGATTCTTCCCATGAGCTAACTACTTTGTGAAATCTTTGTCATTAATTATCACAATGGAATCTATGGTTATTGATTATGAATTTCCTAAGAAAGAAAGACTAAAAAGATTAAAATTAGATGGATTAGGAAGGTTAAGGAGTTTCCCACTGGTAAAACGATTTTAAAACAGAAACAACAAAGGAAGGGGGGCATTTCTCTACTCTGAATTCAGTACCTTAATCATCACATGGACAATATTGCCTGACATGGTGCTATTATATGAAAGAAGATCATCTAAGAAGGAACAATTCTTGTCCTTAACAATCTTGTAATTTAGGATTGTTTTACAGTAGGAAGCCTCACAGAACCACAGAAAATGTTTGTAGCCCAAACTGAGATATGATATAAATGTAAATTGTACCCTCAATTTCACAATCAATATAAAAGAAGAATTTAATATTCATCAATAATAGTTTTTACAATGATTTTACTTTGAAATGATAATATTTTAGATATAGTTGTTAAATAAAGCGTATGTTAGCATTAATAGTATAAGTACTTTTAATTTTTTCCTTAATGTTCCTATTGGGAATTTTTAATTGCTTTAGTTATAATTTTTTTCTCTTATTTGTGAACAAATCTCTGCTGAGAAGCAACATAAAGGAATATGAGTTTATTTTAGTTTATACTTGAAGTGCTACAGTTCACCGCTGTAGGAAATGGGGAGTAGTGGCAGGAGAAGGCATGGTCACAGAAGCAAGAGCTGGCTAGTCAGAAGTGCATCTTTTGTCAGGAAACGAAGACAGGGGAGTACCGACACTCAAACTGATTCCTTCCTTTTATTTAATCTGGGGTTCCAGTGTATGACATAGTTTCACCTACAAGCAGAGTGTGTCTTCCCTTCTCGGTGAAATTTTTGCAGGAAACCCTTGGACATACCAAGAAGGATGAACTCTCAGTGTGAGTATATTCTATTGGTCAACATATGTTAAACATTAAAACTCCATTCCTTCTCTACCTGACAAATATATCAGTTTCAAACATACCACTCTACCATGGCTCCTAAACTCCCAATTTTGCATAATGTAAAATTCATTTTAGTTCATCTTGAAGTAGTACTGTAATTTTCACAATCTCAATGCTGTCCAAAAGCCCCACATTTCTTTTGAGACTTGAAACAATCTAACTCTGAACCCATGTGGAATGAAAATAAATCTGTTTCTAGTATGCATTGGCACAAACTAAGAATGCCCGTTCCAAAAGCGAGGACTTGGAGGACAGTAAGGAAAGGTGGAACCAGGACGAAAGGAAAGCCAGTAGGGAGAAACGAAGATCCTGCAGGTCCCTGCCTGGCATCTGGGGCTTTGGTTCTGGCCACTTTCTCTGGCTAATTCAACTCCATTCTGGCAGTATGTCTTGCAAGATATTTCATGACATCTTAACATTTCCAGTATCCTAGGTTCTCCATCATAATCGAGGCTTCACCCTCCCAGCTTCACACAGTAGCTTTGAGGGTGCTCGCTGTAAGGGAGTTCAAGCCTGCCACCACTGTTTACCTTAATCAGTTTTCTAAAACCTTGGTGTAAGCCTCTAAGATTATTGCATCCTAATTATTGAATTAATACCACATAGATAAGATTGCCGAATTTTCCTGCAAGGTCAATGTGTAGCTTGCCTCCCTTGGACCATACTCAGAGAGGGCTCCAAGTAACTTCAAGGCTGACCCCAAAGAAACTATTTTGTAGAAGGAGCAGAGGGGCTGCGTCCCACCACCCGGCTGCCAGCTAGCTTTACACCCGAAATAATTACACGGAAACTGTATTCATTTAAACACTGCCTGGCCCCTGGCCCGTTATCTGTAGCTTCTTATTGGTTGATTCTCATATCTTGCTTTAACCCATATTTAGTAATTTATATAGCACCATGAGGTGTGGCTTACCAGGAGAGGTCTTAACCTGCGTCCATCTCAGAGAGGAGAAGCATGGCGACTGCATATGGCGACTGCCTGAAGCAGCTCCCCAATTCTGCGCTTCCTTTTTCCCACAATTCTGTTCTGTCTACACCACCTTCCTAATTTTCTGTCTCTTAAAGGGCCAAGGCAGTATCTTTATTAATAATGAAAGTAACACATAGACACTCCTCCATCATTTCCCCTTTTTCTGTTTAAACAAAAAAGGCTTTAACTTTAACATAGTAAAATTACATGTAACAAAAGAGTTAACAAGCAAGAATTACAGTTACAATATTTAAATCTATTTTATCTTTTATCATAACTAAGGAAAGCTATAACTATCTATTTATTCTTCAACTCCATCAAAGACTCCAGAAGGATATAATATTACCTAAGTAAACAAGAAATATGCAACTTTCAAACTCTAGAAATGACAGAGACAACTCGCTGCCTGGACAGTCACCCAAAGTTCCTTTGTACTGTTGGGGCATCCATCTTTGGCCTTCAGGCCCATAGTGTCCAGCAGACATTTCCATGAAGCAGGAAATTCCAAAGACAGTTCAGTCACTTTCTGCTATGTCCTGCAGAATGTCTCGCAGACTCTTTCATGAATCAGGAACCCTGAAAGACCATCTCACCTTTAGGCAAGTTCAGCAGTCCTCTCTCTGCGGGTTCTTTGTGTCCAGTTTATGCAACAGTCCAGGCAAGAGCAGTTTCTTGCCCAAATGGCTATCAAACTCCATAAGTAGCCTCTTCGATGCCCATCTTCCTCTTGAAGTAGATGGTGCTGCCAGGAGCAGACGTGTCTCATTGTCACAAAAAGCCCTAAGTTATTAAAACATTTAAAATGCCATATTCTGTAGCCTTTGAAATATATGAAGAATGCCTATTTAACTAAAATATATCTCTATATATCTAGAAAATCTAACATGACTAAAAGCTTAACTATTATCAATGATTATCCATTAACAACCTATATTTCCTAATTATACATTACATTCTTAAATGAACTACACAAGCACAATACCTTAATCAAGAGCAGAAATACATATACATATAACAAAATTGACCTTAAAATCTATACCAATGCAAATTATTCATATCTATATCATCTCCCCCTTTAAATGTAAAAGAACATTTATAAACAATATTTGGGAAAATGGGCACAGTTTTTTCTCTCCAAACTGCTTCCTGCTGAATGGGGGCACTGTTAATCAGATCTTTCATGATGTAACCTGTGTGCCAGGTTCATCTCAGGCAGTAGTTGAGTGAAGTAATTTTTTTGAAGATGTTCATAGCAACCTTTCAGGTGGGCGTGGTCTATCATACCATATTGGGATAGAAGCAATCCACAGGGTGTCATCCTCTGTGAAAACAAAAGAAGACCCTCTTTTCCAAAGCATCATGTTCTTAGATCCAAATTCTGAAGTCATACCGTTAAGATGTCCATTCTGGTCTAGCCTGGCAGCCCATATAATGAAATGTCTCTCTGTATTTAGCTCCTTTACAGTCAAAACTTTCAAAGAAAACACAATAAAATACATAATCCAGACTCTCTGTGAATTTTCCATTTTTACGTGGCTCATTTTTACTCTATCACTTTACTTTATTCTGTCTCTTTAAAGTCTTTACCCTTTTTTAAAGGCATTAACTTTATTTTCTATATTTTTTCTTCTCTCTCAAGCCTATGTACGCTCATCCAACATTGTGACTCATTTAAAAGTCTTATATGTCTGAATCTGTCCTATTGTGAATCTGTAATTTTTTTACTGTCCAGAAACATGTTTGACTTGTGCCTTTACACCGCTAAGTGCTTAAGACTCTACGCTGTGACATTCCTGGGTCAAAAACAGGTACTGTATGCTTGCCCCGCCCAGTCCAACATGGCAGAGCCGCTTGTGACTGAATTGGTTGCACCTCTGAGCTGCAGAGCCGCCAGGCTGTTCTGGATGTTGGCTCCACCTATCTCCAATTTCAAAATGGAGGATATACCATTTTCTACTAGCTCTGGGGCTGCCAGGTAGGAGCCACACTCAGCACTTTAATTCTGAGACTGAGCGTGCAGCACAGAAACTCTTTTCATCCAAGTTACAGCCAAATCTGACGCGCAGAGCACTGCGCAGCCTGGAAACATCTCTCTGTATGGCGGCAGAAATCCTCCATGCTCTCCCACTCGCCTAAGCCTGATATATGATTCAACCCTTTTCACTGGATCTTGTATCCTATTCCAAGCATTTAAGGCTGCTTGGTGACATAGACATAATACTTCTTCGTCATAAAGAGCTTGGACCTGTGGATCCACTTAAAAACCTGAGAGGGCTTTAAATAAAGGAGAGAGAGAGTTTAACACAGCTTTTTGCTGTTTGCCTGGACGTGCCGTAGAGAGATTTCCTGTTTCGGCAATAGCGGCAGAGAAAAAGCTGAGTCATTTTAAAAACGCATCTTCCTGCGCTGTGCCACCAGCGTGAACTCTGGCTTTAAACCATTTCAATGGCTTTAATGGGACTGGATATTTGTGTTCCCACTTGGGATCTGAAGGAGAGTGTCCTGAGACCGAGCCAATGGCTCAGAGCTCCTCGCCTGCACCTGGGCACTATTTGATATGCCATTATGTTAAGCAGGGAACTACTATGGCAATATTTTCATTTTACACTCTCTCCATTCAAATGAATTTTCATCTTCACAACTTAGAGCCTTTGGTAGGGGAAGCATTAACTTCATGGCACATTTTTCTGTTGTCTCAGTGAATAGGATTAGTGTTTCCTTCATTGTTGTCAAAGTCTTTAACAATTGCAGTTGCCTTGTTTGTATATTAAACCCACTCTCACTCCTGTCCTTAATGAATTTCACATTTGTCATGTAATTCTAACCTGCTTGATCACTCTTAATGTAAGTCTGGATAAGAACAGGGATCAGTAACCATGCCATAGCCTAAATCTTATTCTGTCTTGAAATTCTCAATAAAACAGATTTGTTTGTTATTATTTTAATTTAGTCTTTTGAAAGTGATAAGCCAATAACATGGCCTAAAAATATCACAAGTGTTTCTGGGAAAGGAACCTAAAGAGACCTGTGAATGAAAAGTGGTTAGAATAGAAAAAGAATCTGTTTGTGGATTCCTGGGAGTCTCCTAAAGCTGGAGATCCCAAACATTCCAAACTTCTTGATAAGGACACCAGCAGGGCTTCCAACTAAGGGCTTAGCATTACAAAAGCTTTTCAGTTTCAGGAGATCCCATTTATTAATTGTTCATCTCAACCCCTAGCAATACTGGAAAGGGCCCTTGAACTGGCCATCTACTGTAATCAGATTGGTGACTACCCTAGTTTTCACCACAGAGGCTTTATCCAGTAACTGGAAGAAGCAGATGCAGAAATTTCACAGCCAAGCACGGGGCCAAGCTCTGGGAGTCCTGCTGAAGAAAGGGAGGAAGGATTGTATGAGTCAGGGAAGGTTAAGATCATGATAGGGGAACCCACAGAGACAGCTGACCTGAGCCTGTGGGAGTGAATGTTCTCTGGACCAACAGTTCGGGAGCCTGCATGGACCCCACCTAGGCCCTCTGCATATGTGTGACAGTTGTGTAGCTTGGTCTGTTTGTAAAGTTCCTAGCAGTCCTCCTGGCATGTCCTCTAAAACATGGCCCTAACTGAATAAAAATAGGAAGCTTTATGGAGATCAGTCCTGTTATAAAGAAAGAAAGGAAATGGTGAAGAAAGTTTAGTACCAACGGGAGCTCACATTGTTTGCCCTAAAGGACTGAGTTATTCTCAGAGACTATTCCCAAAGCACATAGTAGTTCTATCTAGTATCTCTGTTTCCTCCATCATTACACTGAAGGTTTCTTAATACTTAGGATCTTCCTTCAACCTCCCTGCCTCCATAATTAGCAGGGTATCTGGAACACCCTAAAGGTGCACATATGTTCATATAAATACAAAAAGTAAACAAATTCTTGAATAATATGCCTGCACTCAGTATATATGTGTGTGTGTGTATACACACATACACACCACACACACACACACACACACACACACACACACACACACACACACACAACACATATATATATATATGTTTTTTTGAGACAGGGTATTTTTGGAGCCTGTCCTGGAACTAGCTCTTGTAGATCAGGCTGGTGTCGCACTCACAGAGATCCACCTGCCTCTGCCTCCCAAGTGCTGGGATTGAAGTTGTGCGCAACCACCACCAGGCTTTACTCAATACTTTAAAATGCAAAAATCTACCACCAACTTTTAAAGAGTCAGTATGCTATGGTACCATGCATAAGAAATATAATCTTCAGAGACTCTCAATGACTGGACATGAGACCATAGCCACAATTTAGGATAGAATCTACCAAGTAATACAAATAGGTCAAGGATTTTTCACCAGTTTATTTTTTTAAAAAAAATCTGATCATGATTAAATAGAAACAGTTTATTCCCTTGACTTTCCATTTCCGAGATTTTATAAGTACAACCCCTTAAAGACTGAAAAACTAGTAAGATGGGTGGTAAGTATGAGCTTACAATGATGTGTGTGTATATACATAGATGCATGACAATAATGGAACAGAACCTATCATTTTGTGTGGACACTTCAAATGTTTAAATAAAACACAAGGGGAGGTGGACATGGAATCACCAGAAGAATGTTGTTTTATTTCACAAACTGCATCAGGTTGCATGCTTCCTCTGTTCGAGTTTCCGACAGCTCTTGGGATGCAAACACTCCATGCACACAGATTGGTAATGGGTGAACTGAAACAGGCACACCTGGAATGGCAGAGCGATGTCTTCCCGGGCTTTATGCTGCCTTCTAAATTGTTGTGTATTTATGGAGTCTCTCAGTGAGAATATTTTCCATTTCCATTTATCCTTCTCCAAACTTCCTAGGGATAATTCTAACTAGCATTTATTCAAGATCAATTTTAGAAGAAATAAGTTAGTTATTATAAAACACAGCCTTGTGAAAAATATCTTAAGTCACTCTTTTTATATTGGCTGATTCCACATTCAGAGTTAAAGTTATTTTATACACTGCAATTAAGTTGAAATGGTGATATAGTGCTTTAATACCTTTTATGAAATTGCCATACTTCTGACATATCACATATTTTCATGCTCTGAGAAACTTTAGCACAGTAAATTATTCCAAGAATTACGCTGCACCTACTTTTCAGAGTGGAAATTTTCATCAGATTTATTTATTCATTCACATTTACTGATCAACCAGGATGTCGCCAAATGCTAAGATAAAAAGATGAATAGCAAACTCCCTGTCTTCCTGAATTCACAGCCTCATTTTTTCTCCTTCTCCTCCTCCTGTCTCTTTCTCTTCCCTCCCTCCCTCCCTCCCTCCCTCCCTCCCTCCCTCCCTCCCTCTGGCTTTCTCTCTGTCTCTGTCTCTGTCTCTGTCTCTCTCTCTCTCACACACATCAGACATATAAACATACACAGAACACACATACATTATAATTACATGCATGCATGGTGTGTTGCAATATATTTGGGTAAAATGTTGGGCACTGTATTAGTCACAGCCCACACAGAAACAAAGCATTAAGATGATATGAGAAAAAATTATTGTCAAAGAAGGTAGGAAAAGGCAGAATGTTCAGATCAAGATACAGGACTGGCATACATAGAGAAAGCAGCAAGAAAGGAGGACTAGCATAAGAAGTATCTTAGACTGCATTGCATTGCAGACCCACAGAAACTTTAAGGACACTGGGGATTCCTCAAACCAAAGCTACTCGGTGCCTAGCAGAATGAACCTGCCTCTCCCATATGTGCCTTACATGTGGTAGAGAGAAACATGTAGACTGTGACCTTGACTGAAATAAACTCGTAATAGATCAGAAGCTGGAGCTTTTAGTTAGGCTTGGTCCGCAGAGCGGATGTGTGATGGAGGAGGGTCATCTGTCTATGTGTTAATAAAGAAACTGCCTTGTCCCTTTGATAGGACAGAATATTAGGTAGGCAGAGTAGACAGAACAGAATGCTGGGAAGAAGAAGGCAGTGAGGCAGATTACTCAGGCAGTCGCCAAGACTCTCTTCTCCGAGATAGACAGACGCAGGTTAAGATCTTTCCCAGAAAGCCACCACCTTGTGGTGCTACACAGATTACTAAATATAGGTTAAAGCAAGATGTGAGAATTAGCGGGCCAAACAGTGTTTAAAATAATACAGTTTCCATGTAATTATTTCAGGTAAAGCTAGCAGGGTAGCAGGAAGCAGCCTGCCGCTCCTATCACTACAGACGTGTGTGGCCCATTTCATGCCCGAGACACTCACTACACTATTATAAGGAATTAGTCATCTCTTCCTAAACATGGTATGAGGGTGTATGTCTGTCATGCCGGTACTTAGGGGGCTGAAACAGGAAGACCATGAGTTAAAGGATACCCATGTAAGACTCTCACACAGAAATAAAAAACCTACTTAAAAGGAGTATGATGTATTTTCAAAGATGCAAGATTTGTATAAAGTTATGAGCAGGTTGCTACAGATAAAGCATGCCAACAGAAAGCCAGAAGATAAATTGATTCATAGAGGAGGGCATATTCTGGTTATAGTGCCAGCAGCAAATTTGCAATTTGATTCTAGTGAAGTGTTAAGTAGAAATATAGCCAGAAGTGGTGAACAGTGTGCAAAGGCTAAATATGGGAGAGATTGGTATTGTAATTATGCCTGGGGTAATAAGGATTTCATCAAGGGGCAAATTATATATGATCTTCAAACAATAACCAAGGGAGCAGATGAGAAGACAGACAGGAAATGTGAAGTCAATGCTCTATTGGAAACTTTTTTTTAATAATGTACAGACCAGCAGAATGGCATTCATTGATGTGGAGAGGAAACTAGTATGTAGTATGGAGCATGTAGCATGTAGCATGTAGTGTGTAGTCATAGTATGTAGTCATAAAAGAGAGGCTAAGGATGAATTCATAAAGTAAACAGACATGACTGTGAACTACAAAATAATTAGGAAGAATCAGCAGTGACTTGTAGTCGGCTGGTTTTGCTGCCTTGCTAGATGGTGGTTCACTAAGTCAAAACTGAAAGAGAAACAGCAGATTAATATTAAAACTGTGTGTAGAACAAGAGCAAGATCCAAAACTTTTTAAAATGTCACTTTTTTAAGGTGGCAAAAAGGGAAGAAGTCCATGTAAGTAGATGAGACCCTGTTATGGGAAGCGTCAGGCAGAACAGAATTACAGAACGTATTATCACGTTTCCAACATGGAGTTCATTACTGAGCCTGGCAAGATGGAGAATGAGAACAGGTGCTACTGGCTTGTCAGTACTAGAACAGCCATAACTGATAATTGCATGATGTGACATATCATAAAAATAGATCATTTTTAAAACAGGAAGTAATAATAGCTCAAAACTTGTTCCTTTAGACAGTTTAAATAGGAAATGGTCCCCACAGATTCATGGATGATACATCTCGTTCCCAGATGATGGTGCGGTATAAAGAAGTATTGGAGAACAGGTCGTGGAGATAGTTAGAGCAAGCACATGGGTGAGATGACCTGGAAAACTATGTCCTGTACTCTGTCCTTTATGTGCTCTGAGCTTCCTGGTCACTGTCAGAGAAGTAACTGGGCTGGGTCTCTTGCTCTTATCATCGTGAAGTTCTGTCTCAACACAAACCGCAGCAACAGAGAAAGCTAACTACGCAATCACATCTTTAGGACTGCGCACAAATAAGGTTTTCTTCCCTTTCTGTACAATGAAAACATCTGTCAGTTGTGTTTTACATTGTGACTGCTGCATGAATTTGGAGGATATTTACATCCATTTTATCATTATATCTATTATGTTGTATTACATTGTTTTGGATTCTCTATAAATCTAAGTCCAGCAGTACTGGTAGATTGAAATAAACCATGATAGGAGGATTTGTACATGGGAAATGGGAAAGAATTCTTTTCTTGAGACTTCTATTATGGGTATCTGGACATAGGTCATCCAAGTATCACAGTTTCCATCTAGATAGGATTAAAGAGAGGGTGAGGTTAGCTCCTTTGACACAGTAGATGTCTTTGTGAATTAAGCTTTATTTTCTTAGAAATAGCTTGAGATCAACTAAAAGATACTTGCATTTGTTTATAGGATCAAGGGAATAAATCAATAGAAAATGTTAGACTAAAATTACCCTCACGCTGGAGACAGCTGATATTTTAAGGGTTTCTCATAATTCAGCATATGGAAGAAAGCTCACGCAAATGGTATATCCTTTCAGTAAAAGAACTGCTTTATTTCTAGGCTCAGAAATATAGCATGAAATAGCCATATAGATCATACAACTTAAGGGAGGGGTGAATGTAGATATATGGAATATGAGACCCCCAGGTATTGCTAATCCTTTTAGAGGCTACAACTAGACACTGGTTGGGATTGGCTGGGGTGATGAAGATGTTGATGGCTTAAGGAAAATGACCCAATGGCATTGCCAAGGGCCTAACTGTGATTAGTACAATTAAGTATGCCTCAGTGGCATTCTGCCTATCTGGACCCAGGGAGCAAACATGGTGAGAACAGCACTATCTGAGTTTAGATATGTGGGTTAGGAGGGGCAGAATAGCAGAGGTTGAGGGGCATTGGAAATAAACAAGTGAAAGCAATTGAATTCTAGCCCAGAATGAACACCAAAAGAGGAAAGCCAGGTAAAAACCCCTGCTGAGAAAAACCGGTATTTGGATATAGGTTTTCCTGATGTGCTGAAAAGATGCATCCAGGATTCAGAGCAGACATGGCTACTGGGATAGTCAGAGCTGTCATAAAATAAAAAACCTGTTTTGTCTAGCCTGGGCTCTTCAGGGCTTCTTTTCCATAATAGGCTTTGTCAAAGGATACATTAAAATGCACAGAGGAACAATCTTAGCCGTGGAGCTGTGAGAAGCTGGGGTACACTGAGAGTGGGAGCAATGGCCTTCTCCAAGTTATAGACCTGTAATTAGTTATCCAGTCTTAAGTGGTCAGCCCTAAGATCATATATATGGGGGATTGCTGTGGTGTGGTGTGTGTGTGTGTGTGTGTGTGTGTGTGTGTGTGTGTGTGTGTGATAACAATTAGAGAAAAATATAGAGAGACATAATAGAGTGGGCAGATTTCTCTGGAGCTATGCTTCCCGGGAGTCAGATATTTGCCCAGCAATTATTGGGAATACTTACAGACTGATAAAAGTTCTTTGTATATAAGGCCTTGGAGTGATCAGAAGCAATCAGATTTAATCTGTAGACATGGTGTTTAAATGCATAACTGCAAAATCAATTAAGTGAAAATACACACCAATATAACAATATTGTCCCTAGTAACCCAATGAATCACGATCAGTTAGGCTCTCGGGCCTCAGTTGTCCTCCATGAGTTGCTGGACTTAGGTGTTTCTGGACACAGGCTGGAGAACTCAGAATAAAACACACCCACAGCATCTCTTTCAGCCGATTGTTTCTTTATGCTGAACACGGTTAGTAGCAGACAAACCTCAGACTTGTATGCCTGGACTAACATCCGTCCGACTGTAAAGATGTTTTTATTATTAGACACAGATTAGGATTGTCTGGCTTTTTTTCAAGAGATCCCACATGTAGGCTTCAACAGCCAGCAGGATGAGTAGACCTATTTTAAAGCTCCCTCTCAATCCCTTCTCCCTCTCCCCTCCCTCTCTCTCTACCTCCCTCCCTTTCTTCTTCCCTGCCTTCCTGTGATCTTCCCTCCTTCTCTTAGTCACTTGGTTCATTCACTCTCTCCTTCCCTTCCATCCTCCACCCACCCCATGTGTGTGGGTTTGTACCTGGGTCCTGTTTGTTGTCTGTCATGCCCGCTGCTGTCTCCTTCATCCACACTTTCTGCTTCATTGTCCTTGATCGCAGTGACTGAAAACGTCGACTGCTTGTGAATTTTCCTGACTACATGGTTCTTTTGTCCACAGTATTGCCTTTTGACACTATGATTGAAGGAGGAGGGATTCTAGTTACTTAGCTTAGTTCAGATGCCCATGAAGCTGAGACCCAGTGACCCGAAACAACTGAACATTCATATATCACAGACAGAACAAAGGTACTTCCCAGGGAGGAGGTATGAGTCACATTTGCCTCTTGCCCATGAGATCAATGCTCTTTAAGGGTATTTATTTTTGAATACATCTGATTCCTTGACTTCCGGGCTTCTCAGTGATACCATGCATAGTTTTTATGATATTTTTAGACATACCTAGATGGGTCATTTACTAGGTCTCTCTATTTTCTGGTCTTTCCCGATTCAAGCTCTACCTCGGTGGATAATCCATTTCCTCTACTGCTGTCCTGAAGCTGGCACAAGATTTGTCTGGTACAAAGTTTATGCAATATAAATGTTGGCCAGTCTTTTCTTCTGTCCCGCCTTCCCACACAGGACTCTACAGCACCTGGAAGCACCCAACACAAACTTTCATTGCCACTAACTCCCTTAATGCTCCTCAAATAACTCCTCAAAATGCTCTTTTTGGGAGTTATCGTCACCATAAACCCAACTGTAAACAAACCCAAAGCATAGTAACAGCCAAGCACTAGGTTGTGAGTTCAGACACTGCTGGCAAGAAGATCCCAGAGAGCAGGCACAGAGAGCCTTGGGGGCTCCGTGTTCCCATGCAGCATCTACTGCCAACCTCACAGAACACTTCCTTTGCCTGTACCCTTGTCTACTATGCACTCAAACTGGACGTGTGCCTAGAGCCTGGGCAGCCTGTTTGAAAACGAACAGGAGTTAATGCGCATGTGCAGTAGGAGAAAGGACCGGGAGTCAATGTGCAAGAGCAGTTTGAGGAAGGCCCCTGAGTTAGCCCAGGGTAGCTAGGGACGCCAGAGAACAAAGCCCAGAGGAGGACACTTTAAATCAGTATTTCTTACAACGTATAAAACGAGCTGTCGCCTCTGAACCTGGCCGCAGAAACCGCACAAGCTGGACGAATTATTTTAGACATGTTTTCCCATGCTAGCTTTTATGGTACGCGGAGTCTCCTTCTCCTTGGCTCCCCCTCCTCTGTCTCACCCCCTGCAGCCTGTTTACATCAAATCCTGCAGGAGGAAAAGGGAGCCATCTCCCAATTACTCAGACTCCCCATGGGCAATTGGAGCACAAGTTCAAACTTGCTTCTTGCTATTCCCTTGATGAGTTTTGACAGCATGTCAGTTCTGCCCTCCTCTCAATAGCCATCAAATATTGATGGGTGGAGCAGGTGTGCTCCCTGGGGCGCAAAGAAAATGATGGTCTGCACTCCGAGTCCCTTTCAGAAGCATAATTCCCTGTTACGGGCACAGAAGAAGGAGGCTGTCTGTGTAGTGTTGTGTTACAGTTCTGGTGTGCAGTGACATGTACCGTGCAGATTCTTAAAAGATCCCCCCCCCCCCCCAGGCAAATCATGCTGGTAGCGAACATGGTCCCCGGGCCTCAGTTAAAGGGTGCTACAATGAACTTGCTGCATCAAGAGTAGAAATTCTTTCCTAGTAGGTGCCACTGCGGTCAACACAGCTGAGGACCGCGCGCGCGCGCGCGCGCGCGCGTGTGTATGTGTGTGCGCGCGCGTGCGTGCGGGCGAGCGTGCGTGCGTGCGTGCGTGCGTGTGTGTGTGTGTGTGTGTGTGTGTGTGTGTGTGTGTGTGTGTGTGTGTGTGTGTGTGTCTGCGTGCTTAGAGTGCCTTCATGAGAAAATGGAGCACCAACACAGAGGGCATTTAATGCCTGGTGTACAACTCTTCACAGTAAAGAATGAGGCCAGAACAAACACTAATTTGGTGCGGTTACCCCAGAATGATCTTTTGGGAGTGTACACTACTCCAAGTCAGCAGATCCTGCTTCCTCAGCCGCCGTCCTGATGAGGTCACTAAGCAACTTCAAACCTACCCTCCCAGTGTGTGTTCTCTGAGTCATTTGATCAATATGGCCTATGGGAGAATTACAAGCCTATCACTGTGTATCCGCTCCTACATTTCTTTTTTTTTTTTTACTGACATCTACAATTTTCCATCATAAACATAAAGAGTTGCAGGAACTATAATTTACAGCGTATTATAAAAACGACATTTAAATGTAAAACTGCTGCATCGTTCTTCTGGACATATTAGATGGGAATCTAAGCGCTGGGGCCATTTGACTGCTCACCATCATCCATTTTAAAAACAGAACAAGCTCTTCCTTAACAATAAGAAAACACATTTGCTGTTTTTTTCTCCTTTAATTTGTATTTCAGTCCACTTCATCCACATTCCTTCATCTCAGTGTAATTCATTTGCAATGCTTGAAAGTCTTTTATTGATCAACCTATCAAAAAAAAAAAACACCTTACATATGTAAATTAGATTTTTCCCATTTCCTGGAACATAAATCACTGTTAATTTTTTTCTTCTTGATTGAGTTGTAATTATAATTATTATTTACATATTAATCAAACCATGTGCACATATTTTAACTGAAATAATTATTAGAAATGGAAACAAGAATTTTTAGAAAATGAATCTCAGTCAGATAATTCTTTCAATTGGTTCATGTGTCTGTGGCTGACTCTGACTCCCAAAGAGAATGACAGAACACAGAATAGAGCAGATTCAATGTCAGTCTTATTATTATTTAATACCTTTGCTAATTACAAGCACTGAGAAGACGTTTTCATACACATAGGTGAGCACAAGTGGACAGATTCTGTTACAGAAACCTTTTTTTACTTTTTATCTCCTTTTGAATAATATCCCAAAGATCATAGCATTATCTGTCACCCAAAATTATTTCTTAATGATTCAACAGTTGACAGTTTTATTAGGTCTTTCTTCACTGTCTTCGATAGCCAAGAATAAGCAGGTCCTTCGCCAATGGATTTATGACCAAGTCTTGACCTTTCTACTTTGTGATTCTTCAGCCACCTTGTGAGTTATCCTCTGCTCAGTGGCCACTATATCCTTCTTGCGGGAGCAGTGGGCTCCGGGGAAGCAGGCCTGGGTGATGGGGCCCTGTTCCTTTAATGGAGGAGATGCATGACCAAGGAGAGTTAGAAAACACAAGCCTCGTATGTATCTCACTCAATCCTCATGGCCAAGGCTGGGAAAAGGTTGTCCCTAAGCTTAGACAGAATTTCTTACCTTCATGCTGCTTGAGGATTTGGTGGCCCTCTCAGTTATATGTCTATATATGTGTGTTTACATATATGTTTACATATATTTACATGCACATATAGACAAAAATGCACTGCTTTGAATTTACTTATCTAAACATCTCATTTCTTTTTCATTTCCCGATCTTTTGCTCTGCCCAAACTCCTGGTAGCTCTTCCTAGAGCCAACCTTTAGAAAATATTTTGGGGGAGAGATAATGTGAAATACATTAGATTTGAATTTTCTAGTAGTATGTGAAAATAGAAAAAAAAAAAACAAGCAGCAGGTGCCTTAGTAATAAGCAAATTTTAAGCCATAAGAGACGGAATGGTACCTTTTCAATGTAGAGACTTGTAACAATAAGCTTTGTATTACTTTGTACTCAGGTTGTTACAATCTGCGTGCACCTTATAGTTAAGGTCCATCTCTGTCAGGACTAGCCGTACTTGAAGTGCTTTATCAGATACATTTGGCTGGGCTTCTAGCCAACATATTACAGAATAACACCCCATCATAGTACTATACCAATCATTTAAAAAAAAAAAAAAAACTTGGCTTTTACTTGCACTTTGGGATGGATCTCGACCATCTCCGGAGCAACGCCTGAAGTCCTTCTCATGGGTTTTGCTCCGCGTTGTGACTGCCCACCATCCGTCTTCTAGTCCCCACCCTGCTTAGAGTCTATGCTCTTCATACCCCCATCTCCTCCTTGTCTGGTGGTCCCATCATATAGCGTACCCCTCTCTACTTTCACCCCTCTTCTGTGATGTGCAAGAGTACCAAGGCTGATCCAGAAGCTGAACCACAAAAATAAATCACCTGGTGAATAAGTTGCTCAGTAAATAAACTTAATAGCACTATTTACAAGATGATGATCTTTTTTAATGCCAGCCATTATGTCTGCAGAACAGAGTGGAGGAACTTGTGGGAGTACATATACAATGTTGATGGTTTCTTAAATATAAAGACTGTGTAGTGTATTTCCACATACTGCTGCAATGAGCAATTGAGCCAGTATCCAGTATCAGATTAGAAGGGGTTTTCTCTGTGTAGCTTTGGTGCCTGTCCTGGAGCTCACTCTGTAGTCCAGACTAGACTTGACTTCACAGATATCCATCCACCTGTCTCGGCCTCCCTAGTGCTGGGATTCAAGGTGTGTGCCACCACCGCCTAGCTAGTATCTCCATCTTTTAAAGGGAAGCACTTGGCCAAGGCCAGCTCCCACTGTACACTACCCAACAGTTAACAGATCACCTTTAAAGGAAGCTCTTTTCTCAAAGAGTAAATCAAAGATGCAAGATAATTTAACAATGCTGATCATGGGGATATGGGACAGCACTTTCCTTTATGATTCCTAGAGAGAAACACAAAGTCAATAACCCAGTGCTGGAAGTCACTCTCTCTGTGGGTGATGGTCCCCTTTTGTGGATATTGATGTGACAGAGGGTCTTGGTCACAAGGAGATGATATTATCTACTGCAGCATCTGCTTAACGTAAGTCATGAATGTGCCTGCCTTCTGATAGAGCACCCCAGTAGGAACTTTGAGCCTGCAGAAAGCTGCTGCTGATGCTACTTCCTAGATAGAGTCTTGTGTTGCAATCTTATTATCGTATTCTTAAAGAAAATGCTAGATCTCCAATGTCTTAACTCTTAACACAGCCCTGACCTAGGATTTAGTCAGACAGTGATAAATTAGTCTGTCTTCCTTCTCTAAAGATTTAAAACCTCAGAGTATTGTTGAAGGAAACGTGCAAAGATAACTCCCTGCTGGAGGTGTGAGACCCTCCGGCAGGGATGCTTGTGGAGTAGGTGGCAAAGGTGAGACAGTACGCTTTTAGGAGCTGCCTGCCAGGACACCTGTAATCCTCAAAGTGAGTGAGAGGTCAGCAAAGAGCATCAGAGCACGTGGGAGGAATGTGCTAGACATGTCCCCCATCCTCGCATGTCACTGACCATGGCTCTCTCTCAAAAGACTCAGGAAACGAAAAACCAGGGGAGCAGAGAGAGAAAATGAGTTTGAAAATGCCCCATCCACTACTAAAAGTAGACGCAGCCAACCCCACCCTTGAAGGGTTTTCCATTGCAAAAATCGACTGAAATTCACCCCGGCAACGTGCTGAGTTCACGCATAATTTACCCTTTGAGTCTAAAATGTTTCTTGATAAAATTGAAAGAAGAAGAATGTATTGGGAGGGCATTCCAAAATGATCTCTGGTCTCTGAACAGTTTAAATGAGTCCACTCCAGACCCAGGCCACTAGTCTGCATGTGTGATACTCATTCACTGGGGAGATTATGACTGTTATTTTGGGAGCTCTGCGTGGGAGTGATTTGTATACAACTTTATGTTTACCTAGAAGACCATGTCCAGATATGTCAAACAGAGGAAATAGAATATTTTGCTAAATTCCTTATTACACAGTAGGACATTTGTTTGCCGTTAGTACTAATTACACAGTTATTTGTGAGCAAATAAGAATTTTATCTTTCTTACTTAATTGAAATTTTATTATGAATAAACAAAAAGTGTAGGAAATGCCCATCCATGTGTACATGCACACACACACACGTACAAACACACAAACACACACACACACACACACACACACAGGGAGAGAGAGACAGAGACAGACACAGACACAGATTCTACCTGCGATCTCTGATTTATCCTTATCTTTCCAAAGCCACTAGCATCTGTTCCCCTATATCCAGCTCCCTGTGGTAGAGTCGAGGAGAGGAGCATTTCTCAAGCTCCCTAGAGGCTCTCAATGCTTTCACCTGGGACTGTGGCTTCTTGTGGGAGGCTGTCGGAACCCCATTTCTCAAACTGTATATGATGTAGTTTAGAGACACAAATTGTTTCTCAATAACTTTGCATATTTATTTTTACAGAATTCTAATTGTATTTATCTTGACTGTCAGGAAGTTCAAAGAAAATTGAAAATCAGTTACAATACTCCAATTAATTTTCAAAGCATTTTATTCTTTTACTCCATTATTTTTATTATTTACATTTGTGTATAATATATATATGCTAATGAACTTTTTAAAAGAAGGATACTTTTATGTTATCCACAATGGGAATATCTATTGTTACAAAGTAAAGTGCTATGACTGTGGACTTAATTTTAATGTGGAGTAGCAGAGATTCTTTAAATTGATGTTTTGTAATTTGTAAATGGAAGAGGGCATTGTCTAGCTTATCTTAGTTTGTGAAAAGAAAATTACTTGAGTTTTGCTATCAGTTTATGGGGTTTTCATTTTTCTTTTCGTTTGGTTGGTTGGAGATGTAGCTCAGGGAGGGGGAACATGCTTTGTACGTACAAGGCCAAGAGTTTGATTCCTAAACATACGAACAAATCAGATAAAATAAGTGTGGTGGTTTTTTTGGGGTATTTTTGTTGTTGTTGTTGTTGTTTTGTTTTGTTTTGTTTTTTGTTTTGTTTTTCGAGTCAGGGTTTCTCTGTAGCTGTGGAGCCTGTCCTGGACCTAGCTTTTGTAGACCAGGCTGGCTTCGAACTCACAGAGATCCGCCTGCCTCTGCCTCCCGAGTGCTGGGATTATGTCTTTCAATCATCATCATTATTATTTTGTTCCACTTTGATTCCAGTCAGGGTGGTGAAATTGATAGTATTTTTATTTATAATTAGTTTACGGTATTAAGTATGTTTTAAAGTTAGGGTGGGAATCCTCCAATATGTCTCTGTGGGGTTGAAAGCTACCTCAGGAAGCAAAGGCCAGGCAATAACCAGGAATGTCTCCTTGACCGGAGGAGGTTAGGAGTTGAATGTCACATTGTTAGTGTTAAATAATACAGGAGAATAAAGTGTGTTGATGTAATAAACAACTACATGAATGAGTGGTATTGGCAATTCTTCTAAATAGAGTGCCACTCTTTCAGTTCTGACCCTTGATAGGGATGATTGCTGCCTATTACTCTCCTGTCTGAGGGCTTTTGCAAGGAGAACTCAGAGTCCAAGAATGTTCATAGGCTCTGAGACAGAAAAGATTGTAATTAAGGGAAGGAAGGTAGAACCTGTGCAACAATCAGGAGAATCCAGCTATTAACTGCGAATGTCAACTTCAGAAATCCTTCTGTACTGGGGAAGTCGGCAAAAGCCATATAGATGGGCCAAGATGCATCTAAAATAAAAAACGTCGATGTCTTTTAGAAGATAGGGTTACTATGTGTGTGTTTTCTATGTGTCTGTGCATGTGTCTTGTGTGTCTGTTTCTCTCTCTCTCTCTCTCTCTCTCTCTCTCTCTCTGTGTGTGTGTGTGTGTGTGTGTGTGTGTGTGTGTATTCTTAGTGAACTTTCCATTCAAAGGTCTCCTTTGGAAATGATTGGGGAATGATAAATTTATCAGAGTTTACAGCTTTTGCCTTTGTTTTTATTTTTAATCTAAAAGTAGAGATGATGGTGAAGCTTTCTGTGATGTGTTTGGTGCTCTAAACATTTCTGTAGCTTCTATTAATCTCAATGACGAGACTGTAGATTTCCAGGTTAGAGCTGCACAAGTCTTCAGTTTGACCTAACCTTAAGTCCCTTGGTGTTGCTTCTGACTTCAATGCTTCTAAAAAATAAGGCACTGGATGGTGATGGGTAAGAACCATGGGCAGTTTGAGTTGAACTTGAAGGAATTACTACAACATTAAGATTGATCCTGAGGTCTTTGCAGATGGAATCCTAAATTATGGGACACATATTGACCAAAGTCATCTGAAGAGACTTTTAATGTGGGAGAGTTTTGACAGAGGGATCTGCCTCCCAGAGATGAGGAAGAGTGAGGGGCCACAAACCCAGACTTTTCAATATCTGAGAGTGCAAAGTGGCCTTCTGTAGAATTGTTTCTGAAAAATAATTCACAATGGTTTATTTTTTACACTAAGCAGATGCTATATGTAATATAACACGTAGATAATTAGATGAGTTAATAGATAAATAAATAGATAATTAGTAGCTGAACCAGTGGTTTCTCAACCTGTGGGTCACGACCCTTAGTGTTGAAAGATTCTTTAACAAGGTTTCCTGAGACCATCAAAAACCACAGATATTTACGTTAAGATTTATGACCAAGGCAACATTACAGTTATGAAGTAGCAAAGAAAATAATTTTGTTGTTGTGAGTCATCAAAACATGAGGGACCCCTTCTGGGTCACAACTTTAGGAAGGCTAAGAACCACTGATCTGAGCAATGGTGAAAGCCCAAAGGCATTTTGAACTTGAAAATTTCTATGGCAGTGGAAATAGACTTTGTGCCCCTATGATGAGGGTTGCTTTCAAGGAAATGCTAGAAATCCTGGGTTTATTGCTTAATTTGGAATCAAGCATTGTTTTACAAATGAAGGATGCTGAAGACCCCTCTAGACTCTCAGGATCATATCACTTTACAGGGAGGAGCAGTATCAATATAAGTAGCATACATCTCACTTTGGAAAAGATCCCTGGTCCTGGTCCACAGTTGAGACCCACCTGACTATACATTCCTGCCTCCTTCTTCGCATTTTTCTGTAATCATGTGCTTGTAAAGCCAACTTATAACCATGCACAGCTGTTATATTGGGGCAGCAAATTCTTGCATCAACTCGACCGTTTCCACAGCTTTTTATGTGAATAGTGAATAGTGGCTGGAAAAAAAATAGTAGGCACAATCTGTTTCCTTAATAAAAGCAGGGAAATTGTAAATATAAATTTCATTCAGAAGATACAGAAATAATCAGCTCATCACCTTGCTCACAGCATCCGGTTTCTCCAGTGCCCTAAGCCAGGCTGCTTCCCTGGAACTCATGGCATTTGCTGTTCCAATTTATAGCCTTCTAAGTAGTTTACAGAAGTAGAGATTATCCGGACTAGGCAATCTTATCCCGGAGAACCAAGATTCACCTCACAGAGACACAACTTCCATTCATTCTCTGTACAAAGGTACAAGCTGCGTTTTCTTTCAGGCATTCCGAAGGACAGCAGATACTCCCATGATAGCCTCAATTATTAATCTTTTAATAAAGAGAGGCAGTGAATGCCACCTTGGTTTTTGGAAAAGGGATTCCAGGTCAATCCGAAACGAAGAGAAGTGAAACGAAATAAGTTGAAGACGAGGATACTTCAGCAAATAGACCTTGGCCCAGGGAGCTCGCGGAACCCTGCAGCGTTAGCCAATGGGTGTCACGAAACCCTGCAGCGTTAGCCAATGGGTGTAGATGCAGAGGAAAGAAGAGACAGACAACAGGCTGGAAGGAGTCAGACACACCAGGGCTTCCACAGCCCAGATCAGCCCTGGAGAACACCTGACATTGTTGGTTTCTTATCACTTACACAAAGGGGCGCTTTCCGTAGTCATGAAAACCTTGTGTTATGGTGTAATTAAAGTCTTTCTTCATGCGCTTTCCTCTGTTCCTTTTCCGTGCAAGTCTCCTGAAGTTTCTAAGTGTGGTGCAGTGTAAGGCTTCAACACCACGGCTGTCAGAAAATATGTTCTCCGAGGAAAAAAGAAGTATAAGCCTACTTCACGTTCTAATGAAAATGATTTGGTTTTCAATTTTGGCCCAGCTGACACTGAAGACCAAAGTAGTTAAGGCAGGCAGGGAGCTCTCCACACTGGGTGTTTATTAGACTCTCCCGTACATAGCAGCAGAGATGCCATTTGAATTGCAAATTAAGTGTTCTCTATAGCTCCGCTGGTTCTCTAAACAGTACCAGTGTCTTGAACTATCTGCCTCTTCATTTTCCAAGTGGTTTCTAGCAAAACCTGCTTTAAATGATTAACGAAGAAAGCTTTTCCAAGACAAAGTGAGAAAAGCTAATACTAGCAGAGCAAGTTAGTGCAGTAGCTTCAGGAATCTGAAGTCCTACTGCTCTGGGTGTAAAATCGAATACACACTAGCTGTGTGGCCTGGTACAAGTTAGCTAATGAGTTCCTCTTGCATTAAATACGAATCAAACCATATCTGCTTAATAGGGTAGTTTTGTTAAGTGCATACACATGTCTAACTGTGGAAAAAATTTATAAATATTAGCATTCTTTATTTTATTTTCATCTTTTATGAAGAAATGAATTACAGTTGAGGGAAATGAGATACTGAGATCTTGAGTCATAAACTAAATTAGGGGCAGACTTGTTATGTGAATGAGAGTCTTATTCTCTATATATAATCACGATAGGTTTGCTGGACTATAGATTCGCCAACAAGGTTTCTCTAACCCACTGGCATGTTAGAGGGGAAGATTTGACTGTGCTTTTGGGTCCTCTTGGAACATTCAAAATAGTGTTTTGAATACAGTCAACACTGGCTTTAGTGTTGAAGTGTGGGTCCCAACCATTAACCATGTAGTATTCTAGTATAGGCTTGTGTTCTTGTGAAGTTATTAGGGTGAGTGGTGTGCTGGGCAGTGGCTGACCACATAGATGAATGGGTGACGTGGTTTTGCTTGACTTTCCATTCCGTCGGCAATGTGACCATTCAGTTTCCCATAATTAATCACTTTCTTTGGCAAGGAAGTTGAAAGTCGTGGTAATCTTGTGTGGCAGGAGGGGTGATGACAAGAGCAGGCGGGGACAAACCTGGACGTAGTAAATGCTGATGAGAACTAGTTTACCAACTGATCCCCTTCCTGAGGACACACAGTAGGTCCTCTTTTCCCAGCTCCCCTTGAACATATCGTAAGGCTGGCGGGATACAGGTGACACAGAATCAACCTTCAAAAGTAGTTATTTAAAACAAAGAGAAAACCACATACAACTCTGTAGCTCTCATGTTAAAGATACATTGGTGAAAGCAGCCCGAGCCGGGAGTCATGACTCAGAACTCCTGGAGGGTATAGAGCTTCCAAGCACACACCGGCTTTAGAGTGTCCAAAAAAATAATTTGTTGCTAAGGTAAGCCTGGGGAATTTCAGAGCTAATTCACTTCAAGGCCAGCCTGGACTCTCCTGCTGCGGCAATCATGGATGTTCAGCCCAGACTGTACCTGGCTGAGACAGCATTCTCGCCATATAGTTCAGTCTCCAAAATAGAGATCCGAAGTACCTACAACCACTTTTCAAACGGAAATGAAAATTAGATCTATTCATAAAAAGGTCCAGAACTTAAGAAGCTGAGAATGGACAAACTGGATCTTAAACAATACCTGAAGCAGGTGGCAATGCTAAATACGTAATCTTCCCATGTGATTGATGAATAAGGTATTGGGCTGAACATGGAAAATCTCAGCATGTGAGTCAGCTAACACACTGGCTGCAGAGCCAATGCCATGATGCACTGCTCAAGAGGACTCCAGCTACTCCACAGAGCACAGCAGTGAAGCATCAGAGACCACCGCAGTGGGTTCCACGACACCCAGAGGCATAATGTGCAGAGCTGCATCCTGAGATCTGTGCTGGCTAATTTCCTGTCCACTTGACTCAAGCTGGAGTCATCTGAGAGAGGGAAACTCAGGGGAGGGAATACCTTCTTGAGTGCAGGCTGTGGGCAAGCCTGTGGAAACATGTTCTTGATTAACGGGGGAGAGCATAGCCCATCTGAGGTGGTTCTGCCTTTAGGCAGAGGTGGTCCTGAGTGGTTAATAGAAAACAGGCTGAGCATATCATTAAGAGCAAGGCAGTAAGCAGCATTCCTCCCTGGCCTTCTTTCAGTTCCTGCCTTAAGTTTCTGTTCTCATTTCCCACAGTAATGTAGTAAATAAGCCCTTTCCTTCCCCGTTTTCTTCTGGTCATGGTGCATCACTGCAATAAAAACCCTAAAAAAGATTTTTGTCAGGGCAAAAGGAAATTCCAGTTCCCAAACTCCAAAAGGCAGTCCACATACCGAGAAATGAACTTAACCTGGACTCTAGGATTTCTGCTAGTTAGACAAAATCCAGAATTGCTCAGGAACTTGCAAAACAAATTCCCATCTGCCAAAGTGAGCTGTTTCCCTCACCTCTAGCAGAAGGGACACATGCTACCTGCAGTGCCTATCAGCATATCAAAGCCCATGCTGGCCTCCAGGCTCCCTCAGTGTCACAGGTGTCCGTGACACATTTCAAAGTCAAGGCTAGCATCCCAAATTTCTCACCTCCTCCCCGACCCAAAATTTCCTTCAGCTCACAGACTTCCCTTCCCCCAGCTACTCACCCTTCTTTTTTATTATTATTTTCTATTTTAAAAAGAAAACAAACTACCTTTTTAAAATTTTACATACCAATCCCAGTACCCTCTCACTGCCCCCTCCCATTCCCTCCACCTTCCCCTCCCATCCTCCATCCACTCTCCAAAGAGGGCAAGGAACATTGCTCCTAGGAAAGGCCAAGGCCCTCCCCACTATATTCAGAATGAGCAAGGTATCTATCCAAAGATTGCATGTCTTTTTCTTTCGGTTCTGAAAGGTGAAGATTTGAGAGATGACATCAGACTTTGACACCATCCATTCAGGATTGTGCTTTCAGGAGACTTGTGTTTGGACTCTAATTTCCTTGCTACCCACACAGTGGAGATAATTTAATGCCTTCTGTCTTCTTTGGGAATAAATCACACATATGCTGCAGGATAAAAATCAGATAAACTAGGAAAACAAATAAGCAAAAACTATTAAGATTCCTAATATCATTTATTATTTATATGTACCACAGAAACTAATTCCTTTTGCATACATAAATATTTAGTTGTGCCCCAATGTCTTAAACTACTTTAAATGACTTGTTGGACACACATTCCATCCTATGAATTCCAAGTATAATTTGCCTTATAGGTAAAAAGAGAAACCACTTAAATCATAAATATTCTATTTTGTAGGCCTTTATAAACTAACCCATGTCTCATATCAAGTCTTTCAAGTACTTTTTCTTAATAATTTATTTGTAATTAACGTTGGGAAGATTATACATGTGGCATGGTTGGTTTTGATCCACAATTTTACCATTTAGTGGTATTTTATTTTTTAAAAAAATCACCTAAAATCATTGAGTTGAGGCTAGAGATTTATCTCAATTGGTAGAGTGCTTGCCTAGCATGCCCAAAGCCCTAAATTCAGTCCCCAAACTGTATATGCTGGTGCATTTTTATAATTCTAGTACTAGGGAGGTAGAGGCCAAGATCAGAAATTCAAGATCATATAATTCATCGCATAATTAATTTGAAGCCATCTTGAAATACTGTGACCCACAGTCAAAAATAATTAAAGAAAAATATGAATTGTGGTTCTCACTTTAAGACTTAAAGCGGGAATATTTACAAGACGATAAATATGGTATGTGTTTACACTTAGTTGGAGCATATTAAAGTGTATGTCACACACTTCTGAGAGTCCCAATGTAGGGAGTCAATGAGGTCAAGACTGTTTTCATTTAGTGCTGAGCAGTTACTTTCCTTTTAAGCTACAATGACATTTGAACTAATGATGCAAAATTAGAGGCAAGCAAAGTTGCTGACCCACAGCATAAATCAGGGTAGTGAAGCTGGGATGTCACTGCACTCCTCTGGATTATTTCCAGTTGAATAACAGCAACACCCGGGATGAGCTAGGAGCACCTCAATTTTATCAAACTCTAGAACACACAATGCAGTGCTCTTGTCTCAAGTAAAGAAGCTCACCCTTAATAATGCCGTGAGTTTTAAGTTATGAGATAAACTCGCCACTTGATCACTGGACATCATTTTTATTTGAAATAAGAATAGACAAATAAATTTTGATTATTCACAATTGGCTCTTGGTGGACATTATCTTGAGGATGGAAGAAATGCACCTGTCACTTCAAGAAAACCTTTTGTTTCAAAAGATGCAATACCAGCTTCCAAGAAGAATCTAGAGTTTTAAGAAGCTTGTACTTACCACACTGAGCCTGATACCTCCCCAATACTAACAGATATCTGTGCTCATTCCAGGGGTGATATGAGCAAAGCCCTATTTTTTGGAATATTGTATAATGAGCTGTATCAACATCTGGGATATCTGAATAAATAATGAATCGCCATTTCTCTAAATGTCTCATGCATAGCATAAACTCCAGCATAGATGAAGCACTCATCAATGTACAGAATAGGTCAATGGATGTAACACGAAAATGTATTGATATGCTTTTCAGTTTCACAGTGCACCTAACCTTTAAGAGCTCCACTTGTCAAGTTTCGTGCTTTATCAATTATCTGAAAGAGCTAGTAAAAGAACCTTTAATTTTCAAATTAAATATATCTGTGTGGCTACATTTTCTTCATATACTTCAGTATATATATATGAAATATATATATATACTTCATATATATATGAAACCAAATTAAACACAAATCAGATATGAGAGTTCAGTTGACAAGCACTAATCCAAACACTTTTCATTAAATCAAAGAAAGCATAAATTATATATTAAAGGACTCTATTCAGTAAACTATCATGTTACGAATTTTGCCTGCTTGTTGTGGAACAGTTTTATGTCGACATAGTCATTTTATTGTTTTATAACATATTGAATGATTCTTAAGTTCTCAGTTTTAATGCCTAATACCAAAAATATTGATTGATGTAACTCATATCAACCATAACATTTTAGAGTCATCCATAATTTTTAAAGATTGTAAAAGCATTTGTAGACAATGCGCTACTGCTACCAAGATCATGGCCAGAAATGCAGTCAAGAAGGAAAGCTCTGCTACCTGCTACCTAAAATCCCTGATTCAAATTGCATATCACAGAATGACATCAGTAAATCAGGAATAGTTGCATTAAAATCCATAAAATCATTGGGTACCTGCAAACTTTACTGGCATCAGACAAGTGTCTCCTCTTACTGTGGCCAGCATGGCCAGGGTGAGCAAAACACAGGCCTCACTGAGAAGTCTTGCTACTGGGGTCAGTTTAATTTATTCTAGCAGCAATGGTGGTTGCTCCAGAGTCTTGAGAATGGTGCATGTGTGGTATACACATTCTTCTTACTCTAGTCATCTCCAAAGTCAACTCTTAAGGTCTAGGCTGCCCCTCAAGCCTTGGTTCTCACAGACAACACTGAATGTCTCCTAAATGATGGGATAGCTTGCTCTGGATAGTGTTGTTTCTACCAATGTAGCCATGTCTGAGATCTTAATGCTTAACTACTATGTGTCTCATATAGATAGTATTGTGAATTTAACAAAATTGGCCGATATAATTTCAATAGAGTTTTTTTTAAAAAGTGAGTTGGCAGAGGGGAAAACAATCAAAATATACCGTATGGAAAAAAGTACCCTAATTAAAACTATATCTGTCAAAGAAGAAATTTATGAAGCTTCCCTCTTCCCTAGCCTCTCTTCTTTCTTTCCCTTTCTCTTTTCTAATTGCCACTCATTTCTCTGCCATGGATTCAGTGTTCCTATTGAAAACTTCATTTGCTTGCATCTAAGGTATCAGTGATTATGCAAAGTAACCAGTGCTTACAGATGAAGTATTAGTTATGAAATTAACAGGGTTCATATAAAATCGAGTGATAGGTATACGTTTATCTACGGAATTATAACAGCATTCATCTGTAACATGAACAGCAAACTTCTGGTTTGAATGTCTTTTTTTGTATCAAGCCTATAAAGGTTTAAGCACAAATCACATTTTAGCTACCAAGAAGTGTGCACACTATCCTAGTGACAACCTTCTGCTTGCCATAAGCGTCTCTGTCATCAAAAAACACTTGGCCATATTTTAGGCTGATATAATAATTTCAAGACTTTTGAGTATTTAAAAACTGGGCTTTTCCACATCTGAATGAGCTTGACATTTTGAGATCTCTGTAGCTGGATTCTAGATTATGGAAAACACAGCAGCAAAGTTTGCAGGGCAGCAGAGCTTTTGACAGATAGATGTTATGTTCCTGAGGGGAAGTCCTTCACGATGCATAAATTGGTCACACTAACCTCTCCTACGGCTGCAAACACCATTATCTATTCCCAGAAATATGACAGTTTCTACTGACTCTAATTGCAATGCCAGCTGTATGACAGACACTCTTTGGCAGACACAATAACTTTTCACTTCAGGAGAACTTCAGAGTTCTTTGTAATCTTTCTGAAGACATTTTCAGTGGCAATTAGGGGCACAAATTTAATACAAACTCAAATACCTAACACCATAAATCAAAGTGATCTAGCTTTGTTAATAACAGTATAAACACATGTATGTGCAAGGCAAAGGAATTACACTTACAGCCGGTAGGCTGTCTCGTGTTACAAAAGTCATAGTGTATATTCTAACGTTAGATAGTTTGGGGTGCAATGAAAAGTTTATATACCAACAAACATCCATACAAATATGTATATGTGCTTGATTGTATACAGTCGCTAGTAAAACAAAATTGCCTGATGATTTGTGTCATATCTTAACGACAATGTGTTCACTTGAACATATGTGCATTGAAAAGGCAGGTCCAATACCCAGCACCCATTTCTCCTTCACACTGGAAAAAGAAAACTGAGTTGTAAAATATAGAAGAGGTAAGTGAGCAAGCTTGAAAGCATACAAAGTCGTAACAGATCCATAAAGCATGGAGACATGTATTATGGGAATGTGAGACTATTATTACTTCTTTGTTATATCAAACTCCCCTTATGCTTATTTTTAAAAAGAAAAAAATGCATAGATGTCATTCATCTGTCATTAATCATTATTTTATGCATCCTAGCTGCCTTTTCCATTGCTTTGATAAGAGATCATGACTAGAGAAACTTAAAGAAGAAAGAGTTAATTTGGCACTGACGGTGTCAGAGGGTTGGAATCTTTGACCATCATGGTGGGGAACATGGCACCAGGTAGGAGGGTGTGGCCCTGGAGGGGTAGCTGATAGCTCTTGCCATGAAATACAGCCAGGAGGCAGAAAGTGCTGACTGGCACATTGTATGGCTTTTTGAAACATCAAAGCCCACTCTCAGTGACAACCTCCACAACAAGAATTACCTCCTAGTCCTTCCCAAATAATTCCACCATCTAGGGGCCAAGTATTCAAAGTTATGAGCCTATGGGGGCCATTCTCATTTAAACCACCACTCTTGCCTTGTCAAATGAACTCTGATGAAAATCTACTCACACCGATGAATATGAACATAATTTGTAAAAGTTTGTATTCCTTAAGTAAAATAATTAGTCATTTCATTGTCTTTAGCTGCAGTTGGAGATAATCTCAATGTCTATTAAAGCTGCACCAACCCTCAGAGAACACCTGAAAAGAACAGTGTTATGTGAATGGTTCTGGATTTTTGTTGCTGTCAAATTAGAACAAAGTAGATAAAGATTAGAAACATAAATGGGGCTGAAGCTATACCCCAACGATAGGATACTTGCTACCTTGTGCAAGCCCAGGGTTTTATCCCCATGTAAAACAGTCAGTTCACTAACAAAATAAACAAATAAACTGAATTTTTGCTCTCACTAAAATTTTAGATGCATTAAAACATTCCAGACACTCGCAGGCAACTTTTGTTATTTCAAATGTCTGAAGTGTCATGTCCGTGTTCTGATGGGAGCACTGGCATTATCTTTCCCTCCAACAATGAGGTGTTCAGTGACTGAAGAACAGACCTTCTTAGGGATGTTTTCATTGTAAAATGCATCTTCAAGCTGTGAAGTTGATCTCCTGTCAAGATCACTAGCCTATCCTGTTTGCTAATGTATAGGTCACCATCTCGGTTTCACCACTGAGTTATTGGCCTATATGACTATTTTTGACACTAACTAGAAAGCAAAGATCTGTTGTATATAAAGGCCACTTTTACTTTACAAATTTAAATATCTATTGTTCTTTTACAAAAATGAGAAAGTTTCTCAAAGGATGTACAAACAGTATGCAACAAACTTCAGCATGTCTTCATGATAGAACTAAAGAAACTAGCATTAGACAGATAATTTGACAATATAATAAAATACATGTGACCAATCTACGTTCAAGATATCTTAAACAGGGACAAATCAAGTGCAATGACATGAATACATGTTCAGCCAGAACTTAAGATCTAAGTAAACGTTTACTGAATGGATGAACTTGAGCGTGTGTTCAACATAAGCCCCCAATGAGTCAAGCCTACAACTTCAGCCCTCTCTCCTTGACCTTGAAGTCCAGAATGAGAGATCTGATTTGGAATACACTTGTACATCTATGGAAATGATTTGGACAGAGTCTTTCTGGTTGTTTGAGCAGCACAAGAATGTTTAGAAATAGGGCAGATCTTAAGAACTGTCTGCTTCCAAGTTTATTTTTAGACAGTTCTGTAGGATGGTTAATACTTCATGCAAAATCTTAGGTAGTATAGCCATTCTGTAGTATTTGACCATTCTGATGAGAGTTGTAAAATTAAAAATTGCTCATGGCAATTTACACAATGTGCTGGGAACCCTGAGATGTTCTTTGGGATTGGACGTGTATTTCTGTGGTTACTGTTTATTTTCTGTCTTTTTTTTTTAAAGAAAGTGAAAAATAGATTAAAACAGAGACAACACTTGAAACATATTTTGTTGTGTTCTGTAAGATGTGGTGATAAGATTGGAAGCTGCTTCTAGCTCCAGGCGCCTTTGATGGCAAGCTGCCTTTCCAGAACTGTCACTAAGTGTCACCAGTGCTGGTTTCTTGTGCAGCAGGGACAGATCTGAGTTCTGCCTGCCATGGGTTGCAGTCCCCTTTATTATCTGAGCTGTCCACCTGTGAGTGTGCTGTGTATTTCTCTGTGTGTTCTCCTTTCCAACTCCCCCAGTCCATTTCCAATACTGAAGGTGATGTAGGAACTGATAATGGAATGACCTTGAGGCCAAAAAAACACGCAGTGAATAACGTTCAATAAAATGGACTATGACAGGTATTTCATAAAGGACGTTTGCGAACAGATGACTTCTTACAAAGAAAATAAACTAACATTGCTTTGTTGTTCAGGTGCCAAAGTGATTTGCTTTTCTCTGCTCTAGCAGCTTCTGATTGACTTTTTTTCTTGTGAAAAATGAGGGAAAGAAAAGAAAAAGATTGCTCTGTGTGAGCCATTCAATACGAAGGCAGACCATTAATTGTTATTTGTCTCATTTTAATACTTCTGTTCATGCTAATACAGATAACATCAATGTGTTTAAACTTCAAGAATGACAGCCATCCTCACAGCCAATACTGGCTGGGCACAGGCATGCTCTCTGCATTACTATAGCCCACACGTTATCTAATTAACCTAGGAACTCTGAGGAGCAAGGAAAGACACAGCAGAGTTTGGGGAACCGACCAAGAAGCAGTGAACTAAAACAGAGTCAAACCAAAGCCTCTAAAGAAAGAAACCATTTGTACTTCTGTGCATTACCTCTTTTGAAATTTTATTTCTTGGAGGGTGTGCAATGCCAGAATCTAATAACAAAATGCAGAATTAAGTGAGGGAGAGATGTGAATGCCAAGAGAGTAAACACTTACTTGGAAATTACATCAAATACATAGGCGTTAGAATAGAACAGTGTAGAATCGGCAACATGGAAGCTGGGCAAACTGAAGGAAGTCTTCCCCCTGGAGAAGAGTTATTAATATGTAGGCTAAACTAGCTAGTGATATTGGGAATACAACCTTCCGCTATCTGTTTGTGAACTATTTTTCAAGAGAAGCTAAAACCGAAGTTTTGTGTGATCTTTTGCAAGTTGAAAGATAAATACAGCTACACATCTGTACTTTGGGCTATAAATGTATTAAAGGATTATATATATCAGGGGAACTACACCTGGGGAAAGATTAAGTAATCACTCCTCTAATAAATATATATGAACAGAGAAGTTAGTCTGCACTCAGTGGTATCACCACACCATTGCATATTAACTTAGGAAATGCAACAAGCAACTTGATCTCTCTGAGTGCATTTCCCTCATCATAATGTTGTTCAGACATTATTGCTAGACCTGTGAAATTTATGCTGAATATTTAATAAGATAAAAATGTATAAACTCTTTGGAAAAGATCAGGACACAATTGGCCTCATCTCTTCCACTTTCCTCTCTAATATGGAAGGTGGACAGGCTCCAAAGCTACAGAGAAACCCTGTCTTGAAAAACTAATATGGAAGGTGGATTTTGAAAACATGTAGAATAAATTCAGAGAAGGGAACATTTAACAGAAACCTAAAGGAGGGGTATTATTTGAATACTCTGGATGAAAATAGTAGGAAAGGGGTTTCTACAGAAATGATATCAGCAAGCTCCCAAGTGCTGGGAATGTTTGTTAGACTCACCTCTCTTGTATAACTGATTCACAATGTGATATAAATACCAGGCAGGAGATTAATTTATATCCACATAATATAAGACTTAATTGCCAGAGTATGAGACAGAACTGTAATTGAGGATGTAGAAGAGACTCACTTTTTTAAAAAATTGTGGACCAATATGACCAAGTTGATCTAAAAAGCATTTATCCTATAACACTAAATATTTAGGGACAGATTAATGGGTATGGTCACTGAGCTATCATGACTGAAAACAGAAAATCTGAGAACAATTCAAGAGGTTTGCGGAGAACCCCCCTGGCCAGCAGGGAAGAACGACCACCGAGTCGAGGATTCTTCTCAAATCACCAAATCACGTTTTATTGGAGCCTCTTGGTTGAAGGGAGAGCAGGAAGGGAAGGGCCCAGAGCACTAAACGGCAACCGCTTATATAGGGAGAGCAGACACGGGTCGTGCCTGGATTGGCTACTCGCTCGTCTTTCGATGCCCCCAGCCACGGGATTGGCCAAGATTACTGCGCACTACTGCGCATGCGAGAGGTTCCGTCTACAGCCTTGCCTAATATGGAGTTGTTTACTCGGTGGTGCAGGGGCTCCGCGACATCTTGTAATGGCGGCCAGCAAATCGGCTCCCTGCAGAGGTTCATGGGAGAGACCTTGACAGGTAAGTCTCCATTGAAAGAGTCTCTGATTGAAGAGGGTAATAAAGAATTCAGAAGGATCAAATCTGGCTTCAGATCTAGAATGACAAAAGAATGAAGTAATTAGGATCCATGAGGACTCAAATGTTTACTTGGTCCCTGGCTGCTTATGTGACTTGGAGCAAACTGCTAGTTTCTTCATTTATCTCATAAGAATAAAATATCTAGTACTAGAGTTGCTTTGCTATTTAGATACCATTTTTAAGTAAGATAGCCCCGACATGACATATTCTTGCAATAAAGAGTAATCTCAATGTTCTACATATCCAACAAGGAATCCATTGGAGCAGTATGTAACTTTCTTTGTGCATTTCATAATGGATACATACATTTTATGATCTGCTACATCCAGCTGTGCTCCACTTGCCTTTCTCCAAAGGAACATGGCAGCAGGGGGCTGAGGCTGGATATAAGCTGTTCTGTCTTCTCAAGAAACTTTTCATGGAGAAGCTTTTCTTTTACTAAGTTTGGAGTGCCTTTAAAGGCACCCAAGATTGTGGGACAATAACAATAATAGTTTGTTAAAACTTCAAATGTTCTGGGTAGTACTACATTAAAAGACAGAAAACTTCAGGAAGACAAGAACCTAAGAAGAAAATCCTGCATCCCAGAATTCCCATAGCATGGTGGTCAATGAAACAGAAAGCAGAACGTATTTCAAAATTTGGGCTGCATGCAAGTTCTTACACTGTGGGTATGAGAATCTTGGTGCCAATCTGCCCTTTAACAAGAGTAATTTTTTTGTAATGAAATTCAGTATTTTATATTGCAGTTTTATAAACAGTCTCCAGAGTCCAGGTTAGCAATGTTGCGGTTGGATAAATGCACATTATGATGCATGCAACCCTGTGTACATTTTGCCCATTAAATGAAAATGCTACCACCGAATACCACTGACTCAAGGTGTACACGCCTCTCCATCTTCACAAAAGAATTGGTCAGTTCCATCATCTACTCTACCTAAAGGAAGAGTCACTCCATAGCTGGTCAAAGTGCTCAGAATAAGTGGTTGTATGGACTCAGCCCTAAATGGAACAACACTATCATTCCTTCCTCCCCTATGGTTCATAGAATATCAAAGAAAAGAATGCAAGAACCAGAGGACGAGGAGGAGTGCCATGAATACTGTCTTCTGGGTGTGACATGACTATAGCAATCACAAAGTCACAACAGCTATTGTTACCCGTGCAAGACCCACACAAGGTCAAGCTAGTCGACTTTGCAATGTGAATGGAAAGAGGCTAATATGGCCCCATCTCTAGCTGAGGAATTACTGTTACTCAATGGCAATGGCCACTGGTAGGGCTTCCCATGCACACACGTGTGTTCCCAAGTCATGTGCTTATGAGAAGTACTAGTTTGATGCATAGGATATATAATAAGAAACACGAAGTTGGGGTGGGGATACGTTGAGGGTGACTGAGGTGAGCTGAAAATGGGCAGAGGGGCATAAATGATCATAATACATCACATACATGTATGAGATTCTCAAAGACTAAGATATAATTCTTTTGAAAGTGAAATGTAAATATGTTATTCTAGCAGAAGGGCCATAGTCTTACTATATGATTCTAAGATTTTCTGATGATTTTTTTATGTCATAGAACTTCTCCTAAGACTTTGCTACCTAAGTTGCTAAAACAAATGCAAACATGTTTTCGTTTCTTATTTTACAATTGCTTTTGACTTGAAATGCAAGATCCTTGGTGATTGTATTTCAGCAGTGCTGACTGATACATTGCCTAATTCCACTATTTGGGCTGGGGGATAAACCTCTCCCTCTCCCTCTCCCTCTCCCTCTCCCTCTCCCTCTCCCTCTCCCTCTCCCTCTCCCTCTCCCTCTCCCTCTCCCTCTCCCTCTCCCTCCTCCCTCCCTCCCTCCCTCTCCCTCTCCCTCCCTCCCTCCCTCCCTCCCTCTCTTCCTCCCTCCCTCCCTCTCCCCCCCCCTCCCCCCCTCCCTCCCTCTCCCCCCCCCTCCTTCCCTCCCCCCCTCCTCTCTCTCTCTCTCTCTCTCTCTCTCTCTCTCTCTCGTGTGTGTATGTGTGTTCTACTAAGATGCCTCTTGGTGGAAAATCACTGCCCCTTTGCAGTAGATGGTATAATTGGTAAGAAGCTGGAATGGGAAAGGAAAGAGTTCTGTCCTGGGTACCACCTACAGAGGATGTTCCCCTTGTGCAGACACGGATGTCATTAAGATTAAATTCTAGGACTGTCAAATAAACATTTTCTCAAGGTGCCTACTTGGGGATCTAAATCTTGCCCACTTGGGCATGGGCTTTAGTGTGATTCTGTGCAGAGGTCAGAACCTCCTCTGCCCTAAAGAAGCAAACACACCAAAAGTAACCTGTGAAGCCTGAGAAACTGCTGGGTATCTGCAGTGTGTTCTGCCATATGGCTTGCTTCTCACATCCCTCCACCTCCTTGCCAACGGGCCAGACATAAAAGGAGCCATCAGAGGGAAAAGTTGTCGTCTGATCGGGCCCTGCTCTTGGAGGGATGCTCTTCACATCTGTTCCTCTGGCCCTGAGGCCCTGGCAGTGGCCAGGATCGAAGATCTCCTACCCTGTCTCAGGAGCCAAGTAACAGAGAAAACGAAAGCAGCCTTCTCCACCCAGAGCCAGCTGGCAACAAACTTCATATCTCTGTGTCAGAGTGCAACTGATAATTGACAGGTGATCTATATTCACGGCATTGCTAAGCATAATGCTTTTTCTCTTTTAAATTACTGTTGAACCTATAAATAGTAATGTCAAGGTGACTGTTTAAATAAAGTGTCTTAGACAGATTATGATATTAATATTATAGTGCAAATCAATTAGATCTAAAATTATTAGGTACTTGGACATAGAGCGACTTGGACAAGCACTTCATTTTATGGTGGCCTCTTCAGTCTTTGTAACAATTATTCCCAAAACAGAACATAGAAACATCGACATTTTTCACAAGTATTTATTCTTTGATAATATGTATATTTAATTTTTCCAGCATCCTAATGTATATCAAAAAAGCACTGAGTGGCATTGGGACCATACACAATAGTGAAAGAACATGCTGAAATAACCATTTGATTGAGGATGAAACTGAGATCGAGAATATGTGAGTGGCGGTCCCAGATTCTAGTATTAGGAATTTTTAAATTAAAAATGATTTATTGATTTAAAGTGTTGGCACGTTGTGCAAGCGTAAGCATCCATTGCAAATCCCCAGTGCTTACATTGAAAGCTGAGTGCTGGCGCGCACCTTTAATCCGATCACTCAGGAGACAGAGGCAAGCAGATTTCTGTGAGCTCAAGGCCAGTTTGGTCAGAGTGAGTTCCAGGACTGACTCCATAGCTACTGGGAATCCCAGTCTGGAAAAAAGAGAAAAAAAACAAACAAAAAAGGTTGTGTGTTGAGTGCATGTGAATCTGGAGGAGACGGGAGATGCCGGGAGCTGGAAGGAGGGCAGGGAGGAGATACTGTGGTCAAGATATTTTGTATTGTATGAGAGAAGAATTTATTTTCAATATAAATACATACAGACCTGTATCCGTACATACATGCATGCATGCATACATGCAACACACATAAGTGAAAATCTGAGCATGGCTACAAGCCCTCTTTACCCCTGCGCTGTAGGAGACCTGAGCAGAGGGTTCTGGGGACTGTTGGCCTGTTGGCTAGATGCAGGTTCAGTTAGAGACCAATCTCAACGGAATAAGATAGAGGGTTTATAGAGATGGACACCAGATGTTCCTGTATTGGCTTCCTTCCCATGCATACGGGCACTTCTACACTCACACACAAGTGTGTGCACACCATACAAACCCTCATACACATATGCACAAAAGAGGAAAGGAAAATGATTTATCAAATTTCTACCACTATTTCTAAACAAATTATTAAAAGAATAGCTACTACAAAATAAAAGACCTAGAAAGTAAGGAGAGTGTCCATGAATAGTTAAAGTGAAACCTAATGCCGAAGAAGCAAGAAATAAAATTTATTAGTAACTTACTTCTGGGCTAATAGGTATAATGCATTGAGATGTTTTTCATATATCTGTTCCATTAAATACTGAACCCCCATCTTAATTAATTTTTAGTATAAATGATGCAAACAAAATAACACATTGCCTTGTTAAACTAAGTATGTTTATGCTATTCCACCTGGGATTGTCCTCCCAATTTACTTTTGATTGGTTATTGTTAATACACAGAAAGACCTCTTACTTGTACTTTAATTTTCCATTTACCGCATTATCAGTTTTGACAAGTTTTGGTAGTGTATAGAGTTCTCTGTATATGATAAAACAAACCAGAACACGTGACTCTTGCTTTTTAATTTAGATGGCCTTTGTGTTTCTTTCTTGATTTCTCAGCCTGCATGCTGGCACAAGGTGCAGCGGTGTGATGGGATGAGCTCTGCACTCTGCTTTATACTTGGAGGGGGACTCTTTCCATTACCACTGCTGTGCATGATATTAGTTACGGCCTTTTCACACTCGTGACACTCTTCATACATGAACTTTGTTATTTTAAAATAACTTATTTCTGCTCCTAACGTATTGAGCGTTTTATCACTAAATCTGATATTTTTCCTAACATGTATTGAAGACTTCCCATGGTCATTAGCCTTGATTCTAATAATGTTTTGAATGGCATTGACTGATTTGAATTTCTTGAACCCTGGTTATGACCTTGCACCCTGGAAATAAATTATATTTGCCCATGGCCTTTGAAAAGTATGTTGAATATTATTCATTAATGGGCACACCAATGTTTAGCAGGGTCATGAATCTGTGACTTTCTTGCATCTTCTTTGTGAAGCTTTTCTGTTAAGGTAATGGTAACCTTACAAACTACATTGGGAGGTGTTGCTCTTCTAATTTCCAAAGAGATTAAGAAGAATCATGGATAATCCATCATTAAATGTTTCATAAAGCTGATCTATGAAGTCACGCAGTCCTGGGATTTACTGTGTTGAGGGATTTTGATTATTGATTCATTCTCTATACTCACTGCCTTTTGGTTATGGATTTTTAAATTTCTTTTTGACTGACTTTCAGTAAGTGGTGTTGCTTAGGAATTTATTCATTTTTCTGGATCTCTAATTTTTGACATGTAATTATTCAGTGTAATTCTGTCATTGTCACTTAAGAGCTCTTCTTTTAGCCGGGCAGTGGTGGCACACACTTTTAATCCCAGAACTCGGGAGGCAGAGGCAGGCGAATCTCTGTGAGTTTGAGGCCAGCCTGGTCTACAAGACCTAGTTCCAGGACGAGCTCCAAAACAACAGAAAAACCCTATCTCGAAACAACAACAACAAACAACAACAACAAACCCACAAAAACCGCCTCTCTTTTTTATCAGTAAAACACATCAGTAAATTTATTGAAGTCCTCCTTGCTTATACAGTTTCAATTGTATTTATTCAGTAGGTAGCTAGGTTCTCAGGTAAATGTCAACAAATCTTGTTTCCAGGACAACTTGGGCTCATTTTCCCTGGCAGTGTTTAACTTGGCAATGAGGAGAAGGAACACTCTAATCAATTGCAATGTGCTATTCCAAATATAACAGCTTAACAGGGAATGTGAATGTGCCTTCTCCAGAAGGAGGGTTTATGTATAAGCAGCTCGCTAGCTCATAATGTCAAAATACCCTACTCTAGCAACATTTTAAAAGGTGGTGGGTGGTCATATTGGGATATATCCCCTCTGTAATTAAAGTTCTCACCTCCATCCTCAGACCATGCAGATCATGGTTACTGCATCAATCCATCTGTTTGAGGTATCCAAACACTACGGAAAAGGACTACATCCTACAGAAATAAGACAGCACTTACTGATGACGATATCATGAATTTCTTGAATGCTTTAGAGCTGGTTTCTTTTACTATAAAAAGTGGTAAAGTAAACCTGGGTCGTATATTTCTGTGAGAATAAAAATATGTTAATGTGCCTCAAAATTATACAGTTAGAAAGAACAGCCCCTGGAGTCATACTGTAATGTTTGACCCCCGAGCTTCAACACTGACTTGAACACTGATTAACCTTGAACAATTTGTTGAACCTCCTCATAGTAAATTTCCCCGTATGAAACAGAAAGCATGAGCAAGGTTTATGCCCTGTGGGATACTAACAGGATCATTGACATGATTAAATAAGATAATGCTTATCAGGTACTTCTAACTCTTACATAATAATTATTCAGTGTTTTTATAATACCTTTAAATTTTTGACATTTTTATTAAAAGAATCTTTCATACAATATTTTCGTCATAGTTTCCCTCCCCTAATTCCACGCAGATACAAAGAGAGAGAGGAGAGAGAAAACTATATGTAACTTAAAAACAAACAAACAAACCAAAACAAGAAACAATAAACCCTACAAAACCACAAAATTTGAAACCAAAATACAAATCAAAATACCAATAAAACAAAAAATCCCCTAAGAAAAAAATGAGAACTGTCTGCAAAATTACCACTGAGTTTGTTCTGTATTGGCAAACTACTCCTGAGTGTGGGGATTTCTCTGACATGTGATTAATATATCTAGTAAGAATCCATTGGATAAAAAAGATTTTACCTTTGCCAGCAAGTAACAATTGCAGATAGCTTCTTGGTCGGGAGTGGGAGACCATATCTACTTTCCCTTCTTTGTATTGAGACCCTGTCTGACTGAAACCTGTGCAGGTCTTGTGTGGGCCACCAGTCTTTGTGAAGTTTATGTGTATGTTAGTCATGTTGTATCTAGAAGACACTGTTTGTAGCATCATTTATTACCGGCTTTTACAATCTTCCTGCCTCCTCTTCTGCACAGACCCCTGAGCCTTGAGGGGTAGGGGTTGGATGGAAATAGCCCATTCAGGACTGAGTGCACCAAAGCCTCTCATTGGGTCTCTGTTCTCATCTATTGCAAGACGTAGCATCTCTGAAGTGGGCTGAGGGAGGTGCTGATCTTGGGGATAAAGCAGTATGTCATTAGGATTCATTTTATTGCTATATTCCTTTTGCAGAGTAATTGTATTAGGCTATTTCTATAACTTACAAACCACATGACAAACTATTAAATACTGTGTTAGTTCCATTAAGGCTTTTTTCACATAATAAATTATAAGAAGCCTTCATGTTGGCTGTCCTCACCAAGATGCAGCACTCTGGAGGGCATATTCAGTCTTCCCCAGCATGCCATTTCACACAAACCCAGAAACACTTGGTAGAATTCTGAATGACTCACCACCGATGGAAGGGAAGGAGTCAGAGGCAGGGAACTGCATGCCATTCAAAGTGTTTTGACACTGACTGCATCTGGTGTATGAGCAGTTAGCCTCAGTACCACTGCTAGACAAAATACAAGGTGTAAGTGCAGTGTTTTCCATGGAAGTTGCCACATTGCAAGCAGCACAGAGCCCCTTGCAAGGTTCATTTTTCCTTTCTTGGAGATTCTTGCTCAAATGACACCTTAAAAGTTCCGCCCTAAATCCTTTCTGTAAAATTGCTACCCAGTTTACCTATTTAGAGTACTTTGATTTGGTTTGTGAATCCCTTTGGTTTTGAATTTATTCATGCGTGCATTTTAGAAATCAATGTGGAATTTCTTAGTTACACAGTACATACATAGTTTACAGGGAGATCTTGAGGATGTAATGGTAAACAAACTAGATGCAGAGCCTGTATTCAAAGAAACAAGTCTAGTAGGAGATACAGGGCTGTGGTGACTGTTTTAGATAGATACATTTTACTTGTGTTCTCTTGTTTGTAAATCTTAAATAGACACACAAAACCATTCATACAGATTTTTATATATAATCTGCATACCATTTAAATATATTTCTTGTCACATATATTCAACAATATATGATAATATATTTTCCATGTATTTGACATATGCATCACATACATATTTGACAATATAGGAAAATAATTAAATTTATATATTATATAGATACACATGTTTCTGAATATACATAGATATACACAACATACACATATGCACATATATATGACAAGAAAGAATAATTGGCAGTGGGGAAGAATGAAAAAGAATAGTAAAGATGAAGGAGAAAGGAGATATTTTTATATAGACATATTATATATATTTAAATATGACCAAAATATATGTCTATATAAAAATAATTTTATGAAGCCAGCATCTTATATGATGAGTGAATTCTAATAAATAGAAGTTATAGAAAATTAAATGATGGTTTTGTGTTCTGAATGCTGTGGTGAGCTGACAACAATGGTACAGGAAGCCAAAGGAATCTAGCTAGAGTTTGGAGAAGTCCCCTCGAGAGAGATGGCTAACTGCTACTCTGAGATGGGGTGGGGACTACGTGGCTGAAGGAGGATAAGAAGAAAATGTCCCATTCCTTTTTAAGGAAAGGCCAAGTTGAAAATGTTAGAGGAAGAAATGGCACATCAGACTTCCGAAGTCTAAAGAATGATAAAGGACACTCATTGTGCAAGAATAGCTGGCTTTAATAGAGGAGAAAGTGGACCGAAAGGAGAGGTGGTAAGTAGTAAGGGAGGTGAACCAGAGGGCAAATTCTGAGCAAATTGCAAAGCCTGACGTTGTTGCAGGAGCTGTATGAAGTTGGGAATGTCTTGATAAAATATTCTGGGATTTTCTCAGTCACTTGTTTGCTGGATTGTTAGATTACTTTAGGGTCCTTTCATGATAAGCTGCTAACCAGGTTAGAGAGAGTCACGCTCAATTCAAACTGCGTACAGACGAAGAACAGTGAAGGCCAAGGATGGAGAGCAGAAAAACAACCCTTTGATGATGGTTACTCCCACTCTGGTGCCTCTGTATAAATACAGCATATGCGTGAAGTAGTAATCGATCCGTACCACCGTTTCCAGGGGCAGTAATTAGGGTAGTCTGTGGAGACACAGTATTGCACAAAGGTGAGTTAGAGAAGAAAGATGAGAAGTTCTGTTGTAACACTAGTACGGGATTCCCCAAAGGAGATGGGCTTAATTCTTCTGATTTTTATTACCAATTATGAAATATTGCATTACATTTTATGTTGATGATGTTGTTGCTTTGTGTCTCAGATAAATCTCCCCTGTGTTTAACTCAAATCACCAGTGTGCAGAGTATTTTCTAGTTTCTTCATGTTGAGATTCTCTGGTGACTATTCAGGCTGTTGTAAAATTTAGGATTTATTGTTTCAGACATGTGTATTTGTGTGTGTGAGTATGTGCACATGCACACACATGTACACACTCCAGCAATTCAAAAATTTACCTAAGCTACCAGAGTTAGAGAAAAATGAGACCAATCCAGGCCAACTGGACTTGGAGCTAGAAGAAGTTACCATAGAATATAGTTTGTTCACTTACTAGTACTAAGGCTATGATTAGTGCTATATCTATACCAACGTATTTTAAAAGACACAATATTGTGAAAGCAGTGTATGGAGCTATCTCTCCTTCACACATTCCAGTCAGCGTTCTCAATAAATAACATTTTAGTCACCATCTCTATCAAAATTATGAAGAAAACTCACTGAGATGCCAGGAAACAAATCTCCAAATATTTGGAAGCTGTGGTATGTACTTGTTACAGATGAGACATCTGAGATCTGCGTATGTATGTTCTAAAGGTAAGTGCTGGCCTCTGACTTCCGCTGTAGACATGGAAGGATGATTTACTGTGATAATTGTCATTACCCATGTGAATGATGGGGCAAAGAAGATATTGTAGGGAACTTTACTGATTGCAGACATTTTACATGTGTATATATTTTTTTAATTCTACTGTAGAGTTCATCTTTGCAAACTGGGATGAAAACAATGTCCTCCTTGGCCAGGTGTCATGAATATTAAATGTGTTTCTCTACGGTGTGGCCTGGCACAGGGCTTGGCATTTACTGTGTGAGTTAATATCTATTCCCATCTTCATTATTGTAAATTTTGTATGAACGAAAGAAGACAAGCAAGTAGCTTGTTCAAAATCTGTCAACAAATGGTAGAAAAGTCAAGACATAAACCTGTGTCTTATTAACAATAGGGTTCAGCAATCTTTACATATATCTTCATCGTTAAGAATCTGCTTCCTGGGCAATAGGTGGTTGACAAATTGAATGATAAAATCTAATGTTAGCTACTGTTTTATTTTTTTGACTCCCAGTTGCATCATGGAGTTATAAAATCATGTTAAATACATTTGAATATGTATGTATTGAATTGCTATGAATTGTGACTCCAAGTAGCATGGACCTCACTAAGTGACTGAAGTCCAGTTAGCACAGCCACAAACTTATTAAAAATGTCCATTTGTGAGTCTGTAATTTACAATGAAAGTTCACAAAGCTCTGAGCTTTGTGGAAAAGGGCAGACATCTGTCTTATAATAATTGGAATTCATAACACAATATAGTACAGTTGTCCTGCATCTGTTAAAGGCCAAAATCTTATTAAAGCAAATTGTAAATTATAGGATTTTCCTCTGAATAAAATAATCCCCCAATAATATGAAACATCAGTAGGAGAAACAGTTGAGAAGCAGCCGTGGTGACAGATGGCAGGAATAACCGACCTCTGGGCTCAGGCATTGCTATGTATCATTTGAAATACTTTTATTATTTTGGATTTTACTTAACAAATATTTCTCGGTACCTACTCCATGTCATAGAGTATATTATTTAATGGCTACATCAACACATTTAGATGTAGTGTGAAGCGGCGGGGCTGTGTCCCGCCACCCGGCAGCCGGCTAGCTTTACACCCGAAATAATTACACGGAAACTGTATTCTTTTAAAACACTGCCTGGCCCATAGTTTCAGCCTCTTATTGGCTAATTCTCATATCTTCCTTTAACCCATATTTAGTAATCTGGGTAGCACCACGAGTTGTGGCTTACCAGGAGAGATCTTAACCTGTGTCCATCTCGGAGAGCAGCAGCATGGAGACTCACCACGCGACTGCCTGAAGCGTCTCCCCCACTCTACTTCCTTGTTCCCACAATTCTGTTCTGTCTACTCCACCTACCTAATTTTCTCTTAAAGGGCCAAGGCAGTTTTCTTTATTAATAATGAAAGTAACACATAAACACTCCTCCATCATTTAGAGAGTCCATCTTGACACTGTTTCCATTTTGATGGTCATCAATTTTCCATTCACTTCCCTGGTGTGGGTATCTTCAGAATGGCACTGATGAAATTTGCAGGCAGAAGCTTAGGTTACTGACTCAATGGCGGAATGCACTTGAGTTAGAGAGACACATGTTTAGTGTTGTGAAAATATACTATGTGCTTTCTTTCTCTGTAGTAAAGGGAGGGACAGGCTGAACCAGTGGTTTTCAGCCTGCAGAATGCTGCAGTTCTTTAATGCCATTCCTCATGCTGTGCTGACCCTCCACAACCATAAATTTATTTTTGTTATCTCTTTATAACTATAATTTTGCTACTTTTATGAATTATAAAATTGCATATCTCAGATATGTAAATATCAGATGTGTAGAATAATGGTCTTAAGTGACCTGTTGAAAGGGTTATTTCACCCATTTGCTCAATGGGGTCATGGCCCGCAAGTTGAAAACTCCTGCTCTAGCTCACTCATAGGTCAATGGTTAGGACAAAATCTATCTGTGACAGTGGTGCCACCAGATTCTTGATATTTAGTCGTTGATAATTGTGGGTTTTAACTATGGTAAATGCTCTAGTGTGTGTTTTTAAATCTTATCATTCATCCAGCCATAGATAGCTTCAACATTACAATTTGTTGGCTGAGAGAACTGCAGCTCTCAGTATGATGGAGAGAACTCTTTGTCCACGGACCTGGTCAGCTTTGACCTTCACCAATTCCATCTCCATCTCGTATGCCTGATTACTCCATTAGACTGACCAGAAAACGCTTTGGAGGAGGTGATTTAAATAGAACCGCACAAAGGTGGCGGTGTGCCATTCTGTCATTGTGGCAGGAGTTCTTTAAACAGAGTGTGTTGGGGCTTCGGGAAAATGAGATGTATTTGTCTTTTCAGGAGACCACACTGCAAAATGAAAAGTCCTGCTGGGCACCAGAAACCCTGCTTTCTAGCCAAAAGCATGTCTAATTCTCTGAGTAGGCTTTGCCCATTTAATACATTTGCAACGTATTGTTCATGTCACTTAAGGTCATAAATGATTCAACTCTTCGTATAGTCTAATCAGTGAGCATGTAATTCTATAAAGAAAGATAAGGTATATCTGTATTTTAGGCAGATTTTTTTTGTTTTGTTTTTTCAAGACAGGGTTTCTCTGCAGCTTTTTTAGAGCCTGTCCTGGAACTAGCTCTTGTAGACCATTCTGGCCTCGAACTCACAGAGATCCGCCTGCCTCTGCCTCCCAAGTGCTGGGATTAAAGGCGTGCGCCACCACCGCCCGGCGGTATCTGTATTTTAATTTGTTTTTAAAAAATTAGTGCCAGGAAGATAAAATGGACAATAAAAAATTACTCAAGAACCCTGCTTTCTGGAAACAATTCACAGTCAAGTGCAATTTCTGAAGGAGAAGGCACTTGTGTCATGGGAAGAGTCAGCCAACGCTGTTAAAAATGGTGTCTGTTCTTTGAGTATTTGCTCCACTCCATGCTGTACCATTACATCCATCATAATCATTTTAGCATACATTTTAAGGTATGTTGTATATTTCGATATTACATAAGATGTAATCATCTCTCTAGCTCTCTCTCTCTCTCTCTCTGTGTGTGTGTGTGTGTGTGTGTGTGTGTGTGAGAGAGAGAGAGAGAGAGAGAGAGAGAGAGAGAGAAAGAGAGAGAGAGAGACTGGGCTACATCATATATGTGCTTTTTATAGAAGGAACATCAGTGAACATAGCACAAAAACTGCTATCATAGTAGAATTTTAACTCTAGCATCTGGATTCACAACTTAACAGAGAAAAAAATGGAGATTTTTTTTTAAAAAGAAACGACATTACAGAACAGTAATGTATGTATGCACAATGAATAACAAGGAATGGGAAATTAAGTTCAATATTTAAACTGGTATGGACAGACTGGCTTCGGGAAGAAGGGCCAGACCTCAAAGGACCTGTAGCCCTAAGTAGCTAGCTGAATGGACCCAAGGTTTTAGAGTAAAGAAAGGTACAGGTACAAAGTCGTGACATAAGTCTGTGCAAAGCCAGAGCAGGTGACCGAATTCAAAGAGTCAGAACAGACACCGGCACAAAAATTAAGAGAAGCGAGGAAATGAAAGTAATAAACTGAATATGGAAGAGCCTTGAAGGTCAGCTCAAAAGAAGGCGTTATAAATCGATTTAAAAGGCAATGTGGAGCCAATGGAGCCAGTGTGGCAGAATTGGGCAGCTGCTATCAAAAAAAATATCACAATGTTAGGGCATGATTTATTCCTAATAAATCTCTGGAAGCTTCAGCCTTTGGCTTCATTGTCCACGGAATGGTCACAGATTTCATTGGCAGATAATTTTTCATTAGCTCCTTCATTACTGATCACTCCACGAGGTTCTTTCTTGACAAACACACACTTGATTATGGGAGAATTCAGCTCATTTCTAATATTTGTGAATGTCCTCTGCCTCCTTTTCTACCTTTTTGGACTGGGGACCATGATTATTCCATATCACACGTACGGTAGAAACTTCAGCATTTGGAATAGGTTTGTTACAGTCATCCTTAGTCTTGATTTTGGCTCAGGTTTAGTGTTTTTTTTTTTTTTCAGGTACTTTCGTAGATGTCTTTTGGCGATGATTCATGGGGTTTTAAAACTGTTACACTGTACTTTTTTAAAAAGTTAAATAGATTCTTTCGAATTCTATTATTTTCCATAAGTCACATTCATTTATGCATTCATTACCACAATCTTGTGCTCCACCCTTAGTTTCTCTGTGTAGAGTGCAACCTTTGTTTCCAAAGGGTTCAGACTTACAGAGGAAACCAAGAACGCCAATGAGAGAAGTTCTCCTGCACAGCTTAACGCAGCATGTTTGTGTGCACAGACCCAGTATTCTGTCAAAGCATGGCATTGCTGAGACATTTCGCAAGGAGATGGAATCTCCGAGATTGCCAAAAATGTGGTGTAGGCATGCTGTACAGAGGTAGAAAGATCTAAGCAAAGAAGTTTGGTGGTTCACACATCAACAAGGAAGATCTGTTGATATTGCTGAGTTTAGGTAGAGTAGAAGAGGTGACAAAATCGGATCAAACAGACACATACTGACACAGTCTTCAGGAAAACCATATTTGACTTTGAGGAGCTTGGGCTCCTTCCATGTGGGGAAGAGGAGACATTGAGTCAACCTAACAGACCGGATAAGATTTGGCGTTAGATCTCAGCACAATGGCAACTTCACTTCCACTCTGTCTCCGATCCTTTTATCCATTCTGCTCTGTTGTCTGCAGTCAAAGTTGGACCTCTCAGAACTCAAGCTTTAATCTTTTTGCATTCTGGTCCCAGGTATTTTGCCACCAATCCCCAGCAGTCTCTTCCTCTTGCAGCTTCTAGACTCCTGCTGATTGTGGAGCCTGCCTGGGAGATCCCAAGCTGCTGATTGATTTGATTTCATTCCACTGCAGTGCATGCAATTTCATGCTTCCAAGTGACAGAAATTTTCTGAAAATTCTCTAATCTCCCCAAATTACTTAGTGTTATATATTTATTCCTGGCTTCATTGGACTCTAAATAACCCAGTTTTAGGATAAAATGCTTGGCACATGAAGTTCTGGTCATCAAGATTCAACAATTACTTTGATTGGCTCTTTTCAGACTGTTAGAAACTATCTCAATGGGAAAGAAAATCAGAGTGTGTCAGATGAAAAGAGAGAAAGGAATGCCACGGCACTTTGCAGCATGCAATGAGGCTTTCTGCAAGCCAGGAGGGAGCTGCTGCTTCTTAGTGCAGAAGAAAACTCTATCAGATGAGTAAAGTAGCAAGAGAAGTACCCAAAGATAAAGGGGCAGAACAGTTATTTCAAGAAAATAATGTCTAATAATTGTCACAAAAGAATGAGGCAGATTTACTGAAATACATTCCCCAAACCTATGATTGCTAATATTGCCAATAACATACTTATGATACCTTTGTATGTATAAGCACTGATCTACAACTTTATATATACTGAGCCACTCTTTGCATGCAGTTTACTAAATTAACTTTATTCCTTCAGAAGAATACTTTGAGATTTATAGGGAAAAGATACCACCGAGAGTTCCTATGTAGCTTACAATTAATTTCCTGTTAATAAAAGCTTGTCTTTAATGTACTTATCACAATCAATGAACCAATAATAATGCATTTTTATGATCAATTTACTAAGATCCAAACTTTATTTATAGTGGCCTGGAATTGGGATTATTTATTTGCTTAGTTATTATTCTTAGTTTCAGAATAATATATAAGCAATTTTTATTCCTTCATAAGTGTCCCCTTTGACTCCTTTTGACTGTGATCATTTCTCAAACATAATAAATTTTTACAGCCTTGAGGATTTGGGGTCAGATAAGATATTTTATGCAAAGTTCTTTAGTTAAAATCTGTTTGCTTGGTATTAGACTAACCTTGTGGATTTGGAAAAAGTAAAATATGGAGAGAAAAGGTCATTTTCATTACATTTTTCCCAAAATATATAGTTTCAACTTTACTTATATTGTTGAATTTGATTTCTCAAATAAATATATATCCATCAATACTTTCTATGCTGAGATAATTATGAGCTTATATCAGGGTCTGCAATATCAATTCATTGCTAAATAGATTGCCGTAGCCTCCTACTTCTGGTTAGAAATAACCCACTGCTTCTTTGCACCCTTCACTCAGGCACTCTGGCCGACTCAGATCTATGGACACTGTGTCTATAAAATCTCAGGTAGCAAACTCTGCTACCTGACCTGAATTTATGTTTGCAAGTCATGACCTGAAAATTAAAAACTATGCCCCCTCCCCTTAGTTATGTGAAACAATTTTATCAACACCAGCACAAAGCTTACACTGAATTGCAATCTTTCTTCCAGTGGCATTTCTTAAATGGGATTAAACCTGAGATATAATCCCATTTCACCCCGCATGGCTGTGTTTGGGTAGACTGTGTGTGTCGTGAAGACCATTCTGTGCTAGTGTTTATGCAGTCCCAGGTTCCACACTGAGCGTAGTTCTTCAGGGTACTCTTCATCTTGATTTTGAGACAAGATATCTCACTGACCTGAAACTAACCGATCCATTTAGGAAAATCCAGGAGTCTTTTAACTCTGCCTCCTCAGTCCTGGGTTATGAATGCATGCCACCACTTCTATCTTTTTATACATGGGTGCTAAGGTTTGAACTTCTAACCTCCATGATTGATTAAAAAGCATTTGCTGACGGAGGTATTTTCCAAGCCGTCTATTAGTTTTGTTTGCATTGTCTATGCTGTGTTAATATCTCTGACCGCAGAGCAGACTCCCCGGCTCCACAACTCAGTGCCCTTTGCACCATTGAACCATTCACACACTCAGTGCCCTTTGGCCACTGTACCATCACACACTCAGAGTCCTCTGGCCACTGCACCATTTACACACTCAGTGCCCTCTGCACCATTCACACTCAATAAGAATCCACCTGTATCTCCTACTGTGCTGTGCACACTGAGATCAAACCTTGGAGTCTTAACTGAGGCGTCTGGAGGTGACATCAACCTGGCTCACCGTCACTTCGAGATCAGCTCAGTTTCACCGAATTACTTCTCTATTCTTCGTCATGGCATTGTTTTTGAATCTTTTCCATTTGACTTTGTTTGTTAATCTCAATGTCCCTAATTTTGCATATTCTAATGTGTTTTACAAACATAGTTATCACTTCTCTGAAGTAGGTCTTGCTTCAGATCTTTTATGAATAAATCATATTTGGTACATGATGACAATGATGTGGTTTTAATTTACCTATTTAGTATCTATACTTGGTCATACCATTTGAACTTCCTGGCCTTGCAATCTCATTTGTAACATGGGCTTGATAGCACCTGCTTAAACTACTGAGAATGTTGTATAACTATTATTTATTTTATATTTTCAGAGGATTGTCACATGTATCATCTCTCTCCAATTCCAAATAGTGGTTATAAATCTGCGTAAAATGACTCAGAAAGACTTAGGAATGTGCGTGAATGCATTCGTTATCTGTCTTGTTGCTGTGACAAAATATTTGGTCATAAACAACTAAAGAAGGAAGTTCTTGTGTTGGCCCCATGTTCCTGGGGCCTGTTTAGCTGGAAAGAAAGTTATGGAGGCAGAAACATGAGGCAACTGGTTATATTGTATCCACAGTTGTGGAGGCATAGAGAGAGAAGGAAGCAGGGAGGGAGGGGGAGGGACAGAGGGAGGAGTAGGTGGGTGGGTGGATGGATGGATGGGAAATGTTGGTTTTGGGCCAGTTTTAGTTTTCTCCATTTTAATTTTTATTCAGGATCCCAGCCTGTGCTATAGTGCCACCCACAGTTAAGGTTCATCTTCCAACCGTAATTCATGTAATCTAGATAATTCCTTGCAGGCATGCCTAGACACTAACCTAGAAAATTCCTCATAATAATAATAATAATAATAATAATAATAATAATAATAATAATAATAATAATAATGCTCAGACTACCTCTTATGTGGATTTAGGTCCCATGAACTTGACAGCATTAACTGTTGCAATGAGTCCATTCACAATTGGACATGTCTTTGGGCTTATTAAGACACTACGAGTTATTCAAGCATCCAACAATCAAAAAGAAGAAGTTGTTGCAGAGCTTTCTAATTGTCAGGCTTATAACTAAAGGATGCAGAGACACAGGAAACAGTTGAAATAATAGGAAAATCAGCAATTCGCTTAACAGAAATTATGTAAAGCTTAGACCTATATTCAAAGCTCTTACTCTAGTTAAGTAGAAAATGCCCAATAAACATCAGCCAGATCAAGAGGTCTTTGAGTAGTTGCAATTGAAGTAAGTATACTTATACCAATTATTTATTTAATGTGTTTACCTTATAGAGATTGCTTTCTAACGAGAAAAAGATTCATCAAGTCAAGTATAACATACAGTGCCTGCTCTGCTTTTATCAAAGATTTTTATATAATCTGTAACTAGAATAATACTTGAACTGAATGTGTGAATACCTTAGAGATGGCTCACTCTGGAGGCTACAGAGCTATGTTGGGGAGACTGCTCAAGGGCAGGCAGGCAGCCAGGCCCTACAATTGAAACAAAACCAAGAGAGGGTGAAGTCATAAGGAAAACCAAGATTTGCTCACCAGACCAGCCTGAGCATTGCTCTGAACATCTGTGCCATTCTTGTCAATTCTCTGCCTAGCATCTTTCTCTGCTGCTGGAGCCAAGTTCTGTAAAACATCTGATGTTTATTTTTAGCTTTGGATCTTGTTGTTGCTGTGGTTGTGCGTGCATTTGTATTGTTCGTAGTTGCTTAGTTTTTTTTTTTTTGTCTTTAATATTCTTCAATTCCAAAAAACAAGAGTCCTATATGGACTGACATAGCACAGGCTAGGTTCTAAACTCCTGATGAGTGACTTATGATTGGCTCAGTTTGGGTTTGGCCACCATAGTCACAATTTAAATTTGGCTGCCCAAAGCGTACCACTACAAAAATACCATTGCCTACTGAGATTAAGAAGACAACTGACAGAAGCAGGGGAGCATGGATACCTGGAGAGGGTTTACAGTATCTCAAGGCCCTGTCTCTGCAAAGCAGAAGTTTTAAGGATCATTTCTCTACCCGCATATACAGAAAGCAGGTATGCTGAATTCATTCATTTAGCACATACTAAATATGCTGTCTATAATAAGTGTGAAGCTACATGAAGGGAAATAACATTTACTATCATACATGTATATGATAAAATGATATATAATGTATATCATTTATACGATAGAAATAGTCATATATGTTTTTAGATTCTATAGTCATCAGACAAATGTAACAAAATAGCATACTGTACAGACATTTCAGGGTCTGGGAGGTGGGGCAAACATGTGCTTGGCCTTGAAGAACATCCCGTAGCTGTTTGAAAGTGGTTATGGAAGCATGAGAAAAATAATGCGGAATTAAATTTGAGTTGAAGTCTGAAAGATGGGCAACAACTAACACATAACGGGTCAGAAATCTACTTAGGTAAAAGAAACACATGGAAGCCAGAAAAACAAGATAGTCCTGAATAGTATATGAATAGGAATATGTACATAACAGTTGAACTGGGCAGGAACTTGATCCTCCAGACATGTGACAAGTTAAAAAATAAGTTAAAAAAAAGTGCTACCTTCAAGGGTTCAAATGAGATGATTAATGTGGTCAATTGCTGCTTTATTAAAAAGTGCTTGGAGCTACAGCATCACAATGTATGAAAGGGGGCAAGAGAAAGCGGGAGAATAAATCAGGGAATATTTTACTGGCCCAGAAATAAATGACTGTATTGTTAGCATAATGATGAAATGGACAATAAGGGGTCACTACAGCAAGTCCTTACCCCCGTTCTCACCTGACTCTATGGTTCTGGTTCACTAAAATAGGCCAAGGAAAGCCTCTCAAACACAAGAGCAATAGTTGAGTTGGAACTAATCCAGACTGTAAAGGTCTTTACCAAAGGAATGGTAGCATGATATAAATTAGCAGAAAGGCAAGTGCCATGCCAGTACAATAGTCAACAATAATGAGCCAAGATGAAAAGAAAAATTATCCCCCAGGACAGAAAATGTCAAATTTAAATAAAAAAGAAAATGCCTCAACAGTGTCTCTTAGCTGCTTCATTTACGTTATTTGTATTTACTTTGTTATAGAATATTATGTATAGATGCACCTCTTTATAAACGATGCCCCCCTTTTTCATTTCCTACTCAAGAGCCCTTTCTTTTCAGCTTTTAAAGGGAGGGTACAGATGAAAGACTAAGAAAAAAAACTATTTGCCAACCCAAAGAAAAGCCAGGAGCAGGCGGATGCAGGAGCACATGCTGTATCTTTTATTTTGCAGCAATAGCCAAGGATTTTATCTCTGCAGGAGTCTGCTCTGAAAATCCTCTGATCTCTAATGAAAGCCATTCCACTCCTGAACCTGCTATCAGAGGAAAGCTGGCGAGAATAAAACTGCAGCCTCTGGGGTCTACAAGATGGAAATCCCCAGTTCCCCCAAATACTCACCCTTCCTTAGATGGCAATGGTAAATGTCAGTGGGATGGCCTGGGACAAGTGGCTTCAGTCCTAGGGATCCAAGTTTCCTCATCTATAAAATGGAGATTTAAATAAAGGCTCCTCGTGGGGTTCCGTTAAAGATATAATGAGGTGAAATCAATGATTAAATAGATGGTGAAAATGTGTTGATTATATATTTGAATTGTGTGTTGGCTAGTTTACGTCAAGTTTAACACAAGCTTGAAACATTGCCTCCACTAGATCCTGCCGCAGCTTACCCTGTAGAGCATTTCTTGATGTGGGATTGATGTGGGAAGACCTAGGTAGGCTCTTGTGAGTAGTACCACCCCTGGGCTGGTAGTCTAGAAGAGATGAAAAGCTTTTGCTCTCATCCTGTACCTTGCTTTATCCTGTTTGACTGGCTTCTCTTGGAGGTCTCCTCTTTTCTGAAGAAGAAATAGAGGGGATTGGGTCTGGAGGAAAGGGGAGGTGACAAGGAACTGGGAAGAGTAGAGGTAGGGGTTGGGATATATGATATGAGAGAGGAGTCAGTTCTCAATAAAATAAAAATAAAAACTAAGAAGCCAGCTGAGTGAGTCATAAGAAGCAGGTCAGAAAGGGGTACTCCTCCATGTCCCTTGTGCCAGTTCCTACATCCAGATTCCTGTCTAGTTGAGCTCCTTGGCTTCCCTCAATGGAATATGATTTAGGATATGGAAGCCAAGTAAACACTTTTCTCTCCAAGTTGCTTTGGGCCATGGTGCTTCACCACAGCAATGGGAGCCCCAATCATGTGACCTGGGAAAGAAGAGAGAAAGATGGTATCTTAGAAATGAGTGCCTATCTCTACCATGAATTTATTTATCACATATAACTCATAAACAAAAAAATTTATGGTTAAGATACACAGATTCTCCAAGGAAGAAAAGCTGGCTAAAATGTGGCTGTGAGTTTCCCTCTTCCATTCTTTTTCAACTATTTCCAACCAGGTACCCATGCTCACCTCTTCATCAAAATGAGCCTATCAATGGCATCAGTAACTAAGCTGACAAATCCAATGGCAATCCATCATGGTTGCCTCACAGGATCACTCAGGAGTGCAAGACTCAGACGAGTGTGCACTCTTGTTCCCTTCTTTGCTCCTCCGTGCTATGTCATTGGCACCATGCTAACGAAGTGGGAATGGTGTAGGTGTCATTTCTATAATGCTGCTTTCCACCCATTACTAGAGGGAGTCATCCTGTGTCATGGTTAAAAATGTATCAACATGACTTTTTAAGATTGTTCCTTGACGTATGGTCTCTCATCTACAAACACGACTTGCCAATGCATATATATGTCTGACACCACCACTGTTAGTAGTGTCCGTCTCTCCATTGCTATACAATTCATATCGCACAGTTAAGGATCCTGTAACCAAACTTCTTATCCAAAGTGCCCCATAACCTACTTTGTCTATCTTTTAGCCTCCCTTAGAAAACTTCATTTCTCTTTCTAGAAGCTCAAACTTAATTTTCTGAATCTTCCTTGAATGACCTTCTCTCATTTTCTGTCTTCAACCTATCATTCAATTCTGACATTTCTTTTACAACATGCATCCACTTCTCACCAATGTTACCTTTTCTACTCTGAACCAAGACACTACAGTCTTTTACTTTGATTTATAGAAGAATCTATTATTCTGTCCTTTTGCTTCCCACATTTCTTTCTTTTGTGTGTTCTCAACACAATGGGATAGTCTCTAAGAATGTAATGTTGATCATGGCTCCCTCTGTGTACATATCTTCAACGTTCATCTGTTTCAGTTGGTGTAAATGTCAAGTACTTTGTGAGACAAATCTAAGTTTTCCCTTCCCCCTCATCTTTTTGGTTCATTCTGATTTCATCACATTGGGCTTACTGAGCTGTCTCTACCACAAGGTTCTAAGTTCCTTCAGCCTGAACTTCTTCATGAACTTTGAATTAATAGCTCTTACTTTGATATAGGTTCTCTAGAAAATCTTAGTATGATCTTTCGCATCCATCCTAGGGAATAGTACCTTGCCTTCCCAAATTCCCTATTCCTTTTCCCAATAGGTTTTTTTCCTTATCTTTTCATGAGATTTGTGAACATTGCTATGTTTTCCTCCATTATGATGATAAAATGTCCGCAGAATGGAAACATTGCTCACTATGTCAGTATGCAGTCAGTTAATCAGTTTCTGGCATAGAAAAGGCAGGTAAACAATTAATTGTTAAAAAAATGAATGAATGAAGGTTGCTTCCCTGGCTTTGTGGGCCTCACAAATACACTTCCCCAATGTTGGAGAGTTACCATATGTTTCAGTACTTGGTTCTTGGAGCTCGGAGTATATAGGTTGAAAAAGTACACAATTTCTTCTTAGGAGACAATAACCTGGTAGATGAGATGAATGAGTGCTGGTCTAGATGTTTGTACCCACCTCAAAAACTCCACTCCCCAAAACACAGAGTCTGAGAAAAGACACTCCCTGAGTATCTTATTTTGTGAAGTAAACCAAGGCCTTACTTTCTGCCTTTAGGGATTAAAAAGTAAGACTGAGAAACATAATATAATGTTTTCCTATGACACATCGCTATGTAGTAAGAAAACAAATGGGAGGTTCTTTGCTCTTTGTTTGTTTGTTCTTTTTCTAGATGAGTAGTTGATAGCAGTGATTTCTACCCTTTGGAGTTCTACTCAGGGATGCTCCCATGTCAAACCAGGCTCAGCTCCTTGTAGGGAACTGAGGCAGCCACTTTCCAGAGTAGCTGTGCTCCAGCATGTGCGTTCCCATCTGTTCATCACCTGTGCTTTCAACATTTCCCTGCCCTTTCATAGACAGCCATCCCCTTACTAGACCACCCTTGGGAACAAGCTCAATTTTTTAAAAAAGATGTTTTTTGTTCTCTCTGAACCTTAGGTACACATTGAGCCTCCTAAGAGCTTTGAAAAATTTGAGTCTAATCCATAATTCTGAAAACCCCTAGATTTGTTAAGCACAAAGAACTTGGTTCCATGTCCCCCATTTCTTACTCAACGGGTGCCAGTAAAGGACATAAGAACTGGAATTTCAATCAAATTCCCACAACTTACTGATGCTGGGGACCTGCTCAACACAATTCAAGGCTCTCTTGTTAGGAACTTCCTAAGGAATCCTCTCTCTCTCTCTCTCTCTCTCTCTCTCTCTCTCTCTCTCTCTCTGTCTGTCTGTCTGTCTCTCTCTCTCTGCCTGCCTCTCTCTCTCTCTCTCGGTAATTTCAAGGTCTTGGGCTGGTTAGATGACATTTGTCTTCCTCTCCCAGATCTTGTAGTCTTCTCTTCTCCACATTCTCATCTTTTGTCTTTCAATACAAGCATCCCAAATAAGTTCACTGTTCCTTAGATGAATGAGCCTTATGTGAGAAGGAAGAAATGAGCCATGAGCTGGTTGGTGGTGGCGCACGATTTAATCCCAGCACTCAGGAGACAGAGAGTTTGAGGCCAGCCTGGTCTGCAGAGTGAGTTCCACGATAGACAAAGCTATTACATGGAGAAGCCCTGTCTCAAAAAAACAAAACAGAACAACAAAACAAAACAAAAATGAAAAAAGAAAGAAAAAAAAGAAGGAAAGAAAAAGAAAGGAGCCATGAAAGCCAAGACCGTTGTCTACTTGTCACTAGAAGCATAGTTTACCAAGTCTCACATGACCAAGTCTGTGCCTCTGTGGCTTTTATAGTGTACCCACTCTTCTCTGCCTGACATCTCTCTATATGACAACCTATGCTACTGACTCTCCTGTTGACCTGGCCTAGCATTCATCCTCTTTGAAAATGTTCTAATAAAGGGCCCTCATTGTTGGGAGAACGGTTAATGCCACGAAAAAAAAAAAAATCCCTCAGTGATGCTTATGAAATATTTCAGTCTAACTAAAAGATTTTCTCCGGGCCAGTAATTATTGTCATTAACATTTAGATAAGTTGGCTATTCCCTACACTGTATTATTCTGTGTTCCATTGCCTCGTAATGGAACAGGATAGGAAGGGATGAGACATTTCAGGCCAAATGATCTTTGTTAATGAATCTGACTGCTTCATTTAGATATTCATTCTATATTTTAGCTAGCAAACATCAGCCACATTTCTACCACACTCTTCCCTCCACGGAGCGCCTGTGCTCCTCATTTACCTTGTGCCAAGTAAGGCTCAGTCCTGCTCCTGTCTATGAGAAATAGCTGAAACACCTGAGCCTCCAATTTACATGGTTCTCCTACATGTTACCCTGACTTTACCCCTAGGTTTTTACCAGAAAATTGGAAACACAGAGTCAAGCAAATACTGACTTTGCTTTCAAGAACATATTTCCTCTCTGAATTCTCCAGCACTGGTGGAACTGATCAGGCTTGTACTCCATAATAATAAGCATTTATTTTTCAACACAGGTATATAAACAGTGAAAACCAGTGATCTTTTTCAGAAAATCTGATCTCATGACGTTCAGGAAGCCTTGGGATCAGATAAAATGAACCACAGTGATATGCATATTATATAAAGCACATTAAGAAAGCAGAATGGGCACAAGTTATTGGAAGAGAGAAAGCCATGTCATGGGGTTGAAGTTGCAGATGGAGCAAAATTAAAAACCATCCAGAATTCCATGCACAGCTCCTAAGATGATCATTTTCAGATATGACAGGAACCAATTTCAGGTGTTTCTGGGGATAAAGTAGTGGACTTCTGAATTCCTCATTGCTCACATTGCAAGCGCTGATCCCCACCAAGAGCTTAACTTACCTGCAAGTACTATTAGTCTAATTACATTTTGGTTTATTTTCTACTTTGTATTTTTGTAGGATTCAAATTTAGAAAATACATTCATCAGTTTTTCTATTGCTGTTAGCAAGCACTTAGCAAGAAGCATCTGAAGGAAGGAAGGGTTTATTTGGGCTTACAGTTTTAAAAGGCATGCTTTTCATCATGGCAGTAAAAGCAGGAGACATAGTCTCGCTAGACCCGTGGTCAGAAAGTAGGAAGTGAACAGGAAGTGAGGGAGCAGGCTGTAAAACCTCAAGGCCCATTACTAATGACATACTTTGTACACAAGAGCTTCATCTAAAGGCACTGCCTCCTAAAGATCTCAGAACCTTCTAAGACAACATCACAGACACTTGGAAGCAAGTATTCTAATGCATGAGCTTCTGGGGAGAATTCAGACATAACTACAGGACAAGTACAGATTGCTTCGGTACTATTAACATTCAGTGGTGCTTGCTTGAAAGATGTCTCTTTCCTCTCTACCTCTTTCCCTATTTTAACACACACACACACACACACACACACACACACACACACACAGGATGGGGGGAAAGAGAGAGACTGCTGAACTAATTGAAATAAGTTGCAGAGTTGATGAGATTAATACCCATTTTAAAATCCCTTACTATCTCCTGGAACAAAACACTATCCATGAACCTAAAACCATTCTCATAACTTTATGGAAAAATGTTTTTCTCACCTATAAATTCCCAAAAAGTAGCTCTACATGACTTTCTGGCGCCCTGACCTCATCTGGTGTCCTCATCACCTTTCCTAACAGCAAGGATGATATCACATAGTTCATGTCTGCAGGGAGAATAGGGCCAACACGTAATTTGTCATCTATCCCAGGGTACTGTTGTTGAATGACTGTTAAACCTACAGGCACTGTCCTTGATTAATGGGAAGCATAGGCACTCCCAGGATAGATTTTGTGGTCATACATCTGCAACAGCAGGCACCGGGTGTGTGAGTTCAAGGTGTTTTTGAACATTGCTTAATCTGTGACCTTGATCTCGTTGTCCACCAAGGCCGAATTTGTCTGCACTGATGTATTACTGCGAACCATAAACACAAACAAAACATTCTCGGTAAGATGTTCCCAACATGTAAAATGATAAACAAATATGAAGAAAGCCTTTCCATGGAGGCTCAGGCATCAATGACCTATATAACCTGGCTCTGTCGTTTTCTAGGCTAATCAATTCACCAGGGACAGACACAGCAGCCACGTTTTCTAGGCTAATCATTTCACCAGGGACAGACACAGCAACCACGTTTTTGCCTCTTCCTTGGAAATGCCTTGGCAGTCCCTTCACCTTCTCTGATCTCATTCCCCACGTGGCACATTCTCCCTCCTCCTTTTCTCCCTATCCAGCTATTTTTCTATCACATTTAACTGTCATCACCTCCTCTTAGTAACTTTCTTAGGGTTTTCTTTTATATGGAGACGTTCCTGTCTCCTAACACCCATGAGACACACCCACCCTGTGTTCACGCACTTCTTACCTGTAGCTATTTTTCTGCTCGAGTTATCTGACACACTTGGAAGCCAACAATTCTCTTTAGCCATAATTGGATGCTTTTGCCTTACCATACGCCTATAGCTTTGCATTGTGGTGAGACTCCAGGTGTCTCTTGGTTGCTTTTAGCTTGCAGAACAGAAATTAAACCCCAAATGGTCTAAATAAGAAGAGTTGTATAAGTTCACATTAAAAGAATCAGAAGGTAAGGGAGAAACGCTAATGCGGGATTGTCAGGGTTCCTGCTGTTCTGTTCGGGAGAGGCCCGTGAATGATCAGAGAAACAAGCAGCCAAGCTCACTTTTGGTTAGTTAGTTTGTTTTGTTGTTTGTTTGTTTTTCCATTAGTTCAGCAAACAGAAAAAACAAGCAAGCTTTGTTTTGAGCAAGGACTTTGCCTAGTTAGCTAAAATGTAAGTCACGGCCATAGCTCTTGCAAACGGGGTTTTGACAAGGTGGAGGTGACGTCTCCATGATCAACTGAAACTCCGGGAATTGCTGCACAGGACTGTCTATGATTAGGACGTATTGTAGTCTGTGCTGGCAGTTCTGGAGTCATCGGCCGGGCGTGGCTGCCAATGCATTTAAGAGCTGCAGGAAAAACTGGAGAAATAAAATTTTATTTTACTTAATTTTGATTTGTTTAGACATAAACACCACATGTGTTTGATCATTGATGTATTGGACCGAACAGTAGAATGACTGAAGAACACATTGAAGCCAGAGAAGAGACAGGTTCCCCAAGGATGTATGGACAATATAGAACAGAGGGAAGAAGACAGAGAATTGGGGTCTTTCTGGGAAGGGTTAGACAGATGGGTCTTCTTTAGCATCGCTGCTTGTAGTGCGTACACAGACTACAAAGTAGGCATCACCAGCCAGCATGTCAGAAAGCAGAGTCTGAGCTACGTACAATAGTATATTCAATAACCCCAGCCTTTGGGAGGCTGAGGCAGAAGAATCAAAAGTTTGAGTCCAGCCTGGTTAACATAGTGAGACCCTGTCTCTTCAAGAAGGAGGAAGAAAAATAAGAAGCAAAAAAAAAAATGAGAGAAATAAAGGAAAGAGAAAGAGAACCATAATCCTTATGTCAGAAATCATAATCTTCTATGCATTTTTTCTTGTCTTTGGGCTTTTGAGATAGCCAAGGCTACCTTTCTTTGACTGCTTTGCTAGGACTCTAGGTGTGGTCATCATGGTCACCTAGAGTCTGCAGCAGAGTAAGATCCTACTCCAGTTCTTAACCGGTTGTTTGTAAAGGTTTAGGTTTGGAAAGCCCTCAGATTCCCCGTCTGGTAGTGAATTAGCCAGTGCACTTCTCCGCTCTCTGAATCTGTTTCCCTATATTTATGGAAGTTATAATGAACCCTACTTCCTGAGGTTGTTGCAGTTTTTTTCAGTGAAGTTGGATGAAGTGCTTAGCACAGAACACAGCATCCCACTATGCTCATAAAGTCATGGTTTGCTGGCCTCCCATCTAGGGCAGTGAGGGATCCCCGTCCACAGCCAACCTTTACACAAACTCAATAATGACGTTTAAACTGACAGACAGAAAACATTACTGATTGAATGAATTACTAAATACAAGGGATGGACAGGTCACTTTGGACAAGATACTGTTTGAAAGAGATTGAATATAACTATTCCCAATGCACTATCAAACCAGTATCTAATTTGTCTATTTTGGATAAAGTAAGCTCTTACATTGATCCTAAACCTTCTTTCTTAGAAGAGAAACTAGGAAAGTTAAGTCTTGCTTATTAAGGACTTCTTGGGATTTGGTTTGCGGAACATTACAGATGCCACAGTCCCTGGATTCGTGCCATGCCAGTTTGAATGTAATTGGTCCCCATAAACTCATAGGGAGTGGCACTGTTGGGAGGTGTGGTCTTGTTGAAAGAGGTGTGGCCTTGTTAAAGTAGTTCTGTCACCTGGGGACAGGCTTTGAGGTCTTTTTTGCTTAAGCTTTGCACATTGAGACAGTTCACTTCTGTTGCTTTCTGATCAAGACATAGCCAGCTCCATGTCTGCCTGCACGGTGCTGAGCTCCCCGTCATGATGATGGTGGACTAAAACTCTGAAACTCTAAGCCACCACCTCAATTAATGTTTTCCTTTATAAGAGTTCCCATCTCATGGCGTCTCTTCACAGCATTAGAAACCCTAACTAAGACACACGCCCTTGCTTCAACTGTCCTTGAAGGCATTTGTATACAGAAAAGGAACATTCTTGTGTCCACAGCTTGAGATACTTGGCATGTGACACCTGCACCTCCCCCTCACATACCTGTCCCTAACAATTATGCCAAGTTTCAGAATTTTAGGGAATCACTCCAATCAGACATGATTGTTCTAGATTTCTACCTCAAGGCTTGATGCCCACTTGGTGCTTGCTTTGTTCCTTTTCTGGGAGACGCATGAAGTCACATTTGGGGTTTCTACACCTCGTGTGTGTTCATGTGAAGAGCCGTAAGGGAATTACTGATGTGAAGAAGGGCTTATGGCTCAATGGTGAGACAGAGAACAAATACTTCCACAACTGTGCAGAGTGGCCACTTTGACCCAGCCCTAGTTCCCATTCGGGCACCTAACAAGTGGGGACTAAGGATGTGTCTAACGTGCTATCACTTTATCTGCAACAAAAGTGAGTTAGTCAAACAAGCAAATCTGTTTGATGCTGTGTATAATTTAGCATCATATGGCTAGACATAGCATGCTCATCTCTTACTGTTCTTAACCACCGCTCTTTTTCTCACACGTGCTTGTCTATTATGTAGGAAATGCCATATAAGGAAATGACAAAAATCACAGACCCTGCATTCCACACACAGCAAAAAGGAAGCTAAAACAATTAGGCAATAAGCCAGGTCTCTCTGTAAAGGAAGCTACTGAACTTACCAGAGATCAGTAGACATTCACCAAACACATAAGGACAGGATGATGCGAGAGGGCTTTTAAATCCCTGGATTATTTCCTCAGAACACAACCTACTTGTTTCACTGGACAATAGTTAGAAGTTCAGGGAAATGGATCACTGTTCAGAAAGTCACACAATATCCCAGCTAGCTGCGCTAGACTTTGCTAGTGCACAGTCTGGCCATCAACACAGCATCCTGATCCTTTGACCCAGAAGCCAAGTGATGATTTCCCATTCCTCGTGGTACTTTCTCTTCTAGTACCACTAAGCACAAACTCACAAGCAGAACTCCTCAGCCAGATACAGATCATCTTTCAACAGACTGTGTGTAGTGGCTGTTTCCGATGAAGGGGGATTATAAAAATTAGATCAGAGAGTTATTGGCGTATCCCCACCTGGCACCCACACTCACTCAGCTTCCCAGAAGGCTGGGAAGGAAAGGCTGAAGGAAAGCTTAATTAAAATCAAGTCAATGGAACTCTTGCTGAGAAACTAATAAGACAACACAAATAAAATAGCCCTTTTCTCATACTCTCCCTTTTTGCAGTTTTGATGCTCTCAGCCCAACTTTTGAGCTACAGGATGTATATATGTAACCACCAACTTCTGGTTTTTCATTTCCTGGTTTCAGGCAGGTCAATTCCATGCCTGGCATTTCGAAAAGCTTAACGTTTTCTATAGTTATAATACACCATGATTATTAGAAAAGGTAAAAATAAACAAATCACCGGACTTGAAATTCAAACCTAGGTCCAAGCCTTTGTGTTAGAGATAGCAGGTTGTACCTGGACTAGGGAACATGTCCAATGTGTAACTGGCTATAGCAGTGCTTCTATCCAAGCCTACTAATTTTTGACATTGACATTTATTGCCGTGACTTGCCTCTTGGGCTTATTTCTCCCACCATTGTATGTTCCCCTTATCAGATAATTAAATAAGACTGTTGGTATAATAGACGTTTTGACATCTTCTCTGAAAATTCAAGTGCTGATAGCACCAGCTGCCATTTGCATTGGTAGGGGTGTGTCACATTGCTCTCAACAGCGTTAAATTGAGTGTTTAGAAAGCCCTCTTGGAGGAGAAGGTGATGTTTCAGTGGTCTCCTGAATAGGAGGAGTCAGCAGTGTGAAGTACCAAGGCTAGAGGATTGATTTTAAAAGGGCCAGCCATAAAAATCCCCTAAGGAATGCACTTAGGGGAAAGTCATGAATGGGAAGCTCCATAGGCGCTGATTGGTGCTATCAGAGCACAGTGTGCAGGATGAGGAGCAGCTGGAGATGAGACCAGATAAGTCCACAGTAACATTCTGAACAATGGGAGAAAGAGACTTACTCTAGGGTGGTGGGAAGCCATCGGGGAACTGAGCCCAGCTCTGCTAGTGTGTCGGCTCGTATGATATGTCACCTCTCTACAGATGCAGCTGCTTCTATGAAACAGGCATAAGGTCGCTGTCTTAAAGCTGTTTGTTTTATTTGTTTGGTGGTTTTGTATAAATTTGCCATTTACTTTAAAAAAATCTTTATTTTCATCTATATCATTTCCTCTCCTTCTCCCAAACTCACACTCAAATCTATTCATAGCCTCTTCTTATTTAATTATTATTACATATGTATGCCTGTCTGTACACACACACACACACACACACACAGAGAGAGAGAGAGAGAGAGAGAGAGAGAGAGAGAGAGAGAGAGAGAGAGAGAGAGAGAGAGAGCGCCTGCCTACTGAGTCCATGTGGATAAGAACTTGTTGAATCTCTCCCACATACATTGATTGGTCATCTGTCATTGCCATTCTGCTGATTGTATTCAGACAACCGTATTACTGAGATGTCAGGATCCTGTCTCAAGAACACTATCTAGCAGTAGGATTCCTGGTACTCTGGCTGTTACAAACTTCCTTCCCTCTCTTAAATCAAAGTTCCCTTAGCCTTAGGGGTAGGGTCGCGTTGCAAATAACATCTATAACAGCACAGACACTTATTATCTACATCTCGAACAGTGGGAGATAGCTGTAATAGTTTTCATCCTTTGCAAAAGGAAGCTTCTCTGAGAGGAAGGGAGAGCTCTATGTTTCTGTGGATATAGGAAGAAGTATCTAGAGTACAGTTAGAAGATATTCTAGGTTAGGGAAACGGAAGTAGTGGGTTCTCCTTTGATGTCTAGGACCTTCCAGCCATGGATAATTGGTTAAGTTTTGGGTACCAAGTTTGAATTCCTATATATCAAAAAGCCTAAAGTCCAATTAAACAGATGTTGGTTTCCTCTGAGATAAAAGTACCACTGTTGCACCATTGACAAGACCAGTCATTGCCGTTATTCTTGGGATTTACGGTTAAGAATAGCTCGTGATCATTAACTCCCTCATCGGCCTTGACAGCTTGCACAGCAGATTCCAATGCTATGAGAATCAACCCTCAGGGAAGAGGCCCCCAGGCCGTTTCAGCTCAATCCCTCCAAGCCTTGCCTCTGAAATAGTTGGCATCAGCTGCACTAGGGTCTTACTCTCAAGTTCTGGAAGGCAATCCGGGGCAGTAGCAGCAGTCTATACTCTTCTGAAAGATTCTTGTATTTCTCTGACCAACAACCTAGACCTAGCGTGAGCTTTTTGTTAATTCAGGGCTCTTACAGGGAACACCAATTTTATTTTGAAAATTACACTCTGTGTAATGTGTTTAGTGCTTGTCCCCTGACCAGCGTTACTGAATTTACAGAAAATGTCTAGAGAGCTTAGAGAGCCTTGGCCTGAGAGTGCAAATCTGAGAGGAAAGCTTGGGATGTCCAGGCTGTGGAGACAGCGTGTTGATCTTGTGGCTGAGCTCAACTTTATTGTCCCTATTATTATCCCACTTACGTTAATAAGAAGGTAGAAGAATATCAGAAAATAAAAATAGATATGGTACAAAGTCAGCGCTAATGCTCTAAATAGAAATTTGTTTCCATGTATGAAATAATTCTTGCCTTCCTTTGTCCATGATTTGTATTTCCTCCTATTCATCCCCCCAGAAGCTACGCCCTCTGATATTAGAAGCTCTTGTTTAAGTCCATGTCAGGTGATGCCTAGATTCTGAATTCCTCCGTGATTTTCTAGCCCTGGATTTAAGGGTCAGGAAAGGAGACCTCTCTATCAGACCATGCGCCGAGTACCCAGATAGCTATCAGGGAGGTCAGACCACCCTTCCGGAAGCCACGACAGCTGATGGCTGGTCTTCGGTGTGGATAGCAGGTATTTTAACTCGTCTGTCCTGAAAATAACAGTAATAGAACACAACACATTTACTTCCGATATGATCTCACAATGCCTTTACAGAGAATGCCTAGCAATCCTTGGCTTAAGTGTGCAAACTAGAAAGGCAAGCTGGGAATGTCCACGCTGTGGTAACATTCACAAGCTTTGTGCAGCTCGGTTTGCCTCCGTCTTACTCCCGGACCTGACGTGTAGGTGTTTGAGAGTATGGACTTAATGCATGACCATCCCGCAATTCTGCAGCATGCCTGTCTTCCTTTTTATTTACTCTCTTCCTTTCTCCACTTCAGCTTGATCTTAACTCCGTTTCCCCCTCGAGCCTGTCTGTTTCTTGATTTGTTCTTCTTTCGTATCCTGTAGCCCTGTTCCTCAGTCTCTTTGTGGTCTTTCAACATGGCCTTTCACTGAAGAATCATCTGGGAACATGAGATATGAACATGAATATCATTAACGAACTGCAGCTATAGGAGAGAATATCTTTGAAGACACACCCAGATGACGGTGTGGTGACCTTCATTATGATGTCCAAAACGTGTATACTTTTGGGTTAGTAGACAGAGGAAGATAAAATGAAACCATCTGCAGCACAGCAGACAGCCAGAGAAAAGGTCCTAAGTGTGGAAAGCTGGGCTAGAAGTGTGTGATGCATCAGCAAGGCAGGGTGCTTCACCCATGATAAGTAGGTAAACGTTCAACTTGGAAGAAATGGAGAACCAGCAACTCCTAGGCAACCTAGGCTCAGTGTCAGACGCCACGTGTTCGGTATCGCATAGAGAACTTTACTTCTAATTTTTGATGAATGTGTATTGATGTGGGAGTCAGTATAGGTAGAGCCCAGGAAACTGAAAAGGGGCCCATGAAAGAGAGGAAAGTGGCTTTAAGGGGGTTGGTTGTGGAAGTTAGCGAAACCCATGCAATCTTAGGGTGAAAGGGGAGGACTTTGCATGGGTGTGTTTGAGGATGACAAGCACAGAGAGATGGGGGAGAGAAACAAGACAGGGACCTGCTCAGACTAAGAATGTGTGAAGCACCCATAAGGAAGTCCGTTCCTTTGGAAGCTAATAAAATTTTAATGACGTTTTAGCAAACAGAATTTTGAGTGAGGATGTAGCATGAATAAAATCAACATTTTGACAAGCAGTTCTCTCTAGTACCTGGTTTGTGGGGTGAAACCAGCCTTTTTGGACCCCGTGGCTTGGGAAGTCAGTGATGTGTGGTAATTGAACCGAGAGAGTCACACAGCAAATGGAAGCAAAAGCAAACAAAAGAAGAATGTCTTTACCACCATGGTAAAATCTTCCAACATTGCATTTGCTATACTTGGAGAATGAGACAGAGAAAGTGGTGTGATGTATTTACAAATTTTCAGCCCTTACCACTGGGTTAACTTTTGTAAAGGTTCAACAGTGTGAAGAACGAGGATTGAGAAGTTATCACACAGTGGAACCTTAGTAAGCAGATAAGTACATTGATCCTAGATTTGAAAAAAATCAATTTCTAGGCACATTAATTGAAGGACTGCTTTTGTCTGTATTAGTTTTGGAACGTGCCGGTAAATTTCTTAGTGTCTAGAGTGTATAAATGCTTCTAAATTGTTAATGGCCTCTTTCCTATTCCAGATGTCTGTAGTCTTCTGGTTTTACTTTTTATAGACCCCCAGGGACAGTATTATCCTTTGGGAATTTTGAGAAGAGCAAATGGATTGTTTATTGAGCCTAACACCCTAAGATCAACCACACACAGGCTAGAGAAGAGATGACTAATGTATACTCTCTTGGCTCTTTGCTTGTGCTGACATGGTGCCTCATCACGTTCTATCAGCCACCGTGAATCCCTTCTTCCATTAATCGCAAAATAAAAGCAAAGATTTAGGCCCTTGTAGTCAGTAGATGGTGGCTGGGAGGAAGAAAGATAGAAAACCTTCAGTACAAGTGTCATGCAAAAGGGAGAAGGACAGGGAGGGAAATCAGACAAGCTGGGAAAACTCCCTGGCCCCCTCAAAGAGCTCTGGACAAAGGAGACAGGGAAATCTTCTAAGTGGTTGCCAGTAGGCAAAGGCATTCAATAACATGGTTTTGCAACAAAGTGTGAAACCAAAGGCCATACACAGTCAGGAAAAATGGCAACTGAATTCTTTTCCACACCTAGATAGTAACTTTAGGGCCCATGAATAAGTATATAATGCAATCAAATACAAGAAACAGTGAAAATAGACTTAGTCTTAGCAGGGCAACTAAGAAAAATATTTGAAACAATTAATCCATGATTGTTAGGAAAGAATCTGAATATGCAGACAGAAGTGTGGCTCATCTTGATCCCACACTGCTAATATGGAGGTGAGGGGCAGAATGGGACCACTGGACTTGAACTGCCTTTGATGTCTCTATCATTCCTACTTTTCTGTGAGAATGCTGAGGGGTGCCATGTTCCCCGATGCCTGTCAGCTCCCAATTTGTTTATCTCCCCTATTCAAACCCCTTGCTCACAACTCACCTTGATTATGGTCTTGACCTACCCTGTTAACTCAAGAAATTGTGCCATGGACATCCTGTGTCAGATTTCATAAGAGTAATCATTTGCAATAAGCAATATGGTCTCTGGTTACTTTTTTGTTTTGTTTTGTTGTTTTGTTCCCATAGAGCTTGAACCCAAGGATTTTATGTGCTGATTATTCTAGTACAAACTTTCTCATTCATCCTCTTCCATGTTACTCTCTCTTTTTCCAAAAACACACATCACTGCCCCATAGGATTCATATACTATTTTAAAACTTTCTGCTCTAATTAAAGCTTAAAGTACCTTTCTGCTCTCATTAAACTTTAGCACTGTATGAATAACTCTTAGAACAACTAGAAATTTGCACACAGCAATAAGCCAATGCATGGTTGATGGATAAAGGCTGCTAGTTTTCTGATCCCGACTGTGATTATGTAATCATCTATGCATAAAAGCTAGATTTATCACCAACCTGGGTATGGGCAGGACAGCTACTGCACAAAGACGTTTCTTCAGTGGGGGATGCATTATGGATTTATAGTATAAGGGTAAGTACTTAGGATGCAGTTAGAAATATACCGATTTGAGGGTCAGTAGTATCTTTTCTTCTAGTTTCCATTGTCTCACCATTCATGGAGGGCTAACTATGCTTAAATTACCAGATATGAGCTTCTTATCAAGTGGACCTTAAATTCAATTAGACAAATGTTGGTCACCCCCAAGATGGAAGTGACACTGTGACACCTTTTGTAATATCTTATTGTGATGACCATGGTTATATTTCACGGGCATCACAGAAAACAACTGATCAAGAAGCTCCCAGCTCTCACTGATATCTATAACACAACACCAACACTTGAGACAACAGGTTCATTGTGGAAGAAGGGCAGAAAGACTGCAAGATCCAAAGGACTGGGAAGTCTACTGGGAGACCATGTCTCTTACGTAGAACAGGGAAGTTGCCCCAGGAGATCTCAAGCAATATGGCAGCCTAAACAAGACCTAAGTAATGATACCACCATGCCAGTACAGAATGAGGAAATCTTACAAGGTTTCAGACATAGATGAGAAACTATAGGCGATTAATACCTGCTGAGATATGGAGAATCAACCTTCCCTAAGGATAAGATACATTAGTGGTTATTCAATACCAAGTAGTCATCCATAAAATCATATGCATATGAGCAATGCTAACTGGACTCAGCAAGTTACATTTATATATTTACAAGTATATATCTATGTGTCAATAGTAATTAAAGAAAACAATAGATGAAAGTGTAAAGTGTACTTGAATGTAGAGAAAGAGGCATAATAGAAGGAGAGAGAAAGATATAATAATAAGGGACTGAAGATACTCAAAATATATTCTATGCATGTACAAATGTCATAAGGACATCTATTAGTTTGTATAATTAATAATAGAAATAACAATAAAAATTCATGCAGTAAGAAAGGAATGATTGATGTGAGATTTCCCTCTGCATGCTATGAATATGTTTATTGCCATTGGTGAATCAAGAAGCTGCTTTGGCCTGTGGCAGGGCAGACTATAGCTAGGCAGAAAAACTAAACTGAATGCAGGGAGAAAGAAGGCAGAGTCAGGCAGACGCCATGTAGCCACCATAGGAGCAAGATGTGAGGTAACTAACCACAAGCTTTGAATATAGTGAGGTGGAAAAATGAAACTGAATTCAGGGAGAAAGAATGTAGAGAAATGTGTGAGGTAATAAACCATGAGCCTCATGAAAAATTTAACGTAATAGATATGGTTTAAGATATAAGAGCTAGTTAGGAATATGCCTGAGCTTTTGACCAAACAGCATTGTAATTAATATAGTTATTGTATCTATCTAGAGTTTTGGAAGTTGCTTACAATGCACTTCCTGTTTACTTAGATAATATTGTATCCTTCTGGGGTTTTTGATGAAGTTGAAGATAGAAAGTTATAATTTTCCTCAGTTGTGACAAAAGATAAATTAGATATGAGACTTTAGACTCACCAAGATGAAATGGATGATGGAATATTTTCTTTAATTTTGCCATATGCAAATAGACTAAATATTGTAACTGTAACTCTTGCTTAATACCATTTTGTTATATGTAATTTACTATGTTGAACTTAAAACCTTCCTTTTTATTTGGGCAGAAGAGGGGAGATAGTGTGAGATTCTCCTCTGTGTACTAAGAATATGTTTTATTGCCATTGGTTAATAAAAAGCTGCTTTGGCTTATGGCAGGGCAGAATATAAGTCAGTGGAAAATTAAACTGAATGCAGAAATCCAGCCCCTCTTTTTATTTCTTATCTTTTGTTACCATATTATAATAACTTTGATAGAATATCTAGGAAAGTCAGGATACTAAGGCATAAGCTTAAGACCTATGTACAGTAGAATTGCAACTGTGTAAATTAATATTTTGTGTTCATGCACAAAAATAATCATTGTTTTTTAGTAGTTATTTCTTTGTGTAATAAGCATAAGCAGTACTAGGAGCTACTCAGAGTCTGGTGGAATTTAAGACAAGACATATAAAACATTTAGCAGGGACTTGTGGACCAGTTTAATCTCCTATCCTATTTTATGGTTCAACGAGTGAGTGACAGGCATATGGCCAAGATACAGACCCTGAAGCCTCCTCCCCTTAAGCCAAAGCCTATGTGTAAAATACCAGCTTGATCCAAAGTGCCTCTTAGTCAAACTTTGCTTCATTTTTCTCTTCAGTAAAAGAAATGGATGGATAGATAGATAGATGATAGATAGATAGATAGATAGATAGATAGATAGATAGATAGATAGATAGATGATATATGGGCAGGTAGATAGATAGATAGATAGATAGATAGATAGATAGATAGATAGATGATAGATAGATAGATAGATAGATAGATAGATAGATGGAGAGATAAATAGAGATGGATGGAGATGGAGAGATAGAGAGAGATAAATAGACATAGATAAAGATATAGGCATAGATACAGACATAGATATAGATTATCTTATGGGGACCAGCAATTGATAAAGTCTAAACCTGCACCCACTTTATGGATCATGGGAGGTAATATTATTTTTCTCTAGGATAAAAGAGTGTTCTTAAAATGCACATTGACAGTGACCTCATTATTCTGCCTGATGAGATCTACCTTCCCTCGCCAGTGTCCTTCAAACCCTCTTCTCACCGTGATTCTTCTGTCTATTTCATTTATTCGCTATCTTATTGCAAAGTTGTCTCTCTCCCCATAGTCAGTATCTCTTTCTTACATTATGGGCTGTAACTAGGGGCTTTCATCTGGGTGAATAATTCTTTATCTGATAAGCTAAGTCACAATGCACTCTTGGAAAAGAGCAGAAGTGTGTTTCTTCTCATCAAATTACATTTATTAAGATATTGTGTTTCTATCAGCATGTCATTTTTAAAAATACTTCAAATATATTAGACTGCTCTGTATTGAAAGTGACTGAAAGGAGAGTCTTGTAAAAAGAAAAAGGAATAGAAATAAATCAAAAGGAACTTATGCTATAGCTGCAATCATACAAGTGATTTCATTTGTTTTCCAAATGTTCTCCTGTTGTTGAAGTTTGAGTGATGAACTGTGGAATTCTAGATCTCCTTCAAAGCAATAGCACTCCTAACAGTATAAAACTGTCATTCTTTTTTTTCTCCTTTCTTTTCTTTTTCTTTCCTTTTCCTGCCCTTACTTTTAAGACAGGGCCTTGCCATACTATGCAGACTGACCTGATATTCATGATCCTCCTACTTCTATTTACCAAGCCCTAATCTTACAGCTGTATACCACAAAGCCCTGTTTAGGCACAACCTTTCATGTGAAATCTAGGTTCTCTAAAAGATTTAAATTTTCAGGTAATGTTCTTCAGTCAAGATTATTTAAGAAGGAGTTGACCTTTTCTTCTTTTTGATAAGAGTTGCATACTTTAAGCTTTTGGGTTCTTACTTATAGTTATTGATTATCATTATCATAGTGAAAGAAAGGGACATGTGGAGAGCAGAGGACAACTTTCCAAAATCATTTTCTTGTCCCCACCGTCTGGGCTGTAGAGGTAGGGGACTAAAGCTCAGACTCTCAGGCTTGGGGGAAGGTGCCTTTTCCTGCCGAGCCATCTCCCAGGCCTTCTTGAATAATTTATTTCATTCTGTTTGATATTATCATTGAGAGAGAAAGAGAGGGATAGACATGAGTGGGTGTGCATATGACACAACATATATGTGGAGATCAGAGGGCAACCTTCAGGGTTGATTGTCTCCCTTCCATGGTGGTTTGGGAGTAGCAGTCAGATTGTCAGGTTTATGCATTAAAAATTTTACCCACTACACCATTTCACCCTTAATAATTTTTTAAGAAATAGAAAATGTGGTTACAAAATGCATGTTTCTTGTATTATTTTCTTAAATTTATGTTAATTATAACTTGTGTTAATTATGAATGGTGCAGGCCTTGGTGTTTGCAATCATTAGTCTCCTATTGCTGAAATGTATTATTGAGTCAGGTGGTGGTGGCCACTGCCCTTAATCCCAGCAATCAGAAGGGAGAGATGGGTGGTTCTCTGTGAATTTGAGGCCAGCCTGGTCTACAGAGTGAGTTCAAGGACAGTCTCCAAAGCTATAGAGAAACCGTGTCTTGAAAAGCCAAAAGAATTTTAAAAAATGGAATGTATTTTTGATGGAGTTTGTGTGGCTCGTAGTTAGGGAATCCAAAAGTTCAAATAGCACATCCCGGGCCTTCAGAGTCCTCTCCCATCACATCATGGACGGTGACACTCTGCATGAAAAGATCACATGGTAGGGCAAAAAGCTGGAAAGAGGAAGGAGGGGGCAGTCTTGCTCTCCCATCATAACTTTCTTGCAAGTAATAACCACTGCCTCAAAAGAATTGCATGAGAGCTCGCCAAGGGCAATGTCCCAGTGACTTCCCACTAGGCCTCCTGTTCTCAAAGCCCTGCTGGTTCTTGACATTGCCACACTGGGAAGTGTGCTTTCAACATACCCACTGAGCCATCTCACCAGCCCATGTTCTTCCCGTTTTCCATGTAAAAGTTGAGTCTCAGAATGTTAAAAAATGTGCCTAAGAATATGTTAGTAAGTAGCCTAAACAGGATTTGTACTTGGGATTTTTTTTCTTTCTTTCTCTTACCTTTCCTCCCTTTCTTCCTGCTTTTCTCCTCCTTTCCCTTTCTTCCCTGTCTCCCTTTCCCTTCTCCCCAGTTCCATTCATTCTTTTAGCAGACAAAATAAATAAGTTTCCTCTTGATCCCTGCATACATGCACATCATTGTACTTAGCTCACATTCATGCTCATCCATCCTCCCTCCCACACCCGCTCCTGATTCCTGCACATAAGGCCTTTTGCTTGATATTTGGGGGTCTATTTTGGCCCATTTAACTTAGGAAACTGAGTACAGGAAAATCCCTTTTATGAGCATTGTTTTCAGAGAATGACTTTTGAGAAAGCAAAGCTTGGTAGAGATTTGCCATTCATTAGAATCCTCAGCTTGATGAAATATGTCATCTTGTAGCAGTAGATTTCCTATTGAGATGGAAATGCTCAGTTTCAATGTAGGGCTGGTACCACATTTTGGAAAAAAATTAGAAGTGTTATTTCTTACTTTGCTTATTGTATTTCCTGGAAAATAAGATTTAGGCAAGTCGCGATGCTAAAAACAAAACAAAAACATAGGTCCAAAGTTACAGACAACTGTGTTAATAAGTGTCCTGAATATCCGTGGTTGAAATATCTAGAGATGTTTCTTTCTTTAAATTTGTGAGTATTTGTGCATGTGTACATGCACTATATGGATGTGAGCACATTTTTAAATGGAGATAGGGTCACATTGAACACGGATCTAAGTGTTTAATCAGGCTGGCTGCCCAGTGAGACCAAAAACCTGCCTGTCACCAGCCTCAGCTACTCTAGTTACGGGCACACACATCTACGTCTGTTTTTGCACATATGGTTGGGGGATTTAAATTTGGGTCCTTATGCGTGCACAGCAAACACTTTCGCCCACTCTGCTATCGGTTGCTCCTGAAGCAGGTAAACCATTTATTCATTGACTTAACACACCTGTTAGTGACTTTTCATATTCATGCAGCCTTATAGATCTTGTTCTATTTACTTTATACTTCTGTGATAAACACTATGACCAAACACAATTTGAGGAAGAAAGGGTTCAGTTTGGTTTACAGCTTCAGCTGCCCTCAACTAGAGTTTCTGATGAAAGAGCATGGATCATAGTGACTCTGAGCCTGAGAGTCCTGAGGTACTGACTGCCATGGAAAGGGGATACAGCCTTAGGAATTAAAATGAGTACCACTGAAAGGATCCAGAAGGGACTGACAGCTGGAGGCTAGCTGTGAAATACTTCTCAATGGGAAATAGAGGCTATTGATTTCTGCAGGAAGACGCTGCCTCTGCCATGGAGTCCCATACTCAGTATTCATCCCGGAATCCCAGCAGGGTGTCTTCTCAACGCTTACAGAAAAAATCTGACAAAGATGCCACATAGTAGAGAACAAAGCAAAGAGAAATGGCAGGGACTGTACCTCACACACATTAGTTTTATTAGTGAAAATGCATTCTGTTCTTAAAGGTCAATAGAAGCCTTCAGCCTGCATGATGTTCATCAGACAGCTGACAGAACAAGACTAGAGTTTGTTTTCAAGGAAGAAAGTGAAATGAGCGTTTGGGGTTGGGTTGGAACTGAGTAAATCTGTGGCAGATTAAGCGGTGTACTGTGTAGTGACTTCCAGGCAGAAGGATCATCCATGGGGAACCCAATAAGGATTCCATACTCAAACTTCTTCTCAGAGTTGTGATTCTGAGACAGGTTTGTGATGATCAATATTATTGAGCCTCAGTTTCTTATTCTGAATGCTGAAAGTTATAATTAAAACTGAGGCAATCAAGGTTTGTCTGACATAGTGTACTTGAATGCATTCTGCAAATTTAAGAATTTCAAAGGAGGAGAGAGTGGTGATATTAATCATTATTGATGATATCTACCGAATGTCTAGCATACAAAGCTACAAAAAAGAACATAATACAGATAGATTGCAATTAAATGGACCATTAATTTTAAAAGGCATGGTTTATTAAAAATGTTTTCATGGTACTTCTTATACAATGATCTTTGTCAAACAAATTTATTCTGTCTTCCTCCTTAGTAAATGTTTTCAGAGTATCCTCAAACCTTCAATATAAATGTTAAGCTCTCAACATGAACAAAAGTCCCCTGGTCACACGCCTATCCTACGTACCTTTCTATTCAAGCCACAAAGCCCATGTCCCTCCGAATGCATCTTCTCCTACTTTGTGTTTCGTTTCAAATACCCAACCACACCCACTCACCTTAACTCTCTGTCTTCCTCCTCCGACCCTCCCTTCGTCTTCTACCCTGACTGTGAATGCCACTGTCACGATGTGCACTTCATTCTTCCTGTGTTCTCATTTTCACCTTAAAGTGTTCATCTTTGATGGAAGGGTCTGTGTCTAACTGATGTGCACCTAGTGGAAGCTTGGACCATGTCCTTCACAAACTTGCTTATGAATTGGAAGAAGTCATTCCGTGCCACATCCCAATTCAAGTCACATATCCTTTTGGCAAATAGTTAACCTTTGTGCATAATGAACACTAACTAAAATCTATAAAAATAAAATAACGATAGCTAGCACAAAGAGTGCCAGAAACAGAGAAAATACCCCCAAACCAATGTCATTAGGTAGCATTATTACTATATGTTATTATCATAATCATTTGAGGAAGAAATTCTATTTTACCAATATTCTCTGTTAACTCTGAATTCCAGACATTACTTTAAATACTTTTTAATTAGAAAGTGTGTTCAGAATTCAACATGACAGATAGATGAGGTAAGTATCAACCCAAATAGATAGCATACACACAGTATTTAATATGCGGTAAGCGGTGCTCTAAGGACTTCATGCACATTACTTAATTATCACCAACCCTTTTAGTCGGTGACCATCATAGCTCCTTGTTTTATGGATAAGGAGGCAGAGCCTCATAAAGTCTGGCTCGTGATTTATATTCTGCTACTTAGAGAGCAGCTAGGCTTCAAACACACATCTTCTGGGTTTCAGCGCCATTTTCCTTTTCCTTTTCTCGCTGTTGTACTCTAAGGTTAAAATATCATGAGAGATTCTCAGATAAGCACATGAAAGAAGGGATATACATCCTGCTTTTAATCCAGTGTTATTTAAACTTAGCTTTTTCAGTACTCATACTTTTCAGGATACCTCCTCCGACCTCCACTTATATATTGAGTTGATTCTACTTTCAATTCCCCCCCCCCACATAGACCACAAAGTACAAATTATTCAGACACATGTGATGCTGGAATCTGACACCTCTAGGGTATTTTCCTGTTTGTTTTGTAACTGATGCTTATTTCGTTGTTTGTTTTTCTTTTTGAGACATAAGCACGCATAAACATGTAGTCATGGTTGTTCTCGGACCTTGGACTTGTAATCCTCTTGCTTCAGTCTTCTGAGTCCTGGAATTACAGGTTTGTAATTTTCACATGCTGCACATATATAGATGAACACCGGAGATCACAGTGGTGTCATGGTCCGGTGTCTACTTCACTACCAAACAAAGCTCTTAGAGAGTCTCACATATGAAGCTCTGGGAAACACTGTGCAGGGGTGACCTGGTGCAATGTTGAAGCCAGCTCAATAGAACAAAGAAGGTGGGAATGGTGGGAATAAAAGGGTGCATAATAATGGTAAGTAATGAGAGGAAGGAAAAAGTGGAACCATATGTGCGCCAATGAGCCACCACGACCCAAGTTGATTGTGAGCTGAACAAAGTCAAGTAGCGTTCATTGTACCACTGAGCCTGCTGCACTGAATTATATATGATGTCCATTTGGAGACAATAGAAGATTCCAAGCATCCAAGTTTCCCTTAGTAACCTACTATAGATTTGTCTTCAGCGAGTTCATACAGATTGTAGTTTTAAATGTTAACAAATTTAGTAAGAAACCAGATGCCAAAGGAAAGGAGAACTTAGAAATGATTTGTCTGTCCCTCTCATTTAAAGATAAGTTAACTCTGACCAGAAAATTGATGTAACTTAGTCCCCAATTGTCAAATTACTGTAACATACTTCACAGATAATATTTGCTATAAAAAAGGAAGATGTCCTCTTCTTTACCCTACAGTTAGGATACTTAATTTTCAAAGATGACTTCCACCCTACTTTAGGAACAGTATGCTTGAGTCACATGTCAAAAGTCCCATGTAGAAATAATTTCCAGCCATACATGTAAAAAAAATCCTTAATTTATGAAAAGTAATTTTTCACCACCATGAACAGAAGCTGTTTCATAGAGGACCCATTCATTCATGAATGAACGATTGAATGAGTATGATTTCAGCGGCATGAATTCAGAGTGACATTATCTGAGCCACCTTCTCTTTCTACCACCATGCTGCAGAACGCAAGCTTTAGCCAGCAGCATAAAAAAGTACATCTGTGCTTCTCCATAAGAATTACAACCTCTCTCTGTAGCCCAGAATGGAAAAGACGACTGTAATCCTAGCACTTGGATGGTGGCAGTTGGATGATGATCTATGTAGTAAATTTAAAACTATCCTGAGGTACACGAGGTGCCTTGAGTCTTCTCATCAGATTTACTGAGAACACAAAAAAAATTTCAGAAATGTAAAGCACATAAACACACACATATATGCACGCATACAGCAGAGCATTCAAGGTAAGTTGAGTAATTATCTACAAAATAAATTGCTTAAACTCTATAAATAGCAAATGCCTTTAAAAGTTTTGTTTTTAAACACAACACCTGGTTGACTTTTCCAAACTTAAAGTAATTACAAGGCCCCAACAGATATAATACCGTCAACCGATTTTTCTTTGAGTCCAGGATTAGAGAAAAGGTTGGCAGGGAGTGGAGATAACTGGAGACATCTGGATACTGAGGATGAGCTAGAGAGAGGGATTGCATTGCTATCTAATTATTTAAATGCAATCAGTGCTGCAATTATACCGAGCTTTCCTTTCTTATTAATTATTTGAGAATATCCTACGGTGTGTTTAGATCATATAGACTTCCCTCTGCCAACTCCTCCCAGATGCACCCTTACCTTCCCCCACCCCACTTCAGAGCCTCTTTTTTTTTTTATACGTGTTTTATACCCAATGAGTCCAATTTTTATTGCTCATTGACTCATGCCACTGGGTCCTGCCACACAGTGTGGTCGACATGAAAGAAGTCAGGCCATTATAGAAAACGGAAACCTCTCCCAGCAGGTATGACACATCAAATAGCTCCCCGCTAGTGGGAAGAGGGCACCTCAGGTGGTGCCAACCCCACCCACCCCATACTTTCCACGCTTAGGATTTTGTCCAGCTTGAGCTTGCATAGGTCTCAAGCTCATTTTACAGAAATAAGGACTGAAGTGTTTAGAGTACTCAGTCGCACAAGACTACACCCCACTTCACACCAGTCACAAAACTGGGACCATTCACACTCTGACCAGAAAGCAATGACTCTCCTTTGCCAGTTCACTAAAGGATCTTGTAGAACGTAGATAAATGACTTGCTTACATTTCATTCTTTATTATAAAAGTTCTTAACACATATTAACTAGGTGAAAACAGTGGCTAAAAACAGATATGTCAGGTTAGCTACAGTATTCTCAGGCCATGTTTGATGAAGGACGTCTTAGCCGTTTTCAGAGCCCCCTCTGCATCTCTCCTCCACTTTCCAGAAGCCACAGAATGACGGAAGAAATGTGATCCTGCATCCTGTATTTGGTCTTCCTAGAAACCATTTCCAGTTACCAGACAGTCTAGCCAGGATGCCTCCTGAAGAGTCGTTAGTACAAACTCAGGTTTAAAAATTAAAACTGGGCTCCTATAAAGGAGAAGTCAGAGCTGTACCTCAGAGTATTCCATAAGGTCAATAGCCTGTGCCAAGAAAAGTCAGTGATAAAGACAAAGTGCAGTTCTTAGGTCACTATAAAGTCCGTCCCAGTCTGACATCATCCTGTGGATTAATCTCGCCACATCTGCAGGATTTCCTCTTCAGGAACGAGTCCTCCAACAGACAAATTTTGATGGTGATAAAAATATAGAAAAGGCAGTGGTAGCCAAAGAAATTAGTTTAGATTTTTTTTTAGCACAAGCTAGGTGCTTTGTCTTTCTTTTTAAAGTATCTTTATGGAGAAGACTAGGTGCCTACATCTTATATACACATGTGACAGTCACCCCAGCTGTAAAAGAAACAGTAGCTTTCCTCTTCACCAAAGAAAGAGCTACATTTCTGGTTCCTATACAGAATGACAGAGAATTGTGTTTTTTCAGAAATGCACATCAGTAACCACAGAAAGATGAGGGTCTCAAGATTCTAAGAAAGTCACTGAACGATTGACATGCTTTGAATGAGAAGCATTCACAATGCCCATGAAAGTCCCTTTCGCTGGTCCAGCAAGGGTGAGCATCTACCCAAATCTATCCGCTATAGCTAGAGATGCAGAGGTAAATTCTTAGTATTTTGTCATTGTTACCTAATAAGGTCCAAAACTGAACAAGAAGCTACATATAGCCATTGACACAGCTTCATTGATACTAAGTAAAAATGGAGGAAGTGAATGTTATCAGAACATATGTATTTGTTTTATAATGTCACTAACAGCAGGGATAAAATAAAATCATATATTCTCTGCAAATACCATGTATGAGAGAAGAGTCGAGGGTGAAATTTTCACACGGGAGTTAGTATCAATGAGTATAAAGTGATAGACTATAGTGGGATTGCTGATTATTCGTAAATCCTGGCAATGATTGACTCAATCCATATCAGTATTATTTAATACTCTCAGGTGGTTTCCATTTGTCAAATATTAATGGTGACAGAAAGTACTTTTATAGATCATGAGCTTCTGAAGATAGCTTTTTGGTTACTTGTAAAATTGGACACCCCACCTTGGCCCTGTTGAGCTTATTACAGCCCTTTCAGACTTCTGAAAATCTCCTGACAATTCTGCTTCCTACCAAATGGAGCCAGCGCTTTCAAATGGGTCTCATTAGACTTCTCATGAAGCCACCGCGTGCTAAAAAGAGTTTCTATCTCAGACAGGTTCCTGCGTTCGAACTTATCAAGCCTCTATACAGTTCTATTCCTGATTAGCAATTTGTCCTCCTAAGAGCTTTAAAAAAAAAAAAAAAACACCTTCTATCTCTGCAATTTCATCCTTTTCCCATTTTTCCTTTATGGGCACATTCAAATGTATTTTACTCTTATCTTGGATCTGTCACTCAGCATATGTCAACTTCAAGAGTGCTGGACTGTAGCGGCGACTGTCAGTTATGTTTCAAGGGGAAAAATAGAAGAGAAAGAGGAGGGTGTCAGAATGCATGCATCACATCTCAGTAAGCTCTCTGACTTGATAAATAGCATTCTCATAAGTTCCAAATTATTTCCATCAGACAACCAAATGCCAGTCTAGGCTTTTGTCTAGGGGATGCAAAGAGATCTTCTTTGACTATATGTTATCAAATTCTGAGCCCAATCTATCCATATCATCATTTTCCTTTCATACTCTAAAGCTTTCATTTAAGGCTCGTTTCTTTCTGATCTCCTCCACACCCACTAAAGCTTACACCTTCTGCGCCGTGTGTGTTCTGTTAAGGCTCCCTTACTCTCTCTCTCCTCTTTATCCATGGCTTACCCACCCCTCCCCACTCACTCTTTCACAATGGAAAACCTTGATCACTGTCCTTGCTGTGTGTTTTTGAAGGTTCTGCTCATGCCTCTGGTTCGAAAAGTCAAAGACATCCTTGCCGTGGCAGAGACTGCACTTTATCCCCATAGCACTAGAGTCTGGCTCATAGGTGGAAAGTCCCCAAATGGTGGTCTACTGGTGCTGATGCTGAAAGCTCGAGTAGATGGGTAGATGGATGGGTGGATAGGAGGTATGCCAATACAGCTGAGCATCGCTTCACAATAAGAGAGCTGTCTGAGAACCATGGCAGTGGTGATGTTACTTGTGAACGCACCTTAATAAATAAGCGTGATAAATGACACACTTGAGTGATAAAGCATTATACTTACTACTTGAGCCAGCTGTATCACAGTGGAAGGGATCTGTGTATCTAAACATGTTTAAATACAGAAAGAACATCGTCAAAATACAGTGCAAAATATGAAAAGGGGTATTCCTGGGTCAGGTGATTTTCTCTGTAGGAACTCTGACCGTGGATGAGAGGTAAGGATGTACAGAGGCCAAGGATGTTACTGTTCTCCATTCCTGGGTACTTACACATGCTGCACACTGGCGATATGGATTCCCCTCTGTATGTTGTGAGTATGTTTTATTACCGTTGGTTAATGAATAAAGCTGCTTTGGCCTATGAGTGGGCAGAATATAACCAGGCTGGAAGAGATAGGGAGAGAGAATAGGTGGAGTCAAGGAGATGCCATGTAGCTGCTGAAGGAGAAAGATGCCAGAACAGAACCTTACCTGGTAAGCCACAGCCTTGTGGCGATTCACAGATGAATAGAAATGGTTTAATTTAAGATTTAAGAGTTAGTTAATAGGAAGCCTGAGCTAATAAGCCAAACAGTGTTGTAATTAATATTGTTTTGTGCTGGGCAGTGGTGGCGCACGCCTTTAATCCCAGCACTCGGGATGCAGAGGCAGGCGGATCTCTGAGTTCGAGGCCAGCCTGGTCTACAAGAGCTAGTTCCAGGACAGGCTCTAGAAACTACAGGGAAACCCTGTCTCGAAAAACCAAAAAAAAATATTGTTTTGTGTGATTACTCAGGTCTGGGTGGCCGGCGACAAATGAGCAGTCTCTGCTTACACACTAGAACTAAATTAAATGTACCAAGAATAAAATAAAATCCTAAACTAGCCTTGGCTTAGTGCAAATCTCTATTTTATATTTTTTAATTTTAAATATGCTTTCATCTTTTTTATGATAACAGGAGACATGGAAGCAAAACCTAACCTGAGTAAAACTGAAAAATAAAAAAAGACAACAGAAAATTAGAAATTCAGTGTAAATGTCTTTAGTAGAGAAAGAACTTAACTTTTTTTCTTACATAAAGTAATAAAGTACTAACAGCTTTTCTAAAAACTTCAGACCAGGTGACAGATAATTTTTTTCTCAGTGACCCTTCTTAAAGGAAAGCTTGAGTCATGTTGAATAACATCATCCTTGGTCCATTAATTAGTAGTTTTGTTACAATGTGCCGCAGTGGATTTGAAGTCAGAAAATCTTGGTAGAAATCCACTACTCTGACTACCTGTGTGACTAAAAGGTGGGTTTCACACAAGGATTAAATGATGAGCTGATTGTTGTAGGCCTGCTCTTTCCATACCCACGATGAGATGGTTCTCCACATCCCAGATGATGAAATCAATGTGGGAGAAAATGTGCACATGTCCACCAAGCTCCCAGGCTAGTTTCCTATGGAACTAATGCAAAGCACCATGAAGTTGGTGGCTTAGAGCAACAAATTATATTATCTCACAATCCCAAGACCAAAAGTTATCAGTTTCTATAGGCCTAAATTCAGGCACTGGCAAGAGAAAGTATATTCCCTTATCTGCTGAAGCATCCACAAGCTGTATGCATGCTTTTGCAAAGGGTCCCTAGCTGGTATCATTCCGATTCCTAACACATATCTTACTTTCTCTTCCTGTCAAATTCCCATTGCCTTTCTATCTTGTTTATAATAGAGTCATCCTGGATGTTCAGAATAACATTTCATCTTGACATCCTTCATCACACTCTTAGTGATTTTGGTTACTATGGCAAAGTACCTGGGGCTAAGCACATTATAGAGGAAAAAAACATCATTTAGACCCATAGCATTGGGCATCCAAGTACATAAGACTACTGTTTATCAGCTCTCTGAGGGCTTTGGGCTATACCGTGGTAAGCCAGGCGGTATTATGATAGGGACACGCCTTAGAAGGGCTTGGAGCCAGGTTCACTTTCTTCTAAAAGCTTGCTATCTTGGAACTAACCAGTTCTTTGAAGACTGTGTTAATCCTTTGCAAAGATGAACCCCTCATGACCCAGCATCTTCCTTTCTGCCCTGCCAACTTACCGTTCCACCACATCAACACTGCCATGCTGGTACCCATGCTTGCAGTATGTGAACCCATCTCAAGCATACAATCACTATAAAGTCTGCTTTGTATGCAATATGACATGTACAGTCTGAGACATGGTACTGAAGAAAACCTAACAAAGCTGCCACGCGTGTAGGGCAGAAAATATGGAAAGAAACACTTCCTGGGAAGACTGTACAACTTCTCCAAAACATCTAAGAAGAAGAAACTCTAAGGGAGACGACAGCGAAAGTAGAGAGCATGAGAAACCGCAGGAAAAACAGGCACAGGACCCTACAGGCTGCGAATACTGAGCCCAGGTGATCTCTGTATTCTGAGCTCTGCTCTCCCAAGATTTGTATACTGTACACTAAGTCCCCATACGGCAGAGTGTGACTGCATTTGAGCAGAAGATTTTCTGAGGCTCTTAAAGAAAGTCCTAATGCAGCCTGTTTATTATCATTGTACAAAGATAGGGTGAGGACAGAGAGAAACTGGGGAATGTGCACGAGTGCACGCACCCTCTCAGCCCTCCCTCACACGCATATTCACGTGCATGTGCGCATGTGCACATTAAGAAAGAAGGAGACAGAGACAGAAGAATGGAGAAGGAGAGAAAACACAGTATAGTAAAAACTACCTGTAAGCCATGTGAAATAGGCAGAGAGGAAACCTTGCCAACTGAAGCCATGCAGTGAGCAGTATTGTATACACAGCTCTAGTAAATTCGTGCAAAGATCCACAAAACCATGTTGGGTACACAGAGGCACGCGCAGGGAAGATGAGCAAGAGCAAACAAGGAAAATGCTGGGTGTAAGGAGTGAGGCATAATTCAAGCACAAAAACCTGAGTTCAGATCCCAGCATCACATCTGAACTGGATGCCGTGGTCAGAGCCTGGGACCTCAGAGTTGGGAAAACAGAGAAAGGAATATCCCTAGGCATGATGGCCAGCCAGCCTAGCCGACTTGATGAGCACTCTGTCCAAAAACTAAGGCAGAAAGTGTTGGAAAGGAGACACCTTACAGTAACCTCTGGATTCTACAAGACCATGCACACCCGTGCACATGTGCTTGTAGGCACACACACCCCAAAAAACTGTCATAAATATGTATATGCATACAGATAGAAGAAAAGGATAAACTAGGGGTTCTTCCATTTTCCAGGGCAGTTGAGTAATACAAGCAACTTCCCTTGTGCCTTTATCACTTTCTGTGCTAATAATTCAGTGAGTGGTTACAGGCTAGTGTTACAGCTTTGTAGCCTGTGCTTAATATTTAGACTTAAATTAAAACAATTTTTCATTCCTCCCTCCTGTCCTCTTACTTAAAGGGACATTTCACTTGGCGGCGTTTAGAAACTAGGACCTACCTTGTTGCTACACGTGTATTTAAGTCTCCCTACTTTTTAATTCAAATCCTTCCACACAGTCTCACACGCCGAGGCCATTTCTTGATACATGGGTAATCCTCGGAATTAGTTCGCTGATGGCTTCATAAGACCCGCATGATTTAGCAATTTCCCCGTCTACCTCTCATCCCTCTTCGCTCTGTTTTCTGAGGGGAGAAATTAAGATTTTAATACCAGTGAGTTGGGTTTTTTTTAAAAAAAAATAAAATAAAACTTTCTACTTGGCAAATTAAAAAAGAGATTTAAAAATCATTAAAGCATTAACATATTGGATACTAATTTTCTGAGCATTTAGGGGCGAATCAGCAAACATAACAATGCCAAGATGATTATGGTTGAATGATAGTGCATGCAGTGTAAGGTGCCATCCGAGCTAGGCCTTCAAGGGCTTTTTCATGACTGAGCCAGTGCTCTGGAGAACTAGACAACGAGAATGGAGTAAATGTCTTTCGGAAAGGAAAGTCAGAAACGGAAACAAAAGGAACAAATGAGAAGCTTGTGGGAGAACATCTCTGCTTGCCAGAATGTGACCCATCCTTTTAGGCAGTGACAGGACAGGTCCTGCTCTACAGTCGCTGGGATGTAACATTGCTGAAACCACTTCCATTAAATGGGAAGTGTTTTCCTTCATTTGCTGGATTTTTACCTAAATCCAATGGACAGGGACTATAGAAGGACTTCATATTCAAGTATAAGAGAAGGTTGATGAAGAAAAAAAATCCACAAATCTTGACAAGGTCTCTAGCAATCTATACAGGATACTACTCTGGGAAGGAATCCTTCCTATTTTTCTGGTTCTGGCATACCCTACCCTCTATCCTCTTCAAAATAAATAATAACAAAGATCACTGATTTTCATGGATCCCATATCTTGTCAGTGTTTCTCAATGATGCTGTCAATGAGTGTAATGGCAGTTCAGTCCTCGCTGGTTCCAGTAATTTTGTTTTTGTTACTGTTTTATTTAGTTTTGTTTCCAATTTTCAAAAATACTTCTTTCTTATGGTATTCTTGAAATCTGTAATCACTAGACCGTAGCAATGGGTGGTTTAGAAACTGAGACTCCATTATTATCATCATCATGATCACCAAGGCACAGAAAAGAGAACCTGGCATTGGTGCTAAGGGAGGTTTGCTCATTAAATGTGGTATGCATGCCCAATTCTCTTACCTTACTCCCTGAACATGGCCTATATCCAATGAGAATCAGATGAAGGAAGAATGAAATGCTGTGTTCTGATCATTCTCTCAGAATCTCTTCTACATACCTGACTATGTTGTGGGCATGGTAGAAGAGAATATAATATAATATAAGTTATCATCCCAGGTCCAGCCCTGGCATGCATAGGTTTTGTTTTTCTTCCCTTCTTTCCTTCCTTCCTTCCTTCCTTCCTTCCTTCCTTCCTTCCTTTCTTTTCCTTCCTCTTTTGCTTTCTTTCTCCTTCCTTCCTTCTTCTTCCCTCCCTCCCTTCCTTCCTTCCTTCTTTCCTTCCTTCCTTCATTTCTTTCTTTCTTTTTTTTAAATGAGGAAATGGGACTTAAACAATATACCTCTAATTTCAGGCTGAGAATATTGACTAAGAAAGAAAGAGTCAAGCAGAGATATTGAAAAGGACAAAATGTTTCAAACGATAGAGAATTTAGAAAAATCTTTCTGGTGAACTACAGAAGTCTGTGGAGAGTGAAGTAATTGGAACACAACCCCGAGGTTGAAGATTATCTAGACCAGGAGCTCTCAACCTATAGCTCTAGATTCCTTTGGGGTTGAACAACCCTTTCACAGGGTTCACACATCTAATCCCCTGAATATGAGATATATACATTGTGATGCATAACAGTAGCAAAATTGCAGGTATGAAGTAGCAGTGAAATAATTTTATGTTTGGGAGTCACCACAGTATGAGGAACTCTATTAAAGTGTTGTAGGAATAGAAAGGTTGAGAACCATTGACCTAGAGTTAGGAGAACAAGGGTGAAGGACCTGTCGGTTTGGTTGAAAAGATTAGGAACCACGCCAAAGTAATTTCCATGAAAAAATTCAAGGAATCAGACAGAGGTCATACTAAAACTAAAATTTGTCAATACTTTTAAGTATATAAGGTGTATTTAATTTTTCCAATAGTCCTTGGAATAAGACATTGTTATTTTCAGGGCTTATAAAATGAAGAAATCAAGGTCACCTTGCTATCCACGTGTCAAAATGAGACTGTTTACTCTTTAAACTCCCATGTGCCGTAAGGCAGGAAAATTAACATTAATAATGCAGTGGCATCCAGATGCTGGAAGGTCATAGAGGAAGCATCTTTTATAACACGTCTGGAATAATTCCCAAAAGAACACCTTTATTAGAAAGGGTGATTGCCAGAGAGGTATAGGCAGATTCGAGGTGGAGAAGTGAGAGTGATCAGATCCAGCATCAATAGAGAAGGTAAAATGAAAAGTCTGAACATCGGAACAGCAATCCTGAGAATAAGTGTAATAGGACAAGGAAAGAGAAGCCTGAGGTCTGCAATATCTGCTCTGAAGAGATCTGTCTATCAAGTCACAGGATCTGGCTTCAATTCTGAACTTACTAAGTCAACATATTTGACCCTAATGGTATTTGCCTTCCCTAAAGGAGACACTGGATATGGCGTACAAATGGATAGAGGGAAGGAGGTGGGACCTACAGTTGTCCTTAATTAGGAGGCTCTTACAGAAGTCTGCAGAAGAAGTACTCAAGGTCAGTGGGGTAGAGATGAGCGAATCCGATTTAACAGGCACTTGAGAATTAAAATGGTCAGGATGTCCTGAGTCCTTACTTACGTGGGTAGAGCGGAAGAAGAGAGGAAGTTGATGAAAACTCATGAGGTTCGGGCATCTAGCTGTGCACACAAGTAAGACGGAAGAGTCATTATGCATGCAAGGAAATTCTAATGATGATGGTGATAACCATCGCCTCCTAATGAGTCTCATTGCCCCTGGTCCTTCTCTGCTCCAGTTCATTCTTCATAGGGTCTAATTTAGCAGATTATTTTAGGGAGGCTACAGTTAGTGAAACAATCTAAGTCTGCTGTTATCTTTAAAACTTTGTGGGAAAGTGGGAGAGGGAAAAGAAAAGTTTAAAGAAACCCTCCACCCCAATTCCAAACAAGAGATACAGGTTTCTTATTTTAAGATATGCTTTGCTTGGACTTGAAGCTTCTTAATAAAATTAATGCAATGTTCTGGTTACTGGAACTTTACAATATGCTGAGAATGGTATTAGTGTGTTTTTAGTTTTTTATCTACTTATAATAGCCCTCTTAGACATCAGGTTGATTTACATAATTATCCTCACTTGTCAAATGAGAAAACTGAAGATGAGAGAGATCTAGTCACCAATGATGGACACATACCTAGAGATTGGCATCTTTGGAATTTGTGCAGGCTGTTTAGGCTGCAACGCCATCCTTTTTTGGTATCATAGCAAAAGGCCTATTTTCTTTTTTTCTTTCCTTTTTAATGGGGGGGGGAGGGTTTGAGACAGGGTGTCTCTGTAGCTTTAGAGTCTGTCCTGGAACTCACCCTGTAGACCAGGCTGGCTTCAAACTTAAAGAGATCCGCCTGCCTCTGCCTCCCGTGAGCTGGGATTAAAGGCCTGCACCACCACTACCACCCGGCACCCAAATGCCTGTTTTCATGTATCTAAAAATGTCATATACATGCATTTTGGTCCTATGTCTATAATGAAACATCAGACAAAACAAGGTAATGAGGGAGAACTGATCTTGCGGTTTCTGGGTGTCTAGTCCCCATGTCTTGACCCAGGGCAGTACCAAATCTTACCAAGTCACCAAATCTTGGTGACATCATAGATGATAGGACATCATTACAATAGCAAACACGAACAACAGAGAGATCCATAGAGCATGATGCTGCCCCAAGGGCATGCCCCTATAATCAGGCTCCTCAAATGGTCCCAATCTCCTATTTTCACCAGACTCTCAGTAATATCATCACACTCTGAATCCATCAAGAGACCAATCTACTTACTGTTCAAATCCCTGTGATGCAATCATGTCTGAAACACTCTCCCAAGGACACCCAAATGGATGCCTCGATTTTTTTCAACTCAATCAAGTCTACAATATTAACCATAAGAACATTTTATACACTTAAATAATGTATAATAGTATTTGTCAATAACATATAAATCAGTTTTATTTACCTTAGAAATGTAAATAGTATGGTTTGACTGTGTAAGCAGTTTATTTAGTATAATAATTCAAATCCTCCAGAGAAAGCGTTCCGTAGGCTGACCTGAAGTGAGGGGTAGGAGTTAATAAAGTTTTACCTTATAGTTTTTTTAAAGAAAATTTTTAAAAATCAAGTTTGCATACAATGAGATAGATTTTATTATGGCATTTTCATAATATATCATTATATGTTGCCTTTATCCATCACTCTTTCCTACTGCATCCTTCATCCACCTAACTCCTTCTTCTTTCTTCTTCATTTCTTCAAATAGTCTTTCCTTCTGCCTTCATCTTTCACGTTATGTGAGTACCATTCCTCTTTTCTCTCCTTCCTTTTCCCTCAATATTTCCTCCTTCCCTCTCATGGTCTTTTTCTACTTTAAGCAACACACACACACACACACACACACACACACACACACTTTAAAACTGTATTCTCCATCTGTATATGAGAGAAAATATTTCTGTTTTTGTGGATCTGGCTTATTTCACCAAAGTAATAATGTTTAATTCCATCCATTGTCCTGGGAATGGTTATATTTTTTTATTTTTGCATATAGAAAAAATGATATGTATATTTCCATTTTTCTTTATTAATTCACCTATTTATGGACATCTAGGTTTTCATTTCTTAGCTATTTTAAATAGTATAATAGCAAATGTGGATGTGAAAATATCCATAGGTATAGTGGTTTAATAAAATATATATGTCAGTATATTTTATTTCAAAATATAGCACGAGAACTTTCAATTGCTTACCACTGAAGAACATTCAAGAAGTGTGGTTTTGTTGCTTGAATGCTATACCACCTATAAAGTTGAGTGACCATAATCCTTAAAACCGAAAACCTGGAAAGCGCTAAAATTAAATGACTAATTTTCTCTATCTTTTCTTTGACAATTTTAAATTCTGATATGGGGAGCCAGAAATATGTAGACTAAATTGTTTGTTTGTTTGTTTGTTTACTTGAGAGGTTTTAGGAAAATTGCCAACCATCTTCATGTTTTTATTTCTTTACATATGAAAGAAAAATGATCGTACTGTTCACTACTCAGGAGGCTCCTGGGAGGATAAAAAGTATACTATATGTTGATCTCTTCTTACAGTGTCTGCATATAATTAGTGTGAATTCTTATTGCTGGGTGTTTGGGGTCATTGTAGAGAAGAAAAGAAAATGTTAGCGTTGACTAGCTAGTTTCTAAACAAGAATTCTGTAAATATTAAGAATATGAGATGAGGACCTGAAAGATGGCTAAGCAGACAACTCTTTCAGTGGACCTGAATTTGGTCAGCACAACTGAATATGAACAATTCTGTCCACAACTAGAGCTCCAGGGGATCTAGCTTAAGAAGATGGGTGCTTAAAAGAAATCCCACACTAGCTCAGAACTGAGTATAATAAAAGGTTATTTATTTAGGGGTAGACTCACAGATTATAGTCCTCCGCTCAAATGGGGACCAGCAACCAAATTCTGTAGCCACAGCCGCAGCCAGAACCAAGCTTTACATGGGCATTTATAGTGTAAGAGGCCATGCCCAAGTGAGCGGGTAACTTAAAGGCTACTGGCTGAAGGAGTTCCTACAGTGACACATTGACAAAGGCAACTCTTATAAAGATAAAGCATTAAATTAAGGGCTTGCTTGTAATTTCACAGGCTTATTCCATTATTATCATGGGAGGGAGATGGCAGCAGGCATGGCTGTCATGGTGTTGGAGAAGTAATTGAAAGTTGCATCCTGATTCACAGGTGGAAAGGGAGAGGCTGGGCCTGGCATAGGCATTTGAAACCTCAAAGCCCACCTTCAGTGACAAACTTCCTAGAATAAGGCCACACCTCCTAATCCTTCTAATCCTTTCAAATAGTACCACTCCATGTGTTGAAGCATTCAGATATATGAGTCTATGGGAGCCATTCTTATTCAAACCACCAGAGGATCTAACACCCTCTTCTGGCCTCAGCAAGTACCACACACCATGTTAAACATACATATATGCAGACCCTCATACACATAATAAATAAATAAATGTTCTTAAAGAAATATGAAACAAACAGCTTTGGTGATTAGATGTCAACCTTCATGGAAGAAGTCAGAAAGTAGAAAAGCGCTTCTAGGTGTCTCATGTGAATATATGGCCAATGATGGGAGTACAAGGGATCTGTAAAAAAAAAAAAAGTATAGATTGAAAAAAGAAGAGAATAATGTTCTCAGTTTGCGTTATATCAAGTTTTAAGAAATTAGATATTTAAGAAATACAGTGGCATGTGGGTATTTGAATTGGAAACTCATTCAAGGGAATGTGTAATAGGGTTGTGAATGAAAATGAATTATTGCGAGGAAGACTACACAGAGGCAGAAAATGCATTCAACCATGATTAAAAGGTGAATGCACGACTGGAGATGTAGCGCAGTTGGTAGAACTCTTGCTTAGCATGCAGAAATCCCTGGGCTCAAATTTTATCAGTGCTGTAAGACTGATAGTGGTGGCGCATGCTCCTTATGCCAGCCCTGAATCCTGAGATCACAGGTTCAACATCATTATCCATTACACAGGGAATTCATGGCCAGTGTGAGCAGCAGAAGCACCTGTCTTTAAAAGAAAGGGAGGAGACAAATGAAAACCCCAACTAAATGGAAGTAAGAAAAAGCAACGGTGGCAGGGTAAAGTCCGTATTGGTTGGCAGCCCATATATGGCGGGTTCTGCTGAACTTGTTCTGTTGGGTTTCATGGTCTCAGTTGATGAGGACAACTGATCAAGTCTCTTCCTGGGCACGCCAAATTAGGGGAGAACTAATTCAAGTAGGATGTGGTCAATAAGACCTGGCAATTTTCACTCCATATTTGCTGAAACACTGCAGCTACTCATTCAGCATGAGAATAATTCAGTCATACTTGCATCTAATTTCAAGTATGAGATATGAAACTGTGGCAATTTAAATTTATAACTTTTGTACATATTGATATTTCCATCTATGGGTAAACTTGTGTTCAGGTTACTCTCCTCCCTGTTCGCTCTTATCTTCCTCCCATTCCTGCTAACCCCCCTTGTTTCTCTCTACATCTCTTTTTCATATTCATGATTCTTTGTTTGGCTTTATGTCCTGTTGATTTTTTTAGGGGGGTGTAGAATTTAATTTTGAGAGTAAGGGGTTTTGGAGAGGATGGGAGAAGGGGGTGCAGAGAAAGAAGAAATAGAGAGGAGAGGGGGGTAAGAGCAGGGGCAGTAGTTATCTCTTCAGCAGAGGGACGGACAGAAAGAGAGTTTGTTTTCTGTCCCACTGACTTTAACAAAGGCCATCCGTGTGACCACATCTTTGGAACTATGCAACAGAGCCTGGTAAGCTCGCCAGTAAGTTCACAACTGGATATCATGCCTCTTCCTCTCCCATAACTGAATTCTGGCTGGGCTCCTCTTGTATGGGTCCAGTGCCAGTAAACTCAGCTGCTGTGATTTCACAATTATTATGGCCATGATAGACTTAGAAGATGCGATTTCATGACCTTTTGTTTTGCTTTCTGGTCCCTATTCCATAATAATCCCTGAGAATTAAAGGGGGGTGGAATCAAATCAAATGTCTTATATATAGCTGGTTCCTAAAATTACTACTTGCTATCTACTTCCTGTACAGCCATGTGTCTCTGCGTTCATCCCGTTCACCCCAAACAAAGGCTTCTATGACTTCAGCTGAGATTAGCCTTTGTCTGTGGATATAAACACAGATATTTAGAAGGTGGCTTGAAATGTCAGTTGAGGCTCACAGTAGTAGTAGGTTCCTTCTAGGTCCTAAAACCTCCTCAGTCATAGAGTTTTGACTGGCTTTACAATACCAGGCATGGATTACCTCTTGTAGAACACATCTTCAATCCAATCACAGCGTTAGGTAATCCCATAAACATTCTGCTACTATTGCTTTTGTGGGCACAAATTTCCTGGAAGATTAGTAGTATAGTCCAAAGCTCAAAGTATCATTGGTGCATTTCCTCTACCAGCAACCTACATAGCCCTACCCAGCAGTAGGAAAACAAGACAACAGAGAGGAATCTTCTAGCTTGGTTTCACCTTAATTTCTTTGTATCTTACATACCAAGTATGTGGTATTTTCAGGATTAGGATTGTAACCATTAGCTCTGACAAGCAACTAGTGAGAATGAGCAATGACAAAAGCCTGCATTGTTTGGGGAAGCCCTTGGGGCTCTGTGATTTACAGACCCTATAGAGAGATTCACCTTTGGCACTGAAATCTTGTTTATTGACTCATTGCTTAATGACCAGTATTGTCTAGCCATGTAAGGTATCTACCTTTATAGTTTTCTTAATGATTTCAATTGGGTTATAAGATGATATATTATTTTGCATGCTCCCTTCATTTTGATTGCCCCATCTGCCCCCACATATTTTATCTCCCCTGTTACATCACCTCTCTATACTTAGACCATTCCTTGGCCAGTTTTCCCCAACTTTACCTATGAGCAACACTCTCTTCCATCCTTTCCCAGATTGTGCATGAACTCCAAGTTAACCACACAACATTAAACCAACATGCGTGAGAAATAAATGGGGCATTGTTGTTCTGGGCCTGGGTATCTCATATGGTATAATCTATTTGTTCCCCATTTTAGCCATTTACCTGAAAATTCCATAATTTTGGTTTTGTTAGACCTAAAACTTTTTCCATTGTATATGATATGCCACACTTTTATTGTCTAATTAGCTGTTGATCAATATTTATGTTGATTCCACCCCCTAGCTACTGTGGATGGAGTTCCAATAAACATGGATGTGCGAGTGTCTGTATAGAAGAGCTACAAGTCCTTCGGGCATATGCCCAGGAGTGATATGGCTGGGTCACATGATAGTTCTATTTCTAGTTCTCTGAGGAATCTCTAAACTTATTTATCAAAGTGGCTCTGCTAGTTTACATTCCAAACAGCAGTACAGAAGTGCCCCTTCTCTCCCCACATTGTAGCAGAATGTAACAAATGCATTTTAGAGACATAATCAAAGAATGAGAAGTTTATTTATGTATAAGGATAGAATTGACTTACAGAGATACTAAAAATAAAGTGTGCCTCAGTATTCTCTTAATAACTCATGGCCAACCCTGACAAGCTACAAGGACCGCTTGATTCTTCACACGGTGACTGCATGTTCACCAGCTGTGTAAATACAACTGCCAAAGACCTGACAATGGCCACAAATAGGTCCTATTTTTCATTTTATGAAACAAGAACTTGGTAACTGCTAAATAGAAAACGTTGACAGTTAGACAAAAAAGACTTGGAATGGCAGCTCAGAAAACACCACTAGTATTATCCCATTGGCTTTGAGCTGAAGACACCTCAAGACATTAGGCGACTCCATAAAGACAGAGGATTAGAAACTGGCTTCCCAAATATCTGCTCTCATTACTGTTTTGGTTCTCATCTTTCACTTGGACAAAATCCTTGTTTTCAGCTCAGTCCTGACACCATTACACTATTCTTTTTTCGCTTGGCCTATGGTCTCTTCTGTGATAGATCTGAACATACCTTTCTCTTGAATCAGAGACGTGATCCAATGCCCAGTTGTTACTTTCCTGAAACAAACTTCTGTGCATGTTTCTCACTGAGTCTTCCAATTCTCCAATACAGCAAGATTGGGGTATATGAATATGTGGTGTGTGTGTGTGTGTGTGTGTGTGCAGATATAAACAGAGAGAAAATATGAAAGGAAATACATGCAAACAAAATAGCATTATTTGCATATAAAAGACTAGAAATATTCAGGGGCTAGAGCAATGATTCAATCAGTAGATTACTTGTTGCAAAAGCCTGACAACCAGAGTTCAGATTCCCAGCATCCACAAAGAAGACAGGCACTACAGAAACAGAAGCAGAGGGAATTCCTGGGTTTTACTGGCCAACCAGGCTAAACTAATTGGTAAACTACAGATTTACTTAGAGACTCTGTCTCAAAAAGTAAGATATATAGCTACTGAGGAAGACACTCAGTGTTGACCTCTATCCTATACACTGTGTGTGTGCATATACCCCCACAAACAGATACATACATGTGTAACAGAGTATGTTTAACTGGTACATTTTACATGAACAAATTACCATTCAAAACTGGTTATCTGCTGTCTCCTATTTATTAGAGTTGAGGATAAACTCCACATCAGAGGACACAAATGGATCATGGGAAAGTTTGTAAGACGGGGCTCTACAAGAGAAATAATCTGCATTAGGTGTGAACTGCAGCCATAAGGAAATACCTCTGCGCTAATGGCAAAGCAACACCTATTCATTGTCATACAGCCTTCTATTAGAGATGTTGGGTTGGGTATCAAAGTGTAGGAATGTGCAGCTGCTTTACGGAGCTTGGTCCTAAAGTCAGTTGCCTTTTCAGGCCGTGTCCCCTGTTCATGGGCTGCATTGCCGTGGCTGCCTTCCTTCCATCTTCAAAACCAGTAATGCGGGGTTTGGTTCTTCTCATGTTATAGCTTTCTTGGTAAATCGCTGTGTCTCACGGCATCCAGGAAATGCCACCAGCTTTTTAGGACTCACCAATATTATTAGGTTTAACTCACAGAGAAAATCCAGTTCTACATCTCAAAGCCTGTAACTTTAATCATAGCCAAAAAATTCTATTTCCAAGCAAGTTTACGTGGTCATACATTGTTGAGGACTAGAGTGTAGGCCCTAATGGGGTCCGTTATTCAGGCTTCTGTTACTGATGTCTCTTTGTTTTTCTGTGTGTTCTCACTTGTTATGCTTATGTTATGCTTGAGCCTCACATTCAACTGAATGAGACATGAGTTTGCATTCCAGGATAAGGACGTGCCTTCTTGTGGCTGTTTCCTCTCGTAGGACAACTTTTCGGTCAACCGTGTCAGTGGGATAGACGATCTGACTACTAGTTTTAGATGCCTGCTGTTTTGAGGTTTTGTCTAATAAAGCCATCTGCCAAATAGGGGAAGTTGGGAGCCAGTGAAAAATTGCACACTGTCAGTTCTGTTAGGAGTTCATCCAGATGCTGCCTCTCTGCCAGCCTTAGTGGGAGGACTCAGCATCTCAGTGGGCTCATTGTCCTAGACAATCAGTATGGAAAGCCAAGGTAATATTCTAGCAGTTCTGCTTGTTGATCCACTCCAACTAGCCAGTGTCTGCATAACTTGCAGACATGCATGAAAAGATGGGCAATAGTCTTTTGGTACCTGTAGATGATTGATTCCAGGATCCCCATGCAGATACCAAAATGCTTGGAGTATTTGCAGATAATTTATGCAATCCACCTAGGAACTTTGAATTCAGATGCTTAAAATAATTATTTAAATATGTGTTACATAGATAGGACTCAAACTGTGTGACTTAAAGAATTATGACAATATACAATGTATTATATACTCTAGAATATAGGTATGCCTAGAATTTATGTAGAAGCAATTTAGCAATATTTTTATTTTATGTGTGCTGTGTATATTTACATGTGTGGTATTTTGCTGTGGGACAATGGTCTTTTATCCTGTCACTTGTATTATTTTTTATAAAATGCTGATTGGCCAGCAGCCAGGCAGGAAGTAGAGGAGTGGCAACGAGAATTATGGGAAGAAGAAAGTTTCAGTTGTGACCCAGCTGCAGAGGAAGCAAGATAGCAAGATGTGACTGCCTTGCCAAAAATGTACCAAGCCACATGGCTAACACAGATAAGAATAATGGGTCAATATAAGATCTAAGAATTAGTTAATAAGAAAAGCCTGAGCTACAGGGCCAACCAGTTTATAATTAATGTAGACCTCTGTGTGTTCCTTTGGAACTGAACGACTGAAGAACTGGGTGGGACAGAAACCTCTGTGACAGTATATGAACATAATGTTCATGCCTGCAGGTGAGAGGTCCTACTCTGTCACTGTCTTTTTGATGGCCTTGAGACAGGCTGTCTCACTGAATCTGTAGCTAGGTTGGTTACTCCTTCGGATTCTACCTACGCCACAACTGTGGAACATAGGCACATGAAATGCAGGCAGAATTTTATGTGAGTCCTAGGGATTTGAACCCAGAGCCTAATACTTCTCCAGCCAACACTCTTATCCAAGAACCACTGTCCTGCAGTATAGTGTTTGTATTCCACAACCAAATGGTTCAGGAATATGCAGCATCAATGGGTACGTGCGACTGGCACTGTGTATAAGTTAACATTAGCATGAAAGTATTTGGAAGAAAAACTGCATTAGGGTGAAGAGGCCATTCTCCTCAGGTGTTTATTTTCTTTCTCTTCACGGTCCCACACAGTCATTGCCTTGGCTATGGCAATGTGCATGACTGTCCCATATAATTTGATGGGGCCCTCATTAGCAACTCTCCTTATTCATTCATTCAAGTATCTTTGATGTCTTGAGTCAAACCTATGACACAGAGAATTTTATCTTTACAAAATGACATATTTCCTTGTAATCACCTTAAGCTTAGGGCATGTTTTAGGCCATTTAACATTAAAAATAACCAAAGGGGAAAATCAGGTTTTTTTTTTTGTTTTGTTTTGTTTTTTTTGTTTTGTTTTTTTTTTTTTTTGGCTTATGATGCAGGAAGTTGGGATGTCTAAGGATACACTGTCAGCCAGGGCCTTATGCTGTTTCATCTCACAGAGGAAAGTCAAAAGGCAACGTGATGAGGACCAGACACAAAGCAGGACAGACTGGACTGTGCTATAGGAACCTGGAGTATTCAACCCACTCCCTCAACAAGGCATTTATCCCTCTTAAAGCTTTACTGCTATTAAAGACCTTCCAATAGCCGAATAATGACAATCCTATTTCAGTCGGAGGTCTTGGGGGGAAGACCACATTCATAGCAGTAGAGGAGGAGAAATACAAAAAGGAACCGAGATAAATAGAAAACCAACGCTTCTCTCTCATGACACAGACAGAAATTAAGTGACAAGATCATACAAATAAAGAACCATTTGCTTCACAGAATCCTCTAAGAACCTAGAAAAGCCTGTTAGAGCCCAAGTCATGCTTGGGCCAATACAGTTGGGAAAATAGTAACATCTTTAAAAAAGAATTGTTTTAACGCATACAGAAACAGAAAGTATTTATGAGAGGTGATGCATGGCAAAGGGAAGGAGAACCTGGAATATATTGGTGGCAGAGAGCAGGGTTCTCAATAGAACCACTCAGACCAACTCTGAGGGTCCCATGCGTGATGCTGAGCCCCTAATGCTAAAAACTTGTCATTTATCAAACTTAGGTAAGCAGTAACAGCTACCTGAGATAACCCTGCAAAGCACAAGGTAGGTTCTCACAAATGGTTGGAGCCAGATTTGTATAATGAAGAGTAAGCAAAATTATAACTTTGTTATTATTCACTCAAGCATGTAGGAATATTATATATATATGTGCGTGTGTGTGTGTGTGTGTGTGTGTATGTATGTATATATACATATATATGGGGTGGAAGCAGCTCTCCCTTTCTTTCCTCCTCCTGTCCCCTCCCCTTTTATTCCTCTTGCCAAGGACCACGCCCACAGCCTAGCGGATAGCAAGCAAGCGTCTAACCACTGCTACAGAGGTGCATTTCAAGCCCAAAGTGTCTGATGTCCTCAACCTATATCGTCTGTACTTTGTTCCTCTTTCTCGTGTTATGCTTTTTATCTTTTCCTTCTTTCTTCTTTCTCTTCATCCATCTGTACTCCAATCCTTTTGCTTTCCCAGCTTCCTCTCTCTGTCTTTCATCCCTACCCCGACCCTCCTGCTCCTCTCCCTTCCCCTTCTCCTTCCTTCTACCAATATATTTCTAATTAGAATGCAGAATAAACTGGATAAACCAGATTCTAACCTCAGGGATATACTGTTTTTCACAGGCAGTACAAGAAAGAAAGAAGTATAAACTAGTCAGGAAGTGCTAAGTATCCGAGGAAAAATCCACCTAAAGTTTGGGGATTCTGGAAGTGGACAATCTCACTTGTACTTTTTAAAATGAGAGATTGCATTCCCAGGAGAAAGTCGAATTGTGTAAATATAACATTAGCTGACCGTGTTACAGACCGGACTGTAACAAGCTCCTCCCATCAGTTTTTTCATTTGATCCTCCCACCACCTCTCTGACTATTTTACCCTAAAACGTAGCCTCTTGGAGATAAAAGGTTATCTGGCACCGTTCATCCGGGCTTCAAAAGGACAAGGCATAACAGGCACATTTGGAATGGAAGTAAAGAACATTCCAGTAACTCAGATCCAGAAAATTAAGGCCGTAAATAAATAATTCTACTAACACACTGGGATTCCATTTAGTTCTTTTCTTAGAATGAGTTGAAAAAAAAAAAAAGCTAAGCAGGAAGTGTATATAAATACACGTATAGACCCCATTCTTGGAACTACGAGGTCTTCAGGCCGCTCCATGTTTCGGGCTCATGATTCTAATAGAGTGAGTTTTCAATCTCATTCCTATGACTGCCTGCCGTTATCCCAATCTTTCCAAACCATAATTCCCTCATCTCCACAAAGTGCACAATTCTGTCTTTTTCCAGGATTACTGTAAAGACGGAGATGAAGTCTAAGACACATCCGTCACACAACAGAAACTCAACTAATGAGAACTGACAAAACTGCTCGCTGCTTCAAGGTTTGTTGTGAAGCCTGAATAAATCACCCAGAAGCGCAGTGGACAGCTCTTAGGCCTTGCTAAATGCTGCCTCCCCTTCTCAGCTGGTAGACATTGTCAAGGAAGCAGGTAGAGACTCTCAGAGCAGCTGCGGCTTGCAGCATCTGGAGCTCCTTGAGGCATTTGAAGTCTCCTGAAGTCCCGAGGCTTCATCCAGATGTCCACTGGAGACTGCTGGAGCAGAAGCCCCTGGAGCCTCCAGGCTCCTCCTCCCTTGAGAGACTCCTTGCATTCCACACGACTTGACTTCTACTCTGCAAAGTTGACCATATTCAGCAAGGTTCTTTTTATTCTTTATTTACATTAATTTCTTTAATCTATTTAAGCTGGGGACGAACAAAGCTGAGGGATGTCCTTTTGTACTTCAGTATACTTGAAGTGAGGGTGGGATAAAAATGAATATCTCTAGCCTTAACTTGGCATGTGCTTCTCTTATTCTGTATATTTTAACCAGGGGCTGCTGGGTTCAAGGAAGGCTGCTTGTTATCTTGTTGCAGAAAAGGGGAAAAGAGAAAAGTCATCAGGAGCCCTTTTAGAGCATCCTTTAGTTTGTTGTTTTATTTAATTCTCACGGGAACTCCCTGGATAGATAGGCAGTTTTAATTAGCTTCTTTAAAGCCATTTAGTCAGGAGAGAGAGTCAGAATTTAAAAACAAGTCCTTTGTAGTCTGAGTACTCAGGCAAAAACCACAATAAAGTGTCACCTCTAAATTGCCTGATTTTACAAATGAAGAAACTGAGTCCAAGACAAAGTACATATTCAAGGTTATACCACGGAGCTGGCCACAGAACTGACAGTTGTCAGGATATTAGCTCTCTAATCCAAAGCCATTTATTTTCATGTCTGCCTATCTTTTTAACTTTGTAGCTATTACTTTGTCCATATGGTGTGCAGGGTAGTCTAAGATTCAGTGAAATATCTGATAGTTAGAATTCGGGGACCCTGGCCTTAGCATGACCAAAGTCTGAAGAAGAAAATATGAACACATCAATCACCTAAATGGGGTGACGAAGATGTCAAGCACTGGGTGCCCTAGCGAATATGTCAAGCAGCACTGTATGACACATATCGAAAGACAGCAGAATGGCTGTAAGGAGCATGACCGGGAGCTACAATGTGTTACAGGATCAGATAGTGGGCTGGAAAAGAACTGGTTTGCACCTGGGTTGTGAGCACACGTAGAAAATGGATGCAATAGTTCTGGAGGAGACAGAGAGAACTAGAGTGTTCCAGGGACCAAGAAGCCCAGCAAACACATGGAGCAGGGCATCAAGGTGAGGACAAAACCTCGCTTCCATCACAAGATCAGAAGAAATACCTTGAGACAATTAAGCAAAGTGTTACTTTAAATTTTTTTAAAAATACAATTGTGTTATTTCCACCTTTATTTGTTTCCCTTTATTCTTCTTCGTGCTTCTTTTGATTGGTTCCTCTCAAATTTGATGTTTGGTGGTTATTGTTATATATATTTATAAATACATAAATACAATCTGCCTAGTTAATTTGGTATTGCTTTCGGTGGAAGATTTCAGGGCTGACCTCTTGGTATTGGAAGACTGAGGAGGGGGCTTGTAGTGGTAGTTCACTTGTATTTTAGTAAATAAAGCTTGCCTGACTATCAGAGAGTGAAACAGCCAACCTGGTCAGCCTTACAGACCAGGCAGTGGTGATACAGGCTTTTAATCCCAGTAGCCACACTAGTTTGCCATGGAAACCAGGTGATAGTGGTGCACACCTTTAATCCCAACACTAGAAAGAAATATAAGACAGGATGAGAAAGCTCTCAGGTTCCAACTCATTCTGAGGATTCCTGGAGGCAGGATAGACGTTTCAGCCAGTGGTTGGCTGCTTTGCTTTTCTGATCTTCAGATAGAATCCCAATATTTATCTCTGGGTTTTTATTAATTGTGCTACCGGGGCTCATCCCTGGAGCTTACTAATTCTCACCTTCTCAGAATTTCTTGGCTGACTGTGGTTCTCTGTCTAGGGGTGGAGTCCAATGAGATTTTTTTTCCCCTTCCACATTAGGAAATCTAGTCTTTGGGAGTTGTCCATGTTCAGATGCTGTTTGAGTAGACATACTGTTAGGGTTCCTACCATTTGTAGGAGAAATAAGCTGAAGTTTTACAGTGTTCTTTGCTATGTAGAGAACCTAGGGACATCGTGGAAATGAGAGGAAGAAAAGGGAAAGCAGTGTAATTTCTCTAAAGACAGAAGGTAGTAGTTTCAAGTTAGAACAAAAGCAAGAGGGCGGTGAGCACAAAAATAAATGTATTCCAGACGCGAAAACACACTCAAAGGAAGCAAGAATTCCCATTTTGATTTCTGAATATCTTTATAATCAGTGCCTAGAACAATGATTTATATATCGCAGATGCTGATGAATATTGGCTGAAGGAACGAAAGTCTGAGAAAATGAAAGAAACCCAAAGTGTATTATCAAGAAACACTTGAGTTTTGAATTAATCAGCTAGTTGTGTAGTTTACTGGGGATTTTAGAGAAGCTGAGGATTTGTGCATCAGTTGTTCGTGATAGTGTGAAGTCTGAGGCGCATCTTAGACACTCAAGTAGAAAGAGTAAGTAATTATCTAGCATATGAGGCTGATGTCCAGGATAGAACACCACATGGAAGCCATTGTCTCGTGGAGATTCTGTAAATCTATAGGCTTCTATTGCACTGGGAGCACAAAGGTAGGGACTGTGGGTAGAGAGGAGTAAGATGCTTGGCACGTTCTGTCTTTATAAGTGAAACAGAGGGAAAACTTAGAAGCTTAGGAGAGTTAGAAAGGGAGGTAGTGTAGACTTCCCAGACCCATGCTTTGGATCCTGTAAGATAAGAACTCCCATTTTTTGTAGTATGAATATTAATAGAGATAATAATCATAATAATGCTTATAATTTTGAGATTGTAGAAGATTCTAAGCAAGTACTCTACCGCTGAAATATGTCTCCACCCCTTACAATGTTGTAGCCCTTAGTCTACTTCCGAAACGTATTCTAGATCAGCAGTTATCAACATTCCTAATACTGTGACCCTTTAATACAGTTAGTTCCTCATGTTGTGGTGACCCCAACCATAAAAGTTATTTCAGTGCTACCTCATAACTGAAATTCTGCTACTGTTATTAATCCTAATTTAGGCATCTGATATGCAGGATAGCTAATATGTGACCCCCCCCAAAGGTACTGGGACACAAAGGTTGAGAACCACTGCTCTAGATGATGCAATCTCACAGACACGTGATGTGAATTAAGTTCACACCACGTATCTGTTGGGTTTGTACAGTGGCGCCATTCATTTCCCTATTAAGAAAATGAAGGTCCCAAGGATATACAGCTTTCCAAAGGTTATGTAGCAATTAGATAATGAAAAACGGGGTGTGAACCCAGTACATCTCTGTAGGGCCTACGTGCTTAGCCTTTATCCTATACAGAATGTGAAGATGGGAAAATGAGCAGACAAGTTAGTCTTCCAAAGATAGCTAATCCATGTGACAAAATCACGAGGAAATGCCAGAATATTGTGAGGCTAAGACGGGGAAGAGAACATAAGATTGAGTCGAGGAAAAATGTGAGATTCTTTATTTTTTTTTTGGTTCATTATTTTTAGATAGATGGGTAAAAGATAATTTATATATAGCGCTAGAGAAGATACCGTAAAGAAATCGAGATCAATGCTATGGATTAATTAAGATATATACTTCCCTGCTCCCATATCCACTCCTCCTCCATCCCAACTGTCCCATTCCCCCAAGTTCTCCCCATCCTTCCCTTCTCACTTCTCTCTCCCCATCTCCCCTTACCCCTATCCCACCCCCACCCCCAAGCTCTCCATTTTTGCCTGGAAATCTTGTCTACTTCCAATATCCAGGAGGATAACTACATGGTTTTTTTGTGGGGGGGGGGGTTCACCTTCCTATTTAGCTTCTCTAGGATCATGAATTATAGACTCAATGTCCTTCATTTATGGCTAGAATCCACTAATGAGTGAGTATATACCATATTCATCTTTTTGGGTCTGGGTTACCTCACTCAGGATAGTGTTCTCTATTTCTATCCATTTGCATGCAAAATTCAAGATGTCATTGATTTTACTGCTGAGTAGTACTCTAATGCGTATATATTCCACACTTTCTTTATCCATTCTTCCATTGAGGGGCATCTAGGTTGTTTCCAGGTTCTGGCTATTACAAATAATGCTGCTATGAACATAGTTGAACAAATGCTTTTGTAGTATGATAGGGCATCTTTTGGGTATATTCCCAGGAGTGGTATTGCTGGATCCTGGGGTAGGTTGATCTCGAATTTCCTGAGAAACCGCCACACTGATTTCCAAAGTGGTTGCACAAGTTTGCACTCCCACCAGCAATGAATGAATGTTCCCCTTATTCCACATCCTCTCCAGCAAAGGCTATCATTGGTGTTTTTAATTTTAACCATTCTGACAGGTGTAAGATGGTGTCTCAAAGTTGTTTTGATTTGCATTTCCCTGATCGCTAAGGAGGTTGAGCATGCCCTTAAGTGTCTTTTGGCCATTTGAACTTCTTCAGTTGAGAATTCTCTGTTCAGATCAGTGCCCCATTTTTTAATTGGATTAATTAGCATTTTGAAGTCTAGTTTCTTGAGTTCTTTATATATTTTGGAGATCAGACCTTTGTCTGTTGTGGGGTTGGTGAAGATCTTCTCCCAATCAGTAGGTTGCTTTTTTGTCTTAATGACAGTGTCCTTTGCTTTACAGAAGCTTCTCAGTTTTAGGAGGTCCCATTTATTCAATGTTGCCCTTATTGTCTGTGATACAGGGGTTATACATAGGAAGCGGTCTCCTGTTTAATAATACTTTTAAGTAGCTTATTAGATAATTGTTGTGTTCAGTGGTAATACCAGAAACCTAAGAAATACAAGATATATGTCTGTCTGTAGCATCCACAGAGACCACACATAGAAGAGAACCTCCTCCAAGGACAGTAGCTTCACAGATTCTTCCTAGGAAGGTTATTGTCCCTGGTGGCTTTGCTGGAAAGTTTGCTTCTCTGAGGCAGGATTGTTTTAAAAATAAAAGCATTGCTTAAGGCTCATCCTGCCAATCAAATATCCGAAGTGAATCATAAGCAGAAACAAAGGGTTTGAGTTTCTGATATGTTTATAGGACCCAGAACTCTTGTATAATGAGGCAATTTATTTAACTCTCTTCAGAATTGGATCTGGACATCCTGCAAAGGCCAGTGTCAGCCCGTGGAAACATAGCAATGAGCCTCTTTGCTCTGTGTCTTTGGTTTCTTTGTCACTAGGGAAATCTGCATGAACAATGGGTTTCTGATTATTCCCCTGTTTCTCGGGCTGGCTCATTTCGTTTCTTTCTTCAGAACTGAAACTCATCCTGTGACAGGCCAGCCAGCTTCCGGCATTGGTAATTAAAAATAAGCAAGGACTTGAAAGCGCTGGCTGCAATTAGAAGAATACCTCTGTGTTGGGGAATGAAGGAGTCAACCAGCCCTGTAATCTTGTTATATAAAGTGTGTCCAGGAAAACAGGGGAGAAGGTGATGAGGGCACGGGGGCACTGGGAGAAAAGAGGCTGGATCCTGAGGAGGATCATTAACTTGTGGACAGCAATGTAGACTGAGCAAGCTCTCTTCCATGGCTGGGTGGGGAAGGAGAAGAAAGGATGCTAGACCACAGACTTGTAGAGGGAAGGTGCCCTTGGAGCTGTCTATTTTAATGAGTTCCATTATTGGTTTGGTGAGAATGGTCCTGTCTCTCTCTGTCTCTCTCCCCGTTTGTGTTTGTCTCACATTGGTTCCTCATCTCGTATCCAGCAATGTGGGTCTTAAAGGCACACTCTTCTGGCTCTTGCTCACTGGCCAGCAATAACAGCTGAACATCTATTCACAGTCAAGCATTATGAGTGTCGAGCGGGGTACATGGGAATTTGGTTAGGAGGCAATGAAATGGAAGGTACAGCAAAATCACGATGGGGAGTCGTCAAGCACCTTGTCACGGCCCTGGGGGTACCAGCTACCCAGGAGGCGGGCACAGGAGGGTGGCTTGAGCCCAGGAGCTCAAGGATGGTTTGGACAACCAAGTGAGAAAGGGTAGAATGTTCAAAGGTCAGAATGGCTGTAACCCTAGTACTCAAGAGACTGAAGTAGGAAGGTCACAGGTTCAGGGCCAGAAGGCTACATAGAGAGTTTTAGGCCAGCCTGTGCTATCTCTTCAAGTCTTCATCTAGAAAAACCCAAACAAACGAAGAATCGTATCAATCCAATAATGGACTCCTCTGATTTAATGTTTTGTCATTTTTTTGAACCCCATTCATTCTTTACCGAGCTCTCTGAACACTGTTTCTCAGAGGCTCCCCTTGAAATTCCATTTACCCCCTGTGACTGCATTTAATTACAATTATGCACATGTTATCAATCTTATACATTATTTCTGACATATCTGAAATGTTTTGCCAAGTTTGTTCAGCTAAAGGATGGAGTTTCACATGTACTGCACTTTTGCCAAGTCCTTTACACAACAAATACATGCATATATAAGTTTGTATATTATATACTATATATTAGAATTTTAAACATAGGGGGATGGATAGAGAACCTTTTCTGAGCATCTAGGAAACATACATGTAGTTAAAAGCATGTACATATACACGTATGTGACATGCACATGAATTTTTATCTTTAACTTTTCTTTTTATTAAGGCAGTGAAGTTAGATGTGGCCATACCAGAATCACTCCAGGGTCCTTGTGGTTGTGAAGCTCATGATCTTTTTGTTTGTTTGTTTATTTTTCAAGACAGGATTTCTCTGTCGCTTTGGAGCCTGTCCTGGAACTAGCTCTTGTAGATCAGGCTGGCCTCGAACTCATAGAGATCCACCTGCCTCTGCTTCTTAAGTGCTGGGATAAAGTTGTGTGGCTCCACTGCCCAGCTGAAGCTCATGATCTGATCCGCAGAGCATGAGGCTGTGAGGTCTGACGCTTGGCTAATCAACCCACAGTGAGATGGCAAGAAAGGTCTGCGAGTGTCCGCATTTCCTGAGCTGCTCCTTTTCTGGGAGCATGCCATTCAGAGGCTAGGCCTGGGAAAGAGAGGTAGCCTGCCTTTGTATCTTAAGTGCACTGACATCTCCCTCCAACATACTTGTTCAGCTCTGAAAGCCATAAGAAAACTATTGGTAGTTGGCTGCATTTAACAGAATTGCACACCTCAGGATGAGAGGAGGGAATGGGAAAGAGATGCTTCGAGGTCAAAAGCAAAATGATGGCAAAGCCTAGCCAGGGGGCCACGAAGAGAAATGAACCATGCAGCCCTCTGTCAAACAGCAAGGAGATTAAGTCCTGGAGCATGAAATGCCTGCTTAGATTAAATGTGCTGCTATTGGAAGAATTAGAAACTGTTAAGTTTGCATTCATATTGTGATTTATATACCAGTACTCCCATGAGTCAACACAGTCCTGCCCAATAAGCTTGCAAAATGAACATAGCAAATATTGTCTAAACTAGAAGATCTAGAAGGATGTAGAAAATCTCGTAGGGTAGGAGCTAATATGGAAAGGGCTGTGGTTGTAGAAAAATGGGCTAATCATCTGGAGAAGGGAAGAAGCAGGAAAGACAGCCTAGTGTTATTACAGGGTTAGAAGAGGTGGCATACCTCTGAAGGCCTGGAAGTCTCTGTCTGAGCAGTGGCCTTTCAGTAGTGGAGCAGTCAAGAAGCTTCCATTTCACCAGCAGAAAAACACCGAGCCAAATAGGTTGGGGTGATTTGGGGGTGATTTATTTTCAAGCCACACAGGGCTCGTGGAATCAGCCACCCGCACCGCCGGTGACATTTTCCAGGATGGAAGCTGCTTTCCTCTGTGCAGTTAGCAATATTGACCTTCAGATTGCAGAGGGTCAGACAATCATTTCCGAGAAGAAGAAAATGAAATGCAAACAAATACATAGCCGATAGACGCTTTGGCTCGAGACAACTTTATTTACTATCAGATGTTCTTGCCTCAAGCCCTGGCCTCAATATTGTTATAAGCACGTCACCGAAGGTCGTTGAGGCTCTTAGTTGCCTCATCGATCAAATCTGTCAATAAATACATGTGTACACATGGACACATAATTAATGTTAGGAGAGGGGGGGACACCGAGAGTTGTTGCCAGCAGACAGGTAGGGAAGGCAAAGTGGGTGTGTGGTGACAGAAAGAAACTCTCTGTGGGTTACGTGCACTATCCCACTTATTTTCATCCTTTTCTGGAGATCTGCTCTCAGGCCCAGCCTAGGCAATCTTCCCCAACCTTCTGTACGCCCGCCTCGGCTAAAAGGCTTCGTCATCCCTCTCCGGGATGTGTTCATCTAGGAAGAAATATTTTGTCTAGCTTCTCCCTATAGTCTCTCTGTTTTTTAACACAGTCTCATTTAGACCTAGTCATTTGACAATGTTTTTATTATGAATTGTGTGTGCATTGTGCGGCATGCGTGTGCGTGTATGTATATGTGTGTGTGTGTGCATGTGTATGTGTGTTTCTGTGTGGCTCTAGAGGGTCGGAACGCACGGACTCTGTTCATTCTAGCCCCCGGTGTTCTTTTGCGGATTCTCCTCGATAGGCCTGGATGAATTAATTCTCTTTAATAACAATCCTTTGAAAATCAACCCTTAGGGGAGAGGCATGAGTGAAAGCCTGGCCCATCCTGGACTTTCCCAGGGACAGAAACGTGGTTGAAACAGCAGAAACAAATGCAGGCTTCATGCTGTCTCTGACTGAGGACTGAGTGGAACTAGGACCTGTGGGATTGTGCATCAATCACACAGGATGCTGGCTTGGTCTGTCAGCTCTTGACAGCTGGGTTTGCCTTGACCAGAAGTGAAACTAAAATTAGCACAACTGGACTACACAGATTCCTGATAAATCTCAAGTGGAGTTCTTTAAAAACCGAGGAGTGATTCGAGTAATTGTCATGATGCCTCACGGGGGGGATGCATCTTAACTCCTGAAGTCAACTCAATAAAGGATCAACTTAAAGAAGGGTACCCTGCTGGTTCCAGGACGGTCCTCCATGCTGGCTTTCAGCTGGCCTTCCCGAGAGCTGCAGCATCACAAGCTGTGGGCTATACTTGTTCCTCTGTTTCTCATTCTCTGTCCATTTCCCTAGTGCACATTTCTGTAACCTAGAAAACTAGTGATTGATGGAATGAGCAGGATGGAGCCTATCTCCAGTGGACTGACAGAGTGAGGCAGGTGGAGCCTATCCTCCAGTGACTGACAGAGTGAGCGGGTGGAGCCTATCCTCCAGTGATTGACAGAGGTGAGCAGGGTGGAGCCTATCCTCCAGTGATTGACAGAGTGAGCAGGATGGAGCCTATCCTCCAGTGACTGAGATACAGACGTGAGCAGGATGGAGCCTATCCTCCAGTTAACTGGAACTGCCCGGTGTTGGGGCCTGTTCCTGCAGACCAACTCACCTTTCCTCTGGACATGGCATCCTATAGACAAAAGGATAAGGAAGACCAAGGGAAGGCAAGGCATCCGTTCGAAAGCCCAAGCCTGTCTCCGTCGCATGGATTCTGACAAGTTCTCTAGGCCAAAGTTGATTTGATTTGTGTTTGGTTTGTGTGCGTATGTAACTGAGATTGGAGGCAGGAGAGATGGGACATGCAGACTGGAAGGAATGAAAAGGTGATTCAATGATTCAGGCTTGAAAAACCCAGAGGCCACCATCCTATTTTGCATTTCCTTGAAACATTCCTTTTGAACAGCTCTCCCAATACATCCTGATTGAGCCCACATCCAAGAATGTGTTAAGGTGACCTCTTCATATTGCTGCCAATCGAGAGATGCCATCTACCCTCTGTCACTCCTTGAGGTTCACTGCGTGTTTTGTTCTTTTTGCTCCATGAAGCTTGATCTGTCTCTTGTCCACCAATTAAACACTTGTTATGTGACATGACTTTGGTTTCTTTCAAAGGTCAACTTCAAGCCCTCATAATGTGTGTGATCTGCTCTACAAATCAGCCTCCCCAGCCTGGTGAATTCTCAATGGTCAGGTTTTGTGGTTACCAGGAGCAAGTAGGAAGGCCAGGACAGTCACAGCGGCTTTGTGACAGGGCCACTGTGGTTTGACTATGGCAGCTTCTCACCCCACAGAGCTGTTTGTTTCATTTCCTGGGACTTCCTTGGCCACCCGACTGCCGGTCATGATGAGAACAATCTTATTGCTTTTGACTTGTTAAGGGCTGTTGTAAGACTTTGTTTTACACTCAGGGGATACACCACTAGCTTCTTGCTGTATTCTTGTTTTGTTTCAAAGTTTCCTCTATTATCCTATTTCCTCCCCCCCAACTATCGGTGCAGACTATAAGCAGCTGTTCTATTTATAGGTGTCTGAGCTTCCGTTTTTCTATGAGACAAAAAAAAAAATGTACCATGTTAAGTTAGATATCTTCATACCTTTTCATTATACTTGGACTCCTGTGCTCACATAATATTCCAAACCTGACAAAAGCTGTTGTTTTAAGAATATAGAGGAGAGGGTGATTGGAGAAGTTAGCGCAGTAAACACACTCATCTTAATGAACCACATTGCATTGCAAGGCTAGCGGGGGAAAGTTTATTTGATTGTCAGTCAGACATAGCAGCACAGCCCTGCAGTCTTGGTGCCCATAGGATCATGAGTTCAAATTTAGCCTGAGATATACAAGGAGGCTCTGTCTCAACCCAAGATAAAACCAATCACAAAAGCTATAGAAAGAACAAAGCATTTGGGCTTCTTAAGTACTTCATAAATTCTAGGTGAATAAATGGTAAAGAAAAATATTAAAATATGGAGTCATCTCATGGAATGACTACATACATTCCTAAACTCGCTTGATAATTTATTGACTTACTTTTTGCTTATTATTGTATATATTCAACAATAATCTATGAGATTTACACTCTGGGTTCAATACTTTTCCATGGTTAAAACCATTAGCAATAGTAACAACTTTCAAATTATGTGATGCGAAATCCAGCAATACCTTGTGTAGATCGGTCAAGCTTGAGTTTTGTGTAGTATAAAGAAGAAAGAATGGTGTCCTGCTTTGCTTCTCCACTGCCGTGACCAAACACTGACATTAACAACTGGGGGTGGAGCAGGTGTATTTGGTCTATGCATCCCCACTCAGGGTCCTTCACTGAGGGAAGTCAGAGCAGGACCTCAGGCAGAGCCAGAGGCAGGACCCATGGAACAGGCTGCTTGCTCCTGATGGTCTGCTCATCATGCTCTTCCTACCACCCAGGGACCGTATGCCTAGGGGTGGCCCCATCCAGAGTTGTATGGACTCTCCTCTATCTATCATTAAACAATAAATGTCCACCGACTTTCGTGCAGGCCAGTCTGATGAAGGCGATTCTTTGGTCAGCATTGACACTTATCTGGTAACTCCAGAGCATGTGGTGAAGATGGTAGTAAGCTCAGTGCAGTTACCCCAGTTATGGGAAGAGATGTGTATCTTGGGACCTTAGAATCCTCACATGGCAAATGACAATACCTGAGGGCTGACCATTAGATCAAAACAGAGGAACGTTGAGTTAGGCCTACCCCACCCCACTGCAAATTTAGTGTTACATAACACGATGGCAGGAAAGACTCTATCAAATGCTAAGCTGTACTTAGGAACAGCAGGATTGCAGAATGCAGTACGCAGTACTCCTCTGCATTGAAAACAGTTTTTATCTGTTACTTTTGTTATAACTCTACTTTAAACATCGTTCTTTGAACTGTGATATTTGATAACTGGAACCAGTATCATCTATCCAGGGACCACAGAGGTCATATCAGCAGGTGCTAGGTCAGACATAGGACTTTTCTTTACAAGAGTAACCATGTTGGTCCATAAGAGAGGCAAGGCATTTTAATTCATAGAGGATACAGAATGTATACCAAGTCAATACTATAAATATATTTGAAAAGATATGCTCCAAGAAAGGTGATAAGAGGTGTCCTTAGAGATGACAGAAGGTGACAAGGGATGGGGATGGAGCGGATGGCTCAGTGGTGAAGAGCTTAGTATCCCCTTACAGATGACTCGGGTTTGATTCCCTGAACACACACATGGCAACCCCACAACCATCTATAGCCCCAGTTTTAGGGAATCCAACACCCTTTCCAGCCTTCATGGGCACCAGCACTCACATGGTGTAGTTGTAAAAATACATGCAGGCAAAAATCCTCATATGTTTAAGAAGAAAATGAATATTTTTTAGTTGGAAGAAATAGAATAGAATCTGAATGAAAACAATGCCCACAAAACAATAGTTCATAGTGGAGTTTAAAGGGTATTGCATTAGTCAGCTTTGCTACTGTGAAAATTTTCTTGTTTTGTTAAATAAGCTTCTGAAGATAGAAGGTTCCTTGGGCTCGTAGGCTTCCCGTTCTCTCCTGTTACCTTGGGCCTGAAATGACATCTTATGGCAGAAAGCATAGGGTAAAGGATGCCATTCCTGTCTCTTAGTCAATACCAAATAAGACAAGGAGAGCCGGGGGCTCCTGGTCCCTGGAAAGGCTTGTTCTGATTTCTGGAAGACCCTCACAAAGACCCCATGTCTTAAAAGTTCTACCATCTCCCAATAGCATAGGGATGTGGAGCAAGCCTTTAACCCAAGAATCCCCAGGGAACATTCTAAATCCAAATGGCAATGACAAGGTTCAGTAAACTTAGAGGAAGGCGGTGTCAGCATTGACTTCACAGGTGTGTGTGTGTGTGTGTGTGGAGTATGATCTCAAGAAAATGGAAGGTGTTAACCAAGGACGGAAAACCATATACCTCCTGTGAACAGTGCATAGCCAGCCATGGACTAAGTTACAGGAATAGCCTCCTTCTAGCCATTAAGTGTGAGATGCCGTGATAGCCACTGTCTATCTTATGTGTGCACTCCTGTGTCCTTTTGCTTGAAACATTTATAGAATGGCATGCTTCGTTTTAATAAATGGCACATGTACATACGTGACGTCCTCCCACTAATATTGTGTCATTGGTCCTTCCGAAGCGTCCTTGACCTCTTCAGGTTACATTGCTGGCTTCCTTAAGCATTAAATTGCTAGAGAACCACTCGTTGGGGTTAAATGATTTATCAGGATCAATAGCTCTGACTGGGTAGATGCAGTGCCTTCTCCATCTTGAAAGGTCAGGCTCTGTCAACCAGCAGGAAATATTCCAAATTCTAATAATGCCTGTCGGGAGACAGCAAGATGTGAGTGCACGGTCCAAGGGCCATCTTGAAGGTCCCCATGGCCGTGTTTGAACTCACCACTAGATGGCGCTAGGATTTCAAAATGGATTATTCTGGGTAGGGATGGGAAGTACTGTCGGGGCCATCTCCAGGCCCTTCTGGTCAGTGTGTACATTATGCATGCAGACTAGACTCCCCTTGTGTTCCTCATTTTACATTCTGTCAGTGTTTCTTATGAAAAATGGGCCGAGTAATAGAGGTTATTTAGTGTTCTTGTAAGGATCATATTCAATAATGGATAGTTCGGGTATTCTGTAAAACTATAAACATATGGACTAGATATTACTGTGTCTAATTGTTACCAATAATGTAAGTCAAATGAGCATAGAGTTATGAGAAGGAAGGTAGCTTCTTGGGTGAGCTTCATAGGGAAAGTCAGAAGACGATGATAAATATACCAGTATTGAATTACTCCCTAATTATCCATGTCAAAACCCCAATGAAAAGAATAAAGGCAATAGAACATGGGGAAAAACCAAAACCAAAGAGAGAGAGAGGGGAAGGAGTCTATGAAACATAATCTAAGTATCCCATTATTATCGAATCATGTGTCTTTATCTCATGTGGTCTTAATTCTAGGTAAACTATTGATCCTCAGCAATTACCAGGCAAAGACCAAAATAAAGTTCATTATTTATTTGCAGTACTGCATACTGAAAACATCATGCATTGTTCTAACTTCTGAATTCACTATGTGCATTTTAAGTGGTAACTTCCCACTAAGCTCTTATATGAGGAAAGCCGTTCTGTATTTTACTAGATTGTAAGGATTAACTAACCTGTTATGTATTTTCATTAGCTACCAAAAACAATTAGAATACATTCCACCCTAATAGAAACGCTCATCATGGCACACACAGATGCTTCCCCTTTCCAGAGGCCTCTCCTTCTGTCTTAGACAGTTTGGTGTTTATTTTGCCTCAGCTCTTTATTGAAATGGGTAAAAAAAAAATGAATAAGTAAGATCTGATAACATATTTCCAATGTCCTGAGCTACATCGATTTGTAAATCCAGCCTCAACTCTCTGTGCATGGTTCAAACATTTTGCTTTCTGTACAGTAGTCTACAGGAAGGGAAAGAAAAAAATACTCATAGCCTGAGTCAGAGACCATTGTTGATAAATAGGTAAAATCTACTGCCATATTGGGTATTTCACCTGTTGTTGGTTCGCAATTCAAGTTCATGGTGATGGAGAAGTCAAGACGGCAAGAAGGTTAAGGCAGCTGGTCCCGTGGCATTCACAGCAAGGAAAGAGATGAAACGCTGCAGGCCAGTGAATGCTCCCCTCTTTTCATCCAGTCCAAGATTCCAGTCCACAGAAGGACACCGCCCCAATTTATGATGGGTCTTCCTACCTTAATTAATCGAAGCTCATATCTAACCATGCTCTCACACGCGTGCCCAGAGGTTTTGTTTCCACGGTGACTCTAAACCCCAGCAAGCTTAAGTCTCACAGTTCCTACATCATTTTACACGGGGCATTCTCTAATTTAGGGCAGAGGTGAGTTCACCAGCATTTTCACTGTTAGGACAAGATTCCCAAAAAGACTCAGAAAGTGTCTGAAGCTAGAGATCTGTAAACTCTTAGGTAAAGGAGCTGATCTAAGGCTTGGTAAGGATTTGAAATGGTGGGAAGTGGTGAGAACCTGTTCCGTTTTGAGGACTAGCTGTTCCTCGGCCATTAGTGAAAGGGTTTTGTTGAAATGGTTGTAGTTGTAGTGTGAAGCGGCGGGCTGTGTCCCGCCACCCGGCTAGCTTTGCCCAAAATAATTACACGGAAACTGTATTCTTTTAAAACACTGCCTGGCCCATAGTTCAGCCTCTTATTGGTTAACTCTCTCATCTTGCCTTTATCCCATAATTTTAGTAATCTGTGGTAGCACCACGAGTTGTGGCTTACCAGGAGAGATCTTAACCTGCGTCCATCTCGGAGAGGAGCAGCATGGAGTCTCCTCTGGCGAATCCCTGAAGCGTCTCCCCCACTCTACTTCCTTGTTCCCACAATTCCTGTTCTGTCTACTCCACCTACCTAACTCTCTGTCTCTTAAAGGGCCAAGGCAGTTTTCTTTATTAATTAACCAAGAAAGAAACATAGACAGATAACTCTCCTCCATCAAATTGGTCCTTGAAAGTTTCTCCCAAGGCTTCGACAGAAGGTCAGAGAATCCCCCACTGCCTTCCTACCCTATGCAGAACTGTTGATGAGATTCAGGCTTGGTTAGGTACCCGCTCACAACTGCGAAGTCTGCGATGTGCAGCATTTTGCTATAGAATTACGTACTGATCCTTAACCATTCTCAGGCCATTCCTGGGGCTCCTGATATGATCAAGACAATTGCAGCAGGACTCTAGAAAACCTTTTTCTTCTAAATGTACCTGGTTTGCTTGTTTGCTTTTCTGAGACAAGTTCTGGCAGCCCTGGAATTCACTATGCAGCCCAGACTGGACTGGAACTAACAGAGGTCCAGATGCCTCTGCCTCCCTCCAGGTGGATGGGTTTAAACGGTGTGTTCTACCCCACCCAGCTTCTGGATCTGCATTTTTATGAAATTCAACTGTATTTCGTGTTGACCATTCAAATCTGTTCCCTTAGAAAAATGGTTGCCAACTTGTCCCTCCCCAGGTTGTTCCTCAGCGTCAAGATTAATTTCATATTTTCTCTAGTCTACTTTTCACTTTTCTATAAACTTATTTTAATTTTCTTTTAGGTCTTATTTTTGTTTTTAAAAGTGCTGGGGAAATGTTAATTTGGGTAAGCAGATTAAATGCTTCAGAAGAGATGATCATTTATTTATTCAACAGTGTCCTTTAGATATTTGAAATAATTATGCAAATCTCTGTAGCCTGTCAGCCTCGTGTTAAGGGACCTTTACTCATCAATTTCCCCAAAATGTGGCAGAGTTTTGAGATAAAACATCCAGGCAATCTCAGACCACTCATTACTCTCTGAATGCATTTCTCTTGGTCTCTATTTAATGTATGTAGTTTTGTTTTTATTTGCTTGTTGACTAATTTATTCTTTGACACTTTCAAACATCCATGTACTGTGTTCTTGTCCCGTCCATCTCTCAGTCTTCCTTCTCTTTCTCTACACCTCCCATGAAGGCGTAAGTCACAAAACAATCCCACAGCAGTTTGGAATTAGATTAATAAAAGGGTTATTTATTTAAAGGGAAAACTTACAGATCACCGTCCTAGACAACAGCCCTCTGCATGACCAGGAAAAGGAGTCTAGTAGCCAGAAGTGGAGCCAGAAGCCAGAGGAGAGCGATTACAGGGCTCCTGTCTTTTGTTTTAGTTTCAGGTTTTGCTTTTGTCTCCCAGGGTTTATGCTGGGCCAGGCTTCTGGGATGTGTTGACTGTTATGCATGCGATAATGTATTTAAGTTGTAGGACCCTGTCTCACTTAGGGTTTCTATTGTTGCAAAGAGACCCCGTGACTACGGTTAGCTCTCATAAAGGGAAATATTTACTGAGTGGCCTTACAGTTTCAGAAGTTCAGTCCATTTTCTTCATTGTGGGAACATGGTAGCATTACAGGCAAAACAATGGTGGAGAAGGAACTGAGAGGGGAGAAGGAGTTACATCTTCATCCTGCAGGCAACAGGAAATAGTCTGACACACTGGACTTGGCTTGAGCAGATATGAGACCACAAAGCCCACCCCAACAGTGACAACTTCCTTCACACAAGGCCATCCCTACTTCAACAAGGCCACAAATTCTAAGAGGCCCACTCCCCTTTTGGGGGCCATTTTTTTCAAACCACCACAGAAACCTAGATGTAACCAAGGATACCCCACAGATTTGTCTCCTGTGTGTTCATTCGCATTCATTTAACAAATCAGTATTTGCATCTACTGCGTTGCTGGGAACATTCAAATGACCAGACCTCCTCCTTGGAGTTAGAAGCTTGAGAAAGGGGCTGGGACTCATCGAGTAGAAAATCTACACGTAATGAAAACTAGCTGAAGCTACTTTAGAGTATAAAATAGTTGGAAGACAAAATTCACCTTCTGGACGTCACTTTAAAACTGAGACTGGGAGTTGGAAAATAACAATTCAGACAAATGAAGAGAAACGGAGGGAATAGAAAGAAAATCGCCCTGTGGAATATGGGAAACAAATGAGGAGAAGGATTAGGTGATGTCCTGGGTGGTGATGATGATGATGATGATGATGATGATGATGATGATCATGGATGTCATTCTCAGGGAAGGGAATCCCAACCCTATAATGGAACCTCCCCTACACATACACACACAAACACACAAAGGCCGATGTGAAGGGTGATCAGCAAACTGAAGGAAGAGCATGACCAAAGGCAGGAATCAGTGGGTGGCATGTTGGGAAAGGACCCCCATGCAAGAGAACACATAGCTCATTCAAAAGGACACCCACAAGGCAGCAACAACTGCAGCATCTGCTCCGTCTCAGCCCCTCTTGCACTGGGCCCTGTGCCTATAGTAAACACGAGCAGGCTGTGCACTGCATCTCCTCAGCAACTGTTCTTCTTTGTCTTCTCTGTTCTTTATGTTGAGTAATTGCTGGATCACACAAAACAAGTTAACCTCCCACGCCTTGAAATTAACCTTCATCTGAATGTGTCCCTGGGTATGCGGTCCATGTTCGGATTCTTTCTGCCTCGCCAAGTTCAGCTACACACAGTTAACTCCTCTAATTTTGTCTCACCCAGTTAGTCCCATTTTCTTAATCATTTTTGTTCCTCCTCTCGCAATTCCCTTGAAAATTGCTTTATCTCATGGTCAATTTATCACATAGCCACTTAGTTTTTTACCAGGCACATAAACTCCTCAGTGAAAACAGCACCAAGGAGCACATTTGCATTCTCTCCCGTCCAACTCGGCAGAGTATGTTGCTCAGTCTTGCCTCACGGATGACTTCCGATGTGTACCTCAAAAACTGGGGTGAAATGAGCAGGCTGTGTGTTAGCGTTCATGCCATCTTGTCTGTCCAATTTGGGGGGCATAAAGGGACAGTTGCAGGAAATACTCCCTCCACCATCAGACAGGCCTGTCTGATGTTCAGTAACTTAAAGTTAACAAAGGCTCTGTACTTGAAGTAACAAAATAGAAATTGATAATTTTATAAAAATTTCTAAGAGAATTGTGCATGACTCATGCCTACAATCCCAGCATTTAGGAAACTCAAGCAAACTGATAACCCTAAGCTCTTGGACACTCTGTGCTACAAAACTGAGTCTCTGTTTTAAAAATCAATCGGTAAATAAATAAATAACATCATCAATAATAATTATAAAATTAAACCACGAAAGGCTAACTAGTGGAGACAGTACTTTTCAACATTTTCAGAGAAACAGGGACTTTGTAAGACTTGATACAGCAGAAGAAAAATCACAGAGGGAAGCAAGATTGGTATCTTCACCTGGATAACGATTAAAAACTTTATGTGCCATAGAATGCAACTGAAATAAAAAAGAAGCACTTGGTTCAGAAAAGTATTTGCCCTAATATACCCAAGAATGTTGCAAAATATTAAACAGGATGAGATGGGGTAATTTATGTGAAAATAGGGACTCACTTGCCAAAGCGGACAGGGCCTGTGCGGCGCAGAAACAAGGCTGCAGAGGTTACTGGGTAACGCGGGTCTTTGTTTTTGCAACAGCATGATTCTGAGGCACTTTATCGTCCCTGAGTCCATGGATTTGGGATAACCAAGGCCTTCAGATCTCTCTGATCTGTGCTGCCCTTCTCTGCCATACTTATCAAAAAGCTGGGAGAATTCCATTTGTCTTGAAGGCCGTCTTTATCCTGTTCCACAGCCAGGTGAGTCCTTCACGGTAGACTGACTTATTCTTTGTGTGCTACCAGCCAAGGAACTTCTGGGAGCGTTTTGGTGTGTCACCGTGTCTGCAAGGCTTTTGCCATCTTTACCCTCCTTAACTTTCCCTCCTCCAGCAACAGGGGTTTTCCTAACTCACAAGGAGTCTTGTCACTCGCTTCTCTACAGCCTCAGAGCCTTCTGTCACTCAGTTAAGAGTGCCTATTTTTGAACAAAGGAGGCCCCCCCCCCTTCCGATGCTAATTCTTACACTAACTTTGGAAAGGATTAAATTTTCTTAATTTAATTATGAATGTACTCCAAATCCTCACAAAAGTCTTACAAGGATGTTTGTTCTCACATTTGGTGGAGGAAGAAGTGGAGACAGTGAGATGAAGCCTCTCCTGAAAATTGTACAATGGATGACTGTGTGGCATTAGTCATGCTCAAATCAGGATATATGTCAATGAACTATGAACTAGAGAAAACGCTCACTACCCAAATGATCTGAGTGATAAATTCTTATCAAAGCTAGCAGAAATGATTTAAGTGTTGGCTTCTATCCGTGCAATGCCACTGCCCACCTTACGCAAACAATCAGGATAGCAAGAATAAATTTAGCATCTGGTGCACACGGAGTGGTGGTGGTGAGCTTGACATCAGTGTGTGCCATCTGTGGCTACCCGTCCCACGACAGTCAGGGAAAATATCCATTCTGTGAGTGAGACACAGAAATAGCATGAGTAAGACAACCTTCTTGTGTGTTGGTCTGGGAGGCCTGCAGGGCACCAACTCTTACAGACTGGTCATTGATACAGTAGGCATATATCCACTGACATATACCCCGAGCCCACATTTTGTTTGTTGATATAAAGCCATATTGCCCACCAGAAAAACTGCACCACTTAAAAGCAGGACTTTAAAAGCAAGGTTTAAAGTATTAAACTCTTGGCACCCTGCCCTTGTCAGTTTTGACTACCTTCATAATGGAATGCTTTTTTTTATTTGTCTGCCTGAGTATTAGGTTGGTTTTATATGAGGCAATAATACATATTTATCATATTTGAATAGCCAATTAACTTTTTAATACTTGTACACACTTGGCCAAAATAAACTGTGTAGGGTCTGAAACAGATGCAAATATTTTAAATTGTGACAGGTTCTGTGTTCTCTACAATGTATCTGAGGGGGTTGGGAAGGGACACTAGTCTCAGATGGATAGAATCTTGGGTTTGCTTTCTGTCCCTCAATCACTGTATGTTGAAATATATAACTGCATTTTTGCCTCCATTTCTTCTCATTACAGTGGGCTCCAATGATCTTGTGAGTTTCTTGGAACAGAATTAAATTAAAGGAGCAATCCTATACAATATTGCTACTCAGATTAATATTTGCCCAAACGAGAATCTTGGTACTGCCTGCAAGCTGATTATAAGTGCAGGTTCCCAGGCTATCCCCACAAACAGCTATCAGTGAGGAGCAGAGGGCCAAGACCTGCAGGTGATTCTCAGTCCCCTGAACATTTGAGAAGCACAGGCATAGAATTTGAAGCACAGCACCCAACAGAAAAGAAAATCAAACCCCTAACCATGACAATGGCTGTGTTGATGAGATGTTTGTAGCATGACTCCAATTTAATGAGCCATGGTTGTCATAAGTTTTCATTTGCTATCCCGTGTCAGCTTTAAAAAAAATCATTGTGAACTTCTACGAAAGGCTATACTCCTTGACTGTGCACAGATTCTGTTTTAGGGGCGGTGACATGCTGCGTGGGGGGGATAAATGGGAATTGTACTTGGTGACTGATCTGGGAGACATTGGTGCACAGGCCTTGGGAATCAGAAAAAACAGAAATAGAATTTTTGCTCTATTGAACATTTTTTTAGTCCAGGTTCTAAGCAAATCACTTGCTCTCCTTTAATACTATTCACTCCCAGGGTTTCTCTCTGAGATGAGCAGCTATTTACCTGTATAGTGCCATGAACACCACTTAGTTTATTTCAAAGTCAGGACGGAGACTCATCAACAGGATTTGTCGGTATTCCAAATGCCTTACATGGCCATTGTACTCGGTACTCACAAAATCTTATGAACTAAGTGTACATTAGCTTCCTATTTTATTCAAGAGTTAGTCTTGGGGAGGTTAGGTGATGCCTGAAGGCATAAATGAAAGCAATCTGTTGTCATAGCCTAATCGTTTTTCTTTTTATGAGTATACACGCAGCATGGTGTGTGAGAGATTCTGTGTGTATGTATGTGTGTGTGTGTGTACGAGTATGTCATTCTTTCTGTAATGATCCCCTGATTGCTAGTTAAGCACCACTTACTTTCCTTTATCAAGTGCCAGGTTTTATTAAATATCTTCAAATGACTTCTGCATCTTCTCTTATGTCCCCACTTATTTTCCCTTCTTCGACGTTCATCCCTGGATCACCTGGTGGCACACAGGAGTTCTATGTGACACAGCCACATAGCAAAATGTGAATCAAGCCACTACCCCAGAAAAGATAAAAATTCAAAATCTGGCGTGTGATCTTGCTCACCGTGCATCACCTTCATGCCACCACGGTTTTAGTTTAGAGCATATCATATCAGGAGCCATCTGTACACAAATCTGTCTGAGCTCATACAAACTTTGTCAGTTACTAGGCTAATATTAAGTCTAGGTCCCCTGACTGTTAGCTGGGTGGCTCGAGGAAGGCATCTCAGGAGAAAGAGCCATTAAGAAAGCCAGGAATGTGTCTGCTAATATGCCCCACGGAAATCATGCCCTGGATTTCTTGTAGGATTTGCTTTGTTAGTCATGACTGTAGCGTTGGCCTCTTTTAAAAAATAATCCCTTGCAAGTCCATTCTGCCATCCTTGGTCTGATCCTACATCTGGACTCTGTGCTCCTGAATCTGCAGTGCCGAACAGTGGATAGTTTTGTTATTGTTTTCATCTATTCTATGCAGTATCTCCGCTGCCTTTCTTGAAGGTTGACCCTTCCCCTGCACATCTGTCCACCCGGGCTGTTTCAGAGCTGGAAGCCTCCAGAGAGCCCAGCAGCATGCCAGCTCTGGCAGTGGGTGCTGAGGCAGGGAAGGCATCGCTTCTGCCTTCCTAATTATGCAGCCGATTGTTTTTCCTGTTCTTTGTAGAGTCGGCTCTCTTCCCATTTCCCAGAATCATGTAGCTTGTAACTGTTTTCCCATTTATCTTTCAGTCGGGCCCTAATTTTATTATCAAAGTGCCAACTGGCTGCAGTTTGAAGCTCAGTGTTCGGTTTAAAATATTAGACTCGGCCTCTCTTTACCACTCAAAATATGGCAAATCAGCATTCACTTAAAATTATTAGAACACAGTAGTTTTAAAAATTAAAAGATATTTATCCCTTGTGGTTTTGTTTTTGCTACATAGCAAGCAGAGAAGGTAATATCCTCCATATTTTAAAAACAAGGAGATGAAGGATCCTGAAGACTCAGCCCTAAGGGCTTACAACTTTACACAACTCCTGCTGCTGAGGCTCAGGGAGTGTCAGAAGAGAAGCCACACATAAGATGTTAAGATACAGAAGAACTAGGAAGTCTGCTGTGAGCCTGCATCTCCTAGAAGGAGCTCCTGAATGGAACCCAAAAATGGCAATTCAATACACATGCTAATGCATGGGGGGAGGGAACTCAAGGCTTCCCAGGAAGAACTACAGACCAATTAATGATGCTCCAGAAAGGGGAGAATAGCCTCTCCTGGGGACAAGTTCCCCACCAGTTATCCAGGATAAGAGAATGAGCCTGAAATCATATATACATGCACAACAAATACAGCCTCAAGAAGTTTTATTATTTATAATTGCGTGTGTATATATACACACACCTATATATGTGTGTGTGTGTGTGTGTGTGTGTGTGTGTGTGTGTGTGTGTGTATTTAAAATCAGTAATAATAAAAAGAAGCTCTCTATTTGAGAGGGGCGATGATGGGCATACTGAGAATTGGAGGAAGGAAGGGGGCACGAATGATATATTCTAATTACAAAGTATATTGTATTAAAAGATAAAGGATCTGGAAATTCAGAAAGATGATATGGCAAAAGAAAGTTGCTGTTCTTCAGGGTCCCCCTCCTTTGCTTTGAAATAACATGGTGGCAGAGGAAATGGGCCTGCCCTGTGTCTGGTTGATGTACCCAGTGTCACCCCATTGAGAATAAACTAGTTTTCCCTCTCCCAATGGCTATTGTTTGTAAAGAGCCACTTTGCTAGGGTGTAACTTTGTGTTCACTTCTGGACTGGCGGGTTTTATGTCAGCTGAGACAAGCTAGAGCCATCGGAGAGTAGAGTCTCCAATTTAAATATATATAAAAAATGGCCTCTGTAAGATCAGTCTGCAGGCAAGCCTGTAAGGCATTCCCTTAATTGGTGATTGAAGTGGGAGAGCCCAGCCCATTGTAGGCTGGCGGTCCTGTTCTATAACCAAGCAGGCTGAGGAAGCCATGGGGAGCAAGCCAGTAAGCAGCACCCCTCCATAGCATCTGCATCAGCTCCTGCCTCCAGGCTCCTGCCCTGTCCAGTTTCTGTCCAGATGTCCTTCTATGATAAATGATGGTTTGGGAGTTTAAGCCCAAATCCCCTTCCTTCACAGGTTGCTTTGGTCATAGTGTGTTTCATCATACCACTGGTGGCTCTAAACCAATTCCCCCTTCTCTTCTCTACGCTGGGATTATTCTCTGGCTTGAGCTTGTCTGCACTTACTCTCTTGTGCTACTGTTACTCTCATAGTCCTGGGAGCTTATGTGTGCCACTACCCTTTATCGAGGAGGAGTTGGAAAACAAATCTGACTTCATTCTTTTTAATGGCTATGGTTTTGTTTCTTAAGAGACAGAAAAAATATAAAGTTGGGTGGAAAAGGGAGAGGAGGGAAGACCAGGGAAAAGTTGGACCATGGAAAAGAATATAATAAAATACACTGTATGAAATTCTCACAGAATAAGTTTTTGAAAAGCCGAAGAATACTTTGCAGCAGGTGAGAAAGCTCAGTCTGTAGAGTGCTTGTTTGAAATCATGAGTACCTGAACTTGGGACCCCAATGCCAATACTAACGCTAATCCTAATTAATAATAATACAATAACAACAACAATAATAATAACAATAACAATAAAGCTAGGCATGGAACAGTGCATCTCTAACTATAGCACTAGGGAGCAGAGATGAGTAGATCCTGGGGACTTGTTGGCCAGACAGTCTAGTCAACATGGTGAGCTCAAGATACAGAGAAGACTGTCTCAAATAAGGTGGAGAAACAACTGAAGGAGATATCCCGATATCAGCTTCTAGCCTTCACATTCAACCACAGCACCATGTGTCGGAACAACATATGTAGCACCTGCCTCCTAATCCCTAGTGTGGGGCAGGCAGATCCAGAAGGATCTCAGCTGAATACTCAGCCAACCCAGCCTCATGGTGGGTTACAGGTCACTGAGAGGCCCTGTCTCATTAGACAAGACAGGTGGCATCTGAGGACAATGGAGGTTGTCCGCTGGCCTCCACATGCACAAACTAATATGTACACATGCAACCTTCACACATGTACACAGCTGATCTGCACACACGTGCATACACACACACACACACACACACACACATGCCCACACAACCAAGCAACAAAAAAACCCAGATGCCTAGACATGAATTATATGGTTCTTTAGCTTCTTCAAGAACATTCAATTCTAAGCATATATAGTGACCAAATAGAAAGAAGTGAATTAAAATGATATTACACACACTAGAAAAAATATTTACTGAAGGAAGGCAAGTAATCTGAGCAGTTGGCCTTGACTTTGGTGCGACTAGACAGTCTTCAGCAGACAAGAGAACAGACTCGCACAGTGGTAACCAGTCTCATAGTTCTAAGGCCCAGCAGGAGGCTGGGCAAGTACCTTGCCGGCGCTATGCGATGATGTGCCGTATGTAGTCTGTTGAATGAACACATTTATTCATTAGTCCAAGGAGGTATCACTGGGCTCTCCTGAATGCTTTCCTTAAGCTGTTCCATTATAGTCATGGTATTCCAGCAGGCCTCAAAGGTACTTTTGTGATCTAAAGGGAAGTGACCTAAAGCAAGTTTTGACAATGCCTCCCCTGCAGGCTCAGTAAGAATTAACCAGAAAAAAAGTGAATTGGTCAAAGTGGGACCACTGATCACAGCAGACCACAGTGATGGGGAAGGAGTAGCTCTGAGCCCTGGAGTACCAGAGGAAAGTGGCTTGTGGAGCAGAAGGCAGGAGGCAGGAGAGTTCAACTGCCTAGACCTTTCCTGGATCTGTTTCCACCTGCCAAAATAAAGATAGGAATCAGATAAAAGCAACTTTAGGATCGTTAGCACCTAGACAAGTATTGGGGCACAGGAGGTACTGGGGGCCTCCACAGAATGGAGTAGGTGCTGACTGTTCTTTACTTGTTAATGTGGGACAGTAATGATTCAGAGAAGACTTCCCCAAACTCCTAGGAAAAGGAAATATCAGAGGCTTTACATTGTTAGCAAGCAGAGAAAAAGACAGGCAGACCTTTCAAATGATAGAGCACTAAACCCAGAAGGACTCCAAGGCTCTGTCCTGAAGTCATAGCAAGCAAGTTGGAAAGTTCATGGCGGAGTCCTTGAAAAGGCAGGGTTTCTCTCAATGGTCAAGCTGAAGTTTGAAAAAGACTACACCCATGGACAGCAAATGTTCTTTGGAGTCTGAGAGTAATGGCAGGCCTAACTGGAAGGCCCAACGGTGGCAGATGATGCCTTGGGCTATGTATGTTTAGCTGTGTCCTCTCTCTCTCTCTCTCCTCTCTCTCTCTCTCTCTCTCTCTCATCTCTCTCTCTTCTCTCTCTCTCTCTCTCTCTGCTTCTCCAAGTTCTCTCTTTCCTTTGTCATGCAAACAGATTTTATCTACCTGACTTTATTCTCCCTTGGATTCTGAACTGTTCCCTACAGAAGAAAAAAAGGGATAGTTCTTAACACAAACTAGACCCTTTATAATCAGTTATGGAATCATTGGCGAATGAATGACTACAATAGGACCACTAATCTTTGACCTCAGTCTCACAGAAGCTCTCTCAGAGAACAAAACCATCCTGGACGCCATCTTGAACTGAAGTCTACTGACAAAATCATTGCTCCTACAAGAAAGCAGCCAGCTCCCAAGGGAATCTAAAACTGAGATGGTTTTTGCATACAAAGATGGAGGTGTGCTGTGACAGAGAGCGTTGTGACCGCTTTTCCTGTTTTTCTTGATTTATAGAGTGGGGTAAAGTTCAGGGACTAAGTAGTTTAGTATCATAGAGAACAGACAGGCTAAGGTGTTACTCAAATATTTAAGTCTGAAGTCTGTTCTCTGTGTTATGTCTAGAGAGTCCAAACTTATGGTGTGTCTGCGTTTCTATGTCCCAGGTACAGAGACTAATTAGAATGCCTGATGAGGCTCAGGATCACGTCTAACACCACTGCTACTTTTCTGGTTTTCTTTAATGATTTTATTGAACTCTACATTTTCTCTGCTCCCCCCCATTCAGCCCTCTCCCATGGTCCCCATGCTCCCAATTTACTCAGGAGAATCTTGTCTTTTTTTACTTTGCCTGTAGATTAGATACATGTATCTTTCTTAGGGTCCGCATTGTTTTCTAGATTCTCTAAAATTGTGATTTGTACGCTGGTTTTCTTTGCTTTATGTTTAAAAACCACTTATGAATGAGTACATATATTGTCTTTCTGGGTCTGGGTTACCTCACTCAATATGATGTTTTTAGCTCCATTCATTTGCCTGAAAATTTCAAGATGGTCATTTTGTTCCTGCTCTGTAGTATTTTCATTGTGTAAATGTACATTGTCCTTATTTATTCTATAGTCGAGGGGCATTTAGGGTTGTTTCCAGGTTCTAGCTATGACAAACAATGCTACTATGAACATAGTTGAGCACATGTCCTTGTGGCACGATTGAGCATCCTTTGGATAGATACCCAAAAGTGATATTTTGGGGTATTGAGGAATGTTGCTTCTAATTTTCTGAAAAATTACCACACTGACATCCAAAGGGGCTATACCAGTTTGCACTCCCACTAGCAATGCAGAAGTGTTCCCTTTACCCCACAACCTCCAGCATAAGTTGTTATCAGTGTTTTTGATCTTGGCCATTCTTACAAGTTGTAAGATGGAATCTCAGAGTTGTTTTGATTTGCATTTTCTCTGAGCATTTCCTCAAGTGTCTTTCAGTCGTTTTAGATTCCTCTGTTGAGAGTTCTTCTGTTTAGGTCTGTACATCCATTTTTTATTGGATTATTTGTTCTTTTGATGACCAGTCTCTTGAGTTCTTTGTATATTTTGGAGACCAGACCTCTGTACTTTGAATATGGCTTGGTGGTTCTAGATCCAGTCCTTGATATGGACTTCTGATCAGGAGTTGAGACCAGGTCCCAAACTTCATTGCAGGAGTCTTGGCGGAATTCCAACAACCAAAGAAAGACAGTGCTATTTCTGTGAAGTAGGAGAACACATTGTGAGTCAGGAGTCAGCACCTTAGAGTCACTGGCTTAAATCAGGAAGGTCTAGACTTTATCTCCAGACTTCTCTTTGCCCAATGTCATCTCCATAGGTCCTCAGCTCTGTCCCCAGACAGCATAAATGTTAAGCAGGATAGGAGTGCAACCTGCTCTGGAGACAAACATACTATCCTCACTCTTTATTCTGACTCCCCAATGTCCCCCTGCCAGCATGACTTGTACAAGTGACCCCGTATCTCCGAGGCTCAGTTTCCTCTCCCATGTACTTAGAGAAATAATACACACCACATTCAGTTTCTAAGAGAATTAAATTAACCTGTAAAGTAATTAACTTAGTCTCCCACCTGTTCCAAAAAGGATTGAAGGTGGTATGCAAGGACATGATAGTATAATTAAGAATAAGGGAAAAAAGAAAATAAGAACAAGGTAGGCAGAAAGGGGAGTCAGGCCAGGGTGATGGCTAAGAATAGGTGACCTGTTTTTTCCCAAAGCTGTCCTGTTGCCAAACCCAAAAAAGAAACTTTGGCATTTATGATGCTTGCCCATATTCATGAGGTTATAGAACACTCTATAAAAAGGGAATCCTTTGTTTGTGACTAAAAGGAAATCCGATGTTTAAGAGAGAAGGTGGGTTTCAAGTTTCAAGTTTCTCCATCTAGGTATAAGATACACTTCTGTTACTCCCAAGTTCCAGGTACCACACTAGGTGATGATGATCTGGGTAGCACAGGCAAGCAGAAATCCCTCCATTCATGGAGGTGGTCATCTTTACGAGGAGAACACAACAATAGAATGAACTACTTTAAGGAATGCATCTTTACGTAAAATGAAATAAAAATATAGCACATAATTAAACTATAATATCTGGGTCATTATCTTTTCTATGTCTAGGGATACACAGTACATGGAGCAGTCAAAAATTCCTATCAATATTGTATTTGAGAAGAGCAATGGTAAAGAAGATTATTGAATGAGATAGATTGACCAGAGAAGGGTGATGAATAGTGATCTAAAAAGATGGACTAGGGACACTTCTCTGAGAGAGTAACCTTGGAATTCAGACTTGCAGGGTGACAAAGAGGGCGAAGAAGGGCTTTAAGAGGAAGAATAAAGGCAAAACCAAAGGCTAACGGGAGCTTTGCAGTTGCCTTGCCCCTCCCCAGTATTTTTCCTCAATAGAATAGCAGAATCCAAGTTAGACCAGGTTGGAGTAATGTGTAAGACTTGGTGGTTCAAAAACCCCAGAGCTGAAACTAGGGAGGACAAGGAACGCGAACTCTGCAGTCCAGGCACCTTCTCACGGTTCTGCAGCCTGAAGGAGAATAAGATTGAGGCTTTCCCCTGCCTGCCTCTTGTGCTTTAAACACAAACTGCCCAGCGCAAGGTCACTCCTGCTCTTGTGCTTTATAAACAAACTGCCCCAAGTGCAAGGTCACTGTGTACTCTGGGCCAGAACACTCTGTGATCGGGTCGTCCTGAGTCGTGCACCCACCTCAATGAATCTCCTGAGCAAAATCTTTCATTGCCAACAGATAAAGAAAAGGGAGCTGATAGCACTAAAAACCATAGCGATTCAAAGTCCTGAGTGGGAGCAAACGACCTTCCCAAAGACGAAGAGTTCATAGACACATAGAAACAGACACTGCATCTTTCTATGATACTGGAAATCACTGATGCGTTGTTAATTTGGCATATGGATACAGCCTTGGATAATTCTATTGTTTTTTCTGATTCCCAAAAGCTGTTTGTGCTTCCCTTGTCTGAACAAAGGACATTTTCTTTGTTGCTGCCATGCACGTCTAAAGACCTGATATCTAAAATGCTGTAGGCTAAGGAGCTTGAATGGTTTGCTTGTGGTTTCCCCACTTCTTGTTGTCATTATATTTCTTTATGAGATTTCAAAGAAGATGGAAGGATAGGCCACAAACACACATAATATCATATAGTCATGCACTCATTAAGCTTATTCATGGTCAGACTTTAAGATTCAATGACTATAATGGAAAAGAATTACAAGACAAATTTCTAAACTACAGTGAAGGGATTTATATGAGATATTCTTGATGAAGTAGCTCTTGGGATGTGAGTTTATGATAAATGTTCAGGGGTATGCCAACAATGTGACTGTTTTAATCAATGCATCGTTGTGCCTGTAAGCATAGTTGCATTAGTGTGCACACAAACTGTAGACTAAAATAAAGATGCTGGTGACATACTGGAAGGAAAGGGAAGTGGCACATGAGGTCACTCAGAACACTTCCGGTTTCCGACGTTTGTTTTTGAGATACTCCTTTTTTATATCTTCTCTCTCTGGAATCCACTGTCTCTTTCGTGGCCTATGGCATTCGGAGGAAGTCGAATGCTTTCAGGTCTTATGAGCTCTAGAGTATTGTGCATCCCCTGCCCAAACCTTTGTCAATGGCATTGTTTCCTCCCAGCAGAAATCACTCTCCCATGTCACAACTGGCAACACCAGACACATCTCACTAACAATAGTAACTCATATGGAAAGCCAGCAATGGTTTCATTTATTTTGCTCAGCTTAAATCAGGGTGTTTGTCATTGGATCTGTCATCTTATTTCCTTATGACCTATGCATCTTTGTAACATACTCAATCCCAGTCTAGAGTGCTGAGGCTCCAACTCTGTCTCCATTCCTCATTATTTATAGACTTCCTCTTAGTTACTACAGCCTCCTATGGAAGTCTTATCTCTTACAGGAGACTTTGCCAGTTCTCCCAACCAGAAACAAACTGCTTCCTATGGAATTCCAAGGCTCTTGATTTAACTTTTGCCGTGGCGCTAACTTCTACTTTGGGTGACTTTTGTTTGACACATATCCCATGCTCTTTAATTAACTAGGCACAGGCCTTCTCATTAACTAGAAAGCTAGACTCATCCCTTCAATATTTTGCTTCCCAACAAGAAATGATCAGGACTCCTAGCAATTATGATGCCTTCAGAAACTAGCATTTGAATGAAAGGATGATAGATAGAAAAGACAGTGGATAGTTGAGTGACATCATTTTAGAGCCATCCTTATTAACATTTATAGAGGACCTCCGGGATTCAAATAATCTTGAAGAGAGATAGTTTAGTGTCAAACTCTCATATCCTGCACAGCTTGGTCCTAGAAACCTGACAGAGACAGCAAGAGAACAAGGAAAAGACAGAGGCATAGACACATGTACAACAAGCTGGGATCAGGCCGGGCGGTGGTGGCGCACGCCTTTAATCCCAGCACTCGGGAGGCAGAGGCAGGCGGATCGCTGTGAGTTCGAGGCCAGCCTGGTCTACAAGAGCTAGTTCCAGGACAGGCTCTAGAAACTACAGGGAAACCCTGTCTCGAAAAAAAAAAAAAAAAAAAAAAAAAAAAAAAACCAAGCTGGGATCAGGTGAACTGCACTTTCTCTGATGGAGAAACTATAAATGACTATAAAGCAACCCTGAATGTCAGTGCATTCATTTTGTATAGCATGAGGTGGGGTGGGAGGAATTAGCCTCACAGGAGGTGTCTATATCTGAGCAGTCCTAGGCTGTAAGCATCCAGGAGGAGGGAGCTGCAGCTGCTGTGCTCAGTAAACACTCATATTTGCACGCACTGTCTACAGTCTTTCTCACCAGCAGAAGGTTTCGCCATCCCCAAGGGTTTGAGGTATTGAGTCTCTTGCATGCCCATGTCAATTTTTGCTCAGGACTTCACCAACATTTTATACATTCACTTGTGGCACCTTCAGCTCCACATATCAGATGAGAAATATGTTTGTTGATCATATTCACTTATGGAAAAAGCTCATATTGATTTTACCTATATAAAATACATGGGAATGAGTTTGTAGTAAATCTTTAATAACCTCCCATGATGGTTTCTACAGCACCGAAGTAATTTTTCATTCTTAATCATCTTCAGAGTAAAATCAGTTTTGTGTGTGCATGTGCAATGTGTGTAATACATACATGTATGTGGTGGGTGGGTACATGTGTGTCATTAAATGTGTTGAGGTTAAATAACAACCTCGTTGTCAGCCTTCACCTTCCTTGTTTGAGACAGAGTCTCTTTGTAGTTAGACAAGCTGGGTGGTCCCTGAATTTTTGGGCATCCTTCTAACTCCTACTCTCTTCTTCCATCTCTTCTGGGATTGACACTTTACCAACTGAGCCATTGCCCAAACCATGTCTTCATCTTAGTAGTTTTATAGTAAACTCAATTTAAGTGCAGTTTGTACACATAGATATGTGACCCCAGCTTTGCTGTCTCTAACACAATCACAGAGAAGCTTTAAAATATAGGTAGCCTCTAGTTATGTAAGTTTCTCCTTTCACCTTAGGCATGTGTGATTGGCATTGGGTTGGCAGGGCCGACTGATTTGAAGTCTACATTTTCACTATTGCCTTTGTTGTTGCTGCTCTATTTGTATTCTACTAATTACTGACTTGTTCAAGAATTCATGCTCAGGAGACGCTACTTTAAAATATATTTCCTTCCTGAACAATCCCTCAAAAGAGGTGGAGGGAAGCTTTTGTGTGTTTAATAGGTAAGAAAACTGACTTTTAAAAATCGTAAGTCAATGGAAAAGATAAATGGGTGAGTGGATAAATAAGCAACACGTGCAAGCACAAACATGTAAGCTGCATAAGCATATTGAAATACACGTCTAATCCTGTACAGCAGCAAAGCAGACTAGGAAAAGCCAAACCCTCTGGGACCCTGGGAGCACTGATTTAACCACACTACCTGGAACGTTTTTCCATATGAGAGAGAAAGGAAACAAGGCCTCCCTAGACGAGCAGCAGCCAGCATCAGTTAGTAGAGTAGGAAGGCATGTGTCAGTCATTCAGCATAGCCTGTTCCTCAGGTCAGCATGGCACCATGAGGAGTAAACGTCCATCTCGAAGCTTCTCTCCAGAGAGGAAAGAGAAAATCAAAACATACCCACCATGAAGATGTTGGGCTGGGGTTGTTAGATAGTCACAGTTTTATTCATCTCAAATAAGAAAATTCTAGAGACCTGCTTCTAGCAATGTGCACAGAGTTAACATTTTGCAATGTGTTTGAAACTTTGAGAAGATAAACTCATGTGTTTTTACTAGAATTACAAAAATAATATGTTCATGGGGCTGGAGAGATGACTCAGCCAGTGAGAGCGATATACTGTTCTTGCAGATGACCTAAATTCAGTTCCTAGAACCCAAGTTGGGCAGCTCACAACTACCTGTACTTCCAGGTTCAGGAAACCTCATCTCTCTGGTCTCTGTGAGCAACTATCCTCGTGTGTACACACCCATACGCAAAATTAAAAGTAATAAAAATAACTATATTAGCAGTGTTCTATACTGTTAGTAGTCATGGAAACATCAAAACCATGCAGAGGTGTTAATTGATACATAAAATATTAGCTGCGATTCAGAAATCAGGTCTACCAAGAATCGGAACAGGTAGGGCTCAACATGATTCACATATATTCTGCTATGAGAGAGTACTCTGGCTTAGCCATTTGCAGCATAATTTGACAGCACTCCGTAAAGAAACTTTGTATCCCGCCAAATCCAGCAAATCTTAATCTAAGCATATATATTCTCCAATAGGCACCAAAACACATGTACCTCAAAGAAGGTGTAAGCAAGGATGTTAATAGCAATTGCAAGGTGAAACAACCTACCTGTAAATCAACAGGAAAGTCTTCTTTATAGATTGTATTTTCTTCACACGATGAGAAATTTATCCAGCAGACAAAACAAGACATTTTCAGCTACTTCAATAAAAGAAGTACCTCAAGAACACATTGAATATTTCTCACTGCATTGAGTTTTATATAGCATAGACAAGCAAGCAGATATTTACATCTATGGCAGTATATATTTTCTTTTTTTCATTTTTTATTAAATATAATTATATAATTTTCCCCTTCTTTTTTCTCCCTCCAATCCCTCACAACTCCCCCATTGCTCCCTCTCAAAGACATGACTTTCTTTTTTCTTTAATTGGTATTGGTACACACACACAAATGATGTGGGATTTCCCTCTGTATGCTGTGAATATCATTGATAAATAAAGGAACTGCTTGGGCCTACAGCAGAGCTATGGGGGAACAGAACTAGGTGGGAAAACTAAACTGAATGCCAGGAGAAAGGATGCAGAGTCAGAGAGAAGCCATGCAGCCCCCTGGAGACAGACAAGAACTTCACCTGGTAAGCCACAGCCACATGGTTGATACACAGATTACTAGGAATAAATTAAATTTATGCAAGAGTTAGCCAGTAAGAAGCTAGAGATAATGGGTCCAAGCAGTGTGTGGTTAGTTCTGTTCTGGGTGACTGGGACGAACAGTCAGCTCCCCATAACACACAAAAATATAAATACATCCTGTTCCATATATTTAGTGTTACATGTAAGTATATAATTTCAAAAATGACTGAATACTGAGGAAACAATAGTGTACTCATCCCTGGGGTAGATTATTTATCCTGCTCTTAGCTTTCTTTAGCTACCTATAGTTCTTTGTCTATGGGTGAGGCTGATGAGAATTTCCACATTACCATATCCTTTGGTGTCATGCTTGCTCGGGTTTGATTAGGCCTGCCATAATGCTGAGGGTGTACTGGTGAAATTCCCCTCTCATTTCTGGAAGACATAGTCTCACTGCAGGTTTCCTGGTTGGTTCTCTGGCTCTTAGGATGTTTATGCTCCATGGTGTGAGTTGGACCTGCTTACTTCCTTGGTGGGTCACTTGCTCTCTGCATTTGAACCAGCTGTATGGCCCTGTCTGCTGCAGTGAGAAAGGTCTGTGATAGCCCATCTGTTGGAGAAAGTGGGAGATCGCAATCAACTACTATTAAAGGGTTGAAGTTGATATATGTCTTTAATTCTGTTAGCAAGCTTTTATGAAATTGGATACAGAGACAAGTACATATAAGTTTAGGATTGTAAAATCTTCTTTTTTCCCTTTATTGAAAAGAGTTTTTTTTTTCACGTATATATCTTGATTATGATTCCCCTCCCTCTACTCCTTCTAGTTTCTCCCCACCTACCCTCCCAAGCCAGATCTACCCCTGTTCCTAGAAATAAAAAGGCTTTTAGTGGATAATCATGAAATAAAACAAAATATTATAATAAAACAAAAGTAACACATCGGAAATGGACAATACAGCAAGAAAAATGCCCAAGAAGAGGCCTCAAAAGAAGGTATGGGAACAGAAAACCAGTCGTTTACACACTCAGAATTCTATAGAAAGCTAGGCGGAAATCTTGACCTGCAAGCATGGTGCTCTAAAGATCAGTGACTTCAGTGTAGTTGAGCATACACACGCATCAAGGTTTTCTAGTTCTTAACAGGGCGTGCATTCATTAGCGTTTGTTACTTTAAGATATACATTTACCTATGCATTATTAATTCCATGTGTAAAGAAGACAGTGTGTGTGTGTGTGTGTGTGTGTGTGTGTGTGTGTGTGTGTGTGTGTGTCACATTGTCACCAAGGAGAATGGTGACACTGCAAGCTATTGGTGAATGTTCCAGCCTGCAATCACAGAAGAGAATGTGGGCTTTTTGCCAAAATGTAAGAAAGAACCCTTTTCTGAAGGTGATTGTGGCATCCCCGAGGAAAGGAGGAAACATAGAGGCTATTGCAATGTTTTAGTTGAGAAATGGCGCTTGGAGAGAGCTGCTGAGTGTGCCGATGTATGGACTTAAGGAAAGGAAGTTCTTTTATTTTTTTTGAAAAATTAAAGATGCTGTGGTACTGATGAGGTGGAGACATCTAGGAGAATAATAATTGGAATGTTTCAAACTATTTTAAGAAATACAAGGAAACACTTAATAGTCTACGGTTAAACGAGGGCAATTGCTTATCTACATTTTAAGCATCTGTGCAGGTAACTGGCCAGGGATTTAAAGCATTTATGTATTCCTCTAATTTATGAAGTCTGGGGAGTAAATAAATAGTGGTACAGTCCAGTCCTTTCTCATAAGCTATTTGTCCAGTCTCCTGTATGTCCAGTCTCTGTGGGTATATGAGGCACTGTGGGGAAAAATATTTGAAATTGTGGTCAAAGAATAGGGATCTAATTTCAGTTCTCATTCTCCACTTATCCCAATTATCACTTAATTGACATTTATAAATTAATTGAATTTTCTTCTGTCTTAGAATTCTCAACTGAAATTGGTCAAGGGACTTTGAAACTAGTATAATATAACATGTTTGACTTGATACTTCGCAATGAATTGTTACCGTCTTCTCCAAAAGCAAATAGTGCTTTTTAATCCCTCTTTTATTGATAAAGAAATCAAGTCCATGAGCTTAGTAGCTGAAATGAAGCTGTATAATTAGATTCTTGGTCGTCTGAATTCTGTAAATAGTCACTAAATGACTCTAAACGTTGACTTCCTGGACAAAACAACATCAAAATCACCCAGAAAAGTGATTGGAAATGAAAATCTCTTGCCTTTTCCCGGATCGCTGAAACAGTAGCACACAGGGCCCCTAATGCTTATGAAGTTCCCAGAAGAGTATGAGAGGCCAGTGACTCTACCAAGGGATGAGCAAAGTGGACTACTCTTGTGTCTTCACTCCTTTCTCTGCGATTTACCCTGGTGGAGGTGTAATATTAGAAAAGAAAAATACCATTAAACTTGCTATCAGGTAGAACAAAGTGCAAAATCGCCAGGTGGCTGTGTTCTCCCTGACAGCAAGTTTAATAACTAGCTACTAAAATGCTTGTCAATGGTGACAATTACTTTGTTTTCTTAAGTTGCTCTTGACCTCTTTTTCCTATGTAAATGGTAATTGTGAAATTGAATTCCCTTGAGAGTGACTGAAAAAGTGGCAGTGCAAATTTGTTTTGTGTGGGAAAAAAATATCTAGCTACAATAATAGAAGCACTTCTCTGGGCTAACTCATTCTGTGGGACTTCTGTATTCCCATCCCAGAGACTCCCAAAGTAGAGGCTGGCTTTTCTTCGTTCATTTCAGTTGAGGTCTTGCCAATAGTAAACCCACAGAAAAGTGTGGGATGAATGAATTGATATCTAACCAAGAGAAAGACTGGGAGAGGCAAGTCCAAAAATTGTTTTAATTATGCAGAGTTCATCCTGTGTCATTCCTTGCCTACCATTCTTCCAAGGTCCTCTACACTACCATCCTCGATGTTCTTTGGGGTCACGACCACCTTCCTGGGCCTTCCCACATACATAAGAGATAGCTGATACTTAGTTCACGTTTTATTCTAACTTTCTAATCTTAATATAACACAGAATTTGTAAAATACAAATATATGTCTTCATGGGTGATTCATACAAAGTCGCATTACCCTACCTTTCACACCTCTGGATTCCATTCCGATGACTTTTGAGCTACTCAGCTTCAGGTGCCCATTATGTGATTATGCGGCTGCCCTCTGGGCGTGGTTGTTCCTGGGCTTCTTCATTCTTTTATATCCACTGCAGATGCTGTACTTCTTTCCCCACTTCCCCAGGCTTTTCAGTTCTCATACTGAGTGGTTCCCACTATCATGCTCCCATAAAACCCTTGACCAGCCCAGGGGTTGTGTAACCACTTAATTCCTCTACCTGGATGACTTTATCTCCTCCTTATGGGCCTAGAATCATCTTACATAGCCTTTTGCATCTTACAGAGGAGATGGGGATAATGAAACATTTAAGTGGTGAGATTAGAAGCAGAACACGCTAGGTGAACTGGAATCTAGGAGCAGGTCTGGTAGTTGATTTACTAATTGCTGCGACAAATACCTCAGAAGAAGGCAACAGGAAAGAGGAAAGGGTTACAGTGGCTCCTGGTTTGAGGACAGTCATCCTAGCAGAGGCTAGGATGTTGTGCTTATCCTAGTACATTGTGTGAATAGTCTAGAAGCCAGAGGGAGATAAATACTGATGCTTAGTTCACTTCCTTTCTGCTCAAAGATATCAGCCCGCAGAGTAGCGTTGCCCACATTCAGCAGAAGATTTCATAAATTAAATCTCCACAAAATTTTACTCAAAGAGATGCCCAGAGGTGTGTCTCCTAGGTGACCCTAAATCCCATCAAGTTGATAAGATTAGTCATCACAATACAAAGGTTTAAAACAAACAAAAAGACAAAAGGATGCCTAGTCACACCTGTACTTGCAGCACTTGGGAGGCACAGGCAGGAGGATCAGGTATTCAAGGCCAGCTTTAGCTACTTAGGACATTTGGAGCCTAGCTAGGCTACAAGAGACCCTGCTTAAAAAAAAAAAGAAAGAACGAAAAAAGGAAGGAAGGAAGGAAGGAAGGAAGGAAGGAAGGAAGGAAGGAAAAAGAAAAAAATGAAAATAAAATGCTTAGGAAAGGTAGTGAAAACAGGAATTAACCGTGGGTTCTCTTCCCCTTTATTGAATAGTTTTATGTCTCTGTGAACAAGACACCTGAAAGAAACAACTCAAGGAAAGATGGTTTGAGCTCACAGTTTTAGTTCATTACGGCAGGAAAAGCATGGTGGAGCAGACTTTTTCAAGTGGCTGAATCACGGAATGGGAGTGGTAGCTATTCTTCCGGTGACAGAAGAGAAAACAGAAAACTATGGAACCAGGGGTGGGTAGAACATTTGGAAACTTGCCCCTCGTCATCTACTTTCCACAGCCCGATTCTACCTCCTAATAGCTCCGCAACTTCTTTAACATCTAGCCACCTGTTGGGAAACACGCATTCAAAACATGAACTGGGATGATGTTTTGTATTTTAATGCTTAAAATAGTAAGATTATTTTTATATTATTCATTATTGTCATTTTTCTTTTTTTTTCTATTTTTTGGTTTTTGGAGACAGGGTTTCCCTGTAGTTTCTAAGAGCCTGTCCTGGAGCTAGCTCTTGTAGACCAGGCTGGCCTCGACTCAGAGATCCGCCTGCCTCATTATTGGTCATTTTATTGTTTATTTTTTGTTTTGTTTTTGAGACAAATTCTCCCTCTGTAGTCCAGAGTGACCTCAAATTCACAGTCCTCTGCTCCAGCCTCCTCGGTACTAGCATGCTGCATGTGTATCACCGTGCCAAAGCTAACTACTTGTTTTGGCCCCTCATTACATGAGTGCTTTCTCAAAACACGACCACTTTTCCACTTATTTAGCCCACTGATTTCATAAAAACATGAATAGAATGGAATGGAGGTTATAGAAGCTTCGTGGAAAAGAGTATCCTAAGAAAATCAGGTCAGAAGTGAATCTTGTATATAAAAATGCTTCAAATTGGTGTTATAAAAAAGAGGAAGACCTAGTTTGAGAGGCCAAAATGTTCAGTATCATTATCAGCCAACACTGCTGTCACAGGTTTCTAAATTTCTAGACAATTTTTTTATTTCCTTTCATATGGCTTAGAATTCATAGAAGAACCCACCTACTATAGTCTATGGCTCAGGAAACTCATAGGGCCTTCTTATATCCAAAAATGGAGATCTATAATAGAACCATAACACCGAAAAACCATGTTTTACTGGGCTCATTGAGAAGATGGATAGCTTTAGATACACTTGAAAATCAATGGGCCATTGTGGGAAATGCCTTATTTTTCATTTTAAAATTAAGTTAAAATAAAAACAGAACTTACTAGAATAGAACTTCAAATTTCAGATTCAGAGCATGGTACTACAGTACTGCATGAAGGACAGTCACCCATTGGAATTCCAGCTTGCAGTGAGGTGTTTCAGACATGAGGGCTCATATAATATAGTTCATTCCATCCTGTCTTCAAAAAACCTTCTGAACCTATTATGTGACTCTTGAGGGGTTCATCCATTTTGTTTCTGTTGTCAAAACCAGTCTCTCCTCCCTGACCCTGTTCCCCTGTCCTGGTCACTCTATTCCTTCTGATACAGCTGTCACCAACCAGGTGTTACCAGCCCTGTCTCCTGCCACGTGACACAAAAGCTGGTTATCTTGGAAGAAGCTTTGCCCTTGCTTCTCTAAAGATTTGACCACCCGAACTCAAATATGGTTATTGTTATTTGGTTTAAGGATAGCTTTGATGTTTTTGGTTTTAGCATGAAATGTCTGTTGAAAAAGAAATAGATTAAAAAATGTAAAAGCCACTGATGAGGTAGAATCTGATCTCACTAGACATTTTTGTCAAACATTCCTTAGATGAAGGTAGGGATCTAATTTTCATGCCACTTTTTCCAGGGTGACTCTTTCTTTCAACTCAAGCGCAGAATGAGTACAAACAGAAGTCTCCCGCCCTACTCGACTGTAGTCATAGAGGTGGAGAAATGGCCCACTAATGGGGGGTAGGAGTAAAGGAATTTGGTTGAGAAGCCAGGAAATCTGGTCTCATTATTAATCTACCTATTGATTATATGATCATGAGTACATCTCCTAAGTTTTAAGTCATATTTTCTTCATACTTTGGCATGCCTGCTGATCTAATGCAGGTACAGCAAGAATCTTCTGCAGGCCCTAATTAAGCATCTCAGCTGGGCGAGACCCTGAATTATTAACCATCAACAGCTGTTGCTGGTCCATGTACCTACTTAAAAGTGTAGCTCAGGTTACCATAGTTTGATTTGGGGAGGAGAAGAGCAGAAAGTATCCGTCTTGCTACTTTGAGTTACCTTCATCACTCTTCACTTTCTGCTGGATGGATGGAAAATATCTAAGAAAGAAATTAGTGAAAGTTCTTCAAACTGAGCTCTCTGTAGTGAGTGTGGGGTAAAAGCAAGGAAGTTCAGAAGAACTGGGAAAGAGTTTTTGAAAGCCGGCAACTGGAGGAAGGAAAATCCACAGAGCAGATGGTGTTGATGGTGGACACAGTGTTGAATGGATGAAGAAGGCTGGGAGGGAATGAATGCATAGAGCTCTGCACGGAGTGTCATGGTGTTTCCCCTCTATTTTTGGAATTACTTGAAGTCCCTTCGTTTACATGGCAGCACTTACAGTTCTTCGATACAGTCCCTCTCTTCTGACTCTCAGACGATTTGATTGGCATTAGTCCTAGCGTGAGGAATGGGCAAGGTGAAGTAGGTACCTTCGAGCAGCTTGGCCGGACCCAAGCCGGCTGTCATGCACGACTGCCTTCTAGCAAGAGAGAAACAGGAGGGAGAGCTGCTAAGATTCCTTTAAGGCAGAAGCTCAGAGAGATACACTCTGGAGGGAGTTTTGAGTTGAGTCCACGGTGCCAGTCGTAAACAAGGGGTTTGAAGGGAAATGGAAGAGCAAAAGCAAGGGCTACTCTCAGTTTAAAGAGATCGAAGTTGAGCATTAGAACGTAGAATGCAGCAGAATCGCAAAAATCACAGTAAGGAGAGTGACAGAATCTGAAATGAAATTTGCTGATACCAAGGACCCAATGTCTTCTGTTCCCATCCTTTCTAAAATCAGATGAGCCCAGAGGCAATAATTATAACAGCAACGCCTCACGAAACCCCCACTCCAGGGAGCACCCCTCACCTGTGCACACATTTCATCACTCCAGCACCCGAAGCCCGCCTTCAAAGGGAGGGACGCACATGGGTGGGCTGGGTAATTTGCCGCTGGCTTATACAGCTGGTAAAGTTTTGAGTCCCAGCATGCTGGCTTCCAGCCTGTGCTCGAAACAGAGTTAAAGAAGGGAGGAGTGGAGAGATGTGAGAGAGATGGCCATCTTTTAGATGAGCGCAGCGTCTTCCAGGAGAGAGAAGCCGAGAACTGGGCCAAGCACTCTGGCTTCCTTTGTGTCCTGAGTCTACCCTTGGATCAGGAATATGGCCCATCCTTTCCTCATTTCCCTCACTCTAAAAACAGGGGGAGGGGGGGAACAAATCCCATAAGCTAAAAAAAACAACTGTAATTAGGATCCTTATCTCTGGAATTCAGAACAAAAAAAAAATTAAAAGAAGTTGAAAGGACTCCTTTGAAATGGAAAGGCAACTATTTCAGATTACAAAAAGTATGCTAATTAAAAATGATTGATATGTTATTTTGCTAGTGACTCTTGTTACCTTGTTTCAGTTTATTCGTTCTTGTTGACTAATGAGCGCACTGAAAGGAGAGATGGCTTTAGATTGCATTTAATTTTCTTTAGGGTTCCTGTGGTGTTTATATTTACTTCAGTTGTTAAGCAACCCCTCAAGTTTGCCACTGCGTTCTGAATAATTTGAAACTAAAAGACAAAGAAAGGAACTTCTAATCTGACTGAACGACACAGGGCCTTGTTTGTTGGTGCGTGTTGACCTGCTCAAATTAATGGAAATTTTCCTCCCTTAATAATAAACAATTATCATCAAGGAAGCAGAATCATCCCTGGCCAAGTGCGGTCACTGATGGGGTGACAGGGAAGCGTCCTCAGGACTGAAAGCCTTTCTTATTTTAATTAATTTTCAATTATCCAAACAAGACTGAAGCTAAAAATGCTGAGTCCTGTCCTTCTTTGGTCACTTGGCAGGTGTTTGGGCTTGGCCTTGAGACTTGGCATCTCTGAGCCTCCAGTGGCTTTGTTATGTGGAATTCTGTGCTGCTTTCTTCACCTCAGTGCTGTGGGATCCCTTAGAGACCACGTGGGGAGTGTGCTCTACAAGATGTAACAGGGTACTGGGAGATGGCTCTTGGCCCAGCAAACATGAAGACCTGAGTCTGGAGCCCCAGACTTGTGAGTAAAATGCCACACGGGTGTGGTTGTACGCCTGGTAGCATACATCCAAACCTGGGGGAGTGAAGATGAAGAACAGTTCCACAGCTCCATAGCCAGCAAGATATGGAGAGCAGGGCATTTGTCTGAGAGACACTGCCTCCGTGAATAGGGGGGAAGGGCCGCAGTGGACGATGAACGCCAGCATCAACATCAGCCTCCACATGCACATGCAGGGATGTGAGAACATGCCTACAGTTGTGTGTCCCTACAAGGAAAGCATGTATTCAAATGCACATGCACACCACACCTACAAATAAAAAAACTGATCAATTAGAAAAGTAAATGCAATACGTGTGTGTCATTTACTTTTACACACACACACATATCTCTATCTCTATCTCTGTCTCTGTCTCTGTCTCTATATCTATCTCTCTATCTATCTCTATCTCTATCTCTGTCTCTGTCTCTGTCTCTATCTCTATCTCTATCTCTATATCTATATCATATATATATATTATATATCATATATATATATATATATATATATATATATATATATATATATACATGGACCCCACCTGCTAAAGAGCCTGACTACCAACCTAGACCATTGCACCCAACTACACTACCCAGCATCTCTGACAGAGACCATTGCACCCAGCTACATCATCCAGCATCCCTGACAGATGAAGAAAAGTCACTCCGCTGACAATTTTTACAAACTATTTTCCTAGGGGCTGGAGAGATGGCTTGGTGGTTAAAAACATGGGTTACTCTTGTAAGAAAACACAGTTGTTGGTTCCCAGAACCCATATATAAGCTCATAACTATTCATAATTTCAGTCCCAGGGAATAACATTGTCTTCTGCTCTTTGTAGATACCAGGCACAAATGTCGTGTGTGTGTGTGTGTGTGTGTGTGTGTGTGTGTGTACATTCAGACAAATACCCATCACACAAAATAAAATCAAACAGATCTTTGAGAACATTTTCTTTGGGTTGGAGAAATGGTACTGTGACTAAGATCAGAGTCCAGAGCATCAAGTTTCAAATCCTAGCAACCACATGGTGACTCACAACTCTCTGTAACTCCAGTTCCAAGGCATCCAGCACCTCATTTAGCCTTTGTGGGTATCAGGCATAAAAGGCATGCACGGATATATATGCCCAAGCAATTATCATATACATAAAATTATATTACTTTTCTTGATCAGACAGCCTAAGTATTAGCAAATACTAATGTATACAAGGAACTCAATTTTCTCTTTTTTTTATTTCTTTTTTTTGTTTCCAGTTTATTTATTTTTTATTAAAAATTGTCATCTCCTCCCCTCCTCCTCCCCCTTCCCACCCCTCCCCTCCACCCATACCCCCACTCCCTCCCTCTCCAGGCCAAAGAGCCATCAGGGTTCTCTACACTATGTTGAGTCCAAGGTCCTCCCAACTCCCCCCAGGTCCAGGAAGGTGAGCAACCAAACTGACAAGGCTCACACAGAGCCCGTCCATGTCGTAGAGACCAAGCCGCCCATCGCCATTGTCCTTGGCTCCTCGGTCAGCCTCCACCATCAGCCACTTTCAGAGAGTCCGATTTGGTCGCATGTCCAATCAGTCCCATTCCAGTGGACTTGGTGGTCTCCCATTAGTTTCTGTCCTGCCGTCTCAGTGGGTGAACGCAAGCCCTCATGGTTCTTACTTTCTTTCTCATGATCTCTCTCCTTCTGCTCCTCATCAGAACTTTGGGAGCTCAGTCCAATGCTCCAATGTGGGGCATCAAAATTCTTCACAGATCCCTTGAGAGGACAATAATCAACTTTATATGGAAGAACAAGCAAACCCAGGATAGCCAAAACAATCTTATACAACAAATGAACTTCTGGAGGCATTACCATCCCTGAATTTAAACTCTATTACAGAGCCTACAGTATTGGACAAACAGCTTGGTATTGGCATAAAAATAGAGAAGTCGACAATGGAATCAAATAGAAGACGCCAGATCTTAACCCACAAAACTATGAACAACCTGATTTTTGATAAAGGAGCTAAAAGCACACATGGAAGAAAGAAAGCAAGAATGAAAGTAGATCCGTGTCTATCACCATGCACAAAACTCAAGTCCAAATGGATTAAAGACCTCAATATCAATCTGAACACACTGAACCTGTTAGAGGAGAAAGTGGGAAGTACTCTACAACATTTGGGCACAGGAGACCGCTTCCTATGTATAGCCCCAGCAGCACAGACATTAAGGGCAACATTGAATAAATGGGACCTCCTGAAGCTGAGCAGCTTCTGTAAAGCAAAGGACACTGTACTAAGACAAAAAGGCAGCCTACTAACTGGGAAAAGATCTCTTTTTAAAAAAAAAAATACTTTCCCCCCCACATATCTTTCACAATTTAGGGTTCTCTGATAGATGTCTGAGGTTATCAGAAAATTCTAACACTGGCAATATGTCAAACAGTTTGTAACTAATATTAAGTCTCTGAGAGATTATTTTTAAAGTGGCTGCAGGACCAGACAGGACAGAAAAGCCTCTGTTTACACTTCATACTCCTGATATTCAGCCCTGAGAACATTCATTTTCTTTAGTGCTTTGCCATTCAGTTGTTACCCATAGCACAACCTCAGTTATGATCTTTGCTCCTTAGCAATGCTTGTTATAATCTAAGCTTCCTAGCTAAAGTCCAGAAGGTTCCCTTAATCAGAGAACTTGGGCAGCACCTGACTCCTGTTGGCTGTGTGAACACCCACGGAGGACCACCGCTCTGCTGCTTATTGTCCGTTGTCTTTAAAACAGCTTCCTCCTGCATTGTGTCAAGTTTTATATGTTTTTCAAATATTTGTTGCTATTTCTTTGTCAGTGGATGAGAAAGCCCAGTGCCAGCTACACTCTCCTGTTCAAGCAAAAGAAGCTTTGTCCTTCTAAGAACTGAAAGATTTAGGATCCCAGAACTCAGAGACTTAGATTCTGCAGTATCTGTTCTTCGCTTTATTGATTTATTTGTCTAATTGATATTATCATCCTCATTTATTTACTCATAAGATCTTGATGAAGATAAATTCCAAGAGTAGTTACAAAATAGTTTACAAATAAAAGCATATGGTAAAACAATAATTAAACATGCTTGTTGTTTATTCAGCATAGATTCTTTCTAGATATGTATTTAACCTCATTCTTTGGGATTTCAAACGGCATGCAATGTATTCAGATCATATTCACCCCTACCTTCTGCTCCAACTCCTCTCAGATAACCGCGTACATCTGCCCTCCAACATCATCTCCTATTTTAAAATTTTTATATATCACAATGAATCTTATTAGTAAGACTACCCACAGAAAGCCATGGTCAACAACCAGGCCCACTCTAAAGAAAACTCTCTACTCTATAGCAGCCATTCACTTATCAGTAGCTCCTCAGTTAAACATGGAAGACTCACGTGTCCCCTGCCCCGTCGATCCTCTGATGGTGCGTGCCTTGATCTTGGGTTGGTCTTGAACATACAACCATGGCTGCTGGGAGCTCAGGACCACCAATGGTCATGTCATATCCAGAAGACCGGGTTTCACACCCGTTGTCCCCATGCTGTGGCTTTTTTTTTCATTCATCTTTCCAGCACAAATTCTAAGAGTAAGTCATTACATGCAGTGAAATAACTATTTCTAACACCTCAGAAAAAGATTAACAGAGGAAGAATGTCTGTAGTGAACGACTGTGCCATGAACTGTGCTTGTCGATTTATTTGTTGGATCCTCTCTATGGTACTCTATTCCTATTCTAGAGATAAAGAAGCAAGGGAAAAAGGAGATAAACCTCTACACAGCCATATAATGATTGGTTGAAAGCCTAGACGTTCCAGAAATTTATAATCTTGGTTCAGTGTCCTTCATGGACTATCCCAGACCAGGTTCTTAGCCCTGCAGAGCACCCACCTGCTTCAGGACTCTACCATGTATGCTTTTTTCTTCCCTGTGCTGTATTGATTTTATTGATTTTTAAAAAATTTCTTTCTTCTCCTTTGCTTCCTAGCAAATGTGCTATGTGTATGATTCCAAAATATGAGGCATCATTAGTGATGCAGCACCTTAAAATAGTAATGCTATTTGTTGGGTGATGATTAAATTAAAATAGTAAGTTATTCTTGTGCGTGTGTGTGTGTATGATTAAATGTCTTTGTATGTATAATTCTAGCTTCTAGAATGGGTTGGAAGTCAATCACAGAATATAGGACCATTGTTTTTTTTTACTACAGAGGAGTGCCATAAAATATAATTATGGAATTCCACATAAGCATGAATTAGTAAATCGAGAATGGTAGTATTTAGAAACTGTTTCCTGCCTTTTTAATGTGTTTTGGTGTTTTCCCTGCCTAATTATCATTCTTCTCAATATTTATGTGTTTAACATGACTCTTGTATTTATGATTGAATGACTTCTGCTGAGTCTCAAGTGCTGGCAATATTGTACTTTTAAAATTAAATTACATCATAGAATGATGAGCAGATCACATCCCAAAGAGCAGCAGGGTGGAAAAGGGGTCCACCACATATGTCAGAAGCTCACAACTACTGCTTTTATCAGCAAGAATCAGAGACAGAAAGAATGAAGCCAGGGCACAGAATGCCTTTGAATTGTTACCATGTAAATACTACATTTGGAATAACAGTGTGTACATCATTCAGCATTTCACAAATTCAGGTAAGGAAGGCATTGGTGTTCTTGCTTTAGAGAGAAAGCACACTCACGCAATTCAGCATGAAGACCTAGAGCTTTCTGATTTACCAGCTCAAGTCATTCACTGCTTTTGATTGAACATTAAAGGTCTCCTTAGAATCAGAACTTTTAACTGGATGTGCTGTCATTTGCCTTTAGTTTCAAGAATTGAGAGACAAGAGAAAGTGGATCTCTGTGGGTTTGAGGATAACCTCATCCATACAATGAGTTCCAGGTGAGCTATGGTTATAAAGTATGAGCCTAACTCAAAACCAATCCAGAATGAAAGTAGAAAATTTTGATGTCCAACTTTTACAAAGAATATATAAAATGTTTCCTTCATGACTATTTCACATTGTTACTTAGTCTTCCTTGTGTGGATTGACCCTTTCCTAGCTATTCCATGACCCACCCCAGAGTTACTCAACTTGACTGTCACAATGGTCCTTTAGAGATCCAAGAGCCTTTCCAAAAGTAAAGTCTACAGCAACAGAATAAATAATGGTTTCTGTTTCAGACTCCAACCAGGAATGACAAAGATAAGAATATCATCTTTAGGACAAGAGTCCAGGGTTCTTACAGTAGTGGTTTCCCTTCATAGTAAACTTGCCAAGCCGTCTACTATGCCACTGTAAAGTCAGTCATATGTGCTACTTCATGTAACACTGGTGGTTCCTCATCATTTATGTCTCAAAGGCAAGTGTATTAGTATTGACAAATATGTACTGACCACAATGGCAGGTATTTTCTTGTTCCTTACCTGCAACATCAAATGTCAGAGCAGAAAGAGAACAAGCTTTCAAATCAAACAAAGTCTGTCTATCTAAACTCTGCCGCCTGCTAACTGCGGGGCTTTGCAAATCACCTGACTAGGCATTTTCAACCTCTGTTGCATCATAAAAGACATTGAAATGAAAATAGCTGTCTCAGCCATTTCACATGGAGAACTCAGAGAAATAGTATCTAAAATACTGAAAAACAGCTATAACACGTACCCAATAAAAGCCACATAAGGAAATGGTCAACTGAAAATCACTGTTGCACTGAGACTCAGGTAGTCAAATGTTCATGTCGCTGTGAAGCACCTGTTGCCTGGGGGTCGGTGCTCTGCAGAAGTTTAAGCTCATGTTCTTTGGCCTTTCCTACCCAAATCTATAGCCACATTACCACATCAACCTTCCCTGGCCCATTTCCTGTGGCCCGTCTTGTTGACTCAGGTGTTTCTACATCTTTTTACTCTACAGATCTGTAATAACTTTCTTAATCTGATCCTCGCTGTGTTATCTGCCCATTTGTTTAACAGCAAGCATCTGTGATGCCTTCTCTTGGAATGTACTGCTTAGGGCTGCTTAAGCCTCTCCTTCCCATGGCGTTCTCTGTCTTAGCTCTGATCCTTCTGCAGTTTTATCATGACCTGCATGGACATCCTCTATGTACATCCTTCAACAGAAACGGTTTCTTTGGTCTCTTCATCACACAACAGAAAGGGCATTGGTCCCCTCATTACACAACAGAAAGGGCATGCCCAGGTATACCATTCCTATACATATCGGAGTCTTCATTTGCCTGACTGCTCTGGAGGAAATAGGAGAGCTGTCCACAGTCATCTAGGGAGCTAAGACCATAGAAGTCAGGAACTAAGAACCAGTTTTTACCTACAGAGAGCCTTGCTCCCCGTTTCCTCTTAAGGTTAAAGATGAAAGGTAAAATTGATGCCCCTCCTTCCTTGCTTCTCAAAGTGCAAGATGGAAGTCGCTGGTTCATGTCTCTTAGTTCCTGTAAATTAAAGCTAAGTGTAGGCGAAGAAATCTACAGATTACCCAGGTTTTGAACTAGGTGTACTCCAAAATAACGTTGCTTTGCAAAACCTGTTTGTTGACAGAGGTCTCTGTCCCACCTGGTCCCACAGCCCATACAATCCTAAAGAAACACACAGAGGCCTACATTAATTATAAACTGGTTGGCCTATTAGCTAAGATTTTCTTATTAACTAACTCTTGCATCATTCATTAACCCATTATTCTTGTCTGTGTTAGCCATGTGGCTTGGTACCTTTTAACAGCAAGCTATTCTCATCTTGCTTGCTCTGTGTCTTGGGGATGACTGCAGACTGAGCTTTTCCTCTTCCCAGAATTCTGTTCTGGTTTCCCAGCCTATACTTTCTGCCTGGCTATTGGCCAATCAGCATTTTATTAAAGCAATACAAGTGACACATCTTTACAGGGTACAATACCATTGTCCCACAGCACCTGTTAGCTGTGGTTCTGTTGTCACTTAGTGGACATGTGGCAGTGAAATCTTTTAAGCATTAAGCAATCATTAATTCAAGAGGGAGAGAAATTAGAGGGGGGGGACGTAGGGAAGTGGAAGAAGGAAGGAAGGAAGTGTGGTGTGTGTGTGTGTGTGTGTGTGTGTGAGAGAGAGAGAGAGAGAGAGAGAGAGAGAGAGAGAGAGAGAGAGAGAGACAGAGATGCCATGTCTCTTGAAGTCATCAGAATCACCTACAATTTAGTCTGGGAAACTAATAGTAGTGCTGATATCTCCAGAGAAAATGATGCTGTTTGTGTCAAAATTTATCTTCATTATCCCAAAGCTGATCTTTTCCTTCTCTGGCTTCTTAAGAGTCAAAGCAAAAGAAAATCCTTATGAATTTAGCCTCCGTTGTGTGTACTCTCCTGGCTCCTTTCTGTGCATTAGTTATTGATCTTCATGTTAATAGTCTTTCATTTATCAAACTTGGGAATTGATGCCTGTGAGGAGTTCAATAACTAACTGGCTTAAGCTGCCGAGGTCATGTAGGAACCACTTAATGTAATAATCAGGCAAGTGGCCCTGGCCAGGACTCTAGAGTGCTCAAATGTGGTCCGTATACTTGGATGACATGTGTCACAGAGGAGCAGGTCAGAAAGGCAGATCACAGACACTGAAACTAAGTGTCGGGTGACTTACGTGTTGGCTAAAGTTGGAGAAAACCTGAAAACTAAAGTCAATTTTAGAAAAAAATGCAGAAACAGCTTTTAAACTGTGTGGATAGAGCAGGTTCCCAAACCTCTTGGTCATGCCTCAGCAGATGCAGAAGTGGAACAACACCAGAGCATTGCATGGGACCTGCATGGACTGGTATTCTTGCCAACATATAATGACTTCCCTGACACACTGTAAGTGTCTGGCATATGCTGTCTCATTGGCATCTGAGAACGCAGTGTTGACATTAATGCCAGAACTCAGATTTGTTTAAGTTTGATTTCTAAGTCCAGTCTTTCATTATACTACATGGTCTTCTAAAATAGTCATTCTGCACCCTGGGAATTCTTCCCTTTCCACACATGAGTTATGAATTTAACAAAGACAACTTTAGCCACTGATGTGGGATTCCCCTCTGTATACTGTGAATATGTTTTATTACCATTGGTTAATAAAAATCTGCCTTGCACCTATGGGAAGGCAGAATATAGCCAGGTGGGAAATCCAAACAGAGATGTAGAGAGAGAGTAGGCAGAGTTGAAGAGACACCATGTAACTGCCTGCCCAAGGAGAAGAATGCAGGAACTTTAGGAAACTTACCAGTAGGCCACAGCCTTGTAACAATATACAGATTGATAGAAATGGGCTAATTTAAGATGTAAGAGCTAGCTAGGAATATGTCAGAGTCATTGGCCAAACAGTTTTGTAATTAATATGGTTTCTGTGTTAGTATTTGGGTCTGGGCAGCTGGAAAACAAACGAGCAGTCTCCACCTGGAAATTTTCAGCAATCTAAGGTCAGCTTTACTGATTTTTTTTTCCTGTTGGTGAGTTTCTCTGTGGACCAGATTGTAAGTCTTAAATTTGTAGTCTATGCCCTTTTTCTCTAAGGCAAAAACAACTTCTGCAATTATCATTGGGAACTTAGGTGTGGAAGATGGTTCTTCTCAGCTTCTCTGGAGGCACAGCATCCCCCACAAAAGGCATAGTTAGGCACATGAGGAAAACCTGGCAACACCAATCAGCTTCGATTGTCCTCTCAGCACTGTGAGGAAGGCGTGATGGCCCTGGCCACCACATGACAGAACTCAAAACATGACAGTCATAGCAAAACACACATTTTCTCTTCCCCATGCTTCCTATGTTTGTTCTTAGTCACTCGGCTGTGAACTCAAAATTGAGAATTTCCTGAAGAAAAATAGGGTATGGTTTTGGAACAAAAGACTTGGTTTTGAAAATGGAACCAGCAACTGCTGTTGGTTGGGTCCGTACTCTGAGCCGCACACGCCTTTGACACCGTTAAGTGCATTACTTACTCTTCCTTGCAAAATCTTTCCACATCTGAATTTGAACATCTACATCCTAGAAAATGGACAAGGGTGTTAATAAATAGCATATAGAAAATAACCCCTGGTAATTTTGCTTTGTTTTATTTATCATAGGAGCTTGAAATGGCTCATGAAATGATGTGCACTCGAAGATTTGGAGCTGATTTAGCCAGCCAGTATTTCCATACTTATACATAGAGTTAAAATCTATAGTGGTAAAAGACATAACTACTGTTTCTCATTGTGGTTTATTATTAGGTCTGCCTTTGACCAGGAATATGATAGGGTATTATTCCTGCACCAAGTCCAAGTTCACACAATAGACACATGGCCCTTTCAAAACTTGTGGAGTCCTGGGCTTGAGTCCACCTCTTTCCTGATACTTTACCCTTATTTATGAACATCCCGGACCAAAGGCATGGCTTGCATGTTTGTACTGAGATTTAATTCTATTAGGATTTAGCCTCAAAGCTCATCTTCCTTCTGTAAGAGATGTTAGCTATCTGGGCTTCTTAAACTTTGGCAGGAACATAAATCAACTGACTTCCTTGTTTCAGTGCAGACCCAGACATCTGCATTTCTGACCAGCTCCCGAGTGACACAGATCCTCTCAGTCTCTGGATTACATTTGGAGCAGGAAGGCTACAGTACAGTAATTCTGGGATTAAGCTTCATGGCCAATAATTCATAGCCACATTTTCATAAATTAAAATTTATGAGTAGATTTCTTCTTAATAATGCACAAGAAAAAGGAAATGACTGGCAGCTTTAATGGAGTAAGAGACATATGAGCTTAGGTAAGTGTTTATCCTCAATCCGAGTCTCCTCGCTCATAAAAGGAGTGCCCTGTCCACTTCTGCACTGCGATGAGAGCCGAGGCCTATACCAAGATAACTCTCAAACTTTCAGTGATCTTCCTATGCCTAGATTCTCATCCTTTGCAGGAGCTCTTTCAATAAAGATTGCTAGTGAGTGAAACAAGGGCGGCTTTGGTGCTCAGAGCCTCTGCTCTCTTCAGGGTTAATTACACCACAGTCCAAGCCTTTGGGAGAAGCCAGGCCTCCAAAAGCCACTGGCAACCTACGTCTCAATTTCAATGTTGCATCTCTGATACACGCCGGTCTTTATTGCATTTGTTCTTATTTTATCTTTTCCCCATGACATCTATCATGAGCTTAGGCTTTGAGGTCGGACACATGGTTGGATGTTGGCATTGCTGGTCTGAGGGACTAGGCTTTCATGAGGGATATGTCGGGCTGATCAAAGAAGCAAGGAGTGAGGGAGAGGAAACAATGAAGGAACAAGAGAGAAAGAAAGGAGAAGGAAATCCCTCGGTTTCAGGAAGATAGAATGAAACCAGACACAATGTCTAGTTGTATTTAGAGCTCAGTAAATGATAATTCCTCCGCTTGGCCTGTCTATATCCTCCTTTGTCTCCACTTTCCAATTTTTATCTAATTTTTCCTTCCAAGCCCATATTTATTTTAACTGCCTCAGTCAAATATGTGTGGGTTGAAAGGAAAAGTATTGGGTCAAGACCCCCAAGACCAGGCTCTCAGAATAAAAGAGATTTATTTGTCCTAGAGGAACAAAGTGCAGGGAATAAGAGACAAAGACAGGCGAGGGCAAGGAAGACAGGGATGAGAACAAGGGAAAGAAGGTAGGGGTATTTGTCCCTGCGGGGCAAAGGATTGCCTCTGGATAGAGGGGAGACAAACGTGGCATATAGGAAAATGGCAGTTTATAAAGGTAAAGGGAAAACCCCATGTAAGGATAACGTGTTTAATTTTAATTGGACAAGTTAATTAGGTGAGCTAAAGGGGGCTTTGATTATTGGATTTCAATACTTGGATAGGTGAACCTTGGTAGTCAGCCCCAGGGAGGAGGACGTGGACAAATAAAGAAATAGACCATGGTGGACAGCTTTAGGAATGTAATCTAAAGGCTTGAGCAAGGCAGGAGAAGGGCAAGGCCTACCCAGAGCCTTATTTGCCAGGCCCTGGCTGGCGAGAGTCCCTTCGTGGGCCTACATACGTATATGAAATAAATGAATAGATGGATAAAAATGAGCTTATACTTTATAAAAGTATTTTGCACTTTTCTGTGCTGTGTTTCTGCCTTTTCAAATCTCTGGAACATTTTCTTCCTTTGGTCTCATGATGTTCATACATTACTTTTAACCTTTTCGATAGGCACAGCTGCCTCTATCCATTGTTCGTGTGCTCTTACAACTTATATATGACTGAGAACTTCTCATGGACCAGAGATATTTCTTATTCTCTCAGAACCAACTATATAAAAAAGTTAATAGTGTTCATTGAGAGAACAGAGAGCAGAAGAAAGGGAAGAAAAAGGAAGGGGGAATAAAAGAAGAGACGTGAAAATGTCCCTACCTTTACATATTAAGAGTGACCTATCCTGTCTGGCATGCAGGAAGGGGTCAGTACATACTCAGCAAACATACTTATCACCAAGCCATGGACAAGTTCTCAAATGCAAAACAGACAACCTGAAGCATTTCCTTCTGTGGCTCACGATAGCTAACTCCAATAGTAACCAGGGAAAGTAGGAAGAGGGAAGCCAAGTTTATTCCAGGCAATGATGTCAAGCTGTCAAGTTAGAGTCTGTCCTGCCTCTGCAGGATAATGGTTGCCAGGGCAACAAGGGTGCCAAGGCGTTGCTTGCATAGAGTTTTCCATTGATAATTGCTAATGTGAGCAAGCGCTGCCTTGTACTTTACACCTGTCTGGCTTGTAAGTCTGCTTTAATTGGATGTGCCAAGACTGAGGAAAAAGTAATCTGCCCTTTCAGGATGACTGACAGGGAGATGAAGCGTTGTGGGGACCTTTATTGTTACAGTTTTGCTGACAAAAATTCATATGAACTGTCTTCTCTGGATGCATGGCCTGCCTTTGTTGACAGAAACCCGGCATTTCTCTGCTTGGGATAGTATATTAAGTCAGAAGAAACTGATGAAATGTTGCCAGCAGTTTGGTGGAAATTCGCTCTGTTTTATTATCTCCCTCTATTTATGTTATATGGGTTTTAGAGACAGTGAGAAATAGGGCATTGTCAAGGCTGTAGTGATCCACTCCATACAAGACCCTCTGTTGGGATGGCCTCCCTGCGGCTCGTGGTCCTCCTCCTCCCAGCAAACACATCAGGTGGATGTTTCTATCTTCAAGCAGGAGATAGAAAACTGGCTCCCATGGCGGATTCCTTGGTTTAAGTTCTCAGAGAGAAACGATAATGTGTCACAAGCATTGAATTCAGGTCTTCCTGATGATTAAAATTGGTTCCTTTGTCTGTTCCAGGTTCCCTGTGGGAACTTGGACAAACCGCTTTCCTCCCAGTGGCATCTTCCCCTTGTAACATTCTCTCTCTCTCTCTCTCTCTCTCTCTCTCTCTCTCTATCTCGCTCTCCCTCTGTGTGTGTGTGTGTGTGTGTGTGTTTCTTGCTGTTGGAAGGCATCCCAGAGTATTCTACTCCTTCCTGATTGACATCTTCCACTCAGAAAACATCCTGTAAGCAGTAGTTAGGTCCAGTGCTAAGTGCTAAAGAGACAAACCGAGAATCTAGGTGTCTGTGTGCGAGCGGCTCATGTCAAGGGCCTTCTAGAAGGTGAGATGAGGATGAAATAAACACATTTCTTAGGAAGAGCCAGTTTAAGGACGAAAACTCTAGCTGTGTGAAGTTTTGAACATCGAGAAAGTGGAAAACTTGGAGAAGATATTGAAGGATTCCTAGAGGCCAGGGTTGACACATTTTGCTGCAAACAGCCCTTGTCAAGCCTCAGAAGAGTGTACAGTGTACTACCAGGAGAGGACGGCAGACTGTTTGCTATTCCATCAGTAAGGGGTGTGTTAGAGACATAGGACAGAAAGAAGCTTGTGGTGTATATAGGAGTGTAGACATAAACCAGAAAAGCAACATAGCATTCTTTATGACAAGGGGGCAGACCTTTGCTGTAATAACCAAAGAGAAGTATCCCAGCCTCTATACATCACATGCCTCCTTCCATGTTACTGCAGGCATTTCTCGTCTTCTGCCTCCTCCTTTCTTTTTCTTTCTCTATCCCTTAATTATATATTATTTCCTGATGTGCGTAACAAAAACAGCAGCAAGTGGCATTTGGTTTTTAGTCTACAATCTGCCACATCCATCTTCATGTCCTGGTCTCCGAGTCGCCATTCTCTTGGACAAGCAGATACTTTTCTGTTACAACTTTTTAATTAAGGTCAATATATATTATATCATTAATCAGCACAAAACCTGTTATTGAAGTGTGAAAGACTCACTATGTTTTAAAACAAGTAAATTCTGAAGACTAGTGAGAACACTTGATACTTACCCGTACATTTTCCATTTGCAATTAAGAATTTGTTAATTGTTTTAATTAGATTTTCACAGGGAATATAATTTAGTGATGCACAGATCCTACTGTGCACAAGAGTTACTGAAAACGATTATATGTAAATATGTGTGTTTCAAAGTATGCATTCCATCCATAAAACGTTTCAGTTAGTTTAGGCTGAACAAAATGTTCATGTATGTACTGACTTAGAAGTCCTTCTCTAGTGAACTCTGTATGACATAGTACAGCTATAAATCTCTTGCCCAGCTCACACTTCTACTGGTGCCATGCAACCGACACATGCTAGTCAGAGGCACACTTTATTATCACCTGTTTTAAGAATTGATTTAGCTGTGCAGCTACCGACTCAAAAGGCCCTCATATGTTCCCACTTGTGCCACCTCCCAATGGGTCTTCCCGTTCTCCACAAGCAAGACGACAGCACAGTAAGTCAGGAGCGGTTTGTTGTTTGCTTCTCTTCCCTTCACTGTGTAAACACTTGAATGTTACTGGTCAGTTCATCTTGGATCCTGGTGTGATCATTTACCACATTACCCTGGAGACTCTTCTGCCCAGAGACATTTGAGTGGGCGCTACTGGGCCTTGTCGTTTAGCCATCCACCTTCCACTGTGCCCTTCCAGAGTCGTGGACTAGGGAATGGGATCAATATGCTCACTGCACTATTGAACAGCTCTAATTGCTGGGGGGCGGGGGAGAATCGAATAAATGAAAGGAGCAAACACATGTTCACCACCAACCAGCAATTAGTGTGTGTAACCTTATACTTCAAACGTTTAAGGATAGTCTAGTCTTGCGTTTACTTTACAATCAGGAAAAATTAAGATTCAAGAATATAAACACACACATATATATAATATTATATATGCACACATATACTCATACATACACATATACATATATACATACATTATGTGGGATTTCCCTCGTATGCTATGATTACCATTAATGAATAAAGAAACTGCTTTGGACCTATAGCAAGGCAAAACTTAGATAGGCAGGGAAAGCTAGACTGAATGCTGGTAGAAAGAAGGGCGGAGTCAGAGAGAAGCCATGGAGCTGCTGGAGACAGACATGCCGAAACTTTGCTGTTAGGCCACGACCTTGTGGTGATGGAACTGAATTGAAGACCCTGACATAAATCCACACACCTATGAACAGGCTCTCCTTCTAAACTCAGTTCCAACTATCTCCTCTTGACACTCTCCACAAAGCTCTGGTCTTTCAGAATTTATTTTCTCTCTCCCAGGAATGCTAGTTTCACCAATAACAGGAACAATAATTGATGCTCTTTGATCCTGTTTCTCTATCCATAAAATGAGAATCAAGCAACATATTGAAGAGGACTCTTTTGAAATAGTCTTGATCATTCAACCAGTGTCCTAATCATAAACACTGGGCAAGTTAGTCCCAGTCATCAAGCTTCTGCTCCTTTCCTTTTCTGCCTAGAAGCATTCACTTGAAATATATGCAAACAAGCAGGCAGGATAATGAATATATTCAAGCACTCAACCACTATTTATTAGCTGCTTAGCTGGTATAGCATTTAGTTTCGACATTGAAGGAGCCAAAAGAATATTTCTGTACATTATAAAGGAGAAGAATGAGGTGAGGCAGTACAGTAGGATCCCGGAAGATCATGTTTCCCAGAATGAGGAATTGTATGGGTACTGCAGAATGAATGGGAGACATTCAGATATCAGGGAGGGAAAGAGGCCCTTATATCCGGAGTCTGTGCTTGTAGATGAGAAAAGTGTGGAAACACGAATATTGGTTTGTTATCCATATTATCAGTGTGTTGCTTCTAGGAAACTACACGACCTGTAGCTTCCTTTGTTGCACTGATTAATCCGTAACCATCAAGCAACACAATGGAAACTAAAATTAATGCATCTTCAAAGATCGCCCTAACACATGTGAGTGCTTTTTCCTTTATTGTTTTCTAATCATTATCGATGGGATTCTATCAACTTTTATTGTGAATTCACTAATTTTAAAAAGCTTGGAGTTTCTACTTTGGTGTTACTCTCACACATCTTTCTTCAATGACTATTAGTTTTCCATTTGGGTGTTGGATTTTAAAACTTTTTACAGGGTTAGTATGTGGAGGACACTTAAAAAGTTACCCTCTGGGTGGACTTCAAACCAAAAACTGGGATTCAAATCTTGACATTCTAGGTATTATCATCATCATCATCATCATCATCATCATCATCATCATCATCAAATATTTAACTGCTCTGGGGCTTGTTGTTTTGTTTTTCTTATTGAGTGGGACTTACAGTAACTATTTCACATTAGTTATCATTAAAATTACATTGTATATGAATCATTGAACCCAATTCCAATCTGCTAAAGGTGACAGTTGTTATTGATAGCTACAACAGACCTGCATTTTAATACCTATTTTAGATGGATTTTTTATTCTGTGCCAAGAACAAAGGCATTGGTTTCTTTACCTCCATCTTTGTGTGTTTATTGTTCAAGAAATTTTCTACAAAAATTTACAATGTTACACTGCAATTCACTCATTGATTTGTTCACTCCATTTGTCAATATATTCTCGGTCCTCATACTGTCCTAGGTACCTAAGCAACTTATGGTCTGAAAAGGAAGCATCCATATAAGCATAAGATATTCATTTGTATAGCAGGGTAACAAGTTTTATCGACCAAGGGCCATATAAACTTCTGTAGGACTCAGAACCTCAATATCCTACCCCACCCTACCCCCTTTCCCTCTGCCACTTTTTCTCTGATAGCATGTTCCTGTCTTGGGCCTAGCTCTGTTCTTCTGCTCCCATCCTATTTGGTTGTCATGTTGCTTCCTGCCATCCTTCATCTCTTCTTAAATGCCATTCTACAAGAGGAACTTGATGCCAGCCATTTGCCTGTTTGCCCTCAATTTCCTCTTGTCTAGTACCCCTCGTCAGTTCCTGCATGGCATAAGCAGACTGTGCTAGTATAGACCTCCATTAGCTATGAACCTTGATCAAGAAAAAAAAAAAAACAAGTTCAGCTGTTTTCATCAGTGTTAATCTAACATCTGCACGCACATGTCATATGAAGATGCTTCATAAACCAAGTGTTCAATGAATGAGAGGCAAAGGCAATGCTATCGGGGGCTGCATTTCCCCTAACGAGTCAGGATTCATGATGAGGGAAAGGAGTTTGATACTGCAATTTGTACACCAGCATACAAATTAGGGAGAGATTCAGATTCGAGTTCAAATCCCAGGTATGAATCAGCTCCACGGATCTGAGCACAAGTCACCTAATAAGTGCCTTACTTATTTGTAAAGTGGAGCCAACGGTGTGGCACTCCAGAGTTGTGAAGAATGGATACAAGCTACGTGTGCCCAGTGGATCAATGAAAAGCCAGTGCGTTCCCTGTTTATTCTGCTGAAGGAAGGGGATTCGTGTCTGAGCACACAGGGACGGCTTTAGCACAGTGGCTCCCCACATCTCAGCCAGAAAGTGAGAGACGTTGTGTGACCTGGAGCACTGGGATGCTGGGAGCAAAATTGAATTGTTGTAAAGTCTTTGAATGTACAAAGTGCCTATAGCAAGTTTCCACAGGTCAAAGATGTACAGTTTCTCCTTCACACTATCAGAGGGCTGTGGAAATAATAGGTGATCCTTATATCAGACCCCAGCCTGAATGCTCTAAGATAGCTCTCCTGGAAACTGAGATTTCTATGAGCTATTCATTCTCTGATTTTACAGAGGACAAACTGAGGCACAGAATGTAAAAATCTTCCATCGGTGTCTCCGAGTTTGTGCTTGATATAGCTGGCTTTGTGGTAACAAAATCCATTCCTACTGCCTGTGTGTAGAGTGAGCCCGGAACATGGTGAACGGAAGATTCAAATCTCACTCCACTCTTTCCAAGTTGCATGGCCTTGAACAAAATTTCTAGTCCTTCTGAGTCTGTTTCTTCACTTAAAAAGATGGAAACAGAATGATATCTGTTTTGAAGGGGGCTGTGACATTTCCATGAGTTGGCATATGTTGTGTGTCAGCCTTGTAGCTGATGTTCAATAAAACGCAACTAATGTAATTTCTCTCAGTGGCACTAGTTGATCCACTAGCTGATCTTGACAGGGTTGAGATTTTACAAGACTTGATGGCTTTTAATTGAGAAATATGCATCCATGACATATCATCAATATGCTCATTTGGCAGCCAGGTTCTAGATGAAATAAAGCTAAGTGACAGTGTAATTTGAATATACAAACCAACCCGGGCAGGAGCCAGATACACTTTCCTGCCTGCTCCGTCCTTCTCACTGGGGCTGCTCTTATTTCTTGGAATGGGTCCCTAATACGTTTGTTTTCCTCCAAGAATCTGGAAACAACTGAACAAACATGTCATCCTTCCTGTTTTTGCTCTGTCCTTTTCCTGCTCTCTCCTTGGAGTGCAGTTCCCCTCTGCTCAAGAAGCAGGGGGAACATAGGATGTCAGCCTGACTTCAAGCATGAAGGACACTCTGTGTGGATCTCAGTGACAAATGGGATCCCTGAAATACACTCTGTCTTCTCTTTCCTTGTCGTCACATTGAATGACAATGGCTAGTGGCTTTAACAGGGAAACAGTACAAAAAGCAGGCTCTCAACAGGCTCTGACAATTCTTTGTTAAAGGTCTCTCTCTTCGCACGTGGTGAAGTCTGTGAATTACTAACTGACCAGGATGTATTCATGGCTAACCATCACAGACAGGAACCCTGGCAGTGTTCCTGCCCGGTATTCACAACGATGGTTATTACCTTTAAAATGCATTCCAAACCCCCAGATGCCTGGGGATATCAGCTAACTCATGCAAAGTTTAGTTGGTTTTAGTTGAAGCCACCAATTCCTTGCTCACAGGATCTGTGACTTGGGCAAGAAGTCTCAGTCTTGGTGTAATAAATCGCACACTTGTGCACAGAGGATGACCACAGCACATTTGAGTTCCTGGGAGGAACAGAACACATGTCAACTTGTGACTTTTCTGGCTCACACATACAATAAGCACACACTATAGATTAGTTCTCTTATTTTTAGTGTAAACTTGAGCCAGACGACTTATAAACGAACTTGAGTTGAATCAATCAGTTTTCTATATGCCATTTTCCAGTAGGCTTAGCATCGCACAGAGTACAAGGGCTTTAGGTGAAGTACTGGCTTTTGCTTATGCCTCTGCTGTATGACCTTAGGTAGAGTATACAATCTCTTTCAATTTCCAGTTCCTCATTTGTCAGCTCTTTAAAGACTGTGTATAAGTGTCTCCTCCCAGAAATTTGAGCTCTTAATTGTAGTTAAAGCCAACAACTTTCTCTACAGAGCGGTAAGTCTTCTGTGTCCATGAAGATCTCAGAGGAGCATGATCTAACACTGTTCTCCAAACAGCCAGTTATAGGGACAATTAGCTGAAAGGGGTTTTCAATACCGTCTAAGGCACTCATTTTACAGAGAAAATATACAGTGTTCAAAGAAATAAATAGACTATGCTGAGAAAGCATTGCTAAAGGGTTAAAATAAAGGTCTGAGCCCGGGAGGAGAGCCCCACTATCCTGCAGTAATGCACAGCTGGTCCTGGTTTATCTAAGGAAAAGAACTAACAAAGTAAATACAACAGTAAAATAGGTTAATAGATGCTGAAGGAAAGGAAAAAGGAAGAAGGACGGGAATGAAGAAAAGAGGGGGAAGAAGGAAAGAAGAAAGGAAGGAGAAAGAAGGAAGGAAAGAAAGGAAATGAGTGACAGGAATGAAGAAGCCAAGGAAGGGGAAAAAGAAAACCTGGAAAGGATTCCGCGGCCCCCATGAAGCACTTGCCGTCCTTTGCTGTACGGGACTGTGATGAACATGAAGAACACCAGGCAGCATGGACCTGCCTACCAGCTCTGCCTCCTAGGGGCTGTGTGGTCAGACAAAAGGCTCTTAACTTCTCCATCCTTTTTCCTGCTACTGGAGCCTCTGTGAAAACTCCCTGCGAGGGTGAAAGAAACGATTGGTATCACATTACAAACATGCAGTTATTCGTTATGAGTGCGTAGACCACACGCCTAGAACATCCAAGGCGTGGACATTTTGATGTCATCGTGTTTCCCCCACCTTCAAAGCAGTTGGTTTGAAGTCCCTGAAGGGTTTTTTTGTTTGTTTGCTTGCTTGCTTTTGTTTTTTCTCAGTTAGACATCATGGGGATGTCACTGATGAGAAGCTGAGAGCAATTGCTCGAGGATGAATGGAGAGATGGAGGGGGCATGGGGAGTGCAGAGAAAACTATCCAGAATACTTGTGTAGGAATAGAGTGATCCGGGGAGCTCTGTGCATGGGCTTAAAAACTCTCATAAACCAAAGTTTTATGTTGTGGTTTAGCTGTGATTTACCTCCATTTCATGGACAAGGAAACTTTGGGTAATAATTTTACTAAAATATTTTAAAGATTAATTTATTTATTATGTATTCAGATGTGTTTGTGTGTGTATGTGTGAGTGTTTGTGTGAATGTGTGTGTGTGAGTGTTTCATGTGTGTGTGTGAGTGTGTGTATGTATGAGTGTGTATACACATGCTTAAACATGCATGGAAGCTGGAAGAGAGTTCAGGTTCTTTCCCTCTACCTATTATTTTGAAACAGGGCTCTCTGTAAACTTGGAACTTGTGTTTTCTTGGGTAGGCTGGAAGCCAGCAAACCTAAGTGATTCATTTGTTTCTTCCTCTACAGAATAGGTGTTCCAGGTGTTTGCTTGGATGCCTGGCTCATTACGTGTGCTCTGGGATCTGAACTCTGGTCATCATGATTTAACAACAAACACATTTAACTGCTAAGCCATGTGTCCAGTCCTTTGACCAAGTCATTTTTGGCTTGAACCTTCTTTTCTTGCTCCACGTAAAGGCCCTCCCCTCTAGGAATCCATTCAATTTTTAAAATGACTATTCTAGATAGCCCAAAATCTGCTATGGAACAGTTACTTGTGTAATCTGGTAGATCAGAAACTCCTGCCTACAAATATCCTTAGAAGGAGGGAAGATGAAGATGGATAATAGTTTTCTTCATTTTGGGCAAGACAAAGAATCCTTTTCCATTCCCCCACCCCTATTCCCTTCTACACATATAGATCAGCAGATTTAAAACCCTATGTTGCCTTTTGTTGTTCCCAGGGTAAACAGCAGCACCTGAGACACCTGGATGATGTTGCTCTTCTTAGACACCGGCGGGCTTCTTTAATTAAGGTAAAATATATGTGTCTTTCTACAGTTAAAAATGTGACTATTTTTTCTATGCTTTTGGTTTTCAAGATTGTGTTTGTCTACAAGGTGGAAGGGAAGCAGCCGTAGACAGCAGTGGTCATCCTTTTCTGTGTCGTCTTGTGTAAAATCCTAGATGGTGGGATGTGCCTTTCTCACTGCTTCTCTCAGAGTAGGCTCTGTCCACGTCTGCAGAGGTGGCTGACATCAAATGTGCCAATCTGCTGGGTTTGAGTGGATCCATTTTCTCTCCTGAGAAGCACTTTCTTAACCTAAGGCAAAAAAAAAAAAAAAATACTGTCATTTGCTTGCTTTTTTTTCTGAATTTTTCTCCATAAAAAAAAAAAATCCTGTCAAGATTTTTCTTTCACAGTAACAGATGAAATTTTATCATTTAAAACCTTTTTCTCTTCATAATTTGGGACTGTTTCTTATTTTGTCTTCTGTGTGCACCTGCCAATGACCAAATTCATGAAAAAAATAGCCAGCAATGGTAATGGAAAGACTCTGACAAGCTACGATGTGTGTTTTTATATAGGTTTGGATACTTGATCTGGTTTTCAATTGCACTTATACCTAGCAATATACTCATAGTTTCTGCTCATTAAACTCTCACCTAGTTGGGCTTTTGGGATTGAGTGTGTTCTTTGTGCTGAGGCTGTGCGAGATCATGGTGTTTTGTGAAGTCCAGGTGTCCTGCAGAACCACCGCTCGGGATCATACTTTCCATATGTGACTCCAACCCACAGACGCAATATTTGCTACTGTTCATCCTGTTTCCTAAAAGCTCATTCTAGTGAATTTTGCAAACATGCAAAACAGGTGCACAGCCTTGCTAACCAGGCCAAGCTAAGGCTCAGGGTAGGAAGGCTCGTAGGTAACCTAAACAGTCAAAAAGAATACAACGTGCTATGCATGATTTGCCCACCACGTTTCTCTCCCTTCTGCCCCCAGGAAAGGGCAAATGGGTCACTCCATACACAGAATACAGAGCCTGTAGTTCAAGGTCCTTCATGACTACTTTACTAGGTCTATAAAAGGACAGCCATTCAAAAACACTTACCTAGCAGCTTCCCTTTGCTTTAGGTGGCTGGGGAGCAAAGTCTCAGGGTTGTCCTTTTGATTAGAATAACCAGCTTTTAGGAGGAAGGAGCCAAGATATGAATTAGGTCAAGAACCCACAAACTGATGGTCTGCATTCAGTTCTCTACCTCCCACCAGCTAAAACTGGACAGTAAAATCCAGGTGTGAATCCAAAAATGCAGTTTGCCTAGTACACTAAGACCAGGCCAAGGTTTTCACAGATGAGTCTTACAGGAGTATCCAAAGCCACAATGCGCCGTTAAAGTTCCAGAGAGTTGCCTTGGTACCATTAAACCTAGAGCCCAATAGAAATTGCAGGTCTCAGGGGAAAGGTCTGCTTTTACTTAAGACAGAAAATCAGATGCAGAGCCAAAGCTCAGGTATCACAGGACTAATGAATGTGTAGAGATTGTCATGTTCCAGGAGTGACAATTTATATATATGTATGTGAGGATGAGAAGCTATCCAGATGCAACTGGTGCTGATGTCAAGGTCCCTTGCAGGCAATAAAGCTGATGTGCACAGAGTGTTCAATAAACTCACGTTTGTATAGTGAGGAACTTAGGGAGCAAAAATTTGAACACACAATAGGGCCCCGCAACACGCTTCTCCATGGACCTCTCCCGTTGACCACACTGCATCACCACTGCCCTTACAAAGGATCTTGTTTGACTTTGGTCTTGAACAAATGAAGAAAATCCAAAATGATGCCCATTTATGCCAATAACATCTTAAGTCTATGTCTTTGTACTGTGTGTGCGATCCGTATCGGTCAGATGGGTGTAGCTAGAGCAACTGGCTAGAGAAACCTTGATGAGTAGTTAGGAATTCAGCTGCAAAGGCCAGCCGCAGATACGACAAGTATTATGGTTATAAGTGGGTGAGGTTGTATTCTCTGAAGAGACCTACCTTATTTAAATGTTCTTCCCTTGGATTATCTATAGGTGGTATCTATCTATCATCTATCTATCTATCTATCTATCTATCTATCTATCCATCATCCATCATCTATGTTAGCATTCACATTCAAGGTGATGCACATTTCGCTCAGGAAGGAACTGAACTGCATTTCTTTCACGATGACTACCATTAGAGGGTTCATCTGCTCCAAGTTGCCAGCCCCAGGGACTCACTGCCAAAAGACACAAGCCTTTATTCAATCACCTCTGACTTGGTACCAGGTACTTTCGTTCTTCAGTTTCTTTTATTGGCTCCACACTTGTGCATAACTGATGAGTTACCTCTCCTCCCTTCCAAGGAACCAAAAGGCACCAGAAAATTTGCCTTATGGTTCAACTTTTAAGAGAGAGAGAGAGAGAGAGAGAGAGAGAGAGAGAGAGAGAGAGAGAGAGAGAGAGAGAGAGAGAGCCCAACTCCTAGAATGCTATATGCAAGGTTTTGGAATGCCTGGTCTATTTAAAACATGTCTGTAGATATTGCCCCTTGCTAACAAAACCTTAATATAATCCTTGGGAAATAAAACCATGTTACAATTTCCTCACCACCAACTACCTCTTTTATAAATATGGGATGGTTGTCGTTCCTCTCAATCTTCCACACTAGATTTCTTCCACCCGGAACGCTGGCAGGCATTCTCTTTATCCCGGCATCATCAGGAAAGCACTGGCTGACAGGTGCTGTTATTGCTTCTGATCCCATTGGTCACATCGTGTAACATCTTCACTCCTAACCTAATACAATGGATGCAACTTGACAGGGCATAGCAAGGATATGGTACTGCTTTCCCTGCGCTGGCTCAAGCTCCTGCCTCCTTACCAGCTCCCAGAAACTGCCTACCACTCATCTTTAGGGCGCTCATCTTTAGGGCGTATTTATTGGTTAAAATCAGTGTAAGCCTAGCATCTGATTCCTAAATGACTATTCCCAGGCTGTATTATGTGAAATACCTGTAGTCATTCCTGCATTTTTGTTAGAAGGAGGCTAATAATCTTGGAGTCATGACGAGAGGGGGAAAGTGTGTTTTTAAATGACAGAGGTTACGTTGATCCCCAGGCAAGCATGGCAAATGCTTCATAGTCAATAGAATTCATCAATAGAATGGTACATACCGTCAAGAGAATGCCAATGATATCAATGTCATATCTCCATTAAAAATAAACAATTTAGTTCTAGCCACCATCTCTTGTCCTGGAGAAGCTGGACTTTATCGCTTGCTGTCTGATTGCAGCAAATGGAAGCTAAGAGGAGTTCGGTTCTCTGCCTCAGTCATGGATGGAAAGAGTCTGCGGAGTTTGTGTTGCAGTAGTTTGGTTCATGTCGTAGTGCCCAGTGATGTCCTATGCTAGATTTAACAGTGAAAATCCACGGAGCCTGCTCATGATCCCCAAATGCTCACAGTCTAGGTACAGACAACAAGTAATGTCAGGCATAGGGATGCACATCTGTAACCTCAGCACTGAGAGTATGGAGACAGGCAGGTCCTGGGAACTCCCTGGCCAGCCCTAGCCAAAACCCTGCACTCCACATTCAGTGAGAGACCCCGCCTAAAGAATAAGGTGCACAGCTTTGGAGAAAGACAACAGGTCAGCCTCTGGTCTCCATACATGTGTACAGTTCTGCCTTGCATACATAGGCACATATGAGCACAACTTGTACATACACATGCATGCACACATCACACATACAGACACATCTTTACATGTATGCAAAAAATCAGTTGCCTGATGAATCGAGAAAAAAGAAGGCAATTATGAAGTCAGTAGTTTACTTTTGTTTGCTTATTTGGGTACTGAAGATTGAACCTGAGTCCTAACACAGACTGATCATATATGGTTTATTCATCTAAACACAGCCTCCAATTATACACACACACACACGAGAGAGAGAGAAAGAGAGAGAGAGAGAGAGAGAGAGAGAGAGAGAGAGAGAGACTTTTCTCCCTTTGGCCTCAGGAGTTACAGTGAAGGCAGGAGTCATAAGCTGTCTCAAAATGGAAAGCTGGATGAAGGTGCGACCATTACCCGCTGATGGGAAATCAGGTTTTAAACCCAATTTGTTTCCGAGTGTCTCCACGATGTGACTTTAGGAGGTGATGGTTGCAGCCCCGGGAGGCATTTGTCCTGATAATATTCATAAATCCACTTTGTTAGGCACTTATGTCGAATCTGTCAGGTCTCCACTCCGTCTCTGAAAGCAGGCTGCCTTTCAGCTGCTTGATTTCTCTCACACAAATAAGGACGGCACTGTCAGAATTGGGAACTCGGGCATGAGACATGGAATGTTCGGTCTGTCAGCAGAATATTTGTGCAAGAGGAAAAGCCAAGAGGGGACTCTGGGGGCCCTAGGGGAATTCAAGTTCTGCAGGGTAGCGTTTGTATTTGAGCTGGCAGGGGTGGAGAGGTGCCACCGAGCAAGTGAGAACGGAGGTTAATTGCTGGCAAGCTCTCTTTCCTTGGAGGGCTGGGGTTTTGTGGTTTGCTACTAGAGATGGGAAAGAACAAGGTGAGATCTGGCATTCTGCCCACATGATTCTAAGCTCTCTGGTCCTCGATTGCTTTGTCTTGTGGGTGAAAACAATCCTACTCATCTTTCGAAATTATTCCAAGACAAAGGGAAGCAACTTGGCCTGTTCTGGTCCAGTTTTAGCTATTCATCTTTGGCAGCTCCACAGGTGGGCCGCTCACCTTTGCTCTTCTCCACTGCAAAGGCTGAGTGTAAGAGATGGCTAGTGTGGACAGGCTTGGATGAAGCCTACTTTAGTGCACGGAGGCACACTCTGACATCCACACGACTCCCTGGGGAAACATGTTCAAGTTTACATTATTTTTAAAGGGTCTTAAAAACAGTTTGGGATTTGCTGCCAGAGACATGGAGCTTGTTCACCAGTGGACCACACTTAGATAGGGCTGGGTAATGTATAAGGCAAAGTGGAGAGCGTATTAACCGCATCAAAGCAGCATGCAGTCAAAGCAGGCTGCATTCAAAGGATGAATTAGACAAGCCAGGCACAGGATGAGCATATTCCTGTGAGAAAGGAAGTTCCATTCCATGCTTGTAACATAGCTGTGGATATTGTCATCTTGAGATGATCTTGAAGCACGATCTATAACCATGCCAAATGCGATGTCCTCCATCAACTCCCAACATCCTTTGCCTCATAGTTCAAATTCCTCGACACACTTGGCGTGGTCCTCATGCTCACACTGCTGCTGGCTCCTGTCTAGGCTGGCAGGGCTCTTGGCTCCCTTCTGCCAGCTCCGCCTACCTAACTCTGGTTCACCTTTCTCTTTCCTTTTCAATCTGAGCATCTTTGTGAAAGACACACAACCATAGATTTCACATATAAAAGTCCCTGCTCGTTATTTCTACAGATTGAAAACGTGCAGTACTGTGTTTCCATCCCTAGGAATCCTTGAGAGCTAGGTCTTTGCTTGTTAATTTCCTTTACGTCCTGAGATTGAGCACAGTACTCAACCCTACCAGCCACAGCAGCCACTCAGTAAATTGTAGTAAAATGGCCTGAGGGGTGATAGAGGAAATTGGGAGAGGAATGTGTGATGCTTATAGCTGCTCTGGAAAAGACCAACAAAGGTAAAACTTTAAACAAGAAGTCTGAAAAAGAGATGACCTAGGAACTTTATCTAAAGCAATGGGCTTCTTCTGTAAAATCAACTTTCTTGTTTCTTCATATGACCAACAACATTATGAGGTATTTGCTTGTATGTACATGACTTACTTTGCTAAACCCAGTGTCCTATGCATTTATCTGTGCTACAGCTGATGGCAGAATTTTAACATTTTTGTTATTGAACGATATTCCATTTCGTTTGTGTGCCATATTGTCTTTATGCATTCATGTGTCAACAGAAATTTAAATTAATTCCTTTGTTTATTATGAACAGTGCTGTGTTAAACATAGGAGTACCGATATCTCTTTGATATAATCATGGTATTTAATTTGCAGAATAGCTTTGTTCTCTTAGAAACTGGTTGCAGAATAGAAGTGCCTAGAAAGAAAGAGCTGGGGAAACATGAGAGCTAGCCAACTGATGCAAAAATGATAATTCGTAAAGAGAAATAAGTTCTGGTTTGTCATTGCACAGTAGAGTGACTGAAGTAATAACTAATATAATATTGTACATGATGACTTAAAATAGACAGAAAAAAGGATCGTAAGTCTTTCACAACAGACAAGTGTATTTGGTGAGAGATACACTCCTTACCTTCATTTGTCCATTGCACAATGTAGACATGTACTGAAACATTAAGACATAATTCATAAAGTTGTGTGGCTACTATGTGTCAACTTACAAGGTTAATTACTTAAGTAATTAGTTAAAGGGGCATGTCCCAGGCAGAGCAAATTTTGTCGGCAGACTGGGAAATGTACTCTGTGGGGCATCAAGAGGGTTCCTAGTCTGGATTCAAGGATCTCTCAGGAGGGAAGAGAGTCAATGCTGTTCTGATGTTCTCTAGTGAGGTCCTTGCTGAGCTGACTGCAAACCTTCAGGTTCCATACAAAAACAGGGTTCCTTTCCTTTCCCAGATCCTGCCCCGTTCATAGGGGGAAAAGACCAACACTGAAGTACTCATATACCCTTGACATCTTGATTAAGAAGTCAATCTGAGTACTTCTGAGTTATCTGAAACTTAACTAAAAAAGAAATCGGGGACAGGAGGAAGCTGCCCCCTCCCCTGTGGCCACCCTCCCAGTCTGAGGTTTACGTCCTGAGTTGTGAATCCTTTGTAAGCCTTCTCCCTGACAGATGCTGTTCCAGTTGTGCAGTTTCCACCTCCCTGTCCCGCCCTCATTGTTGGAAAAGTGGCATCAGCTTCTGACACACAAGACTCCATGCATCATCTTTGCTATTGAGGTCTTTCCCTAAACGATTTGTACTAATAATGGCTGAAAACACTTATGCACAAGACAGATGAGGGGATGGGTTCTCACACACCTTAACTTTTGAGTCACCAAGCTTTTCATTAGTGCTTAGCCCATCTAGGACATACGAATTTTTTTTGCTCATACAATTAGAATTCTCACTCTAAGAAATTGTTGTAAAATTAAATAAAATATTATTGTATTCTGGCTCTATGCATTTTGTCAACTATACCCATATCAACTACTAAAAATTAATTTTTTCTTATTTGCTGAGTTCCTCTTTAGTCTAATTCTCCTATACCTTAAAATGTAGTTTCACTGTGGAAAACATCCCAATTACTGAAATGAAAAGGCTATAAATATCAAAACCTTGCAAGAGAAATCCTTCCAAACAGGCCTAAAATCTACAACATGTTCTGAAGACCATTAACTATTATAGACCATTTAAAATAAGCCAACCAATGGGGCAGAGATTAATTGAGGAATAAATGGCTGAAGGAGATCTAAAAGAAGTGAGTCACAGAGACACACAGCCCAGATGTATCTTGAGCATTGAATCTCACTATCAGTGTTCTCATCTTACACAGAAGGTCCCTCATCTGCCTGAGATCCCTGAGCAGGGATGAATGAACACGTTATTATCTTACACAGAAGGTCCATCATCTGCCTGAGATCCCTGAGCAGGGATGGATGAGTACAACGTTATCATCTTACACAGAAGGTCCATCATCTGCCTGAGATCCCTGAGCAGGGGTGGATGAGCACAGCGTGAACCAGCTTTGCCTTCCAGTCACCTGTACTTCAAAGTCTGCTCAGAGTTTTTCCTAGTTGTTTAGATTTTCCAAATACATATTTTCATTAATCTTTTTTTTGCATTTTAAAACTAAGATAAAGTAAAACAAAACAATTATCCCTGTGGACATAGGAAGAAAGATTATGTGAAATTTATGTCTCTCTTTTCCAAAAGAGAAGATGTAATGGCTTTCTTATTTTCACATCCAGGTATTATTTTAAAAATTAAAATGTAAAAAGGTTTCATGTATATGTGTGTGGTGAGTATACATGTTCACATGTGTGGGTTCAGGTGTCAGGGGTCACATGTGTACATACACACACATACACACACACATACACACACACATATATATGCCTCTCTCTGTGGTTGTGGGTCTATGTGTATGTGTGTGTGTCCTCTCTCTGTGGTTGTGTGTCTGTGTGTGTGTGTGTGTGTGTGTGTGTGTGTATCTGTGTGTGTATAGGATGATATTAAGAGGCTTCCTTGATTGCATTTTACCTTATTCACCAAGGCAACGCCTCTCAGTGGAACTCAGAACTCGCCTATGTGAGTAGTCTAGCTAGTCACTTTTCTATAAGAAGACTTGCCAGCTTGCTCAGGGGATCCCCATCTCCACCTTTCCATTGCTGGAATTGCTGCAGGCAATCACACACACCAGCATCAACATAGGAGCTGAGCTTTCCTCATACTGTGCAGCATACGCTTTATCCACTGATCCATCTCCGCAGGTCCCCGTTTATTGTTAGAGACAAAGTCTCACTATATGGCGTTGGCTAGCCTAGATCTCGCTATATGGACCAGACCGGCTTCAGACTCATAGAGAAGCTCCTCCTTGTGCCTTCTAAGTACCGGGATTAAAGGTATCCACCATAACATTCAGCATATTTAAATTGTCAAAGATGCTTCTGTTTACCTTTTCTGTATTAAGCAGTGGTGCCAAGCACAAATGAGCATGAAATGAACAAAGCATAAACCACGTCCAGAACCACTGTATTAATGTAGTGATGAGAGATCTGTAGACAGCATAAGCCTTTGTTTTATGACTACAGCTTCTTATATTAAATGTCTTGCCAGTTCCTGCTAGTACTGATTTACAAAATAACCTTGCTGTCAAATCATGCTGTCTGCACCTAACAGAGTTGCATAGAAGTTACTGAGGGCTATCTATTTCCTTATGTAGAATTTGCAATGTTCACATGAAGGTGTATCCACGTCTTACAAAATAAAGAATAACAAAAAAGTCACTAATATCTGGAGATGAAGCCACCATTATGTAGTAATAATTCAAAAGCAGTGAAAACATTCATTGTAACTAGCTTTACGTCGAGTCTGGTTGTATTTGCATCAAATGAGAGATGCAGGTCATTCTACTTTCACAATTATGTGGGCTTCAGAATTGTCATCGAGGCCGACAGCTCATGATCCTGTGTGCCTGTGTGTGTGTGCATGCGCACATGAACGTGTGTGTGTTTGTATATGTGTGAATGTGTTTATTTTTTTTATCTGACTTGAAGTAACTAGAACCACTTGGCTAATATTAAGCAATAGTGAGCACAGTAGACGGGCTAGTTTTATTTCAAATTTAGGGACCCGTGTAGCTAGCGTCATTTTCTGGAAGCTTAAAAGAGGAATATTTATCATCTTAAGACATGCTTATTTTATTCCACATAAAATGAATATGTTATTAAACATTATCAAATATTTTGGGAGCTATGAAAAACAGCCTTCTTTTGTATCATTGGTGAGCTGATAAGCTCGTATTCTATTATCCCATTGCATCCTGTTGAAATGAAAAGCATTCCTCTTAGATTATTTCATCAGTAAGATTGGGTTTGTAAGGTTTTTTGATGTAGTTAATTTAAAGCGTTGAACACAGACGCATGGTTTGGACTGTTTCCTTGTTTAATTTTGTTCTTTTTGCATAATATTTTATCACCTTGGGGAATCAGAATCAAATCTTCCTTGTGGAACAAATTGGATGGTTCTGCCTTCTTCAGACTCCAGAATGCATTATAATGAATGTGTTTATGTAGTACTTTTTGAATGTATGAATTAAATCACTGCTAAATCTCTCAGGATCTAATGTGTTTTGGACAGCCAATTCGTAAAGACTTATCTGTGATTCTCAGTTATTGGTCTGTTCTGATTTTCCATTCCTTCTGCCACTTTCAAAACTCGATTATCTTTTATTAAGTTGGCAAGATTAGAAACTAAAGAAGATGTTTTTACCCTTCCCAGCTGTGACTGCATATGTCTTTGCATTATTGAATTTATGAGACTTTTTATTTGCTCTTTTAATTGTCTTTTTTTTTTTTAAACTTGGGACCTCATTACAAGAGATTTCATTTGGGACCAAAGGCTTATCAATTTATTTTTTACTGTTTATCTCTGAAATTATGTTTCGAAGTGCAACTATGTTCCTTGAAAATTACAATTTGAAATAACATGAAAAGTCATTGCTTCTTCTCTGGGAATACAGATGGGGAAACCAAGAACTGGCAAAGGGATCTTTACCAGTTACGTTCTCAAGAACAAAACCAAACTTGGGCTACACTGCTGCATGAATATCTGAAAATCCATGGAGCATAGCACATGCGTTTCTTCATGGATGTTAGCATGTTGCCAGTCTTCATTACCCCACATGTGATACTCCAGTTGTGAGCTACATGGATACGGCTGCTAGCCTTTCTGATCCAGTTTTAGGGATTCTGTCGTCAAATCAATATATGTCTTCAAAACTAGGAGACTGGGGAAGAAATGTCAAGAATACGTTGAAGACACCCGTGGCATTACCTATGAGGCTTAATTCTAGCATCACCTGGCCCCTGCTCTTATTCATTATGAAGAACTGCTGAGACCTTACTAAAGATACTGCCCATTTGTTTGAATACGCCTAGGAAAATCATTACATTTCAAACAATAGTGCTTTGTTCTTTGGGCACGGCTGTCTGGCTAGATAGAGGCTGGACCTACAGGTGGAAGCACTGGCTGTTTATACAGGGGTGGATGTTTAGTGTCTATTGTTCTATAGACCAACCGTGCCAGCCAGCATATTGCGGTTAAAGCAAATGCGTCTTCCTACATTTCCCGAGACCAAAGCACTTGACTCTATGCGTGCCCACGTCTGAAGAACCATTGAGTGAACCCATCTGGTTTTCTTCCTCGAAGAGCCGGACTTCATAAAACTTCTATTGTTTTCCTAGCATTCACTTGAGACCTGATTAAAGAACTTTTTGTTTTTAAGTTTTCCTGCGCAGAGCAAATCACTTTGCCTGTTCCTTCATGCATAACGAATGTACGCACCATAATTAAACGCACGATGCTGAGAACAAGAATGCCAGGAATAGAGGTGCTGATCTGCCCCCGGGGGTCTGGGCTGGCAGGCAGGCCAAGGCTGGAAGGGCAGAGTGATTATCTGAGGAATATAAGAGCCAAGAAACAACCAGAGTGTGGGGAAGCCCCTCTGAGAAACTAGAGAGACTGGCAATTTTAACAGTTGAATTTTTCACTAGTTTTAATTGCTTAATCCAGAATAAGAAAAGGGAGACAACGTCCATGAAGTCAAAATCTACGCACACAGAGTCAGCAGCCAACAAAAACAACAAAGCCAGGAAGCTAGAAAGAGGAGATGGGACTGGGGAAGGAAGAGGGGCTCCAGGGAGAGGGTGTGAGCACAGCAGGCCATGTGGGGTCGGAAAGGCAAAAGGCAAGTTTTCAGAGATGGGAGCCCAGTCGGGAAAGAAGGCAGACAGAATCATGATGGGGAGGTAGGGAGGCTGCATCTGAACTAAATATGTGCTCTTCTCTGGCCCTCAGTCATGTAGTGACATAGCCTTGACCTTCTGTTGGGTACAATAAATGTGACAACCTAAACTACAAAGTAATAATCAAATGAACCCAAAGGATAGAGGGGAAGAGACAGCCATCAAATAATGTAAGGAATGATGGTGCAAAGCAATCATAGCACAAGGGTATGGAATATAGTGAGTGCCCAATGAGTGCTGGCTTCTAAGAAAAGCACATCTTAAATATCTGCCCTTTCCCGTAAATGCTTAGAACCCCATCAGGTTTTCTTTCCTTCCATCGAAATCCATCTTCTCACAGCTTCAGGACACTCTCCGAATCTGAGCTTTCTTACCATTTCCAGGTTTCCTGGCGATGAACCTCTCCTCCCCTATGGTTCTCAGCTAAAATACGAAGGTGCACACACCTGTTACAACCTATGGCTTCCACATTTCCTGCTCGCTGGTTGCTTTCTCAAATCCATTTCTAATCACTTCCCACCCCTTATTTTGGCCATATTTCTCCCAACAAAACATGCCCCTTGCCCAGGTAATCACTCTCTTCTATTGCTACTGCATACTCTAGAGATAAATGCCCAGCACAGTATAGGTGCTAAGCACTAATTCCCAGATGATTTTGTGGGAATAGGATACAAAGCACTATCGAATAAAGTGCAATAAAATAAATAGAAAAGAGAAGTAAGGGGATGAGAGGAAAGAAAGTTTACAAAATAAAAATTAAGGTAGTAAGAAAGGTCTTCCATGAGGTTTATTCCTGGTCTCATTTTGCATCCTTATGATGATGTGTTATATACCTGATATTGTCAATACTTATTGACCATGTGTTATGTGCCAGAAATATTCAAATACATCAAGTGACATGTGTGTATAATTATATGTAAATACATAGTCAGTGTATAAATATAATATATGTGTGTATATATGCCATGATATGTGTACTATATGAATTCACAGTATATACAGTATGAATATATGGTAATGTATATTATATATATTATATATAAATATAAGGGAATTACAGCATTGTCCCCTCGGTCTGCTGGAAAGACAAGTGCTCTGAATGGTATGTTAATATTGAATTGAGAGAATCTAAATGACAGCATAGCTGAGGGTTCCCCATGTCCACGTTCACATTTGGGAAAACTTCCTCCCAGCCCCCGTTCTTCCTAGCTGTGTGATAAGACGCGGATTAATTGGCACCTCTGATTCTCCCTCTTGTTGGTAAGAAAGAAAGCAAACTGAGCCTGCCTCTCCCTATTTAAAAGAAGCAGTGCCTGTGAAGCCTTTACTAAAGAGATTCTCTGCAATTGCCAAACAAGGAGGAAAAGCCCTCTGCTTCTAGCGGACCCACACTAAGCCAACATAACCAAAGGAATGGAAAAGGAAAATAACGAGAATTGCTTGATGCGGTGTGCATCCTTGGATCCCACTATTCCTGACTTATTCTTCATTTTTCACTATAAATATACAGAAATTTCCCTATTTGGCTTGAGTCACTGCACGTGTGACGTGAAAGCCACATACCCAGCACAGAAGGCTTCACTTGACTTCTTAGGATGCTGGTCATGCAGTTTCTATCACACAGGGCATCGTTACTCCTTATCATATTTGCCCAAGCACTAAAGAATCTACCTGGCACTAGGATACAGGAAAGCATGTTAAACTTTTCCTGCTTCTGCAAATGGCTAGCCATAACTAGAAAGTTAACATTTAACATATACATCCGTGGACTCGAGAGACGGCTCAGAGGTTAATCACACCATCTGCTCTTCCAGAGGATCTGAATTTGATTCTCAGCACCCACATTGAGGCTCAGAACCATCGGTAAGGTCATAGCCCCAGGGCAGTCAGCGCCCCCTTCTGGCCTTTACAATGGCTAGCCATACAAGCGATGCAGGCATCCATGCAGGTTAAACATTCATACGCATTGAATAAAGTTTTACAAAGAGATACATGCATACTACATATGTATAGAGAGACACTGGAGACTGGAAGGAGAAGTGGCACCTGAAGGGACCTGGAGGACAAATGGGAGTCCATCCCAATGTGTCCATGCTGTTCTCTTCTGAAAGGAATGATTCTAATACTTTTTGCAAAATCTTGCCGGCCTCACCTGTCAAGGAGAAATTGGCATCTCAAGTGAGTCATTTTAGCTTCACCTATTGTATTAAAAACATAATGAGGCTTCCTGCGCAGTATGCCCACTGCAGGGCTTCTCAGTTATTAAGGAGTCATGGACACCTTACAGAAATCCATATAACATTTTTCAAAGAAATAGAGTCATACAGAAATAGACATCCAGTGCCAGTTCTGGGGCTTACAGTCATGACCACCTGCCAATCACAAAGAACCATTGACTTGGCTGATATAGTTCATAGGACCCCTAGAATTCAACTATGACCAGGTATTAATTATGGTCTGTAGATAAATAAATAGTCAACATAAAACAAATCATGACCTATTAGACAGCTTTTGCACACTCAATTTTCTGTCAATACATCAACAATTCCTTGTTTTGACTCACTAGATGAAGCTTGTAAAGGAAAATAAGCCCTTCAGCTTGACTTGAGCATCTGAGTGCACTGTTCTAACGATGGCAACAGCCGCCAGCTCCACGGTCCTCCCTCAGGCACCCTCTATCTCTAGAGCATCCTGCCTTTCCTCCCCAGCACTGCGCAAGGCTTGCCTCCCAGCCAGAGAGCTATTGAATCAATCAATCAAATTTTATTTTTATTGCACCATTCTGGAAAATCCACTTATACCCCTTTCCAGTAACACCAAAGAGAGGAATAATCTATAGCACCCAATTAAGAATAAAACATATGTCTTCTTGATGATGTCGGAACAGTGGTGGATCCAGTGGTCATTAGCTCTTGAAGTTATTCAGCATTAAAACTGAGGTGGCGTAGCATGGTATAACTGTAAGCAAAGTTACATTACAACCACTCAAAAAGAGAGAGAAACCATTTGAAAGTAAGGGTTCTCAGATGCCCCTGTGTCTGTGGCCAGAAGCAATAATAATAATGAGCGTGTATTGAGTACTTTCCTTTCTAAGAGTTCAAAGAGCTGTTCCCTGTAATGTTAATCCACCTCTACCACAGCCATGTGATTTATGGCTTTTTCAGGGCAGAGGCTGGAAGAAGGAAGATTGCTCAGGCTTTCAACGGTGGTCTCGACTGGGTAAATCGCTGAGAGCGTACATTTCCTGCCATAGAGGAGAATGATAGAAAACCCGGAATTGAGGGGGCGGGTGCGTGTTGAGTGCTGAAGTCAAATCAGAACAGGGGAAAAGAGACTACTTCCCCAGGACGCTCCCCCAGGGACTCCTAGGAGGTGGGGGTGCACCCTGCCAGCAGACCCCGCCTCAAGGTGGCGCAATCAGCCCTGGAGCTACAGAAACTCTGTCTTTTGGGTAATCAAAATTGCAGGACAGGGACCTTGCTTGATCTGATTTCAAATCATGAGACACATGTCACTGGCTTCACAAGGAAATCCTCTCAAGGGAATGTTTACTTCCTGGGCATCTGCCTTTTTCTCTAGTATGAAAATGAAACTCGAAACAAAAGAAGAAAAACAGAAATAGTGATGAATCAATTGATTGCTTGGTCAATAGATAACCAAAGAAAATGATGCTTTTACTCTTTTTGCTTTTTCTGCTCTTAGCCTCTTTCTCTCCCCATCTCTCTTCCTCTCTGCTCTCTTCCTCCACGCTTTCTGCTTACTTCCATTTTTCTTTCTTATTTTATGTTATGGGTATTTTTTCCTGCATACTTATCTGTGTACCACGTGCATGCCTTGTGTCTGTGGAGGCCAGAAGAGGGGATTGAGCCCTAGAGTTACAGATTGTTGTGAACCTCGATGTCTTTAAATATGCAATTTATGCCACCCAGAGTTATTTTGATAACCTGCAGGTACACAGACACACGTGTACAAAAATGCACACACACACACACGCACACACACACACACACACTTTGCTGACCAATTCCTATCATAGGATAAATGCTAGCTTCCTATGAAGGATGCTTTGAGTTCTTCATGTAAACTGAGTTCTATGTTTCTCCAGTGTCATAACAGCTCTTTCCTATAACATCCTGCAGCACTATAACTAATATATTCTAAATGAGACTATAAATTCTACTTATTAGAGACTGGTATCCTGCTATTTACTCCTCTATCCATACCTCGTAAGAAAGAATCTGGAATATCCAGGCCATGGGGATCTCTTAACAACGCCATACAACGCTTAGTCAAAAGGCTTCAAGCATTTAAATGGGCCAGGTACTATGCTAATTGCTTTGCATGAATATGATTATATAATCTTAACAACTTGCAACTGTGATCAGAGTAGAAAACTTGAGACAGCTAAGTTTGGATCCCCTATGCTAAACAAACCCTGGAAATGGAATTTAAGTACAAGCAGATAAGTAGATGATCCCAGAAAGTATTTCTTGAGGAAAAGGGAAGCAGGCCGGGAAAGGGGTGAAGACTGGGAAAACATACATTTTCCAGCCTGATGCTACTAGGGACAAGGAAAAACCTGTTTGTACTGGCATTCATATTCAAATGCCTCTGTGTGAGACAGCCACCTGAGAGCTATCTTCTCGGAGACACAGTGACTCAGGTCAGCTGGAGGTGATCCTGAGCTGTTATTCTCCAGTCCTTATGGGCTTCTGTGCAGAGGCAGCAGAGTTCCCACAGCGCTCTGGTAAAATGCTGAGCAGGTGGGAGGCAGGTGTGGTACACCACAGGGGCCACTGGATCCACACACTCCAGGCTCTGTTGTCAGTCAAGACTACACAAGGGTGTGAATCTGCTTCTGTGTGGGTAGACTCGAGAATAAGTTCTCCAGTGAAGATGTTTGCATGTGTCTGTTCATTGAGTGGATAAAAACAACAGGAAGGAGCCAGAAGAAGAAGTAAAGAAGGTTATGAATATTTGTTCATTGGAGATAAAGATTGAATCTGAGGGAGCTTTTCTGTCCCCAAAGAGTATGCTCTTCTAGTGGCTACCACATGCATACCGTCTGATTTTATATGCTCTCCTAGTGCCTACAGCATGCATACTCTCTGATTTTATATTCCTACAGCATGCATACCGTCTGATTTTATATGCTCTCTGCTGTTTACAGCATGCATATGGTCTGATTTTATATGTCTACAGCATGCATACTGTCTAATTTCATATGTTCTCCTAGTGCCTACAGCATGCATACAGTCTGACTTTAGCACCTCCTCTTGGAGTTCACTGCACTGCACTGTTAGCTTTCTTTCTCTTTGTGCTTTCTCCGCCAAGGGGAACCTTCTACCTTGGCTCTCTCTACTCTCTTTTAAGATCAGACATCAATATTTGACTGAAGTCAAGATTGGATTTATCCTAGGAACTACCCAGCTTCTATGATGGTCATCTAATATTTGTTTATAGCTCTTATGCATTGATTATATTGGTCCAAAGTTCAGACTATAGGTAAGGCTATAGCTTTCAGTTTCCAGAAAGCTCTGTATCCCCTCTGATGGCTTCTTTAATCCTCCCCTCACGTACACGATCATGTTTTCATGGAAGATTTCAAATTTAACATGGAATCTGCCATCTCTTTCCTTGGTAAGGAAAGAGTGCACTTTACCTAATGCAGGGCAGTCCTCGAGGAAACATTTGTCCCTTCAGATCTGCTGCAGTGCAGACACTAATGTCCCGCATGTCCTGGCCTTGGCATGTCGCTTAGTTAACACTTCTGTGTGAAATAAAGCCTCACACTCAGCTTATTAAATGTTTGTTGAGCACCTACAGTATGCCAGGCATCAAATAGTGACTAAAATATAAGTGAGGTATGTTTTATGTAAAGTCTAACAGGAGATACAGACTCCCCAAAAATGTAATGCCAGTATCCAGTTGTATAATATAATCAGATTTAAGCCTAAATTCATATGAAAACAGCTGGTACAAGATAAAACAGATAGCCCAAAGGAGGGAAAAGTCAAAAGATTACACAGGACATGACGTTTGTGGCACTATGCTGAAAAATAACCCAACCTGTGGAAAAGTCAGCAGTGTGAGCATGAATATTTCATTCAGCTAGAAAGCAAGGGTTTCATTTGATTTAAACAAAGGTTAGAAGGCCGGCCAGCACATTGGTCATTCTCCACTCGACTTCTCCGACGCTCTCCCTCGAAGGATCAGATCAGTTCCTTACAACAGGACATCCACTCTGCTAGGTTGCCTTTGTGATGTGATGCCTTTGTGTAGCTTCTTCTACACTGGGGAAGCTAGTGAGTTGGTGACCGGCTCTCTTCCTATGTGAGGATGCTGAACTTCACTCTACTGACCACCCAGACTTCAAACTATGCTCCACACATGGTGTGGATTAGAGAGGAGGGATGAAACGGGGATCAGGGGGTAGTAAAGAATGCTGTGTTCCTCTTTGCCCTTGCTGTGGCAGCTTTGCTGACTGCAGTTTGAATCGGAGACTCAGTAGACAGAACCTGCCCAACAAAGAACACTACAAAGGAGGGGAGAAGAGGCTGACGGGATAGCAAAGTGGGTAAAAAAAAAACCCGGCTCCTGAGCTAGGGATCTCAGTTCAGTCCCTAGGACCCAGCTGGAAGGTAAAGAACTGACTCCCACAAGTTGTGCATGTGTGCACATGCATACATGCAAACACACAGACAGACAGACAGACAGAAGGAGGGAAGAGAGAAAGAGAAGGAAGATATATTTGACTAATTTTAAGGCATAGAATTCCACAAGTTCCATATGGTGCCATGGGATGGCCACGGTTGTGATGTACATAGAGAGAATATGATAGCATGAAGCCAGAGAATGCATGGATGGTAAGAAACAAGACCCGTGTGAACATGAGTTTGGAAACGCTCTAGCTTATAGGTGAGAACATTGATCCCGAAGTCATGTTGAGGTTCTGCAGAAGATGGGTTGGGATGTAGATATAATGAAGTCATACAGTCAGCAGGGCCCAGTGAGGCACCGGATTCTGGGAAACAGCAATAACGTACGTCTGTAGGGTTGTTGCGAGGGTTGTTATTATGAAATGTGTTTTAAATTGCGCTGAGTAGGACAAATATTAATTATGAGTGTTAGCTTGACTAGATCATCGTTCTCTTCATCCCTCATCAGCGCTCTTGTCACGGGCCCCTCCTATGATTCATTGTAAACTGAGCTGTTCCTTAATTGGATTTTGCTGAAAGCAATAAGGAATGCCATTTGGCTAGTTCTTCTCCAGGGAATGTTGATATTCAAATCTCCTGGTCATTATTTAGAAGCCTTATTTCCAACACGGGAAATTTAAAATTGGATCACACGCTAATCTCTAAAGCAAGCTCTCCTTTGCCTCCAGGATGAGCAAATATTTAAACTTGAGAAAGAGGATCTTTTCTGAAACTCACACGTGCATCCCCAAGGGGCACATAGGAATCCTGACGTCTGCCTGGTGAGGATGGTGATGAAGAAGATGATGGCAATATGAGTCTCCTCATTGTGCCCATCACATTTAATACCTATTCTATGCCGGTGATTACCCTGAGAACTCTCTATATGTTAATTACCTCTTTTAGGCAGACTATAAGACAGAATGATCACAGCTTTTCAGTTAAGGAAGCCAAAGCACAAAAGCTTGAAGCAGCTATCAACCTGTCACTTAACCAAGAACACACAGAACAGTATTTGGTTCCAGCCCATTTGACCTGGCTCCAAATCTCACGCCGTCTGCTTGTCGGCAGAAGAATCGACACCCCAGCATTGCCTCACTGCTGACCTCTGGGTCTCACTGAGACTGGAGCCATATTCTCAGGGAGAAATTATGTTCTCTGTGTGCTGTGGCTGTGTTTACATCAGAGTGGATTTCCCTGACTAGAGCCGTCAATACATTGACACAGTTCTAAGCCGAGAAAGTGATGGAGCCTTACACAAGACAAACAGAATGTCACTGTCTGTCACTCCTAGGAACATGAGCTTAATTTATCAGGCTAGCTGGGCTTTGGGGAGACCAGAGCATTTTTCTAATGTCATACCTCAGAAACAGCAATCTGGCAAGAGACTTGGAAGCAAGAATCAATCTATTTAACTATGAACCAAGACCCATGCACCATAGCACGTGAGTGCCTGAATGGATTAATGGCAGAAAAAAAAAGGAGTTTTCTCCTGGGGTTTATAATTCTGCATCTTTGCTTCTGAAGCAGTTTATTTAATATCACTGCAACTGATCCCTCTAGCTCTTCCCTGTATAGTGAACTGTATAGTGAAGTCTCTGAGTTTGTTACAGAAATTCTACTGTTGGGTATGAGGAGCAAGAGTACTCGAAAAATAGATAACACTTGTGGGTGTCTTGGTAAAAGGAAAGGGATCTCCTACTTACCCTTCCCTGTAGTTCACAGGCTGATCTGCCATTTCAACATCCAGTAACCCCATCAACTGACCGACTTTCTGGTCTAGGCCATGATATGCCTTTCCTTCTGATATGAGCCAGTCTTATGTATGAGCGCATTCTTCAACAGACCTCTTCCTATGTTCCATTCCATGACGTGTACACCTAGTCCATGTACACACAATCCCCCAATGGACTCCATTCCATCCCATGTGCAAATTACACCTACACACATTACATACACATACACACTATCCTCCAATGGAAAAGAAATCCCAAATAACTTTGTGTCTCTGGTGAATTTCTTCTGGAGCACATTTTAAAGGCTTTATGTATTAAACGGGCTTGATAAAATGATCCTAATAATTAAGGAGCATAAACAACATCAAGACAACAGTCCAGGCTGGGTCAAAGGTTGAAAGTATCCCTAGTGCCTTTCATTCTGAACTTAGCTGAGACAAGTAAGGGATTTGGAGCATAAGGGATGAAGGGTTTTGAGAAACACAGAAGGCGCTAGGTCCCATCTTACCCGGATTTTCTCAATAGCTCCCAACTCTCTCGGTTCTCCACTCTTCTGTTCTTCAAGGCCAGCTTTGATTTCCTTATGGATACCATAAAACAGGAAATACATTAGGCTCCAGCACGGAACACAATGCCATTTTTAGTTGTACACTAATATTGTAGTCAGGACTAATATGTACTGAGTACTTGCTGTGTCCCAGGTTCTATGTCATGGAGTGGTACATGACTCGGCTTTTTTTTGCAACTGAGGATTTTGACACCATCATCGCCCTCATCCTGCAGATCAGGAAACTGTTCACTAGGGAGAGGGGACCTGATGAGGATTCAGGAGACTTGGATTGAAAGAGTAATTTGACTCCGGAATGCAGCCACCCACCAAACTTCCTCCCTGCTATGACTGAGAACGATAGTGGCCAAGTGTTTGTTCAGAAAAACCTCCCATGTCCTTGAGGCACTTAGAAATCTTCAAGCTGCGTGAGTAGAGTTCATTTATCTCTCCATGGCACCCATAATATCTACTGAAGTCCCTTATTGTGAGATCCGAACCTAGAAGACAAGGGAATAACGAGGAAAGAACAGGAGCTTTCAACGCAGCAGAGGGAGGGTGATTACTGTGAATAAAAGAAACCTCCATCTTCCTTTCTTCAGTCCCGTTCTACTGCACGGGACTGCTGGGGGACCCGACCTTCTGTGCTCAGATGCAGCTTCATAAATTTCTTGAGAAAGAGTCCTAATCAGATGCTATCATTGACTGGGTTTGAGGCTTGAAATCAAACCAGTTTGCCCCCTTTGTCTTGTGACAAAGAAGACTCAGAAAGAAATATGAGCTTGCACAGGAAGTAAACATATCGTGGAAGGTTAGTCTTTACACAGACGTCTTATCGTACCTTATTTTGTTGTTGTCTTGGTTGTGTTTTTTAACTTTCTTTTTATTTATTCTCTGTGTCTTTCATGCCATGTGTCTCCATCCCATTAATTTCCCTGTTTCTTCATAATTACCCTCTGCCCTTGCAACCTCCCCCTTCAACAAATAAATAAATAAAATAAAATAAAAAGATTAATAGAAAAAAGAGAAAATTTTTAAAAAAGAATGAAAATTAATCTTGTCATGGAAACTATAATGTGACACAGGGGTCACCGAATAAACCTTTCTATCCATTATATCTTAACTTGCAAGTGTTCATTGCAAAGAGCCATTAGTCTTGGTCCAAGGCCTCTGGTTTCTGCTACATTAGAGATGCTGGGCCCTTACTAGAACTTCTCTTGCTTATCCTACTGCTACCCTGTGTAGTGGAGAATCCTACAGCTTTGGGTATGCAGAATTGAACCCTTTATGTGCTCCAGCAAATTACAGACAGCAGCACCTGAGACAGGTGGGAGGGCTGGCCCTGAGGTCACAAGAGCAGGTCAAGCTGTTCCTTCCCTTCATCAGCTATGGCACTCAGGAGAGCAGGCCCCTACACCTCACCTGGGCAACACAAAAGAGTTGGCCTGGAAGGAAACCCAACCCTGAGGACATGAGAGCAAGAACAGGCCCTGCCGGTGCTCACCCTTGCTAGGGATGAACTTACCAGAGCAATGTGGGAGAGCTCACCCTGGTGGTGCAGACAAAGGAGAGCTGGCAGGCTGACCAACCTTGCATCTACCCATGCCCAAAACATATTCTACATCTTTAACTTTACAAAAGGGAGCTCAAAGTCCAGAGAACAGTAATGAGAGAAGCAAAATTTGGTCAAGTTCTGTTGTCCACTTTCTATCCCGCCATCCTGTGTTCTCTCTAACTGAAAGACCTGTTACAGAAAAATGGAGGTAGCCAGGCCAGGCCTTATCTTCTGATGGGAAGAGAAGGGCATGCACACCAATACTTGCCAGCAGCAGTAAACCTTCTCAGACGATAAAGGCCTATCGACTGGACACAGGGAAGCCCAAGGGGCTACTTCCAACTGCCCAGGGCTGAGCTGCTGGAGTCAGGGCCATTTCTTTTTAACTTATCCTCTTAATTACCATGTAAAGAAATGACAATCCTGTCAGCTCACGCCAAGTCTTCTGTACCTTCATCTTGGCACACTGGGGCGTGAACTTGAGATATCTGTGATCAAAAGTTCAAAATGCTAAAGCGAGAAGCATTAATGTGTGGAACCACCGTGTGTGCACTTACCAGGATCAATTTTCCACTTAGACAGCTTTTGCCCAGTTGTGCTAACTACTAACCAATCTATACTCCCTAATGGATTAAAGCGGAAAGGTCGGGAATCATAAAATCATCCATTTCCCACTCATTAATATTCAAGTGCGGGTTTCTGACCTGCCCCAGGCTCCACCACTGTATTTATTTATCAGTGGGTTACAAGGAGACCCATAACCCATGGAAACATGGATTTGTGTATATTCTCCAAACTGGGACTCAGTGAATGAAAAATCCACAAAGACATGATACTTGATGGTTGGGCAAGGGAAATAGGGAAGGGCCCAGAATCAGGATGAAAAGAGCAAGCCCTCATGAAGTCCCAGACTTAAGGAAATACAGCACAAGACAAGCAAAATCAACAGCAAACAAAACTCAAAATGACTCAGACAGACAGTCATATTTAATGCAATCGTTTCTAAAAGTTGAATGAATACAAAATGTATGATAAAATATCAAAATTCTAAATGAAGACAGAAGCAGTTGACAGAAGTACATTTCTAAAGAAGTCATGGACAATTATGTGTTAAGAACACTACGGGAGGCCTGATGGTGGTACATGCCTTTAATCCCAGCACTCGGGAGGTAGAGGCAGGCAGATCTCTGTGAGTTTAAGACCAAACTGGTCTACAGATCGAGTTCCAGGACAGGCTCCAAACCTACAGCAAAACCCTGTCTCAAAAAAACAGAAACGAAAAACCAACAACAACAACAAAAATAGAATACTAGGGGATTTTGAGTGAGACAGGAAGTCCAGCGCTAAACCCAGGGCTCTGGGAATAGTATGCCTGTTACTGGAGCCTTTCTGTTGCTAGTCTTGGTTTTAGATCCCTCATCGCTGAAAGATAAATGTCCACAAATCATTAGTCACTGCAAGGACTAACTACACATAGAGAAGGGTTAAATTTATTTCAACTATTTAGGCATTTTTCATTTAATACTTACTATGTCTCAAACATCAAATTCATAGTATATTATCCAGAAAAATATCCAGGTGAGAATATAAAGGAAACTCCCACAAATGGATGCCGGGCACTCTGCTGAAGCATTCATGTCTGGAGTAGAAAGCAACTAGACATAGCAGGTACTGATACAATGGGACAGATGCTCTCTGGGCTCAGACTTGAATGCAGAGGATGTCATCAAGGGCCAGAAGTATCAATTACCAAACAATTGCTGCATGGCAGGTGTTTTCAGGATGTAGTCAAATGCTCCCTGCCTCCATACTATATATACAGAGGTATATGATGGACTTCGGGGACAACCCTTTGTCCATAGTACAAATGAGTAGACAAATATTCAGGACATTGGCTGACAAGACACAGCTAAGAGGAGACAGACTGGATGCAGACACCCAGTAGCCTGCTCTGCCCCCAACATTTCATTTCATTTTGTTTTGTTTTCGAGACAGGATTTCTCTGTGTTGATTTGGAGCCTGTCCTGGAACTAGCTCTTGTAGCCCAGGCTGGTCTCGAACTCACAGAGATCCGCCTACCTCTGCCTCTGGAGTGTTGGGATTAAAGGAGTGTGCCACCACCGCCTGACTCCCTAACCATTTTTTAACCTATGAGAAATGAAAACTTCAAAGAAGTCAAATGCTTCCACAAGAAAAGAAATCTTGTGAGAATATTGAATAGGAAAATATTTGGAGGACAAACGCCCGCATAGAATTCTATCCCTTTAACCTATCTGTATAAAACTGACCAATATAATGTCTCTATTATATTGCATTGAATTTAAAATATGAGTGACACCAGCAAAATTGGGCTTTATTTGGAGAAAATTACCAAACAATAAAAATTGAGAAGAAACTCATAGAGGCATAGACTTAGAAAGGGATAAGCCAAAGGGGCAGGGGAGTTAGGTTCAGTTGGGAAAATGCTGTGGAGTCATAAAAAGAAGTCAGATCCCCAGCCTCCATGTAAAGAAAGAAAAAGAAAAAAAAATCTAGGTACAGGAATGAATCTATAATCCCAGAGCTGGTAAGGAAGAGGTAAGAAGAATCCCTGTGGGAAGCTAGCCTGCTGACCTGACTCAGGGAGATCCAGGTTGAATGAGGAATACTGATTAAAATATAAGTCTGTAATTTGCCCCTTGTCCTTCTTTCTCCTATATTAAATTTCATCACTCCCATTAAAGCTACTCCCAACAGTTGTTTGATAAAGCCTCAAAGAATACTATTATTCTATATTTACTAAGAAGATGCTTAAGATGCATAAGCACATATAAACAAAGTTAAAACCACTCGGGCTGGCAATGCCTCTCACAAGACCCATAGGTTAACAGAAACACGAGTACCACGCATGAGAAATCTTCCATTTTGAGTTGTTGGTCAGGGTAGTCCAAATGACTCCCTAAACTATATATGCTATTGCTGTTATGCATGGTTGCCTCTTAGAGACTGAAAGTGAGGCACTGTTGCTGAAGACACCTCACACACAGGACACAGGGCTCAGGTAACTCAAACTGGGGCTAACGTGAAAGTCACCTTCCTGCAGTATAGCTCTCATGGTACCAGAAAACACTATGGGAGATGCCAATGGATGCCAATGCCCTACTCAACTGTGATACCTTTGGACTAGAGCTGTCTAGTTGGATGCAAGGATCACTCAGCAGGAGGGAAATTAGAACTGGTACTAGAAACCTAGCTACCGCTCCCCCCTGCCCCCTGCCAGGTTAGTAAGTCTCTGAATCTTAGAAAAGAATCTGCTACCACCACTTTGCTACACCAGCATAATTCCTAACCACATTCTAAATGTTATTCTAATATCCATGGATAAGAGTAGCCACCCTTCCTCTCCAAAGGATCTTCTCATTACAGCAAATGGAGATACTCACAGAAAACTAGACACTGCAGAGATCAGCCGTTCATGGGGAACTTAGCACCAGAGATACATAGATGTTTTGGGGGGAGCATCAAGGAAAAGGAGTGGAAAATTGTAAGAGCCAGAATACCAGAGAGTCCACCGTGACACAGTCTCCCCTAACAGTGGCTGCATAAACGAGACCTGAACAATATCAGCAAACATGCTAGTATAGAGGGGGAAGGATGTCCTAGAGTCCCTGGGCAGAGAACTGTAGGCAACTAATGACTGCTTGGGGGGAGGTGGGGCTAGCTTCTCCCAGGGATGAACCCCTCTATTTGGTTAATGACTGCTGAGGGATGGAAAACTAGCTTCTCCCAGGAATGAACCCCTCTATTTGGTTATCCAATACAGTGTGATCAGCCCTGAAAGCATAGATACACAAACAAAAACATAGGTCGAGCTAGTTACTGTTACATATTTGTGCATATGTTTACATAAATATACATGCATACAATTTTATAATAATAATCAAAAAAAGTTGATATCAGTCTGGAAGCAGGTATCAGGGAAAGAACTGGAGGGAGAGGACTTGGGAGATGCTAGAAGGAAAGGAAGGTGGAACATGATATAAATACATTTTAATTAAAACATATAAAATGGACAAAAATGTTGTACAGTGATTTATGATTGAGGGAGGCAGCTAATATTAATGTTCTACCCCTACATATACATACATATAGATGTATATGTACCACACACACACACACACACACGTGACCATATACACACAGAGAAAACAAGATCTAAAATACATATACATACATATAGATGTATATGTACCACACACACACACACACACACGTGACCATATACACGCAGAGAAAACAAGATCTAAAATACATATACATACATATAGATGTATATGTACCACACACACACACACACGTGACCATATACACGCAGAGAAAACAAGATCTAAAATACATATACATACATATAGATGTATATGTACCACACACACACACACACACACACACACACGTGACCATATACACGCAGAGAAAACAAGATCTAAAAAAAAAACATAATGACTACGATCTCACAAATTGTTCTTACGCAAGGGTCGGGTGAGACGCTGTGCAGCAAAGGACTCCGATATAGTGATTATGGTTACTACTTTTATTTGAGATCAGGCAGAAATGTATTTCAGTTTTATATAAGCCATTCAAGATTGTATCATTCTAATTTTTAAGTTAAATGTCACAGATATCTGTAGCTCCTGGCTGGGTGTCTTAAACTTCAAAGACGCTTGGAAATCAATAGTGATCGCTGATGTATTGGAACAGGAACTTATTATTTCTTCATGTTAAGCTGACAATAGTTGCTTTTGCCTTCTCAAAGGCATGGCAGCTGAAGTCATCCTGACAGAGAAAATAGGTATCAAAAGCATTTTTAGAAAATGATTAGAAAGTAAAAGATACGGAACTTCAAACCTTAGCCGTGCTTTCTGAGCAGCCGAAGGAGCCTATAGTAGAGCTAGACCTTTCTGTGAGCAGAGACACTAATTAGTCTTAGCCGCCATGGGAAGCCAGCAGTATAAAAACTCGGCTTGATTCAATGTCACCTCAAAGCTCACAGCATCACAGCCCTAGCCCAAGGCTATCTGTGTGCATCACACATCTGGATCCTGCCAAACATATGGACGGCTGAACACATGTTGCAGCTTTTACAATTTTACCCAAACATGTGGGATCAATATCAGAAAATAGGGGGCAGGATAATGTCCAAGAAAGCTGTCAGACTGAATGTCTATAATTGAAGTTTGGAAAAGCAACACCCGGCTTTGCTATGTGACAGAAAAGAACCGAGAGAAGGAAATTGCCTGGGAGCCAATAAGGGAGGCAGGTGCGATTGTGATTATGAGTGATTTTCGCCCCTCTAATTGTTGTCAGGAAACCTGTGAGACATCAGAGCCGGGGGAGGGAGATGATTGACATCTCACTGATGAGTTCCTGGAGCCATGTGTCAGGAAGACCCCACCATGGCTAATTCATTTCTGGATCGAGCGATACCTCATGTCTGGAGCATAAGCGAATAAGCAACAGTTCAATTGCTTATTCAATTAACAATTAACAATTGGATGTGATGTCCCGGATTAGACATACATGGTATTATGAGGAAGTCAAACTTGGCTACTGGGGAGATAGGCATCCTTGATAAATAATCCATCAGAGTCACCCAGAACAACATGAAAAACATTTTAAGCAATCCTCAACAAGATTAAGAATTATCAAGCAAGTCTGGTGGTAGCCAAACTGGACAGACAGCAATGTTCCCAAAGCACTTTGTTGTGTCCTCACCTCAGTAACACCTGGACTAACACTCATGCACGTTGTACCCAACAGTCACAGAATGCGGGACAGAAAAAGTCGGAAGTGATGACTGCTGGGCTGGCAAACAGTGAGCCTGTAGGACAGGGCATCTCCGACTCTCAGAGGGAGAAGTTGTCTTCGGCATGCTTCGTGTTTAATAAAAACAAATAACTGCTTAGAAATCCCTTGGACACTCTGAAAAGAACCACATGCCCCACTATACCCTCCTGTATAATTCTAGCTGCCTTTATTCATTTAGTGTGCCTAGAGTGTGTTGTCCCGTGTGATATACATACTTGTTAGTCTGTGTGTGCATCTCTACCTGTGGGTTCACATGCTTGTGTGCCTGGAGGTCAGAGGCCAACAGTGGGTATCATTCTTTAATTGTTCTCCACATTTATTCTTGAGATAGCGTCCCCCTCACTGACCCCAGAGCTCTTCAATGTGTCTAGGCTGTCTAGCTAATGACCTTCATGGTTTCCCTATTGCTATCTCAGCCCCAACGCTGCCAGACTTAGCTCTGCACCTGTGTTCGGACCCAACTTTGCATGACAGGTACAGAACCAACTAATACTTCCGCCCACCAGCTACCCTTATGGTAACATGACAAGGGCACTCAAAGCACTTCGTCTTGCATAACCCAGCTGTCACTTGGTGACTTGACAGATGAGCAATCTGGTGAAGACGTTTATCCAAATAGTCATTATGTACCTGCTGCATGTCTTGGCTGCTTGTAAACTCCTTAATGCACTGATACCTGCATTCTGGACTTTGCAGTCTAGTAGGCAAAACGCTCAAAAAGGACATGCTGTATGGTACATGCTCACTGCAGCTGTTTCCCCAAACCTTTGGACTTTAAAAAGACAAAAGAGTTACTCTATCTACTTCTTTAAGTGTTTTAATATTTTTGTTGCTGTTGTCGTGTTTATGAGCTGCCAGTCTTTATGCTTGGAAGCTGGAGATAACTTTCGTTGTTGTTGAGATCAGATTGCATGGTGACCCAAGCTGGCCTTGAACATATAGTCTTCCTGTGTGCTGCGTTACAGGTCTAGACCATCATGCTCGACTCCAAAGACTGCGCGTAGCTCCTCTTGAACATATAATCTTCCTGCATGCTGCAATATAGGTCTAGATCATAATGCTTGACTCCAAAGACTGCAGGTAGCTCCTCATACACTGGGGCACAGTTTATATGCAGGGTGGACAGCGATAGATGATGCAGATTCTATGGAGGAGAAGTATGATTTTGAGACTTATGATTTTGTGTGAAGAACTCTAAGCTTACCCAAAGGCCATAGATGAATAGAACAGGTCTCTGAAAGCCCAATTCCTGGCTGCCTGTATTCAACTACATTCAAAGATAGGTTATTTTAAATGGACATATTCTTTATATATACATATATATGTGTATATATATATATATCATATTATTAATGAAGACTTAAGGGTAGGTACACTGTTATTTTGATTTGACAAGATGAGGAAACTGAGGAACTAGGAATTGATATTTTTCTCCATCCACTCAGCTGGTATGTAGAACGGACACTGTGATGTAAATCGGAGTGTTTGCAAAGCTCCTGAGCTACTCTGCTTCAAGGTCCACTTCGTCTGTGCGGGCAGGGAGACATTGTTTCTGTGAAAGAGGTCAGCCATGGCAAGGCCACAGCTTTTGTATACTGTGCATTCCACAGCCGCATTCTATGGGCCATGACAAAGGTGTGGGCAATCCGATGTATTAAAGCTGGAGCTGGAAGAATTGAGAATTTCTGTCTTGCTCACCATAACCTTTGCGCTGTTGTTTCGTAGTGATTGCTTTCTCTAATTATATTGAAAAATTGGGAGCGCGGGAGTGAAAAGTACTCTAGACACTTCAACAAGAAGTGCCCTTGAAGTAGACAGTTATTGAGTTTTAATTTCCTCTGGTCTCTGTGGCTGTGTGTCAAGGAGAAGGCAACGTGGGATGACAGCAGGACCTCAGGGAACCCCCAGGCAGGTGGGAGGTCTGTTTCATGCCCCCAAGTGGAAACTCACCATGTTTTTTCCCCTTTTCTCTGTTAAATGTTTAGATCTATCATTGACCTTACAGACGGTAAAATCTCTTAACTAGCAAAAAGACATTGAGCAGTCTTTGGACAGGTGATAGATGCCGAACTTCTGGTTTTGATGGGTATTTCATTGCTGTGACAGTCATCGATGGGGCTTGTCTAAATGTCTCTGACCTTCCCAGGGTACACAGGAATCTTGGTTTTTATGGCATCTTATCCTTAATGAGAAAAACTCTGGATTAGAAGATAAGAACTGCACCATAGCAAGACAACTCTAGAGCCCCATCTCCCTCCAGTTCTGAGCCCAGAAACTTTGAAATCTCTTCTCTGTTCACCTCAGTACCTATGGGATGACACTCAGCAAGACCCATTCCTTCACTGCACCGCCAGTCACCCACAGCCAATGTGCAGAATAGACTGAGGTCCTTTCTAGTAAACTACCTTTACTTGAATGACAAGCTCAGTTTTTAAAGCCTGGACACAGGCACTCCACTGCCTCCTCTCCCAACCAGACAGATAACTTGTTTGAAGTGAATGTCAGTGTCCACCCTTCTTACCATATTCATACTGGTTATTGTTGCTTCTCCCTGGGCCATTGTCACTGCTTTGCCTGTGAAAGTGTGTGTGTGTGTGTGTGTGTGTGTGTGTGTGTGTGTGTGTGTGTGTGCTGTAAGCATACCCATGTCTGCAAGTGCGTACACCTGTGTACATGCCATGGCCAGAGGAGGATGCTGGGTGACCTGCTGTATCACATTCCACTTCTTCCGTTGAGACAGGATCTCTTAGTAAACCTGCAGCTAGATTAGTGGCCAGCGAGCCCCAGCCATCCTCCTCTCTCTGCCTCTCCCCGACCCTTCCATACATAATGCTGGGGTTATTGGCCACTTGTGGCTCCTCCCAGGTTTTTGTGTGATTGCTGGGGATTCAAACTCAGGCCTCCATGCTTATACAATAATGACTCTCACCCACCGAGTTGTCTCCCAAGGCCTTTGTCGAAGCCTTAAAGCTAAAGATGTAAAGCCTTCCAGGAGCATGAATCCAATAAGAAGAAAGAGGATGCACACAGAATCCAGATAAAAGGACAGAAGGGTAAATGCTGGATTAGAAGCACAAAAACCAGAACTAATTAAAGTGTTACAAGAGGCACACGAAAGGAAAGATGAAAGTAGTCACGAATTCAACATTAACTGTTTACACACAGTGTTCCATTTAGTCCTGTAATAATAGCCCTGCTTCTGAGCTAAATAATCATCCACTCAAATAATTTTGATAAAAGCCTAGGACATGATTTACCATGGAGACATTTGGAATCGAAATTTTAGTCAGCTAGACCTCATAGCATAACAGGTTCTTCCCATTATACTCGGGATTTCTAGAAGTTTCCCCCAAAAAACCATCCATGATAAAACTTCCTGAGCTTCTTGTAAAAAGGAAGGAAATGACTAATTCTATAGCTCAGGTTTGTAGAACCCCAAGTTTCAAGGTTTTGAATCTGGAGACTTTAATTAAAACAAGTCCCTGTATGAGGCTCTGGGTGAGAGGGGTCCCTTGCTCTGCAGAGTGTCACCTCCTGGTTGAAGAGACTCAAATCTGTATTATTTGTCCCCATACTACATGTCCCCTGTGTCAATGGAACACAGGTTTGCTCTGCCAAACCCAAACCCAATTACAGACTATTAATTTTACTAATTGATGAAAATCATGAGAGCAACATCCCTAAAAATAAGAAATAAAAAGAGATCGTGTGTGTAAATCTGGAGATCTGGAAGCCTATTTTATTTTGCTCTTAACCTTATTCGTCTCTGATAATCCCCAAATGAAAAGACACCTGAACCTTCAATAATGGGCATTCAGCAAAGCCAGTGGAATGAGAGAGAATGTCTTTACCACATGGCTCTTTTTCATCTGAACATCCAAGCTGAGAGGATAAACCATTGATGTTTTCCCGCAAAATACAGTTCTCCACGGGAAAACGAAAGCCAATCACGGCAAGCGCTTCCTCTTCAGTCAGAATGACTGCAGCATGGGGACGGAGCTTTGTTTGATAATAAGTGCACCTTCTCTCATGCCTGCTTCCGGGGATCCCTCGCTGGGTGGTGATCTTTAATTAGGAGGTGTCAGCAGCTGAGTTTGTAGCAGTGACTCCTGATGCTCTCTGGGTCTCCGCTTGGGATAAGAAAAGCCACGGCTCCCAGCTGTGAAGTTCCAAGATCCTTTCACCTCTGGCTCCTCCATGGGAGAAGATACAAGCTGTGATCTTGATTTAAAAAAAAATGGGACATTAAAAAATGTTAACCTTTTACTGTCGTGTAATGCGCAGCTTCCTCATAATCTCCAGCAGTATCCGATGACATTAGCTTTGCTGTCTGAACACTCTCACTCGGGTATCCCACCGTACCTTGAACGCAACATATCTGAAGCTGAACTCACGGCAGTCTTTTCTTTCTTCTTTCTTTTTATGTGTTTGTCAGCCATCCTACCATCCCAGCAAGAATTCAGAAAGTTGTATACCATCGCCTTTTGCCACCACAGCGGAACAAATTCTCTCCTGTACATCTCGTGCTTTGTCTATAACGCTGTCCCCTGTGGGCCTTCCTGTCATTTTACCTTTCTAACTAGATTTCGGGGTTTCCCATGCTGGCTCTACAGTCCAGCTTGGTGTTTACAACATAGATCTAGGCAACTGAGTTGTTCCACACATTCAAATTAGAATCTTCGGTTGAGATGACCTATGCTGTCCTTCATGTTGAATACAGCATTTCAAGACTCTGCCTTTTCCCACATTGTTCTCTGTCTCTGAAAGATCCTTCCTCAACTTTGCCCAAACAGTTTCTCTTAGGACCTTAAAGACCAGCTTCGCCACGATCCTCAAAAGCCACTCTTGATCCCTGACAGTTATTTCATCATTAGCCAGGGAGTGCCCCTCTGGCCTGTCCCATCTCATCTCATTTTGAGTGGTCAATAGTGGTCCTTACAGGTTGCCTCATGGTTCACTTCCAAATACACTAAGAGTCCCTTCAGAAAAAGTGACTATTTCTCTCTCCCTCCCTCCCTCCCTCCCTCCCTCCCTCCCTCCCTCCCTCCCTCTCTCTCTCTCTCTCTCTCTCTCTCTCTCTCTCTCCATTCTCTGATGGGACGTCTGGTCCATAGCAAGGGTATGAAGATTTCCTATATACGCTGAACATGCAATTTCATCAATACAGTACTATCAGTTACAGAAAAAACAAGCATTCCCGATTCCCACATGCTCACAAGAAACACCATTGTAAGAGAGATTTCTTCTTTCTTATACCAGGCTCACAAACTGCTTTTCCTGTTGAAGAACCTTTTGTAACTAATGTAAGCCTTTGGATGAGATGAACACCTAAGCTGAGGTTCAGAGCAGCTCACAGTCTCATCTTTAATGGACCTTTTAGCTTCCCAAACCCCGTCTAGGCACACAGGAAACCTTTACTAAGAATTAATTATAGGCGGTGGGTGGGTGGAGGGAGGGAAAAAAGAATTAATTATTGACTTGAGAGTGGGCAAAACTTCTTGATACCAAACCTGACAATTTGTGTTTGATCTACAGGACCACATGGGAGAGAGTACTAACTCACAAGCTGTCCTCTCACTTCCATATGGACACTATAGCATACACGCACGCACGCACGCGCGCGCACACACACACACACACACACACCAAATGTAATTTAAAAATTTAAAAAAATAGGTTGTGTGATGCTTGACTTTTAAGTCGAGTAACCAACCAACCACTTACTGGGTCAGCAACCTTCGACCTCCAGATGCACCCTCACGTGTGTGAGACCAAAGAAACATAACACTGAGACTTAATATTCCATGAAGAATTATGGACTATTCATCTGTTTTCACAGCTGCTGGGATGAGAGAGAGGAAGATGGACACATTATGTGGCTGGCATCTCTCACAGATTAGACCTGGCTTTCATGGATAGTGCAGGAGACTTCTCAGCAGAGAAGCTGTCTCAGAGGGGAGATGGAAGCACCGAGGACAAGGGAGTGATTCATGCGCCCCTTCTCTGAAGCCGTTTATTTTTATCTGCAAGATTTGCTTTTCAGCAAAAGTCTGGAATATTTATCTTTACATGTCCTGACAAAAGGAGACAAGAAAAACAAAGCTTTTAGTAGAACACCCATTGGATAAAGCCCTGAAAACAACCTTAAAAATGGCTGCATGGTGGGCCATTTACATGCAATGAAATGCTCCCAAAACATTGGTTACGCCACTGCAGACCCACTCCTAGAGCTTCGTCCTACAGTAATTTTAACAAAACATTTACAATAGCAACTAATTTTTCTCATTTTATAATATGTATATGACACATAATCATACTACAGAACGGATATCAGTCTCATAGAAAGTATTATCATAACCAGGAGAATGGCATATACTTCATTCCCAAGAGTCTCCATTTTCTATAATATGTACCAATTAACACTTCCAGGTCACATATAATGATGTTCTAAGTTCTTAACTGTATATTTCTTTTCTTTACTTTTTCTTCCGTCTTACAGCCACGACTACAGTGTCACCCCAATTCTTGGAGAAAACAATGAATTTCATTCTGAAAGCAACCATGTTTGTCAATTTCCTGGCCATTTGGCACAGTATGTCTGTACTTGGGTTATTTTTGTAGGTTTTTAGTAGCTGTTTCAAACAGGTCTGAGGAACACCTGCAGAGACTAGATTCCTAACTATCTGTCCACCTCTAGCAGAGGTCCCACCCAGCTCAGCCGGGCCACCCAGGTCTCGGCCCTCCTTCGTCTGCAGTCTCTCCGCTTCATGGAGCAGCCTCTCTCATGTTCTCCCCCTTCGTCTGGTTGCTCATCCTTGAGGTCCAGCTTAAATCCCTTCCACTCGGAGTCACCTTCCCAACCCTGTTTCAGGCAGAATTTGCTGCTTTCGCTTCTTCTATACTCCCAATGGTTTGTTGAAGCTTGCCACCACCGGATTGTGAGAATCCCTTGTCAAATACCAAGAAGTTTTCCAGCTGACGTTTCAGAAATATTTTGTAAATTTTTGTGCTTCTATTCATGTGTGTGGGGTGTAGGGGTGGAGTGGAGTGTGTGGACCTGAGTTCCAGGATTCCCATGGATTCCCGCAGAGGACATAGATCTATTGGAGATAGAGTTGCTGGTGATTGCCAGGTACAGGTTATGGATGCTGGGAACTGAATTCAGATTCTCTGCTGGAGAAGTAAGTGATCTTAAACACTGAGCCATCTCTCCAGACCCTGAAAGCTGACTTTTGTTTCCATAATCAAAAAGAGGAGAAAGAGAAGAAGAAAGGAGGGAAAGAAGGGAAAGAAAAGATGAGAAGAAGAGAGGAGAAGAGGGAAGGAGAGCAAAGGGGAGGAGAGGAGAGGAAAGGGGGAGGGAGCTGAGAGAAGAGAACAGAAGAGGGGAGGAGAGGAGAGAGGAGGAGCGGAGGGGAGGGGAGGGGAGGGGGGAGGGGAGGGGAGGAGAGGAGAGGAGAGGAGAGGAGAGGAGAGGAGAGGAGAGGAGAGGAGAGGAGAGGAGAGGAGAGGAGAGAAAGCTTCTGGTTTCTATGCTCATACTCATACGTTCCTACACATACACAGGGACCAGCAAACACACACACACACACACACACACACACTAAATTGTTAAAAGCCTTTGAATAAAAGACTTGAAACTATTTACAGTAAAAATCATCACACCGCGGTAACTGGCACATCAAACCTTCAGCTGTGGAGTTGAAGCTTGTAGATTCACACCATCACATCCCTCAGTCACGCACATGTCCTGGTTTCCCTGCTTTGTAAGGAAAGAACTGATCTTTCTGGAATCTCTGGGAACACTGGGGGTTGAGTATGTGCCTTAACATTTCCTTTAGAACCTACAAAAAGTGGAATCCAGCAGGTGATCTGTAAATAAACATTAAAATCGACTGTATTGCTTGGCCAAACGTTAACTAAGTTGTATTTAGAATAAAGCTGTGATGTTTTGTTCCTAGCCCTGATATTATTCAGTCTCATTTCCAGAGCTAACAAGATTCGGCTCAATAACATTCATTTTTATTAGCATTCTTAAATATTATAAAATAATTGTTTTTATTTCAGCAGGGCAGTGATGTTGATTAGAACCGAAAATGCGTAAGTATATCTTTTTTATTATATGCAGATATGATTACCCTCCTATCTTTACTTCCAACAGCATTGCTTAATAAAAAAAATTCCAGGGAGTGCCTCAGGAAGGTATAATATGATTTTAATATACTTTGCTTCAGCGAACCTCTGATGTTTAATTATAAAACTTTCATCTTTGAAGTGAAATTGGAAAAAAAAGGAACTTATTAGTCAAAGAATGTAGGGTCAGTAATCAGACAGCTTCTTTCTGAGCACTCCTTCTAATCAATCTTGAGAGACTCCAAATAATTACATTTTATCAAAAACAGAGAATAAGCACCTATAGGGGACGCCAATGGGCTTTGGGCACTTCTTACAAAACAATCGTAGACAATGAGCAATCCAGTCTTAATAGGAGTCATCCTGTGAAATGACAACCTCCCACCCCCGCAAAAGGAGCCATTGACAAACCTCCAGAGTAAGAATTGCAGTGGGTGGATTAAGAGCCCCCCCCCACTCTGAATTTCAAAATTTAGGTCCGTTCTCTCAGCCAGAAGAGACAACCAGAGAATCTAGCATCCACATGTCCACGTGTTCACTGGTTTGCCCACACATCCAGCCCGCTCTCTGCTGGAGGTTTTCTGTGAAGAGTAAGCAAGGATGCACTGTGTTTAGATAAGCCCGAGCCACAGCTGCAGGCTGATGGCTTACCTGCACAGCGAACTCCCCCTCGGTGAGCTTTGTTTGCCACCTGTAAAGGAAGTTAATGTTAAGCTTCTGTAGTTGCCACACGTGTTTGCATGAACTTCTTATGAACAGCAGATCTTCAATAAATATTTCCTTGGGGCCCCTCCTCCTTTCCTCCATGAACTGATTTCATTAGTGAACATTCGGATGGTAAGGCTGCCACACCCACTCTCGACCCAGAGACTTCAATTCTCACTCTTGAGGTCTTGTAGATAGCCTTCTATTTTAAGTATCTTGAAAGTGTCCTAAAGCAGTATCCTCTTGAGACAGTGTTCACTGGTCACACAACCATGAGTGTGTGTAGGGACAGCACAAAGGAGAATTTTGTTTTTAAAGATTTGAAGTTGGAAGCAAACAGGAGTAAAAATGGAACTGAGAGGAGTTTGGGGAGGAGGGCTTATAAAATGATCAAAATGTAGCATTCTTGTGAAACTGTCAGAATATCAACAAAATGTAGTTAAAAGATACTTTCCTCCCTGTAGGGCATTTCAAATCTCCTTTCAAAACTCAGCCATGTAAGTATGAAATAAATAGAAAACAACTTATAATAAAGAGGCAAGATGATAGATAGGGCAGGCAAATATGTCTTAGTGCCGGGTCTTTGCTGACTCGCTGTGGATGGGGCAGGCCTCTCAAACACATTAAGAAGTGAATTAAAAAATGTAAGGACCGCATTACAGCTGCCCGTGGAGTGACAAGGGAGGGAGGTGCATGACCCAGAGACCTAGCACACATCTACGACAGGGCTTGGGTAAACAGAAGTAAAGTTTTATTTATGATTGTCACCAAAGCCATTTGGAATCTGAAAAGTGGTATTAAATATATTAAATAAGAAAGTAGGGCAGCGTGAGGCATTTGTCTCCTTTGAGCAGAACAAAACAACGTTGTTTTGTTCCCCTTTGTGACCGGCACATAGTAGGTTTTCTCTTTACTAGCACATAGTAGGTATTCCCTTTGATCAGCACATATTAGGTATTCAATAAATACATGATAGGTGGACATAGGCTGAGATCTGGATGCTCAAACAGTGAGAATTAGTAGGATGTTAGGATGGTTTTAGAAGGCTTCAAAAATTTAAGAAAGCTAGAGCCACCTTCAGCATAGAATGTCTCAGACAGGAAGAAGCATCAGGGAGAAGGGGATTCCAGTAAACACAGTCCAGGCTGAACAGATATCGATATAATTATATTATAATAGCAGCTATTTAGGGGACATGGGGAAAAGCTAAGCAGTGTGGTCTATGCTTCAAAAACCATTTAAGAAATCCTTACCCCAACGTTGCAGATCGATAGCCTCATTTTTATTTTCCAGCTTAAGTAAAGGAAAGTTAATTGACTCACCACAGTCACACAGAAACTGAGTGAAAATTTAGACCCACGTCATTGGGCTCAAACTAGAAAGAATAGCCTTTGAGATGTATACAATTTGAACTGGCTAAACTCATGCCTCAGAATGTAATGTTTGTCTCATAACACAATGTCCTCTCTATATAAAGTCTCCTCTGTAGGAATAACTTCAGCAATTAAAACCCAATCTTATCTCAGGGGATAGCACCAATCCTTCCCGTTGCCCCTCTGCTCCTCATCCCTGTCTCTTGTAGCAAAGTGTTCTAAAACCCTGTGCTTTTCCATGGTAACCATGTATCTCTTACCTGACTCCATAGATTGCTACTTTAAGGCCAGGCTCAGCTGGGCGGCAGACTCTTCCCTCTTGGCTGGGTTCCCTCAAGTGTTTTGCATTCATCTGGCTGTGAGCTAAAGTGGGATGGTTTGGGCTTAGATGATTGGCATGGTGTAGCTCCATGAGGCCCATCCTCATTCTTCCCACCTCATTCACAAACTGTTCATCTTTGTCTGTATTAGCAAGAACTTCCCCAAATGCAAACATAATCAGACTGTGCTAGTCTAGATTCCCCAGTGGCTCCTCAATGGACACAGAAAACCAGGATTCATACACAGCCCTCCCTATTTCTTACTAGGCCTAGAACCTAGTAAGATAGAGAACACCAAGAATCTGCCCATCTCTGCCTCCTCAACGCTGGAGTCACAAGCACACCCAACCACATCTGTAGCTCAACATCTCACAGCTGCCCCAGGCTGTGTTCATTCTTCCTCCTTTGCATTCAGGGACTCTGCTACAATCTTTCACGGTACACTCCAGTACTTGCTGCTCAGTGATACCGCATGGTTTGTCTTCTCTGATCAGCCCAGTTTCCATGAGGGGTACTTCAAAAGAGGGGAGGTTTCTGCCTAGTGCTGGGAAAGCCATTTGAATGTTGTAGATAATCACACCAATCAGTACATTATCAATCTCAATGCCTGTCAAACGCATCAGAAGATAAACGGATAAGGGGGTAGACTGGGAAGGATTGCGCATAATCACACTTGTGTTTAGGAGAAGCACAGAGACCATTAGTGCCAATTAACTTAGCGCTCAGGGGGATATAAAATAGGTTCCTGCTTATGATTTAGAAGAACAATGAAACTCTTTGCCTCTGACTCAGATGGAGACCTTCAGACCACCTGCCGCTTAAGAGTTCATTTGTCTATATACTCTTGATGATAAAGACAGGAAAGCATTCCCCTGCTGGTTGACACAGGACAGGATTCTAGGTTCAGGAGCTGAGTTACCCTGGCTCTGCAACCCAAGTCTGGTGCTTGTTTACTCACTGATCTTGGGGCCCCCTTCTTGCTTGATGATCCTTCTCTGTGAAGTGAATACAGTAGAAGGAACATTTGGGAGATTAAGCAACATGATGGTTTATCACTAGGCAGCTTGGTGGTCTATTGCCCATCTTCACTACCCCTTATTTTCCCTTTCACAGGAGAAACTAGAATATCTGGGTTCATTCTTGGCGCCGGAATGAAAAGTACCCGTTTCCCAGGAGGCGGGAACGCGTCACCTCTCTAGACCACGTTCAATGACTGTACCCCCCCCCCATCATTTCTCTTGCAAACGAATTTGTGTCAGGATCTCCTAGTTTGCATTTCCCCTTCACTGTGCTTCGAAAGAGAACCTATTAGATGAATCAGGGGAAAAAGGGTTTCAAAGAGGGCTCGACATCTATTCTGTCAGGAAGAGCAAGAAAAACCTTTCATTCTCTTTTCTGCCTCTCCGCTGAATCAGCAGTCACCACCTTCTCCACCCCGACTCCGTTTTTCCCCTTTATTCCAGGCGCTGTTCTCATTATCTACAACACACCTCAGTCAGCAGCTTTCTCCTCCTTTTACATAAGAACCAGCCCTTTTAATCCCCTCTCCACTAATGACTCGCTGCCAGTTTGCGTAAGGTCGGTTGCCCTAATGGGCTCGGAGATGTCAGAACAAGCCCTGCAGTGTGGGTCTGCAGCACCGTCAGCACAGGGCAGGACGTGAGTGCCCATCCAGGGGCTCACGTTGCCCTGAGCCACGAACAACCTGCCCAGCCTATCTGAAGTCCCCGCCAGCCCGTGGGCGCCGACTAGTCTAGTTGTTCAAGCTTTCTGTGTGCACCTGGCTGCTCTGACAGACAGAGCCATGGGCTCTAAAATTAACTGCTTTCAATTTACCGTGCTTAACTGAGACCCTGACCCAAGTAGAGAGATCACAGTGTACAGAACCAGTGTGGGTAAATTGAAATTCCTAACCGGCTCACTTTGGGCAAGAGAATTTAAGGATTTTAGGACTTAGTATTACACACACACACACACACACACACACACACACACACACACACACGTAAATATAAGGTAACAAAATTCATCATGGTGTTTGAATTAAAAATGAAGTGGAGGCACTAGAGAAAGAGCTCAGTTAGTAAAGTGCTTGCCACAGAAATGTGAGAACCAGCGCCCTTTATAAAAAGTCATGTATAGCCGGGCGGTGGTGGCACACGCCTTTAATCCCAGCACTCGGGAGGCAGAGGCAGGCGGATCTCTGTGAGTTCGAGACCAGCCTGGTCTACAAGAGCTAGTTCCAGGACAGGCTCCAAAGCCACAGAGAAACCCTGTCTCGAAAAAACCAAAAAAAAAAAAAAAAAAAAAAAAGTCATGTATGGAAGCCTATAACGATAATCCTAGTAATGGGGAAGCAGAGACAGGAGGATGCCTGTCTAGGCTAAGCATCAAGTTTCACACAGTATGAGCAACCCTGTCTCAAAACAGTAGAGAGCTACTGAAGAAGACATTCGGCCTCTGGCCTCTACAGCCACACGAACACTTTGTATGTATGTATGTATGTATGTATGTATGTATGTATATAACACACTCACAAAAACATACATTTGCATACAAATGTAAGTGAGCTAGAAGTGGGGTAGGGAGGGAGACAAGGGTCAAATGGGAGAGGGAGATTGAAAGGGAATGAAAGAGGCTGGGGAGGAGAGAGAGAATAATAGTGAGCAGGGATCCTGATACTTTGTGTCTGCCGATTAAAATTCAAGGCCATCAGTTCTCCTTGCCACATCCCCACGGAAGAAAGTTAAACTCCTCTTCTGTTCCTTCATCTCCTGCTCTGCAGTCGGGGTCTTAACTTCAACAGAGCTTCTCAAAATTGCACAGTGTCACCTCACCCTGTTGTTGACAGCTTCAACAAGAAAAACCTTACCCACCCGCTCCAGCCCCTAATAACCAACTTCAGGGGACCAGGGCAGCTCAGAGCTGGAGCTGGGTTACAGCCTGTTTCTGCCTCCAGGAAATCTCTGTGAATAAAAAGACCTAGTGAGAGGTCCCTTCGGATTGTGCCATGTCTGGAATTTACCCATCAGAGTTCTCAGTGAATTCGATTGCAATCTCCTCTTTGCTAGGCTGCCTGCAGCACCGGAGCCCAAACTCCCAGAAGTGGGTTGAAAACTGAGATTCTTGCTCAGTATTGGCTGGCACGCAGCTAAAAAATGCTCAGTCACATAATGAATGGAATCCAACAAATAGGGTGGGACTTTGTGAGAAGCTGTTTGGAAAGTGACTGAGGATCTTGAAGCCGCAGTGGAAACAAATGAAATCTCAGAGTGGAAAAATAGCATCTGTGTAATTCTAATTATGGGCCAGGATTGCCAAAGACACTTTGCTCGCGACTCTCAGATCTCTGGAGTTTGATAGAGCATCTCCATCGCCATTTTATGAATGAAGAGTTGAGGCACTGAGCATTCAAGATGCGCTTAATCCGGGGTCCAGGGCTAGTAATCTGGAGACCAACATCCATGTCAGGCTGTCCTGAACCTCACAACTTACCACACTAAAGCCTATACTGCATGCTTCTTAGAAGAGGCAGCCCTTTCCCTCTGGACCAAGAATGGATGGATGGATGGATGGATGGATGGATGGATGTTTTCTTGTGCTAAGTGACAGCTTTTAAATAAAGCTTTTGCCTAATGTAAAATGAAAACATTTCTTATGAGAAATACGTAATCCATATATACATTTATATTTCAAAGTCCCCAATTCATGAGGATTTCTCTAGGCTGTTTTTTTGTCAGGATGTGAAAAATAGCTCCCTATGAATTTTTTGATTTGAGTTAATATAGTGATAAGCACCATAAAGTCCTTGGAAATAACACATCATTAATTTACCTCAGAAAATAAGACTTCAGTGGCAAATAAGCCTCATAGGGGCTCTGTGGTTAAAGCAGCTTGGCGAGCAATGGCTATCCGAATTGATTCGAATTAAAGGTAAAAATGGCACAGTGAGTGTAACAAATAATTACTTATGCTGCTGAATAACACAGGGCCTGTTTCCTTGAGGGCTCTTGACTAAGTTGAAGGGGGAAATGAATTATTCGGAATGTGCCACGTCAATGAGAAGAGACACTGTATTCTGAGAAGAATGTTTGACTCATTGGAGACCTAATTTAAATCTTTGCCTTGACAATAATTAACTGCTTGACCTTGGGAAAGCAGCTTTTCCTCCTCAAGACCCTGGCCTCCTAATCTTTAAAATGAGAGAATTGAATCTGAAATACTCTAAGGCCCCATCAGAACCTGATCTAGAATCCCAAACATATTATGTCACACAGTGACTGAAAGCAAGACTTATGTTCTCAAAGGAGTATAGTTTTTATGTGGGGTGTGTGTGTGTGTGTGTGTGTGTGTGTGTGTGTGTGTGTGTATGAGTGTGTTTCTCTCTGTGTGCTTGTGTATGTGTTCAGGTGGGGGTAAATTTGTGCATGCAGATGTACCTGTGTATGCAAGTGTGTGCCTCAGCTTGTAAAATCCAGAGCTCATTCTCAGGGATTGTTCCTCAGCCACTGCCTGCCTTTGCTTTTAAGACAGAATCTCTTACTGGCCTGGTGTGAGCCTTCCTTTCCATCTCTACCTTCCCAGTGCTGAGATTAAAGTTCACACCACCATGCTCCCCCTACACACTTGTTTTTAAAATTTATTCTTTTCTCATCTATTACATCCTAACCTCAGTTTCCCCTCCCTCCTCTCTTTCCAGTTCCTCACCTTTACATCCCCTCTCCTCCTCCATCCATTCCTCCTCCCTTCAGGGAAGGGAGGCCTCCCAAAGCTGTCAATCAAACATGGCTTATTAAGTTGGAATAAGACTAAGCACCTCCCCTCATATTATGACTGAACAAGGCAACCTAGTAGGAGGACAAGGGTCCTAAAGGCAGTCCAAAGAGTCAGAGACAGTGCCCACTCTCACTATTAGGAATCCCACAGGAAGACCAAGGAACTAGAAAAATATCACCGAGTGATATAACCCAGACCCAGAACAATAAACCTGATATGTACTCACTTATAAATGCATATTAGTTGTAAAGTAAAAGATCACCATGTTACAATCCACAGACCCAAAGAAGCTAAGTAACAAGGATGGTTCAAAGGCAGATGCATGAATCTCTTTAGGGAGGGGAAATAGAATAGATACTGCAGGTGGACTGGCAGGGGGTAACCATGGCAACATGAGGGTATGTGTGGGGGGGTGGAAGGAGAGAATACTAGGAAAGACAGCTGAAAGTGGGGGGCATTTGGGGCAAGAGGCCACGCTAGATTTTTGATATGCGTTTGCAGAATTGAAATCATGTCCTCATGCTTGCGAGGCAAGCAGTTTACCGAGTGTCCATCCAGCCCAAGACTGTGGTCATTTAGACTGGAAAATGAAGAACACAGGCACAGTGCAGTAATGAGCACTTGATTACTTTAAACTGCCTCTCATTGGTCATATGGTTTTATCAACTGTACGTGTGTGGACAATGCTTGCCTTGTATTTCTAACCATGCAATAAGATAAAATACACAAACCTCTAAATGCATGTAGGAAACATGCTACACAGAAGACCCTCTTCTAAAGATGAACCACTTCTCCACATGTCCCCTAGGCAGGACCAAGTGTGTATGGTAGCATGTAGGTGGTGGTGAGAAGCTGAAGTGGCTCCAACGTGGCTGTCTAAGGGCCCCACAGGTCCTTTGCTAGGACTGAAAATCGTGTGTGCTTTAGAACTAGCAAGCAGCATAGTGTGGGGTAAGCCGAGGACAAGCATCCTTGCTGGAGCCCTGAGGAGGTCTAGGGTTGCAATCCTAGGTTTATGTGCAAACCTGTAGAAGGAACAAGGTTTCTCAAGCGTTGATGCTTGGTCCTTGCTACATGTGGGAGCCACCTGGGGAGCTTTAAAAAAATGTGATGTTTCAGCCCTGTCCCCCGGTTCTTCTGCCGTGGGTCCCACGTTCAGTCTGAACATCTGTACTGTTTAAGTATGCCCTGCATCCTGCCAAGGTTGTGAACCACTCGCTTAAGGAGAGATCAGAGTGGGAATGCCACCAGAGATGAGTTATAGCCTCCCAGCCCTCAGAATCCATCAGACAAGGATTAGCCAGCAAAGAATCACATTAGAGATGAAACAATGGGCTTCAGTCAGAAATGATATTCAATAAACCCAGAGTCATAATCAAGAAATAGTAAAAGACGTGAAGGCATGCCAGTCTCTGGTTGGGAGCCCAGTGGAAGTTCCTATGGAGTAGAGAATCAGAACCATATTTTAAATTCAGCTTCCTCTTCCCATGAAGCTTAGCATAAAGCCCAGCATGTATTTGACTGTGGATTTATTATGTTAGTTCTTAACTGATAGTTTCATGTGTAAAATCTGTTTCTGGAATAGGCCAAAGTGCAGAGGGACAGACCTCAACTGTGATCCATAATTCACGAGATTATTGAATGACAGCTTTCTCACTTGAAAATATTGGCTGTGTTCACATTGGACTTGAGTTACGAAGTTGATACTCAGAACTTCTATCTAACGTCGCCACTGAAAAACAGCTTCAGGATTTGGAATGTACAGAGACCAGAATATAAATGCTATCCCCTGGAGTGAGCTGTAAGCAGCCTGCTTACCTGTACATTATAGTCCTTGCTAAATGCCTCTAGAAAATTACTGGGGAAGGAAGGAAAATGGTTTTTTTTTGTTGTTGTTGTTGTTTCAAGAGTGGTCTTTCACATTCTTCCTATTCTCCAACATCTTCAGAGTAGTGACCTTTGTTATTTCTGTCTGATAGAATATTAAAAAGGCAAGCTCCCAGGTTCCTTGAATACACATGTGGTAAGACAGATCTCTTGCTGAGTTCAAGGGTGGCTTGACTTAAACACAGGCCCCTGGCGTATCTATAAAACTCAGCACTGAGAAGAAAAGGTTAGCTCTAATACAGCATGCAGATGCCAGTTCAAAGTTACTTGCTATTTACTGAATTCCTGAACCCCTCCAATGAAAAACATTGTTCCGGACCTGTAGCATAGTATACTTACCCAAACATCTCCTGTGTATCAGGGTCTCATGATCTGTGCTTATTAACATTACACCTATAGGTTTGCATTAAATATTGATGGGCTTAGGTAGTGGACAAAGGTTTAAGTTCTTGCTATACTACATTCTCTTTGTGACAGGAAATCATTTCACCTCCTTAAGTGTCTGAGGTGACACATTGTGACTTGTGTAGAGTTTCCAAGTTTTTTAGGGTCAAGCACAAGGAAGTACTTCTGTGAAAAGGTACAGGCAGCAGACAGGACTGTGAACAACCCTTAGTGACAATAGGAAGTTAGGGCACAGGGCAGGAAAATCCAGGCTGGGGTGATAATGTGCTCTGGCTATGGCCAGTTTTAGTTTATATAGGTTGGATTTTATTTATGGTCTTATTTTTTGGTTGGCTGATAAATTTGAATTGAGTGAACTGGTCTGAGAAGTTGTCTGTTTTATCTCTATAAATTTTCTAACCAGCCAGCTTTTTCAGAGGAATAGTGACAGTTTAGAAATACCCACAGACTCAAAGAAAAATGAGAATTTGCCTGCAAGACTTGTCATATATGCTGTGCTGTGGATATTTTTGTTTATTTGTTTAAGGCTTAAAATGTGCATTGAAGTCCATACGCAAAAACATATAAGTTTTCATTTTCTCAGAAGCTGGTAATGTCTCTGATTTTCTCTGAGGGAATGGAATTGCATGAATAGAATGTGACTTTACCAGGTATGCACAGTGTGCCAACGAATGCTAGGCTCTGGATCTCTACTTGTAACTGAAAGTCAAGGACAACCCTGGCCAAAGCTCACTGATCGCCCGTGAGACTAGGAGCAGAGCCAAGCTGTGTGTAGATCAGGTGTATAGCTTAGGAAGTTACTAGAGCTTCTACTTGGGGCTATTTTCTCACATAAATAAGTTCTGTTAGAGGCATGTTCACTCTCAAGGGCTTGCAGTGGGGCAGAGAGGAGTGAGAACATCTAATTTGTGTAATTAGGCCAGGGTCCTCAGCCTTGGAACTGCTGTTATTTCTTAGAGAGTTATCTGTTGAGACTTCTTTGTGCACTGTAGAAAGCATAATAGCAGAGCCTACATGACGACTGCAAAGGTAGAAGGTGAGACTCCAGAGCTCACGATTTGAGATCTGTTCCCAGATCTCACATACTGGAAGGAGAGAACTGATCTCACAGACTATTCTGACTTCCAAATGTGCACTGTGAAGTTACATGTACACACATACGCACACATATATGCACACATATACAAACAGAAACATACATATACACATACATACAGAACACATACACTTGCACTGTATACACATACATACATAAACATACATACACACATATATACATGCACATACACACACAAATATATATACACACAAATGGCTGAATTCCAAGTTGGGTAAAGCAGAAATGACATTAATTTTTAGAAATCATAAAATTTGTGGTAAGTAGGCGACATATGTTGTCTGATATATTAGAAGATAGACACATCTTTTAAAATTCATTTGAAAAAGGAAATCTTGTACACTATATATCCAGAACAGTGGAGGGCTGAGAAATTAGCTCATTTGAACTGCTTGTCTTGCAAGCATGAGGACATGAGTTTGATTCTTCGAACCTATGTCACATAGATCGATAGATAGATGATAGATGATATAGATTAGATAGATATAGATGATATAGATGATATAGAGATAGAGGTAGAGATGATAGAGATAGAGATAGAGATAGATGATATAGATATAGATGATGATAGGTAAATAGATATAGAAGATAGATAGTTAATAGATAGATAGATAGATAGATAGATAGATAGATAGATAGATAGATATAGATAGATAGATAGATATAGATAGATATGATAGATAGGTAGGGAGAGAGAGAAAGAGAAAGAGAGAGAGAGAGAGAGAGAGAGAGAGAGAGAGAGAGATAAGTAAATAACAACAAAATTGGGGATGATGACATACTTGATTAAGACATGCAGACCTCCAGGGCTGCCTGGCCAGCCAACCTAGTACACATGGTGAGTTCCATACAATGGTGAAGAACAATGCTAGAGGCTGTTTTCTGATCTCTTCATGATTATTCATATAAATACAAACACACATGTGCACCTTCACCCATAGGAACCCACACATACCTTCAGAGAAAGCAAAACAGTTTTCTGGAGTAAGTACTATGACCTGTCTGCTGCGTCCTCCACCTTAACCTTTAACAAGTATTTGTGTCTCTGAATAAGCCAGTGAACGTAAGTGGTTCTTGGTTGGTGTCCGGAAAATAGAGCCCACAGGGAAGACTTGCCTAGTAATGTCAAGGTTAAATGAAACCTGCTGTAGAGCACTGGAAAGAAAGGCTGAACAGCGGCCTTCATAGCGTTTCACCCAGCACCTGTTTGACCATGCACTAGATACTTAGCAGGGTTAGGCTGCAGTGTCTCCAACTGCCAGGGGCGAGAGGGACTCGAAGCTCTGAAGCGTAGAAGCATAGATTACCCCCACGAAGCCTAGCAGAAGGTTTAAAAGCAGGGTACAGAAAAGTATTCCAAATTCCTTCCTTTAACGAAGGATCCCCACACCCAAAGCACAGAAATCACATGCAGGCAAGCGCCCAGCCCCTCACCCCTTCTTCTGGGACACCCTTGAGTTGTCAGCTTAGCTGACAGGCTGCTGTGGCAGGGTTGGGAAGGTGACAGGGGCGTCATCCTGAGAGGAAGCTGCCCTCAGCAGGGATTGCCACCTCACAAAACCAGTGTCTCACCTTGTCTGTGAGTACCTGGCACACATCTCTATTCCTGGCACCTTCAAGTTCAGAACAGTGGTCCTTAGTCCTTACAAAGACATCTTAGAAGGATGCTTGCTTGAGCAGGCTGCTTTAGACATTCACTTTTGGGTTAAGAAATGATAAGCCAGTCCCACGCCGGTCAGCCCCCTACTGATAGTATTTATCAGAAACTGGAAGGTATTTCTTGCTCATCTAAATAGGAAAGAACAATATTTGCCAAACTACTATTGAATAGGAGTGCTCCGTCTCCTGACTCCCCCTCCAGCACGCAGTTCACAATGGAAAGTAGGTAATTATCTATTCACACCTCCTCAGCGAGGAGGAAACACTTGTGGGATGCCAGGCTGGAGAACGTTCCGGGCTTTACCGAGAAAAACACCTCTGCAGCTCCAGACAAATGTTGACGTGAGGAAAGATGGCTGAAGGAGAGAGATAGGAACAGGGAATCGGGCGATTCGTCCTTTCTGTGTGGTGAAGCACAGGTATGGGGACAATAAAAAGGGTATGTCCAGAGAGGCAGGGGGAGGATGGCTCCTAATTTTCACACAGAGGGATGAAGCCACTGTTAGGAGATATGGAGAAGGAATTCAGTTATGATTCGCCCAGCTGATGTGCTTATGAAGGAGTGATCGTCCCCGGGATGAAATTATCACACCATACTATAAGCCCCCAGACAACACTTTGGTGCCTCAGAATCAGCTCTAATATGCAGACAGACATAACCTGTACCAGGGGTAAGCCTTAAGATATAAAAAACCTAGATTCTTTCCTTATTGACATCTCCCACTCCATTGTCTCAGTGTCCTTTGACTTTTGGAGCTTCTGAGTAAGGGTTCAGCGCTGGGTATTGGGGTCACCTCAGGGAAAGTAATCGTATGTAACTAAGTAAAGCCTACAGCTTAACGTCACAAAAATGTACCATTTCTGGAACCAGAGATTTTTGGAACTAGTTCAGTAGGCAGAGTGCTGCTCTCGCATTTGTGAGATCGTGGGTTCGATTCCCAGCACTGACTGCACACACTTGGCATGGGAGTGAATGCTTGTCTTGACCTTGTGAGGTCTTGGGTTCGATTTCCAGCACTGCATATACTTGGCATGGGGGTGAATGCCTATAGTTGTAACACTCACTTGGAAGGTAGAGGCAGGAGCATCAAAACCTCAAGGCTAATTTTGACTACCCGGAGTTAAAGCTAAGACTGAGATGTGTGAGCTCTGCTTTGAAGCCATCCAATACAAAAGAAAACAACCTCTACCATTTCATGAGTGTGTATAACATAAAAAAGGCCACATCAATGAGAGCAGGATCTGAGAATAAATTTGGAGACAATGAATGAATTAATGGACAGCATACAGAGTGAAAACTAGTGATCTCCCTCTTATAACAGAACACGCAAACCATGTAGCCCTCCCCATTTCCTCCTATGAGTGCTTTGTATCCACTGAGCCTGCTCTGACTACAGGCCATTAAGCAGCACACCGTCTGTCAGGAATTCTTTATGTCCTGAGATTTCCTGAGCAACTTCACTGATCCAAATAGTTCCATCAAGCCCCAGTGATGCTCCATGACCATCCTAACCACTTAGCTGCTTCTTGGGGATCCCATCATTAATGATCCAGGATTGGAGCTGTTTCTCCAGGTGCTTCTGATTGCTATGGACTGAGAACTCCAAGAGCAAGGGCCTTAAAGAGTTGAGTTCCGGCTGATCAAATGGAAAAGGTAGATACCATAGACTGAAGGCATCGCAGAGTCAAAGAGAATGAGGAAGAAGAGACATGGTTGCAGTTCTTGAGAGAGACTGACAAAGGACTATCTGTGGTTTGGGAACTCGGGAGAAAATGCAAGTGAAATGTACCAAGAGCTCCTGGGAGTGAATACAGCAGCCCCAGGAGAATAAGTCACGTCAACAGGCTAAGACAGTGAGGTAATACAGGCATCCTCCAGGAGAAAGAGTTCAGCAGAAACATAGGTCTAGGGATGGGTTTAAAATCAGAGTCTGAAGCTGTGGTGTTGCACGCCTTTAATCCCAGCATTCAGGAGACAGAGTCTGGCAGATCTCTGTGAGTTCAAAGTCAGCTTGGTCTATAGAGCTAGTTCTAGAAAGAAATCTCATCTCAAAACAACAACAGCAGCAAAGAATAAACAAACACGCAAAAGCCGTCAGAGTCTGGTGGCTGAGCTAGAACAAGAAAAGAGGTGAACCAGGACCTAGAAGATTAGAGAGAAATATTTTCAGAGACAGACAAACAGGCGGGAGAATAAGAGTTGGAAAACAAGGCCAAAGCAGGCCATACAGAGGATTAGAGAGCAAGGTTTTCAAAGGAGACAGAGACAGGTGTAGGCCGCAGAGATGAGTCATTGAGAGGGGGTGGAAAATAAGAGGTGGGGCCTGCACAACGTTCCTGACGTGCTCCGATGATTCAAGACATCCCGCGAGGATATAGAAGGACCCTGGTCTCATCATTATCCCTTCTCCCTTTCTGGCCATGAAGGACATGGCGTTCCTCTACTCAGTCTTGCAGTGATTGACTGTCTCACCACAAACCCCACAGCAATGGATCCAACCAGTCATGTACTAGAAAGATTGAAGTCACCAAAACTGTAAGCCAAAGCCATGGTCTTTGTAAATTCACTAAAATGTGGGCAGTTTGTTACAGTAACCAAATGCATTCTGCTTAATAACCATGATTAAACCAGCTTAGTAATTATGGTTTAAATGCTGTGGCTTTTTGGAGTTTTTTTTAAATTGGGAAGTGCCACTGTTCTTCATAACTGTGCAGATATGTCTGAGAGAGTGGGGACATTCTATCCTTCTCTTTTTGCTTTATGTTCCTTGCTGTATTCAGAAGGCTAAAACCAGGCTGCTTCTGTGTCCTCACAGACCTGACTCCTTATGAAGTCCTTACTGAATGCATAACTTTTGTTTAGGTTACTATAGATTAACATAGTAATTAAGACAATAAACCTTAGAGTCCAAATTTCTACCATTGTATCCTAAGACGGTTCACTACTTAGTCATGTGACTTGTAGTCTATACAAAGGGTGTGACACCAAACTCATAATGAAGTACAGTCTAGATGAATAAACCACATAAACACCAGCATTACCCCGACACACACACACACACACACACACACACACACACACACATTGCTCACCATATCAGAATATCTACCCAGGAATTCTGATGGTCCCATTGATTTTTCTCCTTCTCTCTAGATTTTTGGGATCCTGCTGGCCCAGACTCAGCTCTCATTTTTTTATTTTGTATCTCCAGTATTATGCTCAGAACCAGACACATGGAAATGAGAACCATAGAGATAAAATTTATTGAGTGGATAGATGATTTATTGGATTTTCATAACAACCCCAGAAGGTAATCCTTGTTTCCTCATTTTATGTGTCAAGGAAAAGACCTCAGATGGCTGCAAAAACACAGTTAGCAATCACACTCGGTAATGCTAAAACCACCCCCAAACAGCATTAAATCTACCTATGCCTAAGGAAAAAATGTATTAATGTTTAAAAATGTATCTAGAAGACCCTCTCTGCCACACTATCCTCACCAGGATTAAATGTTACCATAAAATTTACAATTTCTGCGTATACGAAGAACACTGAGAATCTGTGTGAGGTCAGAGACCACACACACACAGAGTAACAGAGCACAATACTAATAAAGAAATCAAGTTTAGCCGGGCGGTGGTGGCGCACACCTTTAATCCCAGCACTCGGGAGGCAGAGGCAGGAGGATCTCTGTGAGTTCGAGGCCAGCCTGGTCTACAAGAGCTAGTTCCAGGACAGGCTCTAAAAAAGCTGCAGAGAAACCCTGTCTCGAAAAAACAACAAAAAAAAAAAAAAAAGAAAAAAAAAAAAAGAAATCAAGTTTATGACACCTTAGAATATAATCACTTTTAATTCTACCATCACAGAATGTCTGCTATAATAAATTCTATGTCTGTGGAGCAATTCAATTGAAACTGAAAACAGACCAAACCCAACACATCAGCAGTGAAAACTTGGTCTCAAACCACGGATGCTGGGGCTATATTTGTGTGAGTGGAGCAGCTAGAGGCAAGACCCATCTTAGCTCTGTGTCATTCGGGGAAAATTACGCTGTGAACATTTCATCATAAATGCAGTTGGATGCTCATCAAGGAAAGACATTGTCACAGGCAAGAGCCTAGCAGAGACTAGGACGGTAGAGGGGAAGGAAGACCTGGATGTTCACAGGTGATGCTGAGACGGCTTCCCTCAGCTCACCCCGTGTCCCGAAGTGTAATATGTGACATGTTTGCAGCACACTGTAAGATACAAGTTACACTACACCCAGCAGTGAGACCACTGAACTCTCAACTTTACTATGTTTAATGCTGACAGCATTGCTAGGAAAAGTACATTATTGTTTCCAATGTACAAACATGAAGCTAAATCTCAGAGGTCACACAGTTTACACTCAAAGTAGCAGGATGGTGGCTCCTATATTGCATGAAGCTCAGAGCCTCACTTCGGGAATACCACTCCCCAAAGAGAGCTCAAAATGTCCTAGATGTGTGAACAGGCTGACCTGGACTTGACTGTGATATTTGACTCTGCCTCTGTCCCTCCTCTCTGTTTTTCTCTCTTTAATCACCCCTCCTTGGAAGGAAGCTTTTTCAATATGCCAAAGATAGTGTCTCACTTTCCATAACCAGAAAAAGAAACAAAATGAATTGGAGTAAGTGAAGCACCTTAAATGCACGCCTATTAGGCACACGCTTTTTAAAATGAGGTATTGATGTTATGCTAATATGTTGTTTCTCATAATGGCTTGATGATGCTACTGATTCAAGTTGCCTTCCTGTTGAGGACTTCGCCTATCAATCAACTGAAGGGCCACCATTTTTCAATCCTGTCACTTCTGTGAAGCAGAATGAAATGTTTAAAATCAAAAGTTTATTCCAGGGGGAGAGGGGACAGGCAATCACAAGGCCGGGATCTGAATCCTAGTCTCTGTCTTGGACAACTCTAGTATTAACACTGGCAAAAGCAGCTTCAAGGAAGAAGAGATTTCCTTTACTTTCTATTTCCAAGTCAGAGCCCGTCCCTGAGGGGAGCCAGAACAGGAACTTAAAGCAGAAACCAGAGAGAAATGCTGCTTCCTGGCCTTCTCCCAGACCCGTGGTCAGCTAAGTTCTTCTACTGTCCAGAATCACGTGTCTATGAAGTCATGCTGCCCACAGTGAGCTACTCTCTCCTGTTAGCGGTCAAGTAGTAATCAGGTAATCCCCCACAGACACGCCCACAGGTAAATCTGAGCTGCAAATCAGTTAATTGATGCCCCCATTTCAGATAACTCAAATTCACAGTTCAAGTCAACTAAGGCAAACAATTAGGGAGTAATTTCTTTAAAAACGTTTTTATTTATGTGTATATGTATGTCCCTACTTGCCTGCGTGTTTATCACATGTGTGCAGGTGCCCACAGAGGCCAAAAGAGGGCATCAGATACTCTGGAACTGGAGTTATAGGCAGTTGTAAGCCTGCCAGTGTGGGACGTGAGAACCAAACCTATCTCTCCAGTCTCTGAAGTGATGATAATGGTGGCTCTTTTCCCCCAAGGTGTTACCACTAATAAGAAGAAACCTCATTGTATAAAACAGCTGGCCTCACTGGGAAAAGTTAGTCTCATCCTAAAAATCAAGGTTTGGGTTAACAAGCTGATAAAATTTAACTTACGATCTGAATAGTCCTTTGGTGATTCAGTCCAAACTCCAAGTCACAAAATCCAGAATTGTAGTATTACCAGGTTAATAGTAGACTCAAGGTAAATCTAGTTCACCGAATGGAAGGTAGCCTTGAATTACAGTATATTACATTCTGTAGAGTTTTCTTGTTCTCCTGAGTAATGTTAAACTTGAGTGGACAAGTGGGTTGAAGTAAAGTGATGGCGGAATATACAAAATAATCCCACAGTCGTTCAGAATTACATATAATGAAGGGTTATTTATTTAGGGGAGACTCACGGATCACCATCCTAGATCACAGTCCTCTGCAAGAACAGGGAACAGGAACAGGGCTAGCAGATGGAAGCAAGAGCTGGAAGCAAGAGAGTGAGCATGAATAGCAAAAGAGACCACGCCCAAGTGGGCTGGTATCTTAAGGGCTATTGGCTGAAGGAGCAGAAGGAGCTCCCACAGCAGTGGAATGACAGCAAAGGAAGGACAAAGAATAGGGTTAGGGCAATACAGTTCATGAAAAAGAGGACAACACGAAAAAAAAAAAAAACATTTGCCAAAAAAACAGGACCTAATGTGTGAAGTCTGAGCTGGAGCAGCGACATAAGACACGGAGATAGGTGGGACACACATAGGAAAGAAAGAAAGTCAGTATCCTTATTTGGAGATGCTGTGATCCTAAAAGTTCCATCCAAAATCTCTTACAGCTGATAAGCCCCTTCAGCAGAGTAGCAGGATACAAAAATTAATACACAACAACCAGCCCCCTTCTGTTCGGCAATCATAAACCCACTGATAAATAGATCAAAGAAACTTAGGGTAAATCTGACCAAGGAGACAAAAGATAATGAAAAATTCTAGACATGAAAGAAAAGAATTGCAGAAGATGCCAGGGAAGAGAAAGAACTCCCATGCTCATGGATTGGTAGGGTTAAAATTGTGGAAATGGTCATATTGCCCAAAGCAGTGTACATATTCAATGTAATCCCTTCAAATATCCCAGTGTTTCACAGAAATTGAAAGAACACTCTCAAAATTCATAATGAAAAACAAAAGACCCCAAATAACCTAAACAACTCCAAGCAAATAGAAACAATCCTGGGGCCATCAACTACCCCTGGTTTCAAGCTATATTACAGAACTGTAGTAATGAAAACAACGTGGTACAGGCATAAAAACAGACATATTGGCCAATGGAATAGGATTGAGGACCTACATATAAGCCCACACTCCTACCACCAGCTGATTTTTTGAGAAAGAGGCCGACAATATACATCTGAGAAAAGGTAGTATCTTCATCAAATGGTGCTGGTCAAACTGGACGGCTCCATGAAGAAGAATGAAAATTGATCCCTTCCATACTTCCAGTGGATCAGAACCCTCAGCGGAGGCCTGATGATCTGGATCTAACAGAGAAGAAAGAAAAGGGAAAAATTGATAAGAATGTGTCCAAAGACAGGAGAAGGGCAGCACACCCAGCAAAAAAGAGATAAGACTAGGAACTTCACAAGCTAAGGTAAGGCCTGTCATCCTCTGAAACCCTGGAACTGATAGCACAGCCATTCCACCCATCTACTCGCTTGTGGAAATAACCGTTCTAATGCACGTTATCTCCTGACAGCCAACTTGGACCTTTTCCTATCTAAGAACTCAATGTTCATAACAGCTCCAATAGGATGAAAGGGGCATATTAAAACTATATATGTCAATTATCGATTTAATGAAGAAGCTGTTTAAAATGGAATGAACGGGATTGCGAAGCAAGGTGTGCTGATAAGACATGGTCACCCTTGAGCCTGGAGGAAGGATGAACAGAATATACTCTGCAATGAGGAAGGAGACAGTGGGGTAGGCCTGGATTTCTCAGCTCGGAGATCTGTGTGAGGAGGCTGTGAGTGAAGGGAGACAGAGGATGGTAGCGAATCACCCTTTCTTCCCCTGCTCATTCTCTTCCTAGGCCTCCGTAAAACAGACTGGCCAGAAACCAGGGTATACAGAAAACTATTGCTGTAATTGCCAAAGACCCACCCATAATTGGAACTCAGATTGGGATAGACAGGAGTAGAAAGTAAATCTTCAGCAGTTAACACAAAATATCCAGCATAGATTTTAATGCAGGTCAAAAAAAAAATAAAAATAGTGCTGGTTCCTCCCAACCCCCAGAACAGGCAATAGGGAGGAGTATAAGAAATGTAAGCTGCAGGGGAGTTCCTAATCCTAAAACTGCTGTGGGAAACTCATTTCTACCTACTGCCCCCTCACCAGAACGTCCCCAAGGGCATCCTCTTCCATGAGCAATCCTGCTCTTTGAGGACCCTGGGATGTAGGGGTCTATCTAGGAACTCATTATCTCCTTGGAACAAATGACCCGTGAGCAGCTAGCCAACGGTAATTCACAGAGCCCCATGTCCTCCCTTCCACTGGACCTTCGTCCCAAGCCCTAGACCGCCCAGCTCCCCAAACATGGTAAGCTCTGTCCATCCCCCTGCGCATTTCAGTTGTAACTGGTTTGGACAGCAGCCTGTGTGCATTGTGCCTTGAAATGCTTCATGTCAGTTAATTTGATTAATCTCGGAGAAAACTCAATTAGGCTTGTCAGCTTTTTGCATAGGACATTTAATATCTATTAAAATGGTGTCACCTCCATCAGCCCAAGGCATTGTTTTCAGCTTCTCCCAGAAATCAACTCTGGAAACAAGTGGTATGAGAAATGTAACCCCATCATTTTCCACGTTCAACACACATTCTTAAAAATGTGTATGTTAATTTGTTTCCTACTCTCACTTTCCCCAAGAACCGTTCTTGAAAGTAGAACAGACAAGGCTAAAGGTTAATTGGCCAAACAGTATAAAAAGGAGAACCAGGAGAGAAAAATCTTCATAGGTAGTGAGAATAATTAATTTAGTGGACTGACTCTGGTTCTTGCTTCAAAACAACTACAGCATTTTCTTACGACAATAAAGATATGGGGACTGGGGAGGTGGTGCAGTTGGCGAGGTGCCTACTGTACAAGTATGAGGACCTGAGTTTGGATCCCCAGAGCCCCCATAAGAAGCTGGGTGCTGAGGGTAGAGAGTGGGCAAGCATCAGGCACAGATAGCCTAGCCCAGTTCATGAGATTCAGGTTCAGCGAGACTCCCTGTCTCAAAATAACAAGGGAGGGCAGTCAAGGAAACACACTGGCAATAGCCTCCACGTGGATGCTCATACTCACTTGCATGCAGATCTGCACACATCCAAATTAGCAAGTACACATAGCACACATGCACGCACGCACATACACACACATGCACACACACACACCACACAAGACACACAACACATTCAACACAAAACAACACACATGAAAATGTGGATATGAATGGGTAACACCTACCCACTGTGCTTATGCATTAACAGTTTTAATTATTGACACAAAATAAGAAACTACTTACTAGTGGTACCTTGTCCTGCTAGAAATCTGAAAGCTGTGAGTTAAATTATTGTGAGGTATGCAGCAAAGTCAGAATGTGACTGCACACTCTCTTTTTTTTTAATTTATTTATTTTTAAAAATATGGAACGCTTCACGAATTTGCATGTCATCCTTGCGCGGGGGCCATGCTAATCTTCTCTGTATCGTTCCAATTTTAGTATATGTGCTGCCGAAGCAAGCACGACTATACACTTTCAAATCAAGATAAGTTTAAAGATATATCCACTGACTATTTATTTTGCTGTCTTAACTCTTGTGCCTCCTCCCCAGTGTGCATGGCCTCTGCTGGAAATTTAAGCTATATCAGATTCCTCTGAAACTCTTTCTATTAGAATACATTCAGATCTTGATAATGTCGGCAATAAGAGGGTGGTCTCTCCATCCTGACACGTAGGCACTGGAAATTTTAGGTAAGTAGTATGCCTACCAGGGAGAGAGCTCAGTGAGGAAAAGCGCATTAGGCCAGGCCTTGTAACCTCAATTCTAGTTCCAGAATTCACAAGGTAGAAGGAATGAATTGACGCCCACAATCTGTCCTCTGACCTCCAAATGCCTACTGTACTACACACAAACTTCCCCACACTACCACGCAAAGAAATAAATATTTAAAAAGTAATATACTAGAGTATTCTCAAATATTCTATACAATTACGTACTTCAACACATTTCTTGTTATTTGTGTGTGTGTGTGTGTGTGTGTGTGTGTGTGTATGGTGTAGGCTGTGTTCTGACTGCACGTGCTGAAGTCAGAGATAATCCTAACTTTTACCTGCCAGCTCACCCTTGTGGCCCATCTTCTAGCCATTTTATTTCCAAGGCTCTTCTTTGAATGTGTTTCTATTTCATCCTTGCCAGGCATATGTCTGCCTACCACTCACTTGAAGTCTCAGAACGTCCACAAAGCCTCTTCTACAGCGAACAATTACACAACTTTCTATAGTCTGTATACCTCTATGATAGCTGCAGCCACGCTGAGGTGTATCTTTCCCACAGAAACAGTGTACAAATCACATCTCGGACAGAAAGGGATGCTCTGGAAAGACAGTGCTGGTCCCCAGTTAAGCTCAGAAGATGCTCTGTGATAGGGATGGACTCAGCATCCTGAGCACATTTATGTCTTCGGTCACTTTGTTGCCTTTCCTATGCATAGCCAATCCCTATGAAAGAAGGATTGATGTAACATATACACATTTAGCAGTTCAGTGTGGTTCAGCCACCTTTGGCAGTACATTACAAAAAGCGATAAAAAAAAATCAACATTATCCTAACTTTACCAACATCTGCAAGAGACCAAACGTGACATTCAGTTCAAACCACTTCCTTTCCTAATATATGACACTGACAGTTGCCCCAAACTTTCTTTACTTTATACTCCCATTTCCCCCAAAATGCTGTCCACATGGGATCTTCTCTTCTCCCCCTCTCCCTTCAGATGTAAACAGTCACTTCTCTGTCTTCCACGCCTTTTCTTCTAACAATGCCATATTTCTGTGTTTGGCTTTCAATGGCTGGTTCTGAGACTTCGAACAAAGAAACAATTCTCCCTGGCCCATTTCCTCACTAACAGTTATCTGCGAGTTTGGTTTTGAGAGTTTTTTTTTTTTTTAATTAAAAAAAGTTAAAAGTCAGAATAGGATAAAATTTGTGTTTAACACTTTTGACTGAACCCAGATAAGGCAAAACTATAATTGTCCCCAGGATGGTTGAAGGATCTGCAGCAGTCCCCAGCCTCTGTTGACACCACTTAGCAGGAGTAGCAGGAGAGTTTTGCATGCTGTGCCCTATTTGCCTGAGTACATCCATGAGTCCCGTGTGGAAATGTCTGACCTTGTTTCAAGAGAATATACAAAAGCCTTCTTCAGGGAGCATTTGTAAAGCAAAGCTCCTATTTACAAAACCCGATCCCTGCTGCAAACAAAAACCTCAAAAGAAAACGCAGGCAGAAATAGTTTGTGTCAAGACTGGCTTCCAATCCTTTCCACTCTACTTCTTAATTCGTTACCTGAGACAGGCATCAAGCGTTCACTTCCAAAAGCTGCTCTTGCTGGTTTTGAAAAGATGGAGTTACACGCTCCTTCCTTGAGGACTGCTGTTTCTCAAGGGGGGAGTTTTGGATGGAGCATTGACGGAAGTGCCTGGTACAGCAAGTGAGTAAACACCTTCATGTCTCAGAAGAGCTCCAAAGTGAGGTGATCTATTTCCAGTAACCAACGTGCTTCTTAACTGCAGTACGACTTCAGAGAAAGTGACAGTCTCTCGGAGACTCGCTTTTCCTATCTGTTGAATGAGCATTATAAAGGAATGGGTTTCATAGGACTGATTGAGGGTATAGAGAAGACAGCGTGTAAGTGCATAAACCTGATGCCTATATAGACTGATGGCTATTATATTTTGTTTATGATCTAATAAATAAAGCTTGCCTGAAGATCAGAGTGCAAAGCTAGCCACACTAGGCAGCCAGACAGGCCAGGCGGTGGAGGCACACACCTTTAATCCCAGCAGCCACACTAGTCAGTCATAGAGGCTGGACAGTGGAGGTGGACACCTTTAATCCCAGCACTAGAGAGGAATATAAAGGGATGAGACAGTAACTCGCTCTTTCAGGCTGAAGATTTCATAGAGGTAAGAGCTCTCTAGTGGCTTGACTGTTTTGCTTCTCTGGTCTTTCAGCTTGAACAAACCCAATATCTGTCTTTGGGTTTTTATTATTTGTGTTACCGATGGTTAAACACGAACGTTTGTGTGTGTGTGTATGTGTGTGTATGTGTGTGTGTGTTAAGCCGTTTGTGTGTCTGCCCTTCCATACAAAACTGGAACACTTGGAAAGGAGGAAGGAAGGATACAAAGCAAGGGCCGAGCGAGGGACTGGGCAGTGGTAGCCAATCCTCTTTTTGGCAGTGATTAGCCCAGCAATGGCTCAGTGTTAAGAGTATGACACTGTGAAAGTGTTCAAGAAGAGAATGGTGAATTCACCTGTATAGTTAAATACATTATAACATCTGAAACTGTCGGGAAAACCCATAGACACATGATGAGTGCATCATGTGCATCTATGTATGGTGGCTAGCATGACATTGAGCATACGCTAAGTCTTCAATGAAAGTTTACTAAGTCTAAAAATATTAATTAATAACATGCACCAAACTTTTACTGTGAAATATTTAATCTTCTAAGTGATATATGTAATCTCCTCTAATTTTCATGTTCACACCGTAAAGTAAGAAGTTTTATTTCCCATATTGAAGATTAAAGAAACAAGACACGCTTCCACATTCACCCAGCTTAACCATGGAAGTTCGAGTGAATCCAGGCTATGACTAGAATCACTGTGACCCATGAAATATGGACTTTAGAAAGCTGCCCATACTTTCAGTCCTAGTCTGGAGCTTAACATACATTGTGGGGAAAGCCCATCTGTCTTCGCTGGGGTTTGTATTGCTGTGAAGAGGCACCAGGCATGGCCACAGCAACTCTTATAAAGGAAGATGTTTAATGGTGTGTCTTACAGTTAGAAGTTTAGTCCATTATCACCATGGGATGACACAGCGGTGTGAAGGCAAACATGGAGCTGGAGAAAGAGCTGAGAGTCTTGCATCTTGACCCACAGTCAGCAGGCAGTGAACTCACACTTCCCTGAGAGTGGCTTGGACAGATATGAGGCCTCAAAGCCCACCTCTACAGTGACATACTTCCTCAAACAAAGTCACACCTCCTAATAGTGCCACTCCCTGTGAGTTTATGGAGGCCAATTACATTAAAACTACCACGCCATATATTCAGAGTAGGAATAAGGTTCATTTTGCTCACCTGTAACTAGAGACTGTACTTACCCTGCTATCAGAAAGAGCCATTTTGCACATCAGTTACACATATGTGGGCAGCCATGTAGCACATGGTATTCTACATTCTCTATACTGTAAGGTAACTGAAAGAACATTGGCTTGGGAATTCACAGACCTGCATTCAGATGTTTCCCTTCCTATCAGCTTTATGGCCTTAAAAGAGTCTTTCTGCCTTACCTTTCTCATCTACAAAATGAGAAAAATTATACTGACTTTGGGGTTGTGATAAGACAAAATAATCATGTCTGAGCACATGGAGCTAGGCAAAGACTAAAGGCTGTCTCTCTTTACATAGCACAGTTTGTGTGGTCAGTTCAAATAATCAGTGAATGCATTCATTTCTTAATATCTAATAAGGCTGAAATTAAAATTCCTTAAATATATGCTATGTTTGTATGCCATAAAGAATTAAGAGTATAGCTTCTTTATTCCTGTACTCAATTGTCCTTTGAATAAAACTGTATTGCTATTTGATTTATATATAAAACGCTATAAATATGAAACAAACACATTTCAGTGAGTTCAGGGGTGTGCACCAATGGCCATTACTACTCTCGGGACCATAAACATACCTATTGTTTCCCAAAGGTTCCTCCCACGTGCTTCATTATTTACTACTATGTGTGATATGTGTTAAGAGAACATAATATAAGATTTATCCTCTTAGCTTGCCGTAGTAGCATGCACCTATAGTCCAAGTGGGAGCTGGACTATAGATTTTGAGGACATCCAGAACTGTATAATGAGATCTTATTTCTGAACAAAATAGAGAGGGACTTAGAATCTATCACTAGGTTCCAGTTCTTTTTGTTTTAAAATGTATTATGACTTTATATGTATCAATGTTTTGCCTATTATCTTTACCATGTGTGTGCCTCTTTTTCTGTAGAGGTCAGAAGAAGGTGTTTAATCTCCAGGAACTGGAGGTACAGATAGATGGTTGTGAGCTGTCACGTGTGTACTGGGAACTGAACCTAGGTCCTTGGCAAGCAAATCCAGTGCTCATAGCCTCTGAGTCATCTCTTTAGCTCTCTAGGTTCCAGCTCTTAAAATTATCTAGCTCTTCTACACGAGGAAGCGTGTCTCCTGTGTTTGCAACTGTAGGAGCACACACAACTCACAGACACACCTCCCCAGGCACTTTGATGTAGAGGGTGTGTCCACAGCTTATAAAATGTCAGAGATCTCAACCTCTGACTCCCATCATCCCATTCTTGGCAGGCCTGGCAACCACCCTTCCGATCTCTGTTTTGGGAATTAACTTTTCCAGCTTTAACAAAGATGTGTAAGGAAACAGTGGTCATTGTCTCCGTCTGCCTCCAGATTCACCTAGACTGCAATCGCAGAACTTTCTTCTTTTTTAAAGCTACGCAACATTACCTTGTCTACACACCCGGCTTCATTACCTGCTGCCCACCAGCACCAGTGACACATAGCATGTTTCCGTACCTCAGCTAATGTCTATAATGCTGCAAGAATTATAAGTGGTAGCATGGAGCGACCACTCTAAGAAGCCTGTTTCAATTCACATTTGCGCATACCCAGAAATGAGGTTAGCAGAACATGCTTGCTCCAGGCTTACGTTGTTTTGAGGAACAATAATACTATTTTCTTTAGTAAATGAACCAACTGACTTCCTAAACACATTGTCAACATTTCTGTTTATTTTACAATCTTGCTAACACTTGATATCTTGTTTCAATGCCAGCTATTTTACCTCTTTGTAGTTTTGCTTTCTTCTTCCTCACAGATTATTACTGATGTGGAACATTTCTTCAGATACTTTTTGGTCATTTGCCTGTCTTTGTTAAATAAGAAATACACATTTTAGTCTCTTAACCATTCAAATTAATTTATTCATTTAATATTATTCTGCTATTTAGTTGATGAGTTCCTTGTACATTTGAAATTTCAAAGCATTGATGAAGAAAATGAAAGCAGACAAATAAGACAAGGCCCACATTTATGCGCTGAAATAACTGTGACTGTCCAAGTGACAGCACCGACTCGACTCAAAGCCATCTAGATAGAGTCAATGCCCCGACGAGCAACATCGTCACTAGGATGCTTTGTCTCAGAAATGGAAAAGCAGTCCTTAGCTTCATGTTGGCACAAATGCTGGAATTAACCAGTGCACAGGAAGACCAAAGAGGAATCATCTTTGGGGCATACTACTCGATTTCAAAATAAACCACAAAGGTATCAGATCAGAGCAATAGGTACATAAAAATAAAAAAAGCATAAAAATAGGCACAGACAAGCTAACAAACAAAGCGCATAGACTGATCTGTTTTCAAAAAAGCTGTCGCTAATACACGGTGGAGAAAGTATATTCTGGGGTTGGGGCAGGATACAATAAGCAAAGTGCCAGAAATAATAGCAAAAAAAAAGGTGGTGCACACCTTTAATCCCAGCACCCGGGAGGCAGAGGCAGGTGCATGTCTGTGAGTTCAAGGCCAGCCTGGTCTACAGAGTGAGTTCCAGGATAGGTGCTAAAGCAACAGTGAAACCCTGTCTTGAAACAAACAAACAAACAAACGGTTTACAACAAAGTAAAAGGCTCCAGTATAGTGAAAGACTCAACAAAATCAAGAGGCAATCTACAAAATGGTAACAAAATCTTGGTTCACTGTACAGGGGATAAATGTACCACCTGTGAAGACATTTCAGGATCTTCGTCTACATTCTTTTCCTACAGCACACTCCCTTTATCTAACCGAAGCAGTCCCTTGTTTTCTGGCTTATCATCTCTAAAAGTTAGCATGACACTCCCAGACTTGGTCTTAATGAATATTTATGGTATAATTTACACCAACGTGAGGCACACAATGGCTCCTTTTGGCACTGTTAAGATTGGGAATTTTGTGTATGGAGGAGAGAGTATTAACGTCAGGTTTCCCTGGTTGCCATTAAGAAAACATGCTATAAAGTTAGTGGAGCGGCACTCCAGAGCGTGATTCCAAAAGCGTAGAAAGCCCTTTGACAGACTGTTGTTTCTGTCTTTAAGATTCACATTTTGTTCAAAGGAAGAGCTGATCCTGTTTCACTGAAGCATTGACTTTACAACATTTTAGCATCACATGAAGTCCCTTTTTTCTCACACCACCTAAAGGAAGAGTTCACCATGCTCAAGCTGGAGGAGTCCTGCAATACTTGACCTCACCCTTGTCTCTCCTGAGAAGTGCCAAGGACAAGAATGTGGACTCTTTCTTAACCCAGGATCGTTTTCAAGGGTGGTTGCCATACCCCGGGGACGGCCAGTGATGCTGGGATGTCTGGGGTCATTTTAGAATGTGAACAGCAGTAGAGAACCTACTGACATGACTTTATAAAGACCGGTAGTGGTACCAAAAGCATACATTGCACATAGAGACTGTCTGTAACAACACACTTTCCCATTCTAAATCCTAATTATAGAGAAACTGAAAATTATGGTGTGAGAGAAGGGGCTTTATCAATAATGCTGTTCCCAAGATTATGTGTCGACTATTCCTGTGCAAAATCAGTCTCTAGGCTTCCACCAATTTATCTCCTGGCTTTCGGGAACCCCAGATCAGTGCTGATGGGTTTGGGATGTATAGAAACCTGCATTTAAATGCAAGTAGCATAATAGTTTATAAATGTGACCTTGGATAAGATACTTACTCTTCTGATTCTATTTTCTTACAAGCAAAATTGTTTAAAACATTTTAAAAATTAACCACTTACTCTGGAGGTCCCGTGTGCCCCTTGTGAAACAGCATATTTAGAGTCCGAAAAGTACTTGATCATAGCTGTGTCATTCAAAGCACTACCACCACTGCTTTGTCATAATTATGGAAGCTGGCACTGTCACCAGGGACCCTTACTATAATTGAAATATTCTTTTTTGACCCTTAATATTTTTATCTTTTAGTCATCTAGTTATGTACAAAGTTTCTGCATCATGTCCAATTCATTGAATCCCAATATTTTATTGATTTTATTGAGCTATACATTTTTCTCTGCTCCCCTTCCTGCCTCTCCCTTCCCCTTCAACCCTCTTCCAAAGTCCCCATGCTCTCAATTTACTCAGGAGACCTTACCTTTTTCTACTTCCCATGTAGATTAGATCCATGTATGTCTCTCTTAGGGTCCTCATTGTTGTCTAGTTTCTCTAGGATTGTGAATTGTGGGCTGGTTTTCTTTGCTTTATGTTTTAAAACCACATATGAGTACATATGATAATTGTCTTTCTGGGTCTGGGTTACCTCACTCAATATGATGTTTTCTAGCTCCATCCATTTGCCTGCAAATTTCAAGTTGTCACCATTTTTTTTCTGCTGTGTAGTACTCCATTGTATAAATGTACCACATTTTCCTTATCCGGTCTTCAGTTGAGGGGCATTTAGGTTGTTTCCAGGTTCTGGCTATGACAAACAACGCTGCTATGGACATATTCGTTCCATCCATTAAGTTCCCAAGATAGTCTACACAACCTTTCCTAACAAGAGGATAGCATACCAGTGGAACCACCCCAGTGACTCACATGTCCTCACCTAGGAGTGGAGAAAGGAAAGTGTAAGGACTGACTCCCATTTAAGCTTTTATGAGTTGGACATCATTAACAAGGCCTCCAAAAAACCTGTCCACTTTCTCACTGACCCCGACCATCAATTCCTTCAACAAACGGTTGATAGTCATGTCATTAGCAGCTGCACGGATGGTTGAATTAAAATCTGAAGATGCCATCCAATTTAAGCCACCTGCTATGTTGTATTTCCACTTATATTTTAAAGGCACAGAATGTTCCCTTTTTTGTTTTTGGTTGTTGGCTACGTTTGCTGTGGTTGAAATGCAAGCCACAGAAAAGGTACTATGGTAGAGTTCAGGCAATGTCCACTAATCTAGCTTCAGGGTGTGTGTGTGTGTGTGTGTGTGAGAGAGAGAGAGAGAGAGAGAGAGAGAGAGAGAGAGAGAGAGAGAGAGAGAGAGAGAGACTTTCACAAACCTAAGACTAATCCTAGAAAAGGATTCCAAACTGCAGTAATGCCTACAAAGTCTTTAGCTAAAGTGTTTTCCGTCTATAGTTTATGGTGAAGTCATCTTTCTATTTAATGTCTTTTTGTGTCCCTTTTAACTAGCAGGTATTAAGATCAATGACTTTAGTATTTAGTCTTTAGTACATACAAAGATCATTGAACTTAAGTGGAGGGGTGGATCATTTTCACATGTGAAAGTGTATGTGGTCACTATCTATTGACCTTTGTGATAATGATGTATAAATATTACCAAAAATTAAAACTTCAGACTGCCACAGGATGCAGCAATATTTGATAAGAAACCGTGTGGAAGTGACAAGGAGGTTTGACTGATTACAGCTTTGCCTCCCTGCACCTGTACTTCACTGGTGAGTGCGTGTGGAAGCCAAACAGCCTCCACATGTTTCTGTTTCTCATGGTCCACTGTGAACACTGGAGACAGGATCTGACTTTGGGACATCATCAGGTACCCAAGGTCCACTATGTTATCTGGATTACAAAAGACATTCTGTTATTTAACGAAAGATTAGTTTATGAGCTTCTATTAGAATTCATGTCTCTATGAACTCTTGGACTTATTCTCCAGTTGCTGGACTTGTAATTATTCCAACCTCTGATAGGAATTGCCTGGGGTTAAGTTTGCTTATATGTATAATGACCAAATCCTCTTGCAACTCTGTGAAGGGCCACCCACCACAGCTTCAGGTCAGTTAGCGGGATGGCTGAGGCCCTTTTGGCCACTCCACGCAGCCTCTGTGTTCTCCCTTTGGTGTTTTCTTTCTTTGCTTCTCAAAAGTATTGATCCCAGGGGTATTCCATCAAGTAACCCCTGCCAGTTGACTCCTCACAGTTTCCATTGTAGGGGCTCTACGGACAACAGGACAAGAGCCAGCTCAACAATGCAAATGAACGTGCATTGATTCCCTCTTGTGTGAGACACTTTCAACTTGCTGTCTTGACTTTCCAGCAACCCCTGTGGTGTTGAATACTACTGTTTTCGTTTCACAAAGACAAAATCTGTGCAGATAAACATTATTGACTTTGTCAAAGGTCACAGATTTGAAAGAGGTTGTATCTTAGATTGTAACATACAAAGCACAAAACACCAAGTCCTTGAACTATTGATGTCAAATGTGTTGAAAGATGTCTTTTCCTCTGATAGAACAATAACAGACACCAGGAAGTCACTCAATACATTTCATATCCTTAGGGTAATGTATAACTTTAGTCCAGATGAATAAACTCCCTCGAACAGAGTCGTGTAAAGCCACTTACAAGTGTACATGACTAAACAGAATCTCGGAGCCTGTTTACCAGGAGAAAATGCCTACTTTGCTGAGTTCAGAGGTTGCTTCACACAGAATGCTGACAAAGAGGTTTGCTCAGTCATCCAGCAAGTGACTGCTTCCGACTATGAACATGTCCAATCTGTCAGTTAAAATTCTCAGCAGCAGGCATGGAATATGCAATGAGATGAATGAGGCCTCACTGGGGCTTAACGTCTGGTGATTGTTATAATTATTAAATTGTGAATGATAATTAACACCTATGATGCGTGCTCTCAAAACAAGAAAAGGAAAGAGTATATGGTGAGAGAGAATAATGAGGGTGACAGGTGGCTCCTCTGTGGGGCTAGTCAAGGATGGCCTCTCCTGGGAGAGCGCACTTGAGAGAAGTCTTGAGGAGTTGCATCTAGCTTCATATAAGTCTGGAGAGAAAGTTGCAGGCATGGCCTCCAGGAAGGACTTACAGCCTAAGAAGAGGAAGGGATGGAACAGGACTAAGAGAAATGCACACTCCCGAGACGAGGAAGGGGTGGGACATGGCTGGTACAGAGCTTCCCTCCTTCCTGTCCTCTGGACACACTTCTGTAGGGATCTCTCATTTCATTACTTCATACAACCTTTACATGATCACGAGACCCACATCATCACTGAGACCCACATTGCCACATTCAAGTGTCTACTTAAACTAAAGACTAGCCTTGGTTTGATGTCACGTTTCTAAAACTGACGTATTATACATTCCCTCCAAAACCACTTTCTGTGCTGGTATTCCTTATCTGAAAACCTGCTACTCCCATATATCCAATGTGGAATTGGTCTCATCTTTCCCTTTCCCACATCCAAACTGCTAACAACGTATGTTTGTACTACCTTTGAAACATATTCCTAAATCAGTTTTTTCCCCTTCCCATGTCCCACTATTTCTAGTCTAAACTAGACTGAGTAATTCCTGACATTCTCACCAGTCCACTTTGAGCACATTACACGCAGGGGCCAGACTGACCCATGGCTTCCCTGACCCAAATCTCCAAGGTTTATCTGTCTTTTTCACCAAAAACCTAAGTTCCTCTCAGAGGCCTCTCCCAACACATCAAGCATCTTGTTATTCAAAACACACAGCTCGGGGCTGGAGAGAAGGCTCAGTGGTTAAGAGCATTGCTTGCTCTTCCAAAGGTCCTGAGTTCAATTCCTGGCAACCACATGGTGGCTCACAACCATCTGTAACGAGGTCTGGTGCCCTCGTCTGTCCTGCAGATATACATACAGACAGAATATTGTATACATAATAAATAAATTAAAAAAAAAACACACAGCTTGCGTGTTGGACATCTGATCTTTGTCTCCATTTTCCTTGGCTGGTCATCCGTAAGTATCCTCCTTGCTCACACCTTCTTGTGGTTCAAGTCTGTGATCCAATGTTACCATTTCCACAATGCATGTTCCACATCTAAACTATAGTACTCCGATAACCATGATTGTCTCTAGCTCATTCACCCGTAACGGTTATCCAGTCTGTCACTGTTTGTTGAGTATCTGTTTCTTCAGCTATCATGTGACCTTCTGTAGCAGGCACTAATTTGGCCACTGCTAGACGGTGACATTTGTGTAAGAGTCCCTCAGTTATGTGCTAGATAAATCAATAGACACAAAGGAGGACTCTGTAGGGGAGCTCTCAGCAGCATGGGGAAGAGTGGACCTCAGCCAGCGGCAGGCAGAGGCACATTATGCTGATGTGTGTGTAAATCATGTTGGGAAACTTGAATTTTATTCTAAAGGTCAGACGAGAAGCCCTGGAAGAGTTTTATGTATCACAGTGCCAAGTTATAAATTATGTTTGGGGAAATATTAGCTACTTTGTAATAAAATAAAATAAATCAGCTACCTTGTACAAGGAAGATGGAAGGGGATGAATCTAGAAGTAGAGAAAAGGTTAGGGCAATCTGAAAGGAATTCTGGTCTGAAATGAAGACAGCGTGGCCACATTAGTGGCCATGAAGGATAATGAGATTTGAATAGGCTCAGGACCTTTTACAGAGGCGATAGCATATGAAACTGGGCTGAGCTCTGGGAAGGAGAGGGGATGTTCTTTGAGGGGGATAATGAGAACCCAACCACTTCCTATCCCTTCTTTCCAGTTGTGTGTGATAAATAGAGCCTCTTCTGCCATGTATTCCCACTCCGGTATGCTGCCTTACTTTGGGAACAAGGCAACAGGGCCAGCTGATCATGAAATAAAAATCTCTAAAGCTCTGTGTCAAAAAAATATCTTTCCTATTTTTAAGTTTATTGTCTTGAACATTTTAACTGTAACAGAACGACAGCTATCATGGAGATGAAAGTGGAATCTGTTTCTGTCTCAACCTCTCTAAGAGTATGTGCCAACGACAGTTATTTAATGATATTACTAAGGATGTGAATTCTTCAGGTCCTGAAGATCTATATGTGATTGTCTGATGATGGTTGTGGTTGTGGTTGTGGTGGTGGTGGTGGTGTGTTTCTGTGTGTTTCTGTGTGTGTGTAGGAGGCAGGAGAGTTATAAATCAAAAATATCAAGGGATATTATCAGAACCACAGAAATGAACAAGAAAGCAGACTGAATAAATATCCTAATATCGTGAGTAACATTGCAATTAATATGGAGGGGCATATATTTCCTCAGCCTACTGATTTCATTTTATTTTAATATACATATTTTATATTCTTATAAACAATATTTCCTTCATTCCTCTCTAAAGTTTATTATTAGTACAGAGGAACGATAGTCATTTTATATAAGGATTTCATGCACTGCAACTTTGCTGAAAACATCAGTTATTTCTTGTATGAAATATTGATAGTTTTCCAAATATTTAATCATGCTATCTGTCAGCAGATATATTATACTCTTTGCTTTTCAGGGTGAATGCTTTTCCTTTTTCTTGCATAACTACACTGCTTGGTATCATATTAATGTGTTCAATAAGCAGAGTATGTTATGTAGATATAATACCTATCTTTTTAGATCAATTCTTTTCATACAGGATACTCTGATTATGGTTGCCCTTCCCAGCTTCTTCCAGATCCACCCACCTCCCCATGTCCATCCTGTCTGTATCTGTTCTTTCTACTGGGGGATTACAACCTTTGATATTGAGAGTTATCAAGGCAGTATTTGTTGACTAGTGTTATTTTGGTGGCATCTGGGAAGTGAATCTTGTATTTAAAGGGACAGGAGGAGAAAAAGAATCATATTGCTTAGGACATTTATGAATATTACGTAAATTCTTTGAATTAGAAGAAAAGTGCTTGCACAAAGTCTAGACGAGTCAGAACTTATGGTGTTCAATCAGTAGTGTAGACATCTCAGGCTACTGAGGATAACTTTTCTATTATGATCATAAAAATTATGCTGACAGTAATGTGGTTAGGCCAGTATTGGTACAAGCATCAATAAATTAATTTGTGCCCAGCAAATAAAATTGTTTATTGACTCCCCAGAATGAATTGGCTTTTGTGTTAGCTCAGGAGGTCATGTACTTTAGCACGAATTCGAGTTGATCTTCATAATAATAATAAAAAAGGTATCCTTGAACTAAGAGAGATCCCTCTGCCTCTGTCTCCTGAGTCCCGGGATTCAAGGTGTGTGCCACCACTCCCTAGCCTCTAGTGACTTAGCTGTGTACTCTAATCTTCAGTCAAACTTTATTAGCTAAAACATAAATATTACTACAATGTACATCTAAGGCAATAATTATCCTCAATAATTTCCTTGATTTGTTGGACATACATAGCATAGCTCTTGAGCTGCCCAATCTACACACAAAGGAAAACAAACCTGTTGTTTTTACACTTCGTCCTAATAAAATAATCAAAATCGGATGTCTTCTGTTCAGATAATGATATCATTTGACTATAATTCTGTGCAACATAGAAGTGCTGCGGATTATATTTTCGAAGGAGCTGTGTCTTCAGAGACCAGCAATAAATGCTAGATAGTTTGAGATGTAAAAGTTAAAGCAGAGGGCTGGCACATTTGGGGCATTGAGTAAATGGTGATTGAGTTACCCTTGCTTCTCTCGTTCCATTGAATGGATAGTTTTCTCTTAAGTCAGTGAAGGCAGATACCTTATTCAAAACTGAAAAGAAAAGAACACACACGTGTGCGCGCATGGACAATGAGACACAAGATAAGATTTAATCCGAATTGTTTTCTTCAAGTGGCTAGCTTGGTCCAACCCCACTACCGAGGACGGCAAGAGACAGGGACAGATCTCCTTCAGACATGATTAACTGTCAGTCACTTTCCTATTAGTGGCTGAAGGGCAAAGGAAGTGCAATAGTTTTGATCCCGCTGATTAAATCAAGAGTGTATAGGTTTGAAGGGCAAGGATGGAAGATTAAGTTAAATCACAGAAATCCAACCAGAGGAAATAACAATTAAGCTGATCAGACTGTCTCCCACAGGAGAGAGGAAACATTTTCAGAGTGTTACCTTGTCACTGCTGTTAACAACCCAATTCCGTGAGTCCAATTTGATTCATTCATCCAACAGATATTTATTAAGTGCCCACCGCGTTGCAGAAACTGCTCTGAGCTGCGAGGATACAGCCAGGAGCAGTCGGGCAACATGTCCATCTTCATGAAGCCTATAATACAGTCCAGGGAGCAGACATTAAATAAACACGTACATAAAGTGTCAGCAGTGATGAGTGTAAAGGAAACGAGACTCTCACACTGCCGTCCCGCTCCATTATTGTGTCGCATGACATTGGCCAAGCAAGTTATTAAAGTCAGAAAGGATTAAAAGAGAGGAGAGCAGAATTAGACTCCACCTCTAAAGGGAGGGATTGCGGGAACGAAGACTCGTCTTCAGAGGTTATGAACCAAGGCCTGGTAAGAGTTGACGACTGGTCTAAAGGAACCTGACTGCTGGGTACACAGTCGCCTGGGAGGGCAGATACAAGCGTGAACTGACAAGACCACTTATCCATCGGGAGTGTGAACTCACTCCCCATTTCTTGGACTTTCAGACTCTCTTCAGCAGAGATGTGGGGGGAAATTAACAGGACAGTGAGCATCAACGTGTCACTCAGGCTTGCATAGGGCTTCAGCCGGGAACAGAAGAACACACCTGAAGCTGGGTACTTTGAATGCAAATGCAACAGGATCAGGAATGCAAACAGTGTGAGCTACATAGTGAGTTCCAGGCCCACACAGGCTGCATGACACCTGACACCTTAATTTAAATCAACAACAACAACAACAACAAAAACCTCACTTGTTTTTATATATTTGTTGATTTTTCTCTAGCATAGAAAGAGTTGTGGAATTTCATCTACAGACTCATGACCCATGGCTCCAGGGACATTTATTTATGGAAATAGCATGCAAAGTATACTTTAATCAAATATTCAGTTTCTTAATGTTCATTGTAAAATCCTGACCATTGTAAACAGAGGAAACAAAATGAAGTCAGACAGCCTATATCTTGGAAGGAAATATGTTCAAGGTACAGAATTCTTTCCAGACCATGGCCTTTTGAAAAGAGGGCTTCAAACTGAATGTATGTATTGGGGGTGTGTTTCCCTAGGAAGGAAGATGGTGTTTCTAGAAAAAGGGTATATAACTGAAGCATATATGGGCATAGATACCAGGACAGATAATTCCCACATAAATGATACACAGCCTTGCCTTTAATTAAGACTTATGCTTGCAAAGACCCGAAGAAGAGTATAGCCAAAAATGCAGATTATTGGCTCTCCATTTCTAAGCCACTGAATACCAGTGTCAATAAAAGTGTTAGGATGTAATACAAGCCGTCCTTTCAAAAGACTGCTCCCTGGCAAGAATTCTGTTGTGGAGATCCAAGCCATAGAACTCACATTATCCTGATTATATTAGGGTGGCTTTTGTGGATGAGACGAGCAGTTCCAATACATGACAGCTGTCTGACCTTTCTCATGCACAGCAGCCTGCAGTCTTGTCAGAGCTCATTTCTGATAGGAAAAGAAAAACCTGACCACAACTCCAAAGAGGATAAGGAGCGAAAACTGCCTACCAACCTTCTCTGATCCTTCATAGGTCCTTGATTGCCAAAGACGGCCATGAAACAGAATCTGAAAGGAAAATAACTAGCTTTCTATGTAGGATCTTCTAAAATTCCTTTAGCCAAAGAGAGGCAAATGGCCAAGCATTAACTTCTTTAGTTGAGTTGGTCTTCTAGGAGGATGATTTATGTTTAGAAAATGACTAATCTTAGAAGGGACCATTCCTCGAAAATAAGCACCCAAATCTGAAAAAGCAGCAAATTACATCTGTTGTATCAGACTTCCTGTAAGAAAGCAGGTTGTTAAAATGCAGCCCACTTGAAGAATGGACCATTGCCTCTGTTTTGTAGATGAGGAACCTGAACCTCTGAGAATTAGGGAATAACTCAGGGTTATACTAGTCTGTCATGTATATGTCAGTCTAGTGTGGCTATCATGTGTGTGTGTTACACTTAACACACACACATACAAATAGTGTATAGCTAGACAGAGACTATGGGCCTTTAATGCCCAAAGGCTCCTGTGTTGAAGGCTTAGCTCACTACTTGGTGCTGTTAGGAACTAGAGGGATCTTTATGGCATATAGCTAAGTGGGAAGTCACTGGGGAGGTGTTCTCTCAACAGAACTGTGGGACACCTCTCTCTTCTTTCTCTCTTCACTTGGCCATGCTGAGGTAGCTCTGTAAGGCATACCTAACATGGTGTACTGCCTCAGCAGAGTTTCAAAAGCAATGTAGCCAGGCCACCATGAACTAAAACTACCAACATGACCAGGCAAAATATGTCTAATTTTATAGATTTATGTCTATATTTTTTGATAATGGATAAAAGAGTATATAATGGGGGTTTTAGTTTCTCTTAGCCCAAAGCCCTTATTTAACCACCTGTTCGAGGTATTTCAAGGGAGCTTTCACCTCCAGGCCTGAAGCTTTCAGAACTTCACTCTTGTTCAGTCGTTTCCTTCCAACTCTGTGATTCTACCCCTCGCCCATGCTCTGATCACTGACAGCACTACATCAAATTCTAAACTTACTCCTTAGACTAATGCAGGAGAGCTCTGAGAACGTTTCTGAGAAAGCCGCTTCCAACCCTACACGATAACTTGCTAAGTTCTATTTCTGACCCTGCATTGAGAGATAGACGGTGGGTGGCTGCCTCAGCTATCACCATCACAGCCGCTTATTTTCAAACACATTGCCACGAGACTTTGATTGCATGGCATACGGCAAGTGTCGTATTGAATATGGTAGCACTAGGGCTTATAACAAGGAAGCATTATGCAAGTTGTTCAACTTTAGCTCTGTGGCAGGCAGTGCACGCTATCCTTCAGATGATCTGCGCTCCTCAGTCATCAGGCAATCTTGCAAAATAGCAACTTTTATTCAGAATTTAGCGATGACACTGACTTATGAAAAGGGAACACACACCGATAGGCCCATGAAGGACAAGGGGTCAATTGCATATAATACAATGCTAGATGTCAAATTCCATTAATGTCCCAAAGTCATCTCTTATTTTACACTTACAATCTTTTGCGGGCTTCCTATCTAGACTAACGATATAGCAAAAAAAAAAATCTCTCTTCCTTTCACCCAATGCTCCCAGGAGTAAAGGCATCAGGACAAAATGATTTTTGCTGATGTCAGGACTGTGCTTTGTTTATCGAGCACCTGTTATATGTTAATACGGGGAGTAATGATGAGTAAAAATCCAGTGTCCCTGACTTCATAAAGCGTATGCATTTTCTGGGCAACATTTATCAACCAATTTTCAAAGAATATGACTGTAAAAGAGAGTAAGTACCAAAAAGATGGGGTTCTGACTGTCCTGGAGCATCCATGAAGTAGTTGAAGTGGAAGAAAACAAGAATCCAAACAGGGAATACTTCCTGAAATGAATATTTGGTAGCTGTGGTTATCCAATACCAAGAGGTCAGTCCTAACCACATAGACTTAGAACAAACATTGAGTGAAATCATCAGGTTTTATTTGTAAATTTATATTTAACAATAATAAGCATAGAAAAATAGAACAGGAGGCCAAACAAGATAAAACAGATTATGTGCAGCTGGGAGAGGAAAGTGATGGGTGAGGGTAGGGGAGAAATGGCAGGGAGGAAATGGAGTAGGTTTGGTCAAAGCACATTATATGCACATATGAAGTTCTCAAAAATAAACAAATACTAAAACAGAGTAATATATTTTCCACTTAAGAAATATCACAAGCAACTGAAGAACCAAAGGAAGGCTAGAAGTGACCACAGATAAGCAAGAAAAATCAAAAAGTGTTCCAAGACTTAAAAAGAGATGAACAGGTAGATTTAATGTAAGGTCTAAGAGAGCCAGGGGTAAGCCTAACCCCCCTCCAGAAACCTGGATAGTGTTCAACGCACAGGAGGAGTATGAGCTGACCCATATCCTTAAGCCATCATTTCGGGGCTGTGGACTGGGGACTGCCAGCTGGGAGCTGACATAGTAGGAGCAGAGAAGCAGGCCCTGTGAGATGTCTTGTCAAAGAGCGGTGATGGACGTCCCTGATGATGTGACAAAGGAAGGGAAGATAGGTTCTGTCCTGTTTGCCTCTGTATCGGCAGCAGCCATTAGTACGGGCCCATGTTCAGTAGCTGATAAGTGACTACATAAATTAAGATGTGCTTGCAGGTTTCAGTGGGGCCTGTCATATTTCATCTCCCATGTAATTAGGCTAAGCAATCCAATCAAACCAGATGTTGCGGTTATTACTATTATTACTATTATTGCCGTTGAGCACTTGTTAGAGGCTTATTTTACGTGAAGTACTGTGCCAAGCATGCTGCATATGCTGTTTGATTTAATCAGCTAAAAATATGATATTGAAGACACTGGAGTGGGGATTGCTCCCCACTTTAAAGATAGGGGAAAACACAGCTGAGACTTGTTACAAACAGAGATTGATTCACTCAAATATCAATCAGTACATTAGCACACACTTCAATTAATATAAGAGGGAATTATACAAGAGGAAAGACCTGTTAGGAGGCAGGAGAGGGTGGTATATGGTGTACTAACCTGTGAGTGGCAGAAAGAGATCAATTATGACTGTAGATTTGAATGGTGGGCATAAGGAGTGATTCCTGGAGCACAGAATGAAAGAGGGACAAGCACAACCTGTCTTGCAAGGAATAGTGGCCCTTGATCCACAAAATCCACCCATCATGGACCTTTAAAAGAAAACAAAACCCTCTGCTCTCACTTACTTCCTTTACCCCTTTGATCATCTCTTGGGCTCCCCAGTAGCTGGACCCAGAGGAGACCAGAGGGTACCAAAGCCCACAGATGCCATTTCCACAGGCTTCCTCCTAGAGCAGGGAGCTGTGGGGACCAACTGGGCAGTGTGTGTGGAGAGGCTCACAGAGGGCATCCACGTGTGTGTAAGGAGATTGTAAGAATTACCACATGACCAGCATTGCCAGGGCGTGGCAGTACAACAACCTCTCCAGACTCCAATCCAAGAAGCTCATGGGTTTTGCATTGTGATAAATATGATAAGTGCTGATTTATGAGCCAAGGAGACAGCCATGGCAGGTCATTGGGGAAGAGTGGAAATGATGTAGAAGTACCGCTGTTTTGAATTCAGTGAAGACAGTTAGCACTTGAGATTCTCAAACACCCCATGACCTAACTCTAAGCCCAGACTGTCTCCACCCTGTGCTTCAGGCCATCTTTCAAATCTTCACAAGTGATGTGCACTTCTGACCTCAGGATCATCTGAGGGACTGGAGGGCTGGACCAGAGCACAGTAGAGGGTGTGTAAACAGGCTAGGAGCTCGTCCATTCCTTAGAAATAAAGATTAATCCAGGCTTTAAAGGCTTTCTTCTCCCTTTTGCTAGAATTTTCTAAAAGGTTCTAATTTTAATGTCTCTATTTCTATCCTCTGAAGCCAGCCGAGCTCAACATCCTGATTACTTTATTCTTTGAGGCCCAGGGGTTTTCCGTGATTAGGATTCTGCCGTAACATTCCTGTAAATACTGCCTGTAAGGGTCAGTTCTCTTGACAATGTTTGTTCAGCTAATCACAATCAGTAGTTCACATCTGGATAAATTCTAGAAGATAATAAAATACATCCACCACATGCACCCAATAATCCCATACCTCACCCACCCCACCCTCAACGCTATACTCTTAACATACATGTGTGCATGCACACATACACACACACACACACAAACACACCATCTCTAACTCCGCTGAAGGGCTGAACACATTAGAAGAAATGGAGTCCAGGCTCTCTCTGTCTGTTGCTAGTTACCTCCCTTTAACTGAGACAGCTACCTTACAGGCCTTTGTCAGCCTTAGCACACTTTCTTTTAGATATCTCCTTGTTGACACCTGTCTGTCTAACTTTACACCACTGGCAAGCTTGGCTGTTGTCTGGATATCACACCAGTAGGCCCCATCTCACTGCTGATACCTGTCTGTCCGACTGTACACCACCGGCAGGCTCAGCTATTGTATGGATGGTGCTTGGATTTGTCACCCCTTAGCACATTTTTTTTTTTTGGTCCTTGTTGTTGTTTTGCAACCTCACCGTGGCCTCATGATTTAAGCTTCATATTCCTTTTCAGCACTGCCTGTCTCTAACTCCTCCGGGCCTTGTGGTAAGGTTGAACCCTGAACGTGACCTAGGCGTTCTGCTCAACACCCCTGGGACTCCTTCCTCCTCTTGTCCCTTCCACGTCTTAAAACTGTATGTATGAACTGGAGAGATGACTTAGGGGTCAAGAGGACTGCTGCGCTTCCAGAGGACCCGAGTTTGTTCCCAGCACCCATGATGTACCGCACACAGCTGCATGTGACTGCGGTCCCAAGGGAACCAATGCTTTCTGGTTGCTGCAGGCACCTGCACTTAAGTAGTATGAACATACATGCACATGCCTGCATACACACACACACACACACATAAACAACACAAATAAAACTCTTAATGAGCCATGAGTGTAGCTTTTCGATCATTCTCTATGTTGCCAGGCAGTAAACGCCCATGATCCTAATGCGGTAGGAACGGAGGCTGGAGCAGATCTCACCCAGTCAGAGCGTCCGCTACTCACCTGGAGCTCTGTTCCTGTTCGTGTGGAGTGAAACTCCATTTCTGACTCAACAGCTGAAAGAACCCGTCTGTAGCAGCGCCAAACTAATGTTTATTAGTTTATTTCATTTGAACAAGACGCTTGTTTGCTTTGAAAACCGGGAAGGCGAAATGCAGGTAAATCAAAAGGCCCAACTGCTGCTGTTTTACATTCCCCCCCCCCCCGCCGTATCCTCTGCCTGCAAAGTCAAAAGTGCATTAAAAAGTAACATTGTGCTGAGCTCAGACATATGCAAACGTCTCTAGATATCTTGTCTCAATAAAGTTTATAGAATGCATTCCCAAAGGTCTGACAACAAAACAGAATAAATCGCAGGGCTCATAAAAATATAATGTGCCCCTCTTTCTTTTTTTCTTACATAAACAGGAGGAGATGCAATGGGGAGGGAGTGTCTGGGCTGACGAGGTGGCCCTTTCTCACGATAGTCTTTTGTCATTAACCCCAGCACAGAAGGAACTCGCTCCAAAATACACATAAACACGGAGACATGGGAAAAGGAAGGATGGACACATTGCAAGATTGCAAGTGGTATGGGTTTTCCAGGCACTCTCAAGCTTATTAAACTCCCTGGTAAATTCCTTATTCACCCTTCCAACCAAGTTTTATAGATGACTGACTGCCTGCCAGAAGCGATGTGGGACACTCTGAATGTAGAAGCAAACAAAGCAGCCTGTTTCCGGGGATTCAGTCTTACCATAAAGAAACATATGTCAAAAAACTAACCACGCAATAGAACCTCCTTGAATACTGTGTGCATTAATCAGATACTCGGATTTGGGTCACTGCTGAACTACTTGCTACTGGGATTCACAGAGAGAGGGGGGCCTTAGCTTTCAGTTGTGTATCCACTGTGATCCCACCAGGATCCAATGGACATTTCCAGTGCAGCGTAATTAGGTCTCAAAACAAAGTCAAAAGTCAAGTGTATCTGGGAAATGGAATAATATAGACAGGGTGGGTAACTGGGGTGAAAAGCACATGAGAAAATGTGTGGGGAGAAACTGATCAGAATGCTTTGTATACATGCATGACGCTGTCGATAACCAAGTAAATTAAATCATAATTCAAGGTTTCATGTATCTCTATCAGGGTATAATAGGATAGACCTAATGGTGTATGCTTTTGGATCACTCCCAATGTACCCAGCTTTCTCTGAAGCATTCTCTGGTGTGCACTTGTGAGCACCCTAGCGATCAGGTATTGGTGTTCTTCCAAATGCCCACATGAGGAACTCAAGCTGTAGAAGCTTGACTGACGGGCTTGAAGTCTCTGGCCTCGGATTTGAACCTTGACAACATCACTACAGAAGGCACATTTTGATCGCTGGTTGTTGGTTGTTGTACACGCTCCAAGAAACTTCCCAAGCTTGTAGGTGATACCTTCGTTCCTATTCCCTGCCCTAGCCAGACTGTTGGCTGCGCAGGGCGAGAGACAAGGTGTGTAAGTGGACTTAGGTGTGGAGGACATTGCCAATCTCTACATTCTATGACATCGAGCACCGAGGGGCTAGAGAAGCCTCGGCCGTCCACTAGCCTGCGTCCTTCTCCTTAGCAGCCTGGCTCCCAGGCAAAATTCACTCTGCGGCAGAGGTGTCACATAACTTCATTGAGTTGGCAATTTCGTATCGTGTTCTATCAGGATCTCCCCGTATTAGGGCTGCCTTCCTCTGCAAGATCACATTACTGCCTGTTTCTATCAAACTCGGCTCCACGTTTCCTGAAAGCACAGTGGTGGGCTGGCACAGTCCTGCACCACAGAACCATTTGCTAACTGATGTAGCAGAAAGGTGGGAAGGCTGGCCTCTATTTCCCACCGGTCAGATCCTGCTTATGGGACTGTAGATGCTTCTAAACTGGAAGAAAAATTAAAAGGCATAAATTTGTCAAAGTTCCTTGGCAATAAATGGGAATTATCCCACACTGGAAACGGCATACTAGCCATGCCCAGATGGCACATACATGCAGAATCTACTGTGAACAGAATCCAGACACAATCCTCATTCCACACAGCTGTTAGGACACAGAAACAGAGGTCTAGGGCACTGCAAGACCTGTGCTGTGCCCATAATAGCCAGTTAACTTGATCTTAGCCTCACTTCTTAACACAAACTCCATAGGTGAAGGTATCAGACAGGAGCAAGCATCTCGTTAAGACCCATAGCCTGACCCGCTAACCAATGGACAGAATCTACAGAAAGAGGTGTTCCAATATTGCTCCACATAGGGAAGCAAAGAGGTATTAGAAGCTAACCTGTGCTCTTCCCCTTCCTAAATGCCTCACCCCAACAAAAGTATTGAGCAAAGAAACCTAATCCTCTCAGTGTGCAGGGCTGTCTGCTCATCCTCCTGTGGACATCTAAGAGCTCTGTGGGACCAAGAACACGAGGCACACTGGGAAAATCAAAACAAGTACCTCAAAGCCCTCACTGCATGCAATCCAGGCATTGGAGAAGTCTTTGATGACTTTGTGAATGACCTGCCATAAGAGTGGTGGGTATTAATTGTTAATTTCATGTATCGAGCAGACAAAGGAGGCGAAGAGGGAGGGAAACAGAGGTGAAATGGCTAAGCGTGGGTTTCCAACTCTCTGAAATAAATTTACAGACTCTTCAAGTTCATAAAGGAGGTGATGGAGACAAATTAATAATAGTATTTTCTATGTCTACCTGAGACTCTAATCTGCCTCAGAGGCTAGAAAGTCCACATTTCTAGAAGCTCCGAGGAGGCCTAGCTGCAGTTCATGGACCTAAATTACCAATATCATCAGGAACGAACCCATCAAGTGTAGGGCAACGGGATTCTTCCCCCCTCGACAGGAATATTAGTTTCCATATTCTATGTGATTCCCAGACTCCTGCAGGTATTTAGGTTTGAATTATAAGACAGGTACAAAGTCTCAACAGACTGTTCAGAGCTCTGTTGACAGTCACATGGCTGTTAAGACAATCCTGACATATTTTAGACTTTAGGGCTTCCCACACTTACTGGAGAGAGTCAAATGTCCATATATACGACTTCTCTGGTCATCAGCAGAACAGTGAGCATGTTCACCTACACAGACAGATGCAGGCTGACAATGATTAGGACAGAGTTCCACTGAAGACAAGGAGAAGGGAAAGAACTGGTGTGTTCATCATGTATCCAGCAGCGTGCAGTGACAGGATACACACCCTTTGCCATCAGCTGGACCTGAACTCAAATGCCAGCCTCCACCACTGCCAGTTTCATGGGGCCAGAGGTTCCAAGTTTAAAAGTCTAAGTTTTCCTGTCTTAAGAAGTCTATTTATGACGCCTTTAATCCCAACACCCAGGGAGGCAGAAGCAGGTGGATCTCTGTGAGTTTGAGGCCAGGCTAGTAAACAGAGTGAGTTCCAGGACAGCCAGAATTAAACAGAGAAACCCTGTCTCAAAAAAAAAAAGAAGTCTGTTTATGTCAAGTTTAGTTGTTAGTAAGCTTAAGAAAAGAGAAAAATATAGCATAATAAATATTAGAGAAAATAAAGAAGTGGTATTGTATGGCTTTTTATATAAATGAATGTATTAAAACTAGTAGTAAATTCTTTGGCTCTACTTACAAGGAAAAACTAACAAACAAGATTCCATAGGCGTGTGACTAACTTGCCTGAGCTGGGGAGGGTGAGGACTCAGCTTATGGCTCAAGCAAAATCACCCTGAACCACAGACATGAACCACAAATTGATGTAGCACATAATTCTTGAAGCCCACCTCCAAAACCTCACTCAGTTCTTAGTGCCTTGTTACAGATACGCTGTTCTTTGGAAAGACACACAGAGACAAAACCCGCCCCCAACGTACACATCAGAGGTGGCCGGGAAAGGGAGAGAGATGATTTTCAGAATTTACCAGCATCCCACGACTCATTCTCCCCATTGTACAGGTTAGCAAGGCTATGGCGCAGATCATGCTGAGAAAGTATCAGGCGCCACTTCCCGCCATGAAGTCTGTAAGCTTCTCCCACTGGAAGAGCAGATGGCGAATGGAATTAGTTTTCAACCAGAGATTTATATCCTTCATGGGCCTTAATTGTACCCAATGCCTGTTCTGATAAAATGATTAGTTATTCCTTTATTAGGACCCCTTTGGGGACAGGGTGGTAAGGAAGGGGAGTTGCATAAGGGATATATTTGTGTTGGCGGAGGCTCAGTCCTCTGGAAACACCCTGAACCAATTGAGTACATCTTTGACTTTGCATAAGTTTGGGGACTTTATTATGTCTCAAAATCTTCAGCCCATCTATTGGAGTAGGGGTGTCAGTCAGTTACCGTTACCACTGGATAAGGCTAATAACTGGTATCTGGCTCAGTTTTTCCAGACATGTATTTGTTCACTGGTAAAGTGGGACCATGATGGTCATTAAAAGGACGTTGTTGACAGTGGTGTTGACTTGCAATGTAATTCAAATCTGTACCAGACATGAAATATTCACTAACCAAAGGTTAGGATTGAATCCTAACAGAAATAGTATAACTGTCTTCCTATATTCCTTATCAGGGCAGTGTGAGAATGAACATGATTGTGACAGGTATGTCCCCCCAAAAGTGTTAAACATTTACAGCAACACAAAGTAGACTGAAACTGTCCTACCTCCCACATAGAGTTGGATAAGATCCCTTATTTTTCTCAATATGATGCCCACCAAATCATGAGGAGAATTTATGGAACAGAAATGGATGGCGAAGTATTTGTAAGCCAACTTTTCTCAAAGTGTATTCTAGAAGAGACTAGGCTTGCCATAAATTTCAGTAATGCAGTTGGGAATTTAAGCAATAAAAGAGTGAGAACCAGACTGAGGGGAAGGCTCACCAGTGAAGGCTTGGGAACAATCAAGAGGACAAAAGGTCATATCATCAGCCCCCACCTCAATGTAATTGGTGTGACGGTTGTCATTTCATCCCCCAGAGAGCACAGGCGAGGATCTCCTGGATCAAGGATTTTGTTAAAATTAACTATATCAGCTAGCTCTGGGTTTGATTGAGAAATTCTTCCTCAAAAAGAATAAGATGGACCAGGCAGTGGTGACACATGTCTTTAATCCCAGCACTTGGGAAGCCAAGACAGGCAGATCTCTGAGTTCAAGGCCAGCCTGGTCTACAGTGTGAGTTCCACAATAGCCAGGGCTGTTACACAGAGAAAAATGAGAGAATAAGATAGGGAGAAATGGAATAATATTTCTAGATTTCCCAAATTCATCCTGTCCTCTCCCACACATAATATGCATAACTCCATGTGCATCCACTCATACCTGTAGGTCCCAACACTATGCAGCTTGACACTTGCAGGAGTGCACCCACAATTGCGCATATACACACAAAAAAGATGGGAAAGGAAAGGTCTGCTCACCAAAAAGATTGGACGACTGATTGGTATACCATACCATTCAAAAATAATCACATGCCTGACATGGTGGTGCAGACCTTTAATCCCAGCACTTGGGAGGCAGCTGCAGGAGAATTTCCAGGAGTTCCAGGGCAACCTGGTCTACATAGTAACTTCCAGCCTAGCTAGGGATAGGTCCATAAGTAGACCCTGTCCCAAAACTGACTGACTAACTCAATAATAACTACAAGCTGAAAACTTTTCAAAACAATTCAGTCCGTTTGTCTAGGCTCCCGTTTCAATGAGCCCTAGAACCTCCTGATTACAAAGGACTTCTGCACCTCAGAGAAGCTGTAGGTTTAAATGGCTCTTGCTCCACCAACACCACACTGGCTTGCCCCAAATAATAACATCCAAACAGGCTGATTGCCTACAGTTTATTTTTACTTTTTCTCTATCAGGGTAAAGACAACATGATTACTTTTTAAGTAGGGAGGAAACTAGTGGTCTTTCTTTAAGAGGCACCTTTGCGTGCTCAAGGCTCAACAGCACAAAGGACTCCTGTCTTGTACAAAGGATAAGACTATGTAAGAGACTCCAGAGTGGGAACGTGATGCCTGTTATCTCCAGGACGTCTTAGCCATGTGTCAAGCTAATGTCCTTTTTTTACAGCCAGAGAGAGGGAAGGAGAGAGAGAGAGAGAGAGAGAGAGAGAGAGAGAGAGAGAGAGAGAGAGAGAGAGAGAGAGAGAGAGAGAGGGGGACTTACTAGCAACTTCAGCAAATTATTATTTCTCTATTGATGAATCTATGTAAAAAGAGTGTATGGTATAAAATGATAAAATGTGTGTACAGTATAAAATGTTCATACACTTCCTCAGCATTAAAAAGAAACAAACAAGAAGCTAAGCTGGGCATGGTGGCACATATCTGCCATCCCTGCCCTCGCCAGCAGAGTCCCCATAATCAGAAGGCCAAGGCTACCTTGGCTACAAAAAAGTTCAAGGAAGATCTGGGGCTATAAGAGACCTGTTTCAAAAAAATCAAAACCAAGCAAATTTTTAAAATGGGGAAACCCTCTGATTTATCTGTCTTCTTTCTTTCAAGGCCAAAAACAAAGTAGAGAAAAAAAATGAAGAGACAGAATTTTTTTTAAAAAAAAAAAAAAAGGAAGTGAGAAAATCAAGGACTTGTGTTTTGTCCAAGTTAAAGTGGTTGGCAGTGGACCCAGGGCTTTCAAAGGCTTAATTTTGATCTCAGCGCTTTATTGGTCTCATCAGTGAAATGGGTTAATACGTACTTTGGAGTCTAATGGTGAGATTGAATTCTGAATGTGTCCAGTTGTGTCTGCTACAGGGCAGACTGTGTGTATCTGCTCCCCACCCTTTCTATGTCTCTGTGCGTAAAAAACAGTTTCATGAGTGCCTTTGGTGTGGTCCCCAGGAAATCGTTCAACCCATGTCCATGTCTTCCTAGTTCCTTTCCATCTTCAGATGCACCCTCTCCCCATAATCCTTCCCCCCCATTTCTTAGCCTAACAATACCAACATAGGTCAAGACCAAAGCAGAAGAGTCATATAAGAGGAAAATAATGTAAGATATTAGAACCCTGGTGCTGTGTTTAGTCTCAAATCCCCCTGCCCTCTATCCTTTTAGGAGTGACAGTCATGGTTGTACATCTAGGAGATAATCCACAACTCCAGCTTTCTCAAGTACACACAAGCCTCACTTCTAGGTGCTGTCTGTCATTGCCAACTCTCCCCTGCTCGACCTTGGAGGTGTACATAGAAAGTGGCTGAGACTAGGTAATGTATGGTGTGTAAGACCTGCGATATGTTTTAAAAAAACATGAAGCTGACCCACAGAGTGAAAAAAATTAAATGCTGTTGTCTCCAGAACGAGGATGTAGCTGTGCACATCATTACTTGAAGACAGTGAGCCCCAGCTTCCAGTCTCCAGTCAAATATTCCATCGGTGGCATCTATTGAAGAAGATCTCGAGAACCGCCACTGGGGATCCATTTGTACATGATGAACAGAGTGGGCTCGTTGTAAAAAAGCGTGATGACAATAAAGATAAAAGCAATGCCTTTTTCCATTTAGGTAAGAATAAGTGAAATTCTTACTTTAAATTTGGAGAACTTTATAGTGAAGAATTTAAACTAAGCAATAGGAAGAGTAGGAAACACAGCTAATAACTGAACCTTTAGTTATGGGCAAAAAGAAGAGACAGGGATTTACTGGAGCCCACTGTAGGGGCCACCAGTGGGTACAGCCTTCTCTAAACGTGTGTTCCTGTTCTGATTCCTAGACTGAGATTTTTCATGTTTACGTACACCAAAGAAAAGATAACATTAGCAGATATAAACACAAAATGAAAACACTAAGATCTTAGTACTTCTGAGTGATTATGAGTTTTAGAATATAATATGTATTATATCTTTCTATGAAAAAGAGCCAACTCAAGTATTAACATACACATTTTCATTATTGCTAAAATGAGGTGGTATTATTCATGGGAACAATATGTTAGTGTTGTATTTTTAGAACATAATATAGTGCAACTGCATACTGTTCTTCAGAAGAAACTAAACAAAGGCAAATAATGTTTATCTTAATTTCATAAGATAGCTTGGTTATTGGATTAGGGTAGATGAGGTATCTTAAAGTATATCTTATAAACCCTAACACAGGCAGAAACAAGACCCTATTTTTAGTTCTGCATCTGTCTAACTTGGTTGTAGCTGACCGTATAATTTCCCTTTTAATCTCAGTTAATCCATGATGCTATGACAATGTTAAAAGATTTTGAAAAATTTGTTATAAGAATAAAAAGGTAGAATGTATGGAGAAAATAGTGACGAATATTAGAGCGATTAGCTCCAATGTTCAGGAATAGGCAGGAAGTGATGAATGAGCCAACAGCATACCCTAAACTGCGTGGTGAAGGAAGGGGAGTGGGGGGATCTGAAGGGGCCGCAATAAAGGCTTCGGAAGCTAGGCACAGGCTCTGACCTCTCACTAAAATGCATGTGGTTCCTGTCTTGACCAGTGTTCTATTGCTATGAAGAGACACCACGGCCACAAAAACTCTTTGAAAGGAGAGCATAGAACTGAGACTTGCTTACAAGTTCAGGGGTTTAGTCCACTGTCCTCATGGCGGGAAGTATGGAGGCCCGCAGGCAGACATGGTGCAGGAGATGCCTCTGAAAACTCAGATCTGCAGGCAGCAAAAAGAGAGAGATGCTGGGCGTGGCTTGAGCATTGGAAGTCCCAAAGCCCACCCGCAATGACACACTTCCTAGAGCAAGGCCACACCTACTCCTATAAGTGTGCACCTCCCCTTCCCTGCAAGTAGTGCCACTCCTTAATGACCAACCAAGCATTTAAAGATATGAGCCTATGGGAGCCATTCCTATCCAATCCACCACAGTTCCATTCTGGAGAAAACAGAGACACTCACCTGTGAGGGAACAAAGCTGCAGGGGAGGGCCAGCCGCTGGAGTCATCGCAGTTCTAGGAGGTCTTGCTGTCCAGGTCTTGTAACATAGTTTTGCACATCCCTTAGTTTCTTTGACTTCTGTGTTTTATGAATCTACTGTCTTCTCCATGAAGAACAGGGAAACTAGTGATTTAACTGTATTTCAAGACTCAGATGTCCTTTCCCCTGTGCATTAGTGATTTAACTGTTTTTCAAGACTCAGATGTCCTTTCCCCTGTGCATATTTCATGCCTGCTTGTTGTGAATCTGACCAGTTTGCATTTGCCTGCTAAATCCAGCTCCAGAGGACCCAACACCTTCATCTGAATTTTACAGGCCCCTGTATTCACAAGCATACACCCCCACACATTATACATACATACCACATACAAGTATGTACATATATATATATATATATATATATGCACTATAATCACAGCATACACCCCCACACATTATACATACACACCACATACATGTACGTACATATGTACATATATAATTGCAGTGATGGGGGTTGAACACAGAAACTTGCAAAAACTAAATAAGTTCTCTACCACCGACCCACATCCCTGAACCCTTATGTGGTATGACTTTCACCTGTGTTTTAAAGAACATACAGATGCTATTTTTTTAAACATTGTTTCTTGGTCTTAGCTCCCTGATATTATTATATAGTTAGTATATCATAGACATTCTGGGTTCTTATTCCCTTGGATATATTTATTTGAAGTACGTTCATTTCTTCAACAACTAACTTGACTGAGCTCAGAATCCAGATTCTGGCTTTTCCTGATACAGGCTATCTGAAATCTTTTTGCTAGCTTTCTGTATCTGTGATGATGGCATCTATTCTGTCCAAACAGTTCAAAGGTTAACCAGGGGTTTGAGCAGAGCTCGAGGGTAGCATTTAGCACTGCACCTCATGTATCTGTCCTTTTATTGAGTTATAGACTTCTCTTTATATAGCATTCTTTTCTCCATAACCTTAGACAAAAGCTATAAAGTCCAGCCGAGGATAAAGCATCTCATTTCCTCCCTTATTCTATGTCATTTTGATTGTTCTCATGTGCCTTTAGAAATTTTCCTCATAGTTTATACTCGTCTTATAACAATATTATCCAAATATTGATATGAGCAGCTCTGACTGTCAATCAGCGAGAATGGCCCTGCCTGTGTTTTAGTGGCTATGGTTATTCTTAGATACATCTTGTTATAATTCCCATCTAAAGTGTGCATTAAAATAAAATGAAAGGGGGCTGAAAATATGGCTTAGCCTTAAAAGAATATCCTCTCTTGAAGATGATACTAGTTCATATTTGGTGTCAGCTGCCTGGAACTGTAGACCCAGGGACTCTGACACTGTCTTCAACAGGCAGCAGGTGTGTGTACCCCCCAAACACACACACACGTGTACACAGAATAAAAACAAATCACAAAAAGGATCAATGAACATTTTAAAAAAGAGAATCTTCAATGAAGGAAGTGATTTAGTAAGGTTCAGAAAACGTGGATGATTACAGGTGCAGATCAGGGAACACCAGGACCTTCAAGGAGTAGAGACAAAGTGGTCACAGCCAAGACACACGACAGAACCGCCTGTCGTTCTTCCTGACCACAGAGTGGAGTACAGTCAACTATTGGAAGTGAGGGTCATTGCATAGGCGTGATTCTGAGGACTTGGGCAGAAATCCCTAGGCCTGCCGAGGAATTTAGAGCCAAGCAGTGACTGATCTGCACGTTCCCTTTAATTGTAAAACGGAATGAGAGGAAGGAGCAAAGGAAAAGGCGCAGTGAGGAGGTTCCTACTCTGCCAACAAAGAAGGTGGAAGGGAGTTCACCTTCTTAGCATAGAGTAGGGAACCCTGATGGCTCCTTGGCCTTGAGAGGGAGGGAGGGGAAGTATAGGTGGAGGGGAGGGGAGGGAAGGGGGAGAAGGAGAGGAGGAAAGGAGGAGGAGGAGGGGAGGGAGGGGGGAGGAGGAGGGGAGGAGATGGAAATTTTTAAATATAAAAAAATAAACCATGAGAAAAAAAAATAAAAAAAAATAAAAAGCTGTCATACAGCCGGGTGGTGGCAACCCACATCTTTAATCCCAGCACTCAGAAGGCAGAGGCAGGTGGATCTCTGCGACTTCAAATCCAGCCTGGTCTACAAGAGCTAGTTCCAGGACAGGCTCCAAAGAGCTACAGAGAAACCCTGTCTTGAAAAACCAAAAATAAATAAATAAATAAATAAATAAATAAGGAGGAAGGGAAAGAAGGGAAGGATGTGGGGGGGTGGAGAGACGCAAGGAGAGAGAGGGAAAGCATGCACACTGATTCATTACAGAACGGTGTGATATGGGGTTCCAATGAATAAAGACAATAACGCTAGCTCAGGGAACTGCGAGATGGCTCAGGAGGTAAAAGCTATCGCCACACAAGCCTGATGACAGGTCCTATCCCTGAATTCCATAGAGCATTGTGACCTAAGGAAAGAACTTCACCCTCTGACCTCCATACTCATGCTGTGGTATGCATGTACACACACACACACACACACACACACACACATGCACACTTATGCACTCACACACACACACACACACACATACACACACACACACTCATGTACTCTCTCTCTCACACACAATAATTAAAAATGTAAAACTCCAGTTAAGAAAATCCGTAAAAAACCTGAGATAAAGACATCATTCAAATTCAGATGTATTTATTTATTTAATGGGCTGAATTGTACTTTCCAAAAATTAGTGGTTTGAAATAATAGCCCCCAGTGTGAGTGTATTTGAAGAGAGGCATTTAAGGAAGTAGATGAAAGAAAACGAAGTTGTAAGGATGGTGTCTTAACCAATAGGATTTTATTTACAAAAGTAAGAGCCAAGTTGTGTGCACAAGGAGAAATATTTCACCTGTGATACAACGGGCAGTGTTAACGGACTCGAAAGATTCAACCCCTCCAGCATCCAGAAAGTGACTAAAATAAATTGTGCTTAAGTACATTACCTGGTCTCTGATTATTATATTATATTATTATATTATATTATATTATTATTATATGTTCTGGAAAGATTAATGTATTTGTGTAGTTCTCAGTTTTTAATCCATCTGTAAATTCTTTCATTCAATAATTCGTTGCTGAGAATCAGTTATTTTTGCCATCGCCTGTGTTATAAGCTAGGATATAACAACATATGCACACACACACACACGCACGCACACACACACACACACACACACGTCTCTCCTGTTCATTCTTCTTCCCTCTCACACTGTCAGTGATAATAGTGGCACTTGCACTGTCCCTGCAGTGATGGTGATCATTAGCACTGGCCAGGAGCTTGATCCACATGGAGGAAACCTTGTTTAATTACCCCCAACCTGTAGTTCCGGGTTGAGGCCTCAGTCTGAACATCTGTGATAGCTGTTAGGGAAAGGATCAAAGCTGGCTGTTGAAATAACAGCTCGTAGGAAGATAATGCACTGCCATGGTTTTCTTTTCAGAGCCACAGTGTGCGCTGGGGGGAGGTGGTTATAAGTGTTTATAATCACCATTTCCACCATGGCCGCTGCAGGTAGTCATAACCTAATGGCCCCAGAAAAACTTAACTAGTCAATGAGAACATTTTTTTTTTTTGTATTCCAACCTCTATGTCCTCCATCAGAGGGGTGTTTGCCGGGAGGCTGTATCTCCCCATCAGTGCTATTTAAATAATTGGAATTTTGGTACCCACTATTTTTCCTTTCAGTGATCTACCATCAGCAAAGTAAGGAGGGCATCAGGTCATTCGGCAAAGAATTTGTTTTGATAAACAGCATGTTCCATGAGGTAGCCTTCTGCAATGTTCACAGAATGGACTTCCTTATTAGGTAGATCTACCTTAACTACTCATTGGTCTTTCATAGATTACAGACAGTACTGAGCGCACTCATCGGGGCATTGACTTTCTCATCTATAGAATAAAGATTAATAACGTGTAAAGCAGGATGCACAGAGGTCGTTCAAAATCATTAAGGTTCTCCTTTCTGTTTAATGGCAACCGATGCCACCAGGTACTTGGCTCAGCCAGTACTTGAGCACGATTGAATTGCGAGATGATTTCATGGAAGGATTCTCTCTCATCAGACTGATCAGCCAAAGGCTCAGAAGGGCGGAGGTGGGCTCCGTTCAGCAACATGGGCCATGCTTCTGATAAAGGCACCAGCCCCTTGAAGGCACCTCACACCTCATTCTCTCCCAGAGAATTTGATATTCGCACTGCTACATCCAAAGGTTGGGGCAGCTATTATGTATTAAAATGTGTCATTTTAAATTGCCTTTTTTTTGCTAGCACTAGCAATATAGATATTGAAATTTCTTCAGAAATGCTTATCTCATCAAGACTAAAATTATAGTATATGAAATACTAATTACAGTATTATGAACAAGGTTGAACTTTCCTGTGACATTCTGTCTATTAGGAGAATACTAATTTTCTCTTTCTTAAGGCAGATAGAGCCACCTATTACAAGAACTGTGATCCCCATCCCTTCTTCTACTGCACGGTGCCATTTTCAGAGATGGGCAGGATCAGCTCCAGTTCTTAGCTTTACCCTTCTCCCACACCTTCCCATCTACTTCTGAAAGAGTCTCAGTATTTAAAACCAGATGTGCCCTAGACGGCAGCAAGTAATGCAGAGTGCAAGCAATTCTGTCATTGACCACATGTATAGATCATACATGAGTGCAATCACATGGATTTAAATGCATCTTAAATGTACAAATCACTGTAAAATGCTTGTAACTCTCTGTGATGTTGTGGACAGAAACACTGGCTGGGAATTTGGTTATTGTAATAATAGTCACACATAATCGTCTTGATTGCCTAAGACATCTATTTCATCTCCACTTGCCAGTTCTAAATGACACATATGCAGTCGGATAGCTAACTACTGGGGGAAGGAAAGTAAAGCTTGGGTTGGGATCCTGGGAGCACAGATGCCGTCTGGTCATTTACTCATTGAATGAACACTGAGCATCTGCTCTGCCCTGGGTGCTGGTCCAGTGCTGTACACACAGAGATCAAGAAGGCTTTGAGATGCCAGTGAAGCATCTGTCCACAGGGATGCCATCGCCATCCACAGAGACGCCATTTGTTGACAGGTACAGTGGGACAGCCCACCACACAGCCATAGAACCCCTGCTCTCCTATTTATAAAATAGGTGGGGCACGATTGATGGAGGAGCCATTTTTAATCCAGGTTAGTCCTTCTTAAACATCTGAACCCATATTATCATTTGACCCTCCAAGACGTTGACATGGCTGGTAGATGGGTCCTTCTTAAAGCATTCTGTTTCAACAGGATACTGGACCAACACCAAGTTCCTTAGTAGTGGTTCTGAAATCTTCAGACAGAAATATTTTGACGACTCAAGCATAGGGGGCTGACATACCATTGCTACACCATGTCACAATATACACAGATAAAAGTGATATGACTGTCAGCTCCAAAGGTCCTACTTGTCAATCATTTTAGAAAGCTGAAGATACCAAATTGGTCTTAATACATTGTGAGCACATCTGAGACACAGCATTACGGCCTCTGAACCCCAGCTGGGAGATACCGACAGAAAGGATGGTGAGATAACAAAGATGCTCCAAGGAAACAGCAGCATCAGATGGGTTAGAGCACTTTGAACCTGTGTCAGAGAGATGCCGGTATCAACGCCTCACTTCCAGTGGAGTTGAGCATGAGTTATTGACCTTACTGGTCCTCCCTTCCTTCATCTGTTAGAAGGGAAAATTGAGTTGTTCCTAGTGCACACTGAAGACTCCTCCACGAAGATTAGCTTCGTTTGCCAATCTTCCCTAGCAGATGGGAGTGTACCCAAGCATTTCCTTGGGCCATTTTATTTTGGCATTGTTAATATTTTTGAGCACTCAATTGTCTTCAGAGACTCTAAACAACAAAATAATTAATCAGAAAGAGGGAAGCTAGTTGGCACCTACACAAGGTGAACAACCGAGAGGAACTGTCAACGTTTTCAGTACCATAACTTCCCAACTGCCCCTGCACAGATCCCAAGTGGGGAAGATTTATTTAAGCCCGGTGTTGCTCAATGGCCAACCCATTCCTTGCTTCTGTGCACATAATCTATGTCCCGTGGAGTGTGAAGAACTAAAAGAAACCCAAGTTTAATGACCAAATTTTATAGCACTATACTTTATATTTCTCAGATATGGAACATTTTTGTTTTAATTTTCTGAATTCATATTTCACTTTTATAAAGTTGCCACGTGGAGATGATTTAACAAGATAGTCCTCGTTCCCGTACTGTCTGCACTGGCACCTTCCTAGGGAGCTTTCGCTGCAGGTCTTCCTTGGGTCCTGTGGGACAGGAGCTGGTTTCTTCTCGGTGTGTCTTTCCGCGTCTCAGAGGCCACCGCCGTCTCCAGTGGGACAGGAGCTGGTTTCTTCTCGGTGTGTCTTTCCGCGTCTCCCATCCCGCTCTGCTACCCCTCCTCCCTCGCCACCTTCCAAATTTCTAAAGATCCGTGAAAGTCTCTTGCCTGCTCCGGCCTCTTCTCTAGTCTCCTCCTAATGCTGCTTTTAAAACTGCTGAAACATCCCTTTAATTTCATTTTAATAGAGTTTTGAGAGAGAGAGAGAGAGAGAGAGAGAGAGAGAGACCAAGAGAGTGAGAATGAATGTATATAGTCATTTTATTCTTTTATAGCTGGAACCCATATATGACATTTATTATCTCCTTATTTTTAGTTTTTCATTCTCTAAGACACATTTAATAGTCACTGAGTGACTGCTATAATAATAAAATGTTAAGAACAACATTAATAATGTTCATTTTTAAAGTAATATGGTGTTTTAGAATTTTAAAAGCTCTTTAACGTTTAATCCTCTATGTGGAGTGAATGTTTTTACCCTCATATTACACAAGATAATTGAGGTTAATAGAGTTTAAGTAATACATCTATGGTCATACCGTGAGTCAATAAAGTGCCTAAACTTAGGATCCCCAAACCTAGGCTCTGGTATTATTTTAGAATGTTACTAAAGCATTTTTTCCTTAAGTGAAAGTTAGTAGGAGAAGACCTAGTATGTGCCCTCATGGAGTTCTTTTTAGACCTAGTGTGTGTCCTTATGAGACTTTCTTTCTAAAGGGGAAATATTCTATTTTAACCTTACTATTTCAAATAGGGAGAAAATAAATCTTTCTACCTCAATCGGTATGCAAATCTAAGATACGTGGAAACAAAGGAGAAATATAGGCCAAGAAATTATAAACAAGGTTAAAATTAAAACCGAAGAGAGTATTCTTCAGATGTAGTATTGATTGGAGAATTGGGGGATGCCAACCGGTTTGGTTCAAAGAGCTCTCTGCGAGGAAAGGTGCGCTAAGGTTTCCATGCCGAGAAGTGGACACATGGGGCTGTGCAGTCTTTGCAGGAAATAAACAAGATGTAAATTTACGAGCACAGGTCGCATGGTGATAAATTTCATGGGACCCTTTGAGTGAACAAGTCAGAAGACACTACGTCACTCAGATGATTCCAAAGACCTTGCAAGGTACTGTGAGGTACCAAGGAGGTTGTTCCTTCTGGTACACTCCATTTCTAACACTCTAACTTCCATGACCACATGACCCTGGCAGAAGAAAATCCCCAAGTCGCTGAAAAGGATTTCTCTTTTCTTGGAGCATGGCAGCCACTTTGCCTTGTATTTTATCAGAAGAAAATGGGTTCTGAATCAGAACGGTCCAAGGAAGGGGTGGTTGGAGTCTGTGCCCTGAGAGAAGGGCCAGTCCTCCTTGCAGGGAAGGAAAGGACCAAGGGTCAGAGAGAGAAATGAACGATAGGCGGAGTGCCGCCATTTGCCGGGAGTGAGCTGGTGATGAACTCGGTGTTCAGCAATTTTGCTGAGAGAAACCATGTGGAGTAACATGGAAGTACGTTTTACATGGCTTTCAACTATTTTGTTGTTGTTCAAATAACTTCTTAACCATATAGATAAGCCTGGTCATACTAAGAAAGAACTAGGCGTCTCACGTGCATGGGGGGGGGGGGCGGGGGCGGGGTCTCCTGGCGCTTAGCGCTTCGGATGCTGTGAAAAGCAAGGAGCCTGCAGAAGCAGCTTTAACACCTTGTGACTCCACCGCCTTTGCTCACAGGTGCACAGATGAGGGAATGGAGGACCAGGAGGGCTGTGCTTCGCCACCTTTTGTGTTTGTCATTCTCCATAATTATCACTTTTATTCCAATACAACAACAGAAACAGGGACAACACACTTTTATTATGTAATACAATCCCTGCTTTCTGATTACTAGGATTAGATGTCTAAATAAATACCTTGGAGGGATGGCTCATATTTCACTAGCTCAAGATAAAATTTAAAGAAAAAAATATCCTTAATGGGAAAGAGTTTAGAAGCAAAACTATTGAAAGTTTTATTTAATTTTTTGTTTAGTAAAATAAAATAGTAAGGACAGAACACTCAATGTACACAGCACTAATGATATTTTATGTGTCCTAAATTGGTAATAATGGCTTCTGAGCAATTAATTTTCACTTACCACATTTTTGCTGTCCTGTGTCTTTGAAGATAACCTTGTAGATTTGTTTGCCAGAAATTATATGAAGCTAGAAACATTAGTCCTGTGTCGTTACTGAAATGATAATACCTTTCTGCTTTAGCCCTAAATATTTTAATTGCTTCCCATGCTCTCCTCAAAAGATCCAAGAACTATGAATCCTTGAAGTTCAAAAGATGTGTGCTAACTATTAAGCAGCTGCACACATATTTTAGACTTATTTATTTATTTAGTGTGTGTGACGTGTGCATTTTGTGCGTGTGAACGCATGCACGTATGCGTGTGTGTGTGTGTATGTGTGTGTGTGTGTGTGTGTGTGGTGTATGTTGCATGCGTGTAGATGCCTGCAGAAGCCAGAAGACAGCATCAGATCCTCTTTAGCTCCAGTTACAAGTAGCTGTAAGCCAGACAATGCAAAATGCTGGGAGCCAAACTCAGACAGGACTAATGGAAGGGCAGTAAGCGGCCTTAGCTGTCGAGCCATCTCTCCAGTCCCTATGTGTAATTTAGAAAATCAGGTGTAGTACGCTCCAAGTTCAGGTGCAGAGTCCAGGGCCAAGCACTGGTTGTTAAGGTTCTCTCCCTGCACCCAGCAGCTTGCATTCCTTATCTCTCCCAAAACATTAAAAAAAGAAGCAGACCAGAACTCTTTATCAGTCCTACTGAGGGAAGCCACAACATGTTACTAGTAGAATAGGATATTACTATTTCCTTTCTGCAGTGGGGGAAACTGAAGTTCAAAGAAGGAATGGGGCACATGCGATTGAGTGAACTCGTGCTGGCATGTGCAATCATATGTATGTGCATGCGCATAACGTATCCTCCATTTCCTGTTCACAGAGAACTAAAACCATGGTGTAAGACACTGGTTGCTGTTCAGAAGAGTAGCCAGTGATACTCAATTATCTTGCAACCCCTCCACAATGTAGCAAACAAGGTTGAAATGAGATAAAAATAAGGGTCTTGAGAAGTAGCAAGAATTCCTTTAATTTACTCTGTGTTCCATTTATTAAATGTTGCTATTACTTTTATTAAAATACTAGAAAAGTGCAGACGATAAATGCTTAATAGGTCGAGCAAAACACATGGGTCTAGACAACCTCCAGACCTGTGGAGACAATGTGCATCCACCACACCAGAAAGTGTCCCTGACTCCTGTCGTCTGTCAGTCGACACGGCCATCTTCAGCGTCTTTCCTCTGAGCTGCTCTGGAATCCTAAAGGCCTAAGAAAACAAGGCCCTGGGTTCCTCACAGCAGCTGAGACCTCCAGACATTTTTATTGTCTCTGGACACAGGAAACAGAGTCAACCTCGGTCTCTTCTTCCTAGACACTTTGCATGGAAGGCATTTACTCTAAAGATAATTGAATCTTTCCCAGAGTCATTTCTTGGCCCAGTTAAATATAGTATCTGGGTGGAAGCATGTTGTCTGAGATCACAGGAGAGACACTCCCTGAGCCTGCCTACAGACAAGCCTATGCCCCTCTGCTCTGGTAAGCTGTCTGCTCCACTGGCCCTCACTCAGTAAATGTATAAAACAACAAATCCATATTTCTGTACCACGACATTTTTTTTTTAATTTTTAAGTTGTTAAGTTGATTCAATATTAACCCTTTGTTGTCTTGAACCTGTTTATTGATGACAATTTCAGTTTGGTTTTTTTTCTAAAGCACAAATAGTTAATAAAGCTATTTCTAGGCTAAAGACTACTGCTTTGACATTAAATATCATTATGGCATTTTTTGAAATAGATTTTCTTCGTACGAAAAAGAGACACTCCTGAAACATGATAATTCATGTGCACTCTCATGGGAAAACATTTCTTAAGAGTGACCCTTGTCTAGCACCTGTTCAGATGCGTTTCTAGAGTTTGAAATACATCTGATCATGTAGTTATGTCTACAATCTGCGTATCTAATTTCCTCTTTCCACTTCCTTTTTCATTGCAAATGTTTTAATTTTGCTGATAAATGATGGAAACCATGTATGGGTCAAAAAAATTCCCAAAGTGGGGCCAGAATGGGAGGAGCCTATGTCCCTGTCCAGAGGCTTTGAAGCATCCCATAGTGAATGAGCCCCTTGGGCCCATAAGCCCTTCCATCAAGTATAGCTGCCCTCTTCAGGATTATACCTCCCAAAATCTGTTTGAGTGTTTAGTAAACACTCAAAATATGTTGAAGAAACAAGTGATCAGAGATAAAACATAATTTCTCCGTGGTCTTACTCCATTTAGACTGTCAGAACAGTTCTTATGCAGATAAAACAAAACAGAAAGAAAAACACTAAGTCAGTTCCCCTGAATTCTACCCTCAGAAACTGATCACCACCTAGTGACTTCAGGAGCCATTCATCATCATTAATAGTGGGTCAAGTTTAATGACTTCACTGGAAATGTGAATTACAATGTCCAGTCCGTAATCCTGTGCATCCACACAAGGCTGCCAACTGTCATGCCGCTTGCTACATCAGTGGCCCTTGGCGCCTTACTAAATAGAACTATTCCCAGTTAAGTGATCAAGCACTAAGAAGGCATGGGGACTGTCTGAAGTCCTGCTTTAGAGATTTGTTTGAAGAACTAACTACTGAGTGGTAGGAAGCCTCAGAATCCAGTGTGACTGTTCCAGTCTGCTAGGGTTGAAGGCGGATCCCAGAGCTAGTTAAGCCCCTCAAAAACTTACATAGTCTCAGCTGTGAAATGGAAGACAAGGATTAAGCAACATGTTTTTGGGGGAGCTTCTTGTGTTATACTCAGGATAGAGTGGTTGGGTGATCTATGCTTTGCTTGGTTTCCTATGAAACAGGATCTCACTCAAAACAGCAATACTTTATGGGTTTGTAGGAAAGAGAAAAGCCAAAGTTATATTTCTTTCTCTGGACACAACCTCTGAGCGTGGAGCTTTAAGTCAGGTTGGCTTAAAGATCAATGTGAAAAACAGCTCCTGCTGAGTTGCGTCCGTCATTCTAGAGCAGTGACTGTCCCCAACTTATGGCTTGCGACCTCTTTGGGGATCAAACAACCCCTTCGCAGGGGTTGCATGAGACCATTGGGGAAAAAAACAGATATTTTAATTTAATATTTTAAATGTAAACACATTTTAATTCATAATAGTAGAAAAACTGCAGTTATGAAGTAGCAACAATAACAATTTTATGGTTGGGTCACCGCAACATGAGGAACTGTCTTAAAGGGTCCCAGCATTCGTAAGGTTGAGAACCACTGGTCCAGAACAAAGTGAGCTCCATCAGCTCAGTGAATCCTGGTTTCTGCCCTCTGCAGCAGTCAAGGCGGGAGCTAGCAGGCATAGCCCGGGTCTGAAGTCCTCACTCACGGCTTTACCCATTCCTAGATGAGATCTGGCAGGACTCTCACCGAAATGAAAGCTTACACGAAGACACTATTATGGGCTTACCTACCTATACCATCAAGAAAAGATAGGACGGGCTGGCTCTTTCACAATCAATGAATGACCTCAGCCTGTCTATTGTAAGAATGCCCCTGAGACACTCAGAAATGAAGATAATATCCACCTACAACAGTCCTGAGTGGACAGTAGAAGAATATAGTTTGGAGGCAAGACTCCCACTTCAAAACGCTGGGAGGTCTATTGGCCCTTTGCGGTGATATGAATTCTTGACTTTTCACTCATCCCACACCTGGGATGCTTTAAGTGACCAATGAGGCCACTAGTATTTAGAGCTTCATGGTCTGATCTCCCTTTTCTTTATTCTGGTCTACTCAGAAGAAGAAGATAGATGCCTATCTGAACACAGATCTCCAGGTCACTGCAATGCAAAATTGCTAATCTTAAATCTAAGCCCGTATATTATACCCACAACACAAACAACTCCTGTTCTTCTCAGTCCCTTTTACTAGATAGATAGATAGATAGATAGATAGATAGATAGATAGATAGATAGATAGATAGATGATAGATTAGTTCACAATCTGGATTATTCTTACTGTTGCCTCTTAGAGTTTTCTGGCACATTCTCCAAGGTTCTTGGGTTTTCCTTTGAACTCTTAGATCATACTCGGCTTGCATCACACACACACACACACACACACAGAGAGAGAGAGAGAGAGAGAGAGAGAGAGAGAGAAGGTTTGGAGGCAATGACAGTATTTCAGGAGATTGCATATGCCTTCAGTTGCTTCGCTGACTCACAATAAATACTCACTAAACACTTGAGAGAGAAATTCAGGCCTTTTATGTTCTCCTCCAATCCAGCATGTAAAGCCACAAAGCTGGCGTGTAGACGGATAATGAGAACAGAGTGAGCACGGAGATCATGCTGCATGCCTGTCTCCGCATTTATGGGCTTGGGGCTGACAAAGTGGTCTGCTTTGTTGTCAGGCTTTAATGTGACACAAACATCAGAACTGATGATACTGATGTTCTAAACACCGTCTATCAGGGTCCCTGATAAATAATAGCCACCTTGCCTGACAGTTAATCATTTCAAGCTTCTAATTAGATTTAAAATAGCTTGCATGTGTGTTTGCTTAGTGTTTGAGGATTCCCTAAGTTTACGAGTGGGATTGTGGGATGGAGTATTGAATAGAGGCTGAGAGAATGGGCTTCAGCGTCTTCCTTGATTCTAATCTTAGTCGTGCCGTTTATTGGCTTGTAACCTTGGGCACATCTGTTACCTAGCACTCTGTCTTCTTGATCACAACATGCAGATAGTGTGACCATGTAGCCTGCTGCCACCGGTGGAACATGTCTCATCCTCGATGTGGGTGTCATGTTTGCCTGTCAGAAAACACACACAGGAGTCTTAACAGCGATGATGATATTTGTGGAATTTGACACAGAAGCCTGTAAGAGGAGAGGCAAGGTCTCTTTTATCTCCATTCACAAATAACAACATTGAGGCTGGGATCATAACGTTTCTAGCCACATGCCACTCTCCCAAGGACCCAATTATGATATGAATTCAGGTAGAAATTTGATGCCAGGTTTTCAGATTCTGAATTCAGCCTCCATCTCCCCCACCTCACCCCCAACTGTAATAGATTCCCCACAACTAAAAATAACACCTCACTGTCCTCTCCTTGGCTGGCTGGTCCTTGCAGGATCAGTTTTGGCTCATGCCTATGAAAAGCAATGGAGAGGAAAGGGACAGACTGTGTTCACAGGAAACACGGCGACGAAGGGAGAGGATTAGGTATTCATCTCTACCGAGCGTATTTGAAGGAAAACAATGTTTGTATTCTCTGCAGATCATTTCCAGATACTGTGAACACTCGGTGAAAAAAAAAATAGTCTCGGCGCTTTATTAAGCATCTTTTGAAAGACTATCAAAAAAGATTCATTTACAAAGTCTTGTAAAGGTATGGAAATACTCCCAACTACAAAGCGGATGGCTGTAGTAAAAACAGGAACTGATCTTTTTTGACAAGAATTTCTGGTTTGATAACCCTGCCTGTTTTCCCCTTCAATGTACCTTCTGAGAGTTTGGCGTTAATCAAACCACATTTTAAGAAGACTGTTCCATTAAGGAAGACACATTTGTCCTCGGAGATAATGCTGGATTCGTTTCATTCCGTTATCAAAGCACATTTTAACTGACTGGCAAATTAAGAAATACATTCCCTGCATATAATATGAAGGCCCAGGTTCAAACAATAAATATCATAAAAGGATGCTTTCACCCAAAGGAAACAGCTTCAGCTGGCGGCAGAGCTGGAGAAGTTGGCTCTTCCTTGGGCTGCAGCCAGTTGATTGTGACCTGAATCAATGTCAGGAATGCTTTAGTACGGCTGAGAACGAGCAGGATTTTATATGTAAACACATGTGTGCTGCATCATGTACTACATGTAACATCTCATGACACTGGTCCCCCTTACTAACAGCGCTGGGCTGTGCCTATGTATGAAAATGTGACAGAGAAGCTGCTCCTATCTCTCAACAGTCTTTCCCCTGTCCCGCCCTATAGATCCTATAGAGAAGACAGGGGAGGGGAAATCCCTCTCCAGACCTTTGCCAAAACAGGCTCTGAGTTTGTGGGGTGGCACCATATTACTATGACAAGAGTAAAGATTTCCCTCAGAGCCCTGAAGGGTCAGAACTGTGTTGAAATTTCAATACTACATTGCCACGTATACAGCTATGTTGACATTTAAAGCTGCGTTGAAAATTAAATACTATGTGCAATAATAGAATCACCGGTTCACATTTTATGGTGCTTTTCCTTTCTCAGTATGTTTATAGCCATTATTTGAGGACACACATCAACATTGTTGAGTAGAACTTAAGTCAACTCTACTCTGCTCAGATATAACTAAATCAATAAATGCTCTTTGTTAGATCTAAATTATGTTAGTAAGTGGCGTTATTAGAGCTCAAGTCCACTGTTACAAACCGTCAGACAACGAGACTGTGACAGCTCACTGGTCAGGTAGCCACGGGAAGGCTGGAAGTTGGGAAAATGAATTTGTCTTGTGAGTTGACTCGGCATGGGTAGACTGTGACACCTTCCAACCCCAAATGCATCTCCGTGTTAGCAGACTGTACCCCTCATTGTCTGCCATTGGCTTCCCAGGCTAGCGTGACGTGAAGCACGCGTGCTAGGTTTCTGGACAGCAGGAACAAGCAGGTTTTCATCATACTTCCATCACAGAGTCTTATACAATATTGTTTGATTCTCTTCCCAGTCTGCTGCAGTGAGCAGACTCCTCCTCCTCCCTCTCTCTCTCTCTCTCTCTCTCTCTCTCTCTCTCTCTCTCTCTCTCTCTCTCTCTCTCTCTCTCTCTTCAGTGGACTGTTCCTAATAAGAACCCTGCCAATCACGCACCATGTTCCTGCCTGGGTATCAACTCTTGTTCAGTCTTCTGAGCCGGGTACCCGGGTCCACAGTTCAGGAATCCTCTTCCTCGGCTGCTTTTCATTCAGCTTGAGCAGTGGAGCCTCTGCCTCCTTAATGAATGTTCTCAGGGGTGGCCACCCCTGTTCTTTTCACACATCTTGAGAATCAGCCTCTCGGCATTGATCATTTTGTCTCTGGAATTAGGTAATGAAGCAGACATATTTCCATCTTTCTCATCCCAAAGGCATACTTTCAGAGGTGTCCCCTCTACCAGGCCATCACCGTCCAAACTCCAGCCCATTGCTGATACCTGCTGTCGTCTGTCTTTCCTTAATACATAAATCTTTTTTTTTATCCTGCCCCCTTTTTGGCTACTGATCTTAAATGTGAATCTTGTCACTAAAGCTATTTTCCTTTACCTCGCTGCTATCCTCGTCACGCCTATTGAAATTTACCCCTAAATTTCATCACTAAAGCTTGTCAGTGTCTTCATAGACCTGCTTAGCTCATTTGAAAATTTTAAATCAGTTCTCTTTTAAAGCTTGACTGTTTGAGAGGAATGTTATGACGGCAGCAGAACCAGGAACAAAGTGTTGAGTGTCTCATGTATCGTCCATGCGCTGCTTTCTACAGCCTCCCTCACTATGGACAACATACATCCCAGGGGCGGGGTGTTTGCAATGAGGGAAAAAGTGCACTGGTACAACATAACCCCACGCTTACCAGTTCAAAGCAAGATTTGCCCATGCTTTCATCTGTTCTATGGGTTTGGGCAGCTGTACAATGGCGACTACCTACCACTGGACTGTGATGTTGAATTATTTCCTTTTCCATCCATCCTGCTCTTGGTCCTGACAGTCATAGATATTGTTATTGTCTTTCAGATCATCCTATTGGAACCTAGTGAGAGCCATGTAGTAAGCAGCCTTCTCAGATTAGACTTTCACTCTTTATGTCTCTTTTCTCACTCAATAAAGAGTATTTACTTCACTGTCTAGATGTCCAGCCTTTTGGTATTCACTTGCAAAATGGTAACTTAATTGGTTCCTAAATCAGGAATTGTGAAAAAAAAAAGCCTTTATAGAATATCTGATACAGCCTGACACCTTTCTAAGTTTTGCAGCATAGACTATCCCAGTGGTTCCTAGAATTCCTTAAAATGGCAACCACGTAGAAATGCCATCAGAGATGGTAGACGGCATGCCCCAAATCACCAAGTAAAAGTGCTCGTCAAAATCAAACTGCCTATCACTTAATACAAAGCCACTGAGTCCACACACTACCATCCCTTGCCATGGTAAGTCTTTTCTGGCTGACTACAGCGTACCTCAATGGAAATCCAAATTTAATGCCAGCCAGCATGATTGACATACAAGATGAAGTATATGCCGTTAAAGAGAACCACGGATGTCTTTAGAACAGAAACTTTCACTGTCTGGCCATATTTTTGTAAACCACAACAAGCTTGTAGTATTAGCTGTATAATACCATCGTACAGAAAACGCCACATCTTCATGATCTTTTTATAGCCTCTGGTACATTAGCAAAAAAAAAACCCTAAATTATGTTAAATTATTTCAGGTCTTACCAACCTACCCCCTCCTACCTCCATGCATACAGTAAGTAGATTGCTTACCATTTGGCTTTTCTTTCTGTTTATAAAAATCACCTGCATGTACAAGAAGTGAATTTCGAGTTACTAATTCCCGGAGAAGTTCCTGATGCTGCAGCTGAAGACCAGCAGACAGGCCGCAGGGAGAGCAGTCTAAATTGGTTTATGTCTGATACCTTTCATTTTTCCACATTAAGTTGAAGTTCTCAGTGTACCAGCACAACATAATTTGTGCATATTGCCTTTAATGTAGGACTTTAATGAGAAGTACTTGGAAGGAAAGATCCTTGTTTCCTATCCTGATTTATTGTAATCACGGATATTTCTATTTGAGATTCATTTCTCTCTAGTCTACATAGCAAATCGCCATGCATCTAATGTCAAAACATGATACATTTATTTTCTCACAGTGTCCACAGGGCCAGCAACGCTGCACACATATATCTGTGTTTTCTGCTTAGGTTTCCAAAGGTTCAAGTCAAGATGTTGGGCTGCAGCCTTGTTTCCTAGATACTGGAGAGGGAAGGAATCTACTTCTGTCTCACACAATGGTCAACAGAAACACTCAAGGTCTCTAACGAGACCCTAATGTCATATAATGTACTCAATGGGCTCACATTCCATTATGGAATGTTCATCTATTGGCTAGAATCAATTCACAGGTTCTGCTCACTGAGAGGAAAAGATTATAGAGATATGAATTAAAAGAGGGACACCCTCTCCTGGTGTCTCAGTTTCTGGACCTACCATTGAGTGGTAGAAATAGAAGCCGTGAGAATTCATAAGACCCAAGATCCATTCTTGACTTTGACACCAAAGAGTATTTGGGATCTGGAACAAATTGATATTGTGGCAACTTGGTGTCCTTATCTATTGGGTGGATTCTCAGGTAGAGCTTTCCATTGTTACCCTACGAACTGTAACATTTTGACATCAGTGTTTCCATGCAAGTGATGGGGAATTTCCTGAAGGACAGTGGCTGAATTCTGATTTTACTCATTTGTCTTTGCTGTGTGCTTTCTTTCATTTCAAGGTTATAGTTGCTACAAGTCACCCAGATTACAATTCAGATTATCCTAACACAGTCTCCATAAACACACCTAGCATAATAACAATTAAATATTCATTCTGCTGGGGTCGGAGACAAAGCGTGTTCTAAATTGTTCTTTGTAATCACACAACTTTGGACACTAGTCAACACATGATAAGGAGTTAGGAACTGTATGGAACAATGATTGTTGACCACGCTGGCTCATCAAAGAACTCCAGAGAATTGTCTTAACAACTTTAGAAGCAAAAAGATTTCAGTAAGTTCAACTCTTTGAAACACTTATTGAGATATCTGATACCCTCTTTGTTACGAATATATACATACATATATATAGTTTTTATATATACATATATGACATATATATTGTTTAATCAAACTAAGTTATTGTTTTTCTAAAACTGATTCTTTTCATTCTAATAAAATAATTGTGGAAGAAATAATGTTACAAGCTTTCAAATATATTTTAAGTTGGTCTTTTGTAAGAAGGAAAGAGGAACAGTTAGATTTAACATCTAAAACAAGATGCCAAATATAAGATTAAAATTTAATTCTGCTTCTGTTCCAATTTTTCTTGTTTACAGATATTATTTATTTTGAATTTTTTAAGTTCTTTGCATGTATACAAATACCTTTTGTACCTGCAGTACCGGTAGAGGCCAGAAGAGGGCATCAGAGTCCTTCAAACTGGCACAACAGATGCTTGTGTTGCGAGCTGGGTCTACAGGCGCTGGAAACAAAACCCAGATCCTCTGTATGAACAAGTGCTCTTAACTGCGGAGCCATCTCCTCACACCCTGCTTCTGTTCCTTACTGTGTGCCCTTGCGAAAATATCTAAGTTCCTCTGGGTTTCAATTTCTTCACCTCCGGGATGGTCTCGTGTTTCGATAGTTCTGCTCGGTCTTGGTACATATGATAATCTGAATTGTGTCTTTGAATTCTCTGTTTCCGTCTAATCAGAATCATATTTCTTAAATTAGGTCGCGGCTTATGAGTTCAGCAAGGTTGTTGTGCCAGGTGAGAGGGAAGCGGTGCATGCTACAGACACTGGTCCCCCAATGTCAGCGAATGCCCCGCACTCCTGCGGCCACTAGCCTGTGCAAACCTCTCCAGCCGTTAGCACTCAACATTTTTGTCTCTCAGCATTTGTTCATGAAGAGCTTCTGCACGGTGGTGAGTCGCCATCTTTGCCAGTGGCATCAAGGGACCAGTTCCAGGAGTTCTAGGCCCAAGGTGATGATGACCTTCATTCAACTTTATGGTTTCAATTCTCATAGGAAGCCCTCAAAGAACTGCTTCTGCGAACCTAGAGCCACTCGTCCAGAATAAAAAAAAAAGCTCCAACACTGAGAATTTCCAAGAGAGGAGAAGGGGATGATGCCTAAGGAGAAAAAGATATGTAAAGTCTCATAAACACCTGCCAAGTATGACCTATCCGAAGACAGCAAATTCGAAGAAAAAAAGATACAAAGATACATTCTTGTCTCACTATCATACTATGACCAGAAAATAAACAAGTAGACACAATCAATAGCACAGCACAGTGTGATAAGTGCCAAGATATACGTAGTTCAAAGTCACTGTAGGAATGGAAAGATGGAACATGTGAACAGGCTGCAGGAAACCACAGCTATAGGATGCTGGGCTGGATGGACTATTACTTGGATACTATGCTAACCTGAAGAGATCTCTACAATATGTATTTCAGTAAACACTGCTTAATACAGAATAAAACAGAGCTCAAATTCACCAGTCACGTATACTTTTTATGCCTATAAAACGCAGAAGAATAAATGACAAATTATTTGATTGCCTTGGAATTTATAGATTTTACATATTTAAGAGTGTTTTAAAGATGTTGCAATATTCCAGAACAATGAAGACACTTTTATCTTGAAAAAAGGGAAGTTTTCATAATAAATATCACTGTAATGTGTATACTGCCATAGAAGAGCTTATTAGTGGGAGCCGTAGGGCACTATAATGAAGATGCTCAAATTAGAGTGTTTCAGAAAGATTTGAATTGATTTCCTTCTGATGTAGCAACTCAAGAGCCCAAGTTCCGCATACACGAGCCCTCCAGGGATGTAAGCTAGCAAGGAAGGTAACCCACTTCCCCGAATTCGTGCCAGAAATATTTCTAGCCATTTGCTATTTGTAGAAACTGGAGAAAGTAGGGAGATAAAAGTCCCTAACAATTGTCTTTACTAAGATAACTCGGAAACTGCATGTATTGCTTACCCTTAACCATCGTTACAGTGGATCTAGCTGTACCATCAGCTGAGGTTGCCGGGAGAGCAAAGAATTGTTCCTGGGAAGGATGTTATAGAATGAAATGATACGATCACCAAGCTAAGAGCTGAGATCTTTAATGTTGTTTCTACTGTTAGTCCTGTTGGTGTGTGGCGTATGTGTGAGTGCATGCAAATCCATACATGTGGCTATGGTGCAGGTCTGGGTGCGGGTAGGCGTATTTGTGTGTTCAAGTTCATGGAGGCCAGAGGTCAAATGTGAGCATTGCTCTTCCATAGCTGTCTTCTCTTTTCGTTTATTTATTGATTGAACCTGGATCCCTCTTTAGGACCCTTAAGCTCACCGATTAAGCCAGGTTGACTAACAGGGTTCTATCTCTGCCTCCCCAGTACATGAATTACAGGCATGGATCTTACCACACTGGCTTTGGATGTGTATGACAGGGATCAAACTAAGGTCTCTGTGCTTCTGCAGCAAGCACTTGACCATCTAGGAGATTCCCTGGTCTTTGCTACTGTTTTTTTTTTTGTTTTTTTTTTTTTTTTTTTTTTTTTTTTTTTTTGTAAAGCTCAGGTGTATAGAATTGAGTAATGTTTGGTTCAAAATTTATACTCTCACCATGACTTCATATGATATCCTCATTTGTGCCTTTGTTTATTCTAAAATTAATCCTTTCCTTACATAGAAACATACTGGTTAAAAAAAAATACCAGCTGATTTTGTAACATAATCACTCCCAAACTCAATTGCTTAAACTAATAGTTTTTACTCATTTCTATCCTAAACACCATTGGTCAGCAATTTGCCTTGGCTAACTTGGTTGAGGCCAGTGGCCCAGAGAGTTTGTGTAGCCTCATTGAGAGTTGTCTGGAGGTGAGCCTTGACTATTGGTTATAATGTTCCATGTTTGAGTGATGGGGTAGCTAGGTCATGTTTATTATGACTCAGTTGTGTGTGCATGGCAGTGGTAGCAATGCTCTCCAGAACAACGCAAGAGGGTAAGTTCAAAGTCCAAGAACCTTCTAAGCCAACCTCCATCACATTTACTCATTATCTCATTGGCTGGAGCAATTCATTCGCCAAGCCTGTGGGCAGTTTGGCTAGATCAGTAGGCTTCCTAAGGGCATCAATATATAGAGGCATCGACACTTCAGCATTCTATGATACTGCATAAAAACACAGCCCAAAACGTATTCCTCAACTTCTCCATCCACCTGCCTACCTGACCTAAGATAGTATCTGGACATCACCACATCATTGCCCATGAATATAGCTTTCATGAGATGCCTCCGTATATACAAATATACACTTGTTTTATTTGATATTAATTTTCAGTAAAAAGAGGTCACGTATTGTATGCTTTTGGGAACATTGTATTTCAAAATATACTATATTATAGTGTCTAACCATAAATTATTCATTTGCCTGTCACATCCCACTATTCAAGTGTTACTTATCAATATTTATACATTCTGTGCAATGTGTTGCTTGGTAATCTCGTTCTTGTGAAAACATCGCAGAATGTATTTTCACAAACTAAGATGGCTGTGGTGTTACGAGGTGATACAATCGTGGGGAGCCCGTGTTGTCTCCGCGGTCTGTAATGGACCGGAACCTCATTAGACTGTGCCTGCGCATGTCCACATCACACTTCGTCTATCCTTCCACCCAAAGACGGGTGCATTGTGCTCGACTTTCTGAGAACTATGAGCGCGCCATGAAGATCTTAAGCCTTGCTCTAAGGGCATGTATGCAAGCATGCCTCTTGGTATAACTGCACGTAAGATCGCAACTATTCGGTATTATAAAATAATGCCACTTTCTTTTCAAAGCTGTTAGGCCTCAGTGCCAACAAAGAAGAAACTCTTTCTTTGTCGACAGCGTCTTCACAAGTCAGCACAACACGGAAAACCTCAACTTTTTCAATTAGACACTCTAGCATTGTACCTCATCATGGCTTGCGTTGCTTTGATGCCATCAGTTGTCCTAGTCTTGGCCCTTGACATCAGAAGAGCAGGGCCTGGGTACGGGACTGCGAGACCCTCAGCACCGGCAGCCTTCCTCCTGCTCAGTATCTCCCTGTTTCCCCGGACAACTCCTGGAAATGAAGCACCCTTGATGCTGAGTCCAAGTATAAGACCCCACCTTTTTGCTACTTTTCTTTTGATTGTCCCTTTCTTTGACAGTGAGGACAGAGAAAAAGACACAGTACTTGGGATGGCAGGCATTTGGAGGGAACTTCAACTGCAGGTGCTTCATTAGCTGCACAGTCTTAGTGGGTTGTTCATTTCTATATCCCAGCTTTCTCACGTGTAAAACAAATGCAGTAGCTTTCTTTTTTTGCTGAAAGACTTACATACAGAGACAAGCAAACCCAAAGGGACAGGCAATGCTGACTGGGTAATACCTGCTCATAATCAGTGGCCCTGCCAATGGAACTCTCTACTGGGGTCTGAGAGGAAGGGTCTAGCCTTTAATAGTACTAAGACTAAACAGACTAATCTTGCCCAGTGTGTAATAGCTATTTCGGTACTCATTCACGTCCAACGAGGGCGTGATTTCACTGTGGTTCATGGAACCGTAACCAGTTCTGATAAATCAACCAAGTTTTACGTAAAATATCAATCATTATAGTGTAGCCATTCACAATTGTTCCACCTCTGCATGACCTACGACGGCTCTCTGCCAGGCACTCTTACGGTTAGGGCTGAGAGCAATGTAACTAAGGTAAGGAAAGGACCTGGGTGCTGCTTCACCCTGTGGAGGAAAAGTGCTGTGCGCGGACATGGTGAGCAGCTAGCCAGCCTGAGAATCTTGAGGCCCTGTCTTGTAAACCTGGCTGGCTCAGGAACTCATTAGGAGACTGAAAATACCTTGATTCTCTCTCTCTCTCTCTCTCTCTCTCTCTCTCTCTCTCTCTCTCTCTCTCTCTCTCTCTCTCTCTCTCTCTCCTTATCTATTGGTCTTGGAGTTTACTATGATATATGATGAACACAAACCTGCAGAATGTTTGCTGAGCTGAAGTGAATCAGATCTGAAACGTGGCCGTGGTGCACTAAACTATCCCCAGTCTCCCCATTGAATTCCCCCGTTGACTATACCTTAGGGCACTCTCGCATAGAGTGTTTTCTGCCTGGTCCTCTTCTGAAGCTCAGGGCCCTATGCTGAGGACTGTTCCAAAGGCTGCAAGAACAAGAAAGACCCAATGTTGACAACTGGGTTTACAAAGATGGCAGCTGCTCTTCAAGGGCCCGTACTTCCACAGTAACAACACTTAAAAGTCAGGAATCCACAAATTGTCTGAGCTTATATGAGAATTTTCATGGGTTTTAATGCTTCCATTATGGATAAGTAGCTCTTCTCTGGAATAGTCTTCCCCTCTAAGCTAACTCAGATGTTACTACTACAGCGTTGATTCATGTGTAAGATACTTGTTAAAGAGAAGGTCTGAAAGCTGTATCATTTGAAGTCCCCTCCATGGCTGTGCATGGCTATAAGGGTCTTTATCTCTGTCCTCAAATCAGGGTCCAAGCCACAACTCTCCAAATCACCTAGATGATTCTCAGGGCTCCGGTTTCCTTGCATAGGACACACAGAAAATGATGGCAGTTCTGCCTCCTCTGCACAGCCATTGGAGACTGAAAGGAGGTTGTGCATATGGTGTGCATTGGGGGTTGTTGGCGCCAGCTGTGGCACCCGGCTCCTGAGAGTGCTCGCTAATCTTTAGCCGATGGGACACTGTCATATAACCATCATCTGGATGCTTGGTGTTTACACAGCACAGACTCCGAGGAGCTGAAGGCAATGGGGCTTCTCCTCCGTACTATCCCAGGGGGCATTCCGCTTGTGGAGCAGCTCAGAGCCCAGACATGTTTTGAAGGCTAATCAAATCCAATTCTCTTCTGTTTGGTTTCAGCCCATTTCCCTTTGCTACATTCCCTGGGATCGGGCTTCTGCCTCGTGTACTGGGAAGAATGGGAGGAGCGCCAGCCGCCCCAGCCACAAAGGCTCAGAGGTCATTGCTATTGCACATCTACACATGGGGCACATAGATTCGGGTTGGTACCTGATACTGGAGTCTGGAAACATGTTATCACATTGGTGAGATGCAGACTGTTCTTTACTGTGTGGCACCTGACCCTCACTGCCCTGCACTTCGTGGTAGAACAGCAGAGGCTACATGCCAGCTGAGATAGACAGGACGTATCTGTTCTTTTGCAGCCACATTCCAAGGGACCCAAGATTTAAATTTCTCTGTTTCTCATTAGTTCCTTGACCTGCCTCAAACCACTAAACTTTGATTTCCTTACATTTAAACAGAGATAATGATATGCTCCTTTCTAGGTCATTGAAATTAAGTGGTCTAGATTTGTCTTTCTGTCTGTCTGTTTTGACCTGGTTGTTAGAAAGTATGCTTCATGAGAGCTCAGAATTAGTTGTGGTTATTACTGTATTATCATTTTTTGTTTGGATTTTTGTTTGTTTTGGAGACAGGGTTTCTCTGTGTTGCTTTGGAGCCTGTCTTGGTACTTGCTTTGTAGACCTGGCTGGCCCTGGACTCACTGAGATCCACCCGCCTCTGCCTCCCAAGTGCTGGAACTAAAGGAGTGTGCCACCACTACCTGGCTGTTGCTGTATTAGCATTTAATCTAAATAATCTCATTCCCAACTTGAGTCTTAATTGTGTTAGTCATTTGTTTGTCAAATTTTAGGAATCACATATATGCATTCTTCATGGGAAATTTGATATCTCCGAGTTCTATTTGATATCGCTCACTTCTGTAAGGCATCCCAGAACATTGTTGTGTATAACAACCAAAAACTAAACCACGCCCCGCCCATCATGTCTTGGCTTCTAGATGTCACACATTAGGTTTTGTCTGCTCTCAGGAGCATCCTTGGTTTTCCCTCCTGTTTTTAAGTTGAGTTGTGGAATGGAGGGGCTTTCAAGGCTGGAGTTTTGTTGTCTGTGTGTCTGGCTGATTTTTAATGGTGAAGTCTTCTGCGAGATTAGACAAGGAAAGGGATGCTCCTGCCTTAGGCTTCTGGCTCAGGCAATGCCTCCTATTGCTGTTGCTGCTACTGCTGTTGCTGTTGCTGTTGCTATTGCTTTTCCTTTTCCTATGCCTATGCCTATTTCCCTCCTTTTTTTCCCTCTTTCTGGACTCTGGATCATCCTTCAATGTCATACCTGGCTCTTCGGCTTCCTTGTCTTGTACAAATTCTCCCTTAAATGCACGCTTACTTCACGACTGGAAGGGGATTCTGCATTCCCAGTAGGACCCTGACTGGTAGCAATTGCTAAAGCCTGCTAGTTCAGTATTAGCTTCAAGATGACTCCGTATTGGCTTCAACATTTTTCATTTCCCACACATCAGTGCTTATCTGTTGCTTATACAAACAGGACACCGAGTCAGGATTACTGAGTCACGTGGATGTTTAATCTTCTAATTATATAACTAATCGAAGCCAGCAGATAGCATTTCCTCCCTGGAACCCAAGCCATGTTTAATTTCACACCCCTTCACACAACCACAGTCTTCACCCATGCTTTTCCCATTCGTATTTGTGTGTATGAACACGTGCATGTGGGTGTGTCGAATCATCTGGGACTGTGCTCCCTGTCAAGACCATGGCACCTGCATCAGAGGAGGCGTTTGGGATGTGATTAGCAAAGGAAGAACAAGGTAGACGGTGTCCGAGAGATGTCCTGTTAGTTAACGCTCTGGGACTGAAGGCATCGGGTGGATGAATGGATGGAAGGGAGGTGAAGAAGTGAAAGGCGAAGCGAGAAGAAGACCTGGTGCTGATGTGGAGGCTGTGGAGGGGGTGGAGGGTGTGGAGGGGGTGGAGGCTGTGGAGGATGTGGAGGGTGTGGAGGGGGTGGAGGGTGTGGAGGGGGTGGAGGGGGTGGAGGCTGTGGAGGGGTGGAGGGGGTGGAGGGGGTGGAGGCTGTGGAGGGGGTGGAGGCTGTGGAGGGGTGGAGGGGGTGGAGGCTGTGGAGGGGGTGGAGGCTGTGGAGGGGGTGGAGGGTGTAGAGGGGGTGGAGGGTGTAGAGGGGGTAGAGGGGGTGGAGGGGGTGAAGGGGGTGGAGGCTGTGGAGGCTATGGAGGGGGTGGAGGCTGTGGAGGGGGTGGAGGGTGTAGAGGGGGTGGAGGGTGTAGAGGGGGTAGAGGGGGTGGAGGGGGTGAAGGGGGTGGAGGCTGTGGAGGCTATGGAGGGGGTGGAGGCTGTGGAGGGGGTGGAGGGTGTAGAGGGGGTGGAGGGTGTAGAGGGGGTAGAGGGGGTGGAGGGGGTGGGGGGGTGGAGGCTGTGGAGGGGGTGGAGGCTGTGGAGGGGGTGGAGGCTGTGGAGGGGGTGGAGGATGTGGAGGCTGTGGAGGGGGTGGAGGATGCTCTAACCATGAGATTATTTCCACTCAGGCTTTAAAGCCCTGCCCTAGACACAGACACTGCAGGCTTGTTTGAAGGAACCAGAGAGAGGGATTCAACCATTTTTTTGAAAGTCACAAGACTTTTCCACAATGATAAAAGTGCCACGCAAGGTGACCTCCCTCCAGGTAACCATCCTGCTGTCTCTGCCTTCCTGAGATTTCTAAGGGAAGTTATTTAGGGGGCTGACAACTAGAGATCGGATCCTGAGAGTCACTTATCCCCTCCCTGTCGTAATAAGATGGATGCTTTCCTGGTGTATAAAGATATGCTAGGAGAACTTGCCCAATGTCCTCCAACCACTAACTGCTCTAATTTGGATTAGTACCTAGATCTCAGCAATGCAGTATGGCTCCCACATCCTTGCCACATTTATCATAATATGTGGGAATGTGATAGAGTTGCATAGCTGAGGGCGAGATGTAGCTATTTGTTGAATTATGACTGAGTGGGGGACTCTACTTTAAAATGACATTCTACATGAAATTGGAATCAAGAAAGCTTGTACACTGCAGGTTTTTACCAGGTACCCAGGAAGCCACCCCCCCAAACAGAATTGTGGAGCCACCGGTGGGTGGCTTTAAAAGATGGTGTCTTTTAAAGAGTTTAATGCTTCCCCCCCTCCCCCCCCTCCCCGAGAAACTGTGTGAAGGCCATCTGTCACTAGCCGGACTCTACTACAGGGACATCACAGAGGATCCACAAAGGAGTCCATGGCCGTCCCTTCCCAGGTCAGGAGACAGTGCCAGTCCACTGCTGAGGCCCTTCATGTTTTCCCTCATCACGTTGTCCCTTCTTTCCCCTGCTTATTGACTTACAGGGGCAAACCTCACTAGGTACAGGGCTGTAGATATCCACTGCACACATGACTCCCTTGCTGGTCATCCCTCATCCACTGGTTCCATCCACCCGCTCTGAGCTCAGCGTAGCCTGTGGCCAGCGGAGCACATGTGGGCACATACCGTCACACTCCCACTCCCCAAGATGTCACAAAGTTAAACTAAGCGGAGAATCTAGCCGACATGACATGGAGAGGAGAGAGCACAGAAAACATTTTCCATTCAGTGTTGGACGATGCACAAGGGATTCTCTGGCTCACGTAGAGGGCGCCATTGTTGTCCGTGGATGAAAGAGCAGTTTCCAGGGCCAGGGTTGGGGTCCTCAAAGGTAATGATCTCAGCGTGGAAACTTCCAGTTACAACTATGGTGCCCAACAAGGGAACTGAGTTTCTAGGAGCAGCTGTTCGTAGCAGGCACCTTGCTCCCCGTCACAGTTTGTGTCCATTTGCAACTACTGTCCCCTGGCTGTCACGGAGCCACGCTAGAGAGCAGCCCACTGAGGCAAGATTCCTGGCATTGCTCCTCAAGGTGGCAGCCCCTACATGAATCTCAGGCACCCAAAACAACACAGTGAATCATAGGGGAGAATGAAGCTCAGCTTCTAGAATTTTCCATCCTCAGCCTCTACCTACAGCATTCAAGGCTTTCTTGCTTCTGTGTTTGTTTGTTTGTTTGTTTTTTTCCAACCAAGCAATTTTGGGTAAAATGACTTTGTACAAATCCTTCATACCTGTAGGGGAAAAATATTTCCAAGTATCCTAAATTATAAAGCTGTGTCCGCCACTGAGTTTTTAGAATGACAGCCTTTGGAAGTCAGTTCTGTCTGAGGATATAGTGGGAGGGGAGAGGGGATAGCCCTGACTCTCATGTGCTCTCGGGGACCCCAGTCACCACCTCTGACCTCCTGGGACTTAGAATGCTCCTGGTTTGGGGGAGCTGTCTGAAAAGTGAGGCGGCTAGATCACAGACTTAGGAACTAGTCAAGGATGGATTCAAACCATAACCCTAACACTCAGTGCTCAAGCCGTGTGTGCAGGCAAAGCACCAAACCCAGGCCATGGGGCATGGAGAGAGTCCCACTAATGCTGTCTACTGGTAAATATCCTCCCTTATTTCCTCTTTGTCCCTTGCACCAAGGAAGCTTGCGATATTTTTTTTTTCTGCTACACTAAGAAGACTACGGTCCAAAATCAAAACATAAAAGAAACAAAAATAACCTAAGTAAACTAGATTACAGAACTGTAGCAGACTTTCTTCATCCCCATGAAAAATGATCACAGGAAACAAGATACATAATCAGGGCGAAGATGAATGCCATGTAAAATTGCCCTCTCCAAATAAAAGGCAAACCGCACCGCGTTCTTCCCATCAGCGCGTCGCGGAAACACGCGCAGCATGCCATTGAGCCTGGAGCGAGCGAGGAACCCCTGCAGACACAGAGATTTGGGGAGCCGTAGGACGCAGACACCCACAGTGCCAGGAAGGCAGAGATATGATGGCATTTTAAATGTTTTGACTATTCAGAAGATAGAATCCAAAGTCAAGCCATTTTCAGAATACTCGGTGGGCTGTACGCAGCTGTGAGAGCTGTCTGCTTCGAAGCCATGAGCAATGAGAGCAGGACAAGTTAGAATGAAGAGATGGGCTTGGCAGGGAGATGGACCACCCACTGTGTGCAGGGCCTTTCCTGGATTGCTGCCTGGGGCACTCTTTGCAACCCCGTGAGCATGTCCGGCCAGGAAGACAGGGGATGTTGTCAAGCACTTCTTGTCATTCCCCTGTGACAGAACAGAGTGTCGCATAGCATTTGAACTGTCCCCGTTCTGATGTAGCCCTGCTCCAAAGGGGGCACATCAGGATGTCCGTGTTTGAGGACTGCTTTGCGATAAAGTGATTCTAAACTTACTTGTATATTGTTAAATTATTCCATATATCTGTGTTCCTAATAGTATTATTCTTAACTGGCAAAGGATAGGACAATGTGCTTGTCTATGAAAATGGATGAAGCAATAAGCAAAATGTGGGGCACATACATGTGTATATGTGTCCCACAATACATGACAGCAAGTGGAAAAAGTGAGTCACCTGTGGCTGTGCACTCTATGTCACTTCTGCGAGCTATCTAGCGTAGGGAAATTGATACAGAAATCAAAAGGGCAGTGGCCAGAGGCTGGGGGAGACAATGGCATAGGGCTGTGGAGACCAGAAGCTCAGCAGCGTGAGTCTGCCTAGCACCCCAATCCCTACCCTTAGTGATGACTGCAAGAGGCAAACAGTATGTGCACCCCAACTGCTCGTCCTTCACAACGGCTTTTCTTATAATTTTTTTGTCTCAGGATCACTTACTACATTAACTGTTCTAAAAGTCTAAAAATCGAGAGAAACAATGAGATTGATAATGACATTCTCTGGATACGTGCCCATTCTCAGCAGGAAGCTGGCTTGGTGCTCTTGCTCTGCCTTCCCCCCCCCCCCCCAGAGTATTGTGGGAGTATTGTTCTTCCTGGCTTTCAGAAAAGCCAGGTTCTTTTTAATTTTAAAAAATATTTATTTATTTTACATACTAACACCCACAGTTTCCCCTCCCTCTTCTCCTCTAGTTCCCTCTCCCCACATCCCTTTACCCCCCACCCCTATCCACTCCTCCTCTGTCTCCATTTAGAAGGAGCAGAAGGAGTAAGGCCTCCCTGGGAGTTAACGAAGCATAGCATATCAAGTTGGTACAGGCCCAAGCTTCTACTCCTTCTGTCAAGGCTGGGAAAGGCATCCCACCAAAGGGAATAGGTTCCAAAGAGCCAGCTCATGAGCCAGGGACAGGTCCTGGTCCCACTGCTAGGGGTATCACAAGAGATCAAGCTGAACAACTGTCACCCAGATGCAGAGGGCCTAGGTCGGTCCCTTGTAGGCTCCCTAGCTATTGGTCCAGAGTCTGTGAGCTTCCACAAGCTCAGGTCAGCTGTCTCTGTGGGTTACCCCATCACGATCTTGACCCTCCCGCTTGCTTATGCAATCTCTCCTCCCTGTCTTCAGCTGGACTCCCGGAGCTCGGCCCACTGCTTGGTTGTGGGTCTCTGCATCTGCGTCCATCAGTGAGTGGATAAAGGTTCTCTGATGACAATTAGGGAAGTCACCAATCTGATTACGGCAGATGGCCAGTTCAGCAGCCCTCAACACTATTGCTGGGGGTCTTAACTGGGGTCATTATTGTGGGTTCTAGGGCGGTTTCCTGGCATCAGGTTTCTCCCTAACCCCATAATGCCCCACTCTATCACGATATCTTTCATTACCCTCCCCCTCCACTCTTTCCCCAACTTAATTTCTCATCACTCAAGTTCCTATACCCCAATCCCTTCCCCTCTACTCCCCCACCCCCAGTTTAACAAGTATATCTCCTCTATTTCCTCTTCCCAGGGAGATCTCTTAGAGTCCTCCTTGTTACCCAGCTTCTCTGGGGCTAAGGATTGTAACCTGGTTATCTTTTGCTTTACATCTAATATCCACTTATGAGTGAGAACATATTGTGTTTGTCTTTCAGTGTCTGGGTTACCTCACTCAGGATGATTTTTTTCCAGTTCCATCCATTTGCCTGCAAATTTCATGATGTCATTTTTTTTCCTACTGAGTAACTCCATTGTGTAGATGTACCACACTTTATTTATCCATTTTTCTGTTGAGGAACATCTAGGTTGTTCCCAGGTTCTAGCTATTATGAATAATGCTGCTATGAACATAGTTGAGCAAGTGTCCCTGTGGTATCATTGAACATTCTTTGGGTATATGCCCAAGAGTGGTATAGATGGGTCTTGAGGTAGATGGATCCCAATTTTCTGAGAAACTGCCAAGCTGATTTCCAAAATGGCTGTATGAGTTTACATTCCCATCAGCAGTAGAGGAGTGTTTCCTTGCTCCTATCCTCTCCAAGATAGGCTGTCATGAGCATTGTTTAACTTAACCATTCTGACAGGTGTAAGATGGTATCTCATAGTCATTTTGATTTCCATGTCCCTGATAGTTAAGGAAATTGAACAATTCTTTAAGTGTATCTCAGCCATTCAAGATTCTTCCGTTGAGAATTCTCTGTTTAAACCCAAACCCCATTTTTAAATGGGACTATTTGGCATTTTGATGTCTCGTTTGAACTCTTTATATATTTTGGGTATCAGTCCTTTGTCATGTAAACAAAGGCTGCACTTTTGTTTCCTGGCTGCCCAGACCCAAGTAATCACACAGAAACTATATTGATTGCCACACTGTTTGGCCAAATGGCTCAGGCATATTTTTAGCTAGCTCCTACACCTTAAATTAGCCCACTTGTATTATTTTATATTTTACGACAAGGCTTTTGGTTTGTTATCTCTTGCTTCTTGGGCAACTACATGGTATCTGCCTGACTCTGTCTTCTTTCTGACTCTACCTGCATTCAGTTTAGTTTTCCCACCTAGCTATATTTTGCCCTGCCATAAGCCAAAACAGCTTCTTTATTAACCAATGGCAATAAAACATATTCACAGCCTACAGAGGGGAATCCCACATCACTGTCGGATATGGGTTTGGTGAAGATCTTTTCCCATTCTTTAGGCAGCCATTATGTGTTATTGACCATGTCTTTTGTAAGTTAAAACCGTTTGATAACTTAGAAAACCACTATTTTCCACAATCCCCAAAGCCAAGGATGTCATCAGAAGGCATCAAGGGCCTAAGAGTTTTCCCCATCTTGCTGTAATTGTCTCATTAACATGTCCATCATTGTATGTTAAACGTGCATTGCTTTACAGCGTTCTTTTTTTTCTGTAAAACTTTATGATACCGCTTCCATGCCAGAACACAGAATTCAGAGCAAACAAAACCTGTGTTACTGGGCCATTGTCATTCAAGATGACCTCAAAATGAACTATTTCTTTTTCCCATTTAAAATTTAAAATTAAAATTATTAAAATTTAATATATATATATATATATATATATTGCATCATCAGTGCTCTAGATTTGAAACCAGGAAACCCACTTTGGAGGCATCAATTCAACTCCTCTGAGTCCCAGGACTGACTACCAGCAGCTAACAGGGTGGATTTTTGGAAATAGAGTCCTGACTTCTAACCCTGCCTTAAGACATGACCCTCCTGCTCCTGGTTCCCCTTCCAATGCAGCTCACTTGTGGAATGTGACTCCTCCCAAGAAAGACACACAGACAGATATAAGCCCCTACTCTTGCCTGGGCCACATCTGTACCTGCACAGACATAGAAATCTACAGTAACAGGTAGACGTACTTTTAGGAGGTCTGTATACTGTATATGGGTACATACAAAAGGAAGGTGTCTTAGAGATAAGCTGCTTCTATCCAGGAAGAGAAGAATGAGGAGGTTCTCCCAGCACATGCACCAGCCTGTCTCCCTCCTGGTGGTGTAAATCCACTAGTGGTCAGTTTTCACACTTTTGTGCAAGCTGAACCCCATAGCCAAAAAACCTTAATACTCACACTGTTATCACTGTGACCAGCATCTCCCTAGTTTTTTTTTGTAAATCATCTCAATCTTTCCACTGTCCTGGAGATCTTTCCAGACCTGCCCTCCCCCAGCTACCACCACAGACCCGTCTCCTCTGTACCCAACCTGCTGTCATCAGACACTTTGTTTCAACTTTCTAGAAGGCAAGGACTTTCAGATCAAGATGTGCAGACTGGGAAACACTTGAGGGCAAATGAAGTGGAGAGAGGAAGGGATCGAGAAAGGAGAAAGGGGGAGAGGCACAAAAGGGAGAGAGGGAAGAAAAAGAAATAGTGGGTTATGAGATACAGCTTAATTAGACAACATAACTCAAGCATTTGTAGTCAAGAATCTCTGGCGTAAAAGTGAAAGGACACAGGATAATCGCACTGTGGCGTCTCAACTTTGTATCTAAGAGGAAGGGAAGATGTACTACTAATCTTCAGGCTCAGGGTGTTTGTTCTGACACAGGGTTGGGCAGAGAAGAGCTGTTCTGGGGCCACAGCTATTGCAGAGTAAGGGAATCTGCCTGCTATCTGCAGTATTCCAACCTCTCCATGGTACGAATATTCTTCCTAATCAGTGGGTCCACCTCTGCTGCACACCTTCTTCTCAGGAGTACCAGTTCAGGCCACTAAGTGATGAAACTAGCCCCCGCTTCCTTCCTTGCTGCTTCTCTGCTCTCACCTGTGGCCTGTTATGCACATCTTGTTGATTCCTCCACTTCACCCCTACAGGCTCCCAACTCCCCAGGTCAAGGACCATCACGTGATAAATACACGGCATGACCATCACACTTCAGGGATGCATCGCTCCTCCTTAGCTCACAGTCCTTCATCACTGTATGGTGTCGCCGTCCAGGGCACTGGTTCACAGGGAGCTGGTAAACAGAGCAACATAGCAGCGTTTTCATCCTTGGTCAAACAAATTTGATAATAAGAAATGGCGACCTCACTTAGAAGTTTGCTTTCTTAGTAACAATTAGAATAGCAGGAATTGCAGCGGCAATGATAGTAACAACACAAATTGAAAATCACATCCCGCAAACGCTCACGACATCCAAGGTTTCTGCTAAGCCTTTTATTTCATTTATTCGATGATCCTTACCTCCACTCTCCCAGGCAGACACAGTCATACCTGTTTGATGGAGGAAGAGACCGAAGTTCAGGAAATGAAGCAAATTGTCCAACATCACACAGCAGAGGAACAATGAAGCAAAGGTTTAAACAGAACTGTCTGATTAAAGACTCTGAGTGGCTGGTTCTGCAATGTGTTACTGATTGCCCAGCTCAGGAAAATTCCTCTCTGCTCCACGGTCCTCTTCTGTAACGGAAATTGCAAGGGTTTGATCTCCTGGGATTTGGTGACGATTAATCAACGTTTTGGACAGTGAATTGTTTTTTAGCCATAAAGCACTTCAGGAAAGATGCCAGAATTCTTGATGTCATTGAATAAACGAGAGGTTTTGGAGACGCTGTACACTGGGGAGTGAAAAATGAAGCTCCTGTATTTGTGTGCCTCTCCCTTGTCAGGTTTTATGAATATTTGTGAGGTGAGTGGCGTATCCACGGAGTAAGGTGATCTCCTTTCCTCCCCAAGTCATGGTTGATCATATTTTCCTTTTTGGGTATTTCTCATCCCAAGACAAGCAGGGAAAGTCCTCCAAAGGGGATCTTTGGAGAGGGAGTGTCAAAACAGTAAGGCATTATCTCACCAATTATTATTGGTCTGTCACCAAGCTTTGAGCCTACATGGGTGATTCTTTATTTCACCTCACAAAATCTAGACTGTACTCACTTCTAAGTCTCTGTGGTCAGCCGCCCATGACCAAGGGTGGCTCCAAAATTTTAAATAAATACCTCCAGAAAGAAACAATTTATAAGGTTTAAATTGTACAGCATCTTCATGCCATAATGTTTGGGACTTGAGACGGGCCCTCTCTCTATCTTATCTGCATGGCCTTGCCTATCCAGCTGCCATGGTACCACAGGGCCAGTGTTCAAATAACCTTTATTGTACCTGTCAATGGCCCCAGTGTGCAAGAGTAGGTGGAAAGACTTTTTTAATCCTCTCTAGCTTGCTCTGCCTTGCCTACAGCCGCCCTCACTTTGCAGTTAAACAGAAGGCTGAGGCCCTTACCAAGAGGACGTGACAGAAGAAACTTCGGTTCTGCCTCCAACCCCACCCTCACCCCAGCTCTGACTCAACACACACACACACACACACACACACACACACACACACACACACTGGCAGAACAATTAAGCTGTGAAAACTTTCCACAGGGTCCTGGAGAAGAGCTGTTTACCCTTTCTAATGCAATTTACCTGACACACTTAGGAAACCCACTGGACGAAGCAATTTACCCTGACAAAAGGAGAAGAGTAATTAGTTAATGATAATTGATCTGGGCCTCCTCCATCATCCCCAGGGGGCTGACACTTCAGAGATCTCCTCAACCTGCCCTGGCATCCTGCATCCACAACCAGCCTTCCCCCCACACGGAATGAATGAATCGCAACCCTGGGCACATCATTAGCTGGGAAGAATGTTCCTTCTTCTTTTAAACTCGAGTTCAGCATCAATGTCATCCAGTTGGGGGAAAAATAGAAAAAAAGAAAAGAAAAAGCTGAACTCACCAAGATGTTGAATGGGAAGGAAAAAAGAAAAGAAAAAAAAAGCAGAGAAAAATGAAGCAAAGAAAAAGAATCCATCAAAAGGCAGTTTCTTTTCATTGTCTTCAGGCCGAGCTTTGTGTGCTGTCAGGGCTGTGATTAGCCAGCTGTTTAGTTAGCGAGAGGATCGATCTGCCTGTCACACGTTCTTTGTCTGGCCGGAACAAGGAAAGGTGCTGACCCTTGGGTGGAAGCCTTGTGACGGGTCTGAAATCTGATAATCTCTTGCTCCAGGAAGCCCTCACTTTCTTCTTTCACGAGTACCCGACAACCGGTGCGCCTTTGAGATCTCTCTGACGGTGGCACCCTTCACTCCCCTCCACCGCCAAACAGCTTCCGTGTGGGATAAAACAGGATACCACAGGCGCCCATTTCTCTTTACCGGAGCTTAAGCGATATCACGGCTCCACTTTTTTAAAAAAAAAAAGTATTTATTATGATATGTGGGTTTTGAAAGAAAGGAAAAAACAAGCATAGAGACTTTGAGTGTCGAGGGTAGCCGTTTGTTCCAAACTAGAGGGAAAAGACTGTAGATGAAGTGTGGTGTGATTATGTGGTAGCTATCAAATTCCCTGGCTTTGAAACCAAAAGCTGCACGCTGGGCCTGATTTTAAGCACAAAGCCTAAACAGAGAGAAAGGAAAACATTCTTCCCCTACCGCTTTGTGTTCTTTGCACAATAGAATAGGGATGAGTGAGCCTGGATTTGCTGAACAGTAGGAATTATATTCCAACAGTGTAGGGTTTAGTAAAGCCCACACATACGCTGTTTTATCCTGTGCTTTCATTCCGACTGGTAAGCCGCCTGATATTTTAATAAAACTTCTCACAGGCTTCTGATTGAATTATATTTATCAAAGGCTCGGTGAGACAGTTTAGAAGGAAACTATGTAACTTATCCTGAGACCCTGCCTTGGAGCTCCTCGGTGGAAAGTTCATCTCTGTTGGAGTTTGTGATCTAGTCACACAGGGGTCTTCGGTTTTCCCTTCTGATGAAAGGGAAGGGCCAGAGTGGCTGGGGCACTAAGCGTGATGAGGCCACCTTTCTTGTCTGAAATAAAAACTGTGTGCTCCCACAATCTGTTTTACGGGTCTTTCAACATCTTATCCTCTTCAAGGAGAGAACTTAGTCAAGAGACAGACGGTTCGAGCAGAAGTTTATTTAACAAAGTTGAGCAAATACTTTAAAGGGAGATCTCCAGAGAGCCATCTGGGTCCCCCAGACAGGAGCAGCAGCCCAGTGGGTTCTGCGTTGTGGGTTTTGAAGATGCTTTTAGGAGCAGCTATGAGGTAGGTGGCCTTTTTTCCTTAACCTCCCCCGAAGGTGTGGAGCTCCTCTTTGGAGCATTCTTTCCCATGATTTTCCAGAACAGCCCGAGAAAATGAGTGTGTCTCACCACACCCTCTTCCTCTGCACTCAGGAGAAACAGCCTGTTGCTGTCATTTTTTTTTTTTTTTTTTTTTTTTTGGTTTTTCGAGACAGGGTTTCTCTGCAGCTTTTTTTTTAGAGCCTGTCCTGGAACTAGCTCTTGTAGACCAGGCTGGCCTCGAACTCACAGAGATCCGCCTGCCTCTGCCTCCCGAGTGCTGGGATTAAAGGCGTGCTCTACCACCGCCCGGCTTGTTGCTGTCATTTCTGACACGGTGCATGTTTCTGAAACCACCTGCCTCTGCCTTTGAAGATAGTTAAGCAGGAAGGACTCTCTGCTAAGAGATGCTGCTATGAAAATGTAATTGGGGCCCTCCCCAGCTGCCTGACTATCCAGCTCCTTGCCCACTCAGCATTTAATCATGATAGAAACACCTGTCTGTAGTGTCCTAACCAACAGGCATGGAGGGACATAGATGCCACCATCTAAAATCATCTGTCCTTGCTGCCATTATCTCTTTCATCCCAAGTTGACTTGAGATGATGGTGGAGATGAAGGGCATTTATGAACCCCTCGATTTCATACCCGAACTCTAAGTCATGCGTCACAACCTGCCCTAATCAATCGAGGACAGGGAGCAAGATTTTTTTTTTTTGCCTTAAAACTTATGTAACAAGGTGAATCCTAAGCAAAACATACATAGATCCACCTGGAAAGGGAAAATAGACAAGACTGCCTGACAAACTTGGGAGCATGGGGGTGGGGGAAGTAGGGAGGATAGAAGGGGAAGAGGAGGGGAGAAGGGGAACAGTAAGGAGAACTTGAGGGAATGGGATAGTTGAGATGGAGAAAAGGCAGAGATGAGAGCAAGGAAAGAGATATTTTAATTAAGGGAGTCATTATGGGACTAGCAAGAAACCAGGCACTAAATAAATTCCCAGGAATCCACAAGGATGACCCCAACTAAGACCCCAAGCAATAGAGGAGAGGGGGCCCCATCTTGACTTGACCTGTAGTCAGACTGATGAATATCTTAAATGTCATCATAGAACCTACATCCAGCAACTGATGGAGACAGAGGCAGAGACCTGCATCAGAGCACTGGGCTGAGCTCCTGAGCTCCCAAAGTCCAGTTGAAGAATAGGAGGAGTGAGAATCTGAGCAAAGAGGGCAAGAGCATGATGGGTACATCTACTGAAACAGTTTACCTGAGATAATGGGAGCTCACCAACTCCAATCAGACAGGGAAGGAAACAGCATAGGTCCAAACTAGACCCTCTGAATGTGGGTGACAGTTGCATGCCTGGGGTAGACTAAGGGGCCACTGGCATTGGCACCAGGATTTATCTCTACTGCTTGTACTGTTTATTTTTTTGGAACCCATTCTCTTTGGATGGATATCTTGCTCAGCCTAAATATGGTAGGGAGGGCCTTGGACCTTTCCCAAAGCAATGTGCCTTACCCTCTCTGAGGAGTACATGGGGGTGAGGGAGGTAGTTGTAGGGAATGGGAGGAGGAGAGGAAGTGGGACTGGTATGTATAATGAAGAAAGATAGTTTGTTTTCTTTTTAAATCAAATAAATAAATAAATAAATAAATAAATAAATAAATACTCCTGTCCCAAAGCACAGTGACTCATGAGATGGAACCCTGTGGGGCCAGTGCCTTTAGGAGGGGTGTGACAACTTCACAGCCCTGCCAGGGTGATGACTTACTCTCCTCCTTGTAACCCCTTAATTCCTACCTCACCCAACTTTGCAGAAGCCACTACGATGCTCTGTTCTTCTATCCCGTTGACACCTGTCTCCATTTCTGGAGCCACCACACCACTAATATGTCTAGGTGACAGTAGTCTCTCAAGGGAGCCTTGAGCCCAGCCTTGTGAGACCATGGCTGGCTCTGAAATCCCCACATTGCTTCTCATTTCCTTCAGGGCAAATCTCAGTTTCCTTAAAATGTTCTTCTATTTTTTTCTACCACCAATTTTTCTCCCACTGTTATTTATAACATCTCTCCTAACACCACATCCTCCTGCATCAGGGAACCAGAAGGTAGCTCCCAAGTGAGGTCACTCTTCCTCTTCCCAGACCCAACACTTGAACCCCTTGGTCAATGACACATATGAGTCTATTTAAGAACCTGAAATAACATGCTATGAACCGCTATTTCACAAATATTGATTCATGTAATCATCATTTTTATACCATGAGGTTATGAGGTAGTTTCTGTGGCTCTGATATAGAGTAGAGAAACTAGGTATCTATGTATCTATCTAGCGCAAGGCTACTCATCTAATAAAGAGTCAAGGTCATGAGCTCATTCAATCTGCTTTAAATCAATCTTGCTCTTTTTTATTTCCTAAATGTTATTAAACCCTTTAAACTTGTCCTATGTGTAATATAAGCTCTCATGTAAGCTTTACTGTTTTCCTCCTAACCATTTCATATTCAACCTACAGCTGGAAAACTTTCCCCTGGATAGCTAATATTAAGGAGATATTTTGTCACTATGTGAAGGGAATATGACTTCGCTGTAGGTTGAAATACAGAAAACTTTACATATGTCTGCATACCCAGCCATTATATTCTACAATGGAAAAAAAAACCTAAGATAGAAGTCTTGAAAACCCTTGAATTTTATACAAAAAGTAAAGACTTTAGAATAACAGCAATCAACGCTGTGCTGATTGACACTCGCTAAGCACAGATCTCTGACAAAAATGTACAAACCTGAATGTCAATGGTTACTAGCGCCATAAATTCAAACACTAAGAATTATCTGTAAGTTACTTTGAGGGAATGGCACATGCTTACTTTTTCTTTCTTAACTTTGTTTTTATTGCTCCACAACTCATATATAAGTACAGGCCAACTTGACAAATTCTCTCACACTGGATAGCTACAGAAGCACATAGAATATGTGGAAAGACATAGAACACTGTGGGCTTTTCAGGGGATCTCTTTTGTTCGCCAGAAGCCTGGAACATTCTTTTGACTTCTGTCAGCAGTATTTGGGTTTTGATGTCACATTTCTGACATAGGGTGAAGCAATGTCATGAAGTCACAAGCAGATGCTTCTTAAGCAGCATCGGAGTGCTTGGGAAACATCTGGAAAAAGTGACACAGAGAAGTTGGTTGCTTGAATCATCATGGGAGGTGAATGGGAAGAGAGTTAGTAATATTGGGGCGGGTGGTGGGAGAAAAGGTCTCACCTTGCTCCAACTCCATGCAGAAATGAGGCCAGACTAAAATATTCGATCCAACTCTTACAAAGCAAAAGCATGGAGATTTCTCTGTGTCACTAAATAAAGCAGATAGATATATGCAAAGTTTAGAGGAATATAAGATGATTTATATAATCACTTGAAATTGTGTAGCCTCATGATACACAATCTCCACATCCAATTCAGCTTCATCTCCAGACGGGCATTTTCACTTTTCTTCTCGAACCCTCAACCACTATCCTCCTGTGTCTGTGCTGGACCACCTTCCTAAATCATCCCAACTTAGATCAACCCATCCAATAGGACTAATCTCCACACAGTATTCTCCTGTATGTGTAAACATTCTATGGCCTCATTTTCCCCGAGTTAAATTCTGGTTAAACTTACAATGTATAAGTTCCAGCTAATTGATCGCTTAACTTAAATCAAAGCACCTCCTTTCTGTTGCTTTAGACTCACCATGAACTTGTGTTTCTTGCCCCGCCCAGAGGTCCCCTCATTTCCTTGCTCCCTAACAGAATCCTTCTCGTGTATCAACTCCAGGACAACTGTCACTCCGCTGCAAAATCCCTTCCCTCTTCCCTTTCTTTGGCCAAGAATTGCCAGTACTCCACACTCAGCATATCAAGGTGAGATCTATGGCTTGAGGCCTTGGTAACATGGCACTATATTAGCTGGCTATAGACCTGTCATCATCTATGCTGGCTCAGCTGTGAGGCATGTGGCATCTACAGGGAAAGGGAGGAATGTGGGAACAGTCTGCACTGGATGAAAAGGCCCGAGGTGGCCATGTAGGCTGACTTCCCGGTGGGAGCCACCTGCCCAAGTCTCAGATTCCAGTGGTGGGTGGCTAGGATCATAAACGTGGTCTTAATGAGTTTTGGCATCATCCTCTGAAAGGTTTTAATTGGACAGCAGTCATAGCAGCTGGACTCTCCAGGTCACGGTGTGGGGCTGTCAGAATTCTAACCTATCTCCATCTGCTTCCTGCCCCTCAAGAGGTTGCTTGCGTGCATGAGCTTTTATTTTTATATTTTCATGTGTGAATTTTATACTATATAGTTAGCCTTAAAATAGAGACTCTGTGGGTCGTCCCATGAACCCTTGGAAACTGAGAGGTTCTATGGCGCCACTAATGGTTTACCAGAGATTCTGGAGTAATGAAATACATCTGGAAAGATTAGAGCTGAGCTGCAAGAGTCCATTTGCAACGAGCTGAGAGTGGCCTCTAGAAGTGGAGAGTGGTCACAAGCTGATGGTTAGCAAGAGTGGGACCTCAGCCCCACGAGTGTCAGGAAATCAGCCAGGCTAGCAGCCTGGTGAGGTCTGGAAGCGGCTTTCTCCCTAGAGGAGCCTCTAGATAAGGGAGAAGCTGGAAAGCTTCTCTATTTTAGCCTCTGACACCCTGCGTAGAGGATTCAGCTAAAATGTGTCAAGCTTAACACATGAAAAGTGAGATAATAAATGTACTGTTTTAATCCCCCACATCTGCCATAAACTGATACTTGGCAATAGAAACTAGAGGCTTGGTGGGATGTATAGGTGTCTATAACAGGACTCTGGTGGCTTCCCAGAATCCTCCTGCACTGGTATGCTTATGATTAGCCTGTCCAAGCCCAAGCACATGGGCTATACACAGCCTGAGGATAGGTATGACTGTGAACAAAAAGAACTATAAACAGTTAAAATGCAATGAGTTTTGTTTGTTTTTGGGTGAGGAGGGGAGTTGTCATTATTTTTGGAACTAGATAGAGCATTCTGAGTGTAAATTTTGTACATGGTGACGTCATATTCCAACATCAAAAAGTTGGCCACCTTTTATAGAAGGCAATATATAAAGAGGAAGAGGCACTGACTCAACAGACATGGAACAGGATCATTTTCCAAGCTGTGGCTCCACTTTTTGGTGGCCAGTAATGAAAGCAGAATGACAGTTGAAGAAATACGGCTAGGTGGGAATTATTTCCCTTGTTGGCCATGGCAGTGCCAAGGATCATTCCAGACACAGGCAAGGCAAGTTAGGGTTATCAGAGCAATGGCAGAGCCCACTTGCTGGAGACCCGAGGCCTGACCAATTGTTCTGGGTCTCTCTTTGACTGAGGCTACTTAGAAATGTCCTCAGCACTAGAGTGGGAGAGCAGAGAAAGGCAGCCTAAGGGTTTCTCCAGAGTGTCACTTGGAAATTCTTCCCTGCAGGACTACCTCATTGATCTTTGCTTCTTTAGCCCTCATGGCAAAACCTAGAATAAGTGAGCTCGCACTATTTGTCAAGTGGGAATTGTAAAAAAAAATCCCTTGTGGTGCGGAATTGAAAGTGGCCAAGTGACCTATTTCGTTGCTTTCATAATTTATTGTGCTTTAATGGAAAGATCTGAGGTTTGTAGCCAGAAAGACACAAGTTCAGGTCTTGGTCAGCATTATTAACCTCTCTGAACCTTATTCTCCCGAGTCTCTGCTTGCTGGGCTTGAGAGACAGCAGCACCTAACAGGAAAAATATCCTGTGCCTGCAGAGCTGCTCCAGCCAAGCCTGTGGGTGCTTTCGAGTTGAAGAGCTGCTGTGTTCATCTAAGAAATGTTGCTGCATTTGAAACAAATACGTGGTCTGGTTTGTGTCTTCCATCATCTTCCCTGGCATTTATGTTCTTTGGCTCTTTGAGATGAGGATTAAGGCCTGATTAGTGTCGAATCACATACATTGGTTCAACGTGGTTTGAATTCAAGGCCCTGTAGGATTTAACCACCTCTGCCTTCTCTAACGGCCATTCTAATTGCTGCATTGGAAATGGTCCACACATATTGTTCCTGGGTTTCATCTTCAGACTGTCTTTGTTTAAGGGAAATGAGGACTTCTAGGACATCACACTGGCCCACAAAGCCCTAGGCTTTGCTCCAACCAGGAACATAGGCTCCTTCCTTCCCAGTTAAGAATGTGAACTTAGTCTGGCTGACTTGATCACTCATTCACAATGTAGGGTATAAACAGGATCGGCCTCACAAGATTGCTACAGAAATTATGTTAATCTTCACAAAATATGAACTGCCTATGTAAGTTTTAGATAAATAAAAATATCTCATCTTCACAACTCATAAAATTCAGTATCATCACACTCATTTTATCAGGGAAGATATTTGTACTAAAAGAAAGCATAGGAGATTTTAATTAATTTTTTTATAAAAGTTACCAAGGGGTCTAGAGAGATGACTCAGTAATTAAGAGTGCTTGTGGTTCTTCCAGAAGATCCAGTCTTGTTCCCAGTATATTTCAAGTGATCCACAAAGTCCCATAGCTTTGTATCAAGATATCCCAATGCCTTCCTCTGGTCTCTACAGGCACCTACATAGCTGCACAGTAAAGAATGCATATGCACATAAATAAAACTTTAAAAGAACAAACACATCAGAATGCATGTTTTTATATATCCAAAAGTCAAGCCTCACTGCTTGCCATACAATTAAATTTTGGTTCAATATCCTTTTAATACAAGAGACTGTAAAATTTAAACATCTTTGCTTGTCTAATTGTAGTCTGGGAAATGACACACATGCTTTCATTGGGAGATCTTTGTTAAACAGAAACGAGTATTAGGGAAGGGACTACCAAGAGCTGATGTCCTAGAATCCCAGACTGAAAGTGGCAAAGCCCTAGCGATAGCTCCTTGTCTTGCACAAAGACAAAAACTAGGAAATGATGATCACTTTATCATTTTATTACAATTTATGAATATTTCATTTCTGTTGGACATCAGTCATGGTGTTTTGAACTATATAAATGTTGCAGAGTGGGCACATTAAAGGAAAGAATAAACACATTTTTCAATCTCTTGTCATTGTCTTTGGGACAGACACCAGGGTGAGCCCTTTCCCTGAATGATGTCATTTAACCCAAGCAACCACTCTCTGAAATAGTGTATTCTTCCCATTTTCTAAAGAAGCGAGGCTCAGGAAATGGACATATTTTGTTCAAAGTCACACCAACAAGAAGTGGTTGCTTCAGTGATGGAATCAAGACCCGTGTTTGGTCAGGTTTTTCTCAGTGCTTATTCCTCAGGAAAGCATCTACATTTACTCCTACAGGTGTTTCCTCATTGCTTCACAACCAGCAGCATCTACCCAACGGCATACACTGATCAGAGTTTAAGAGACAAGTGTAAAATGTTTGCTTTCTGTCAGATTAGTGTGCATTCAAAAGAGACATACAATGTTATTGGATTTGACTGAGTTATGGAGGATTAGATTAGACGAGTTTATATTCAAATTTACTTGATTGACCTTGACTAAAGCCAAGTGCATTTCTTATAAAGAAATAATGGGCTAAGAAAAGTAAAGGTAGGAGGTTGGGCAGATTTCTCAGTGACTAGCGGGCTTATTGTACAAGCGTAAGGACTGGCAGTCAGGTCCCAGGGATTTATGTAAGAGACATGAACATGACGGCACACACCAGTAACCCAGCCCTGGGAGACAGAGATGGAGGGATTTCAAGGGCATCTAGCCAAATGGATGAGCTCCACGTTCACTGAGAGACCCTGCCTCAAAGGAAGTGGGTGGGGAGGAAATAGAGGGATGGCTTCACCATTAAGAGGACCTGCTGCTTGCTCAGAGAAATGGAGTTCAGCTCCCAGTACCCACATTAGGCAACTTGCCTAGGTCTGTAATTCCAGGACTGGGACTCTAATGCCCTTCTCTGCCCTTCGTGAGCTAGAATGCATACACACACACACACACACACACACACACAAACACACACACACACACACACACACAAATAAATCGTAAAATAAATCTTACCAAAAAAAAGCAGAGCTCAGTATAGAAAGATACCAGCTCTCAGCTCTGACTGTACATTCTCACATATGCAGGTGTTCATACATGTGCACACCCCATACACACACACACACACACACAAATAGGATGAGAGAAAATAACGAAGAATACTAAATCTCATTTGTTCTGAAAGTGGTCCCACAGGAAATGAGTAACCAATTATTAATATTAATTTTGATGAACCTTGAGAGAACAAAACAGATGGGACTCATCCTCGAAGGGCAGCGAAGGCATTTGGGTGGACTCAGGGAACATGTGCTTCTGTGGTTTAACCTACAGAACCTGTCGTTTCTTTGGCAGAGAGCACCAAGCTCTCAGTCTAATGCCCCACAAAGAGAAAAGTCTTTCCACAGAAAAACCTCATTCCTTGTCCGCGCTTTCAGCTTATTATTTATGTGCCCTGATGCCAATTAATTACCGAGGCCCCGCGTATGCATTTCTGCAAACTTAGACCAATGGCATCTACTTTACTGTGCTTTGGTGAGAATTAATGACTTCCATGCAGATGTACAAGTCCCGTTACTCATCACAAAGGAATAGCGCACTAAATGTTACCTTCACCTCCATTTCAATTCTGCTCCAAAACGTGGGCCCCCCAGTGACCCTGAGGAGTATCTGCTTAGCATTTCATAAACTACAGTTTTTAAAACTGGAGTACTAGGGACAAATAGGCTTGGAAGCCCTGTATATCTTGCTTGCACTTTGAAGGTTCACAGTGAATATTGGCATAAGATAGTTGTAGGAAGCCCTGCTGTACAGAAAGCTCAGAGTTTTTTTATATTCATTTGCCACTGAAATCTTTAACTGCCGAATATTAGGACCAGTCAAGTCACTTTCTTGTGTTTTTGATTCTGTTTGTTTATGAATTTGTTTATTGTTTTGCTTGCTGTTTAATCGATACCAAAACAAATGAACGTATGAAGCTGTTCAGAGAACGCAATGCCATACGTTATCTCCCAATTTAACGTGTTCCAATAGTAGAATCAAGATTCCAACACAGTTCTTTGCCCCTTAGGAAAGTGAGTATTCTTTTGGGAGTGCTTGCTTCTCTTCAGAGTCTTCTGATCTCCTTCAGAGAAGATGGCTCCTCTTGGTTACCCAATACACTGGTCAAGGCACATTCTTAGGGGCTGATTCTTCTTTATGATTCAAATTGATGACTCGCTGTGTGCTCTGGGAATTCCTGCTCCTGGATAGAAGACACGTGCACAGGCTTTTCTCGGCCTTTGTTTAAGCAGTTCCTGCACCTCACCCATCATTCCCCTGTAGAACTGGAGGGTGGAGGCCTTGCTAATGTACACAGCCCATCCTTGCTTGCATTCCCCTTCCCTACAGAGCTTTGACAGCTTCCTATCAGAGGGCCTTGTTCCCAATCGTGAGCCTAGTCAGCATTTCTGAAGTCAGACAAAATATTGAGTGGACTTTCTGACTGTGCACATTTTAGCAACCCTATCTGTAAGGTTGGTGGATGCCTGGGTTTCCCAGGTGTGAAATGAGGTCACTATTGAGATTTTCTGCATGGTACTGAGATGGCTCATCATCTGTATTTAATCCCTCTCAAACACCCTCTTGATTGCCCACCAGGTAGCAACCACTTTGGCAATGAAAGTTATCACCACCATCATTGCTAAGCCTGTCAGTCTATTTGGTCATCATTAGTTCTGTGTAGGTTGCTCTACCAGCCACTTACTAGCTAACACGTCTCTTGATTGGTTATTTTGAAATTCAGCCCAGTGCTTAGGAAATGCATGTGGACTTCAATTGGACTACCAACTAAGCATGGTAGTGAATGAGATCAGCACTGTTTTCTTTCCAGGCCTATGAAAGCTGTAGTTGGAACTCAGAAGTTGTTAACATCAGACTGGCATCATCTTGCAGAAACTGCTTGTTAAATCTGGGAGTTAGCAAAGAGTTTTGATGTCTAACATTTTGATGTGATCACAGGACTTTGCTGTGCAAAATTCACACTCAAGAACTGTGCAACCAAGTTATGAGAGAAAACTTTATAAAACCTCAATACTTTAAGTAAATGTATGATTATTTGGTTTGACAGCATTCACCGTTATCTTTTAATAGATAACTTTTGAGCACCGAAGTTCTTTCCTTCCTAATTCGCTTTTTGAGATATGGCCTAGCTATGTAACCTTGGCTGACATAGAACTCACTGCATAGACCAAGTTCATAGGCCTTGAACTTGTGGCACTATTCCTGGCCCTGCTTCTCAAATGTCCTTGGTTACAACCTCGTGGCACCCTGCCCAGCAATCTCTCAGTCATTGGAATCTGATAGGTCAGGGCAAAGGGTATTTCCATCATCACTTTTCCAGCCACCTTACTGTGGATAAACACGCCATTGGTTTTAAGGGAGTCATCAAGAGCATGGTCTGCACTTAGTACACACTCATCACCATGGAGAGACACAGGGTAGCTTGAGGCAGGCAAGCAATAGGAGAGGACTTTTTTTTTTAATCTTCTACCATAGTCACTATTCAACAAGAATTTTCTAGGTAGGATACTAGCCTCCTGATTGTTAAAGATGATGCAAAACCATCACAGAAAGCAATGAACATGAATGCAAGATGTGCGGTTTTCCCAACTGTCTTTACTCCTCAATCGTTTGAAATCAACGGTACCTACATGGTAAGCTGGCCCCATTATGACCCACCTTAACTGTACATTCCAGATTTGTTTGCTCTGATGGAAAAACCAAGCTCCTAATACCCTCTGGCTATAATGATAGAGAAACTAATATTTATACAAAACATACTATGTATGTCCACAGCTTCATATAACAGTCTGAGAAATTCTTACATCTTGTGTTCTTGGTAGAATAGTTCATTTTTTATACATTCATTGAGGAAATTATAAATATCGTCTTCGGACCATGTGTGGCACCAAAGGCTCAGAAGAAGCAAGGAGGATGCAGCGATGATGGACCAAATGCAGTGTCCTTGCCTTCAACAGCCTCACAGATCCATGACCCAGCAGTAGGTTTGTGCACAGGGAAGTTTTCACTGTTTCAGAATTGCACTAACTACAAGTAATTCCTTTGATGCAGACAAGGAGCTGATGACCTAGAAGACTTTAGATGTACAATAGCAGAGTTAGTTTTCCTGCAGAATCTTACAACGTTGTTGAGTATTAACACACAATTTTGTTATTATTAGCTAAACACTATCACTATGGTGAGTAGATGAAACAATAATCTTTGTTATGGAACCGACCCTCAGCATGCAAGGTGCTAGCTGCAAAATGCCCAGGTGTCTCTGAAATGTAAAAAGAATTAAAGGGGGGGGGGGAGTCCAAGTATTTAACAGCATAAAAGGCAGAAACCGTAAGGAGACTGAATGCCATTAAATAGCCATGGGTAAAGGTGAATCGAATCATTAAAAAACGAAATATAATCTCCCTCCTTTTGCTCCTCATCAGGACCTTGAGAGCTCAGTCTGGTGCTCCTATGTGGGGCTCTGTCATTTTCTCCATCCAATGCCAGGTGAAGGTTCTATGGTGATATGCAATATATTCATGAGTATGACAATAGGATCTGGACATTTCTGGCACCCTCTCCTCAGCTGCCCAAGGAACTAGCTGGGGGCGTCTTCCTGGTCCTGATGAGGAGCAAAAGGAGGGAGATCATGAGCAAGGAAGCCAGGACCGCGAGGAGTGCTTTTACCCATTGAGACGGTGGGACAGATCTAACGGGAGACCACCAAGTCCAGTTGGAATGGGACTGATGGAACAGGGGACCAAACCGGACTCTCTGAATGTGGCTGACGGTGGAGGAGGACTGAGAAACCAAGGACAATGGCAATGAACATGAACTCTACAGCATGGATGGGCTCACTGTGAGCCTTGTCAGTTTGGTTGCTCACCTTCCTGGACTTAGGGGGAGCTGGGAGGACCTTGGACTAAACATAGTGAAGGGAACCCTGATGGCTCTTTGTCATTGGAGAGGGGTGGAGTGGGGGTATGGGTGGAAGGGAGGGGAGGGAAGGGGGAGGAGGAGAAGGGGAGGAGATGGAAATCTTGAATAAAAAAATGAGAAGAAAAAAAAACAAAACAAAATATAACAACGAAACAAAAATAATGGATGTGGAAACAGAGGCCAAAGTCCCTTCAAATATCAGAAGAAACAGCACATGCTAGTTGTATTGGGTGGAACTGCGTTAGGATGTATGAAGATTACCCATGCATAGAGCTAACTATATAGGTTCCATGCTGGGTACTCAGAGGTAGATCAGGGAGACTGAACTTTAGAAAGCAGCCTGGATGGCTCTGAAATAAACCGTCAATTTTGAGAAACATTGTTGGTGCATATAAAGAGATTTAATAACAAAGCTTTGAGAGAAAAAAAAGTATGTATTTTAGTGTCGTGAGAGAGAATAGATGCAGCGAGAGATGTCAGGAGAAACTGAAGGTACGGAAAAAGTGTCGAGGAACAGAACTCTAAGATGCTGCATGTTACAATTATCTGAGGACGGGAGGGAGCAGAATCATTCCCAGGATTGTGTGTAAATGGTAAATAAACCTGCTGGGATGACTGACAGCAATCTGTTTATTTTCTAAACCTTTCTGAACAGGAGCTCATGGTCTTACTTGGAATTTTCAGTCGCTCAGATTGAAGGATACAGATGGGCCTTTCTCCCCTTAAATGTTGTAGTGGAAACTTTTGAGAGTGTACTGCAGGGGAAGACATGTTTTGGTGAGTCCTGGTGTGTCTCCACTTCCTGGACTCTACCATGAATATTAACCTTCTTATCGCTTATCTATAGATCTGCTCTCCCTTCTGCTTTTCAATACATTTCAGTGATAACTGCCAACATGAACACATTCTTTTCATAAATAATTCGTGATGCATATCCCTAGCTAGAGTTCAATAGTTGTTTACAGTTGTTAATGCACAGTTTCTGTGCAATAAAATGCATGATTATTAAGTACGCATTCACTGAATATTGTCAATTGCATGCACCTGGGCAGCCCAAATATCCATCAAAATGTGAAATATTGCTATCACTCCCCTTCCAAAAGGCAACGTTATTCTAACTTCTTTGGCTACGTATATTTCTCTTACTTATGAATTTTATATAAATGGAATCAAACATTATGTCCTCTGCTACATAAAGCTTCATTTACTCAGCATAATGGCTTTGAGGTTCATCCATGTTGTTGAATGCATTTTACTCATGAATAATCAATTAGATGAGTATACTGAAGGCTGTTTATACACCCTCTATTGAAGGTTAGCAGGGCTGCAGCAGCGCTGAGTGACCATGAATGAAGCCCGTCTAAGTCCTTTGTGAGTGTTCTCCTTTGCCCCAGGTAAATACCCAAGAGCAAAGACTTTTCCACATCTTGGTCACGACTCTTTGTCAGAGGTGTGCTTTGTAAATAGTTATTCTCCTTATGGCTTATTGTTTATCCTATTTACAGTATCTTTTGGAGGAGCAGTGATTTTTCATCTTTATGAATTCTACGTTGTCACTTTCCTTCCATGGTTAGCACTTTCAATGAACTGTGTGAAAAGTGTCTGCCTCTATGAAATCATGATTATATTCTATATCACCCAAAACTTAGTACTTTTGCTCTTCATCGTCATGAAGCTTCATAGATGTCTTTTAAAGGAGGTTCCAATTGCATTTTGTCTCCCAGGGTCCACTTGCTAGGATAAAATAGTTTCTTTTCCCGTTGAATTAGTTTGGTGCTTTTCCAAAGACAAATCCTCACGTTAGGACATCTCTAATTCTGGGATCTCTTTCCAGGTTTTCTGATATGTCTATTCATTCCTATGCCCAAACCACACTCTAGATCATTGTAGCCTTGCAGGCAGTGTGCTTTTCCAATTTTATTTATCATTTTAAATACTGACTTGGATACACTGTGTTTCCATCAGTGGGAATTTCAAAGCTAGAAATGCCGTTACATAATTCCTTCCTCAGAAAGCATCCTGGATTGCTGACAAAACTGAGAATTCAATACAATTGCACTAAACCATTTCTTTGTACCTTATTTAATTTCTGTACATAAACATGTCTTAGTTTCAGCAGAGAATCTTGCAAAATCTTTTCTTACACCTCCTTGAGGTATTTGCATCATTAAGCATGGATTGCTTTAATTTTCTCACTATTTGTTTCTATAATATATATATATATATATATATATATATATATATATTTGTTTCTATAATATATATATTTGATTTTTATGTATTATTCCTTGATAGCCTAACTAATTTCAGCTATCAGTCTCAGAAGTTCATAAATTTCATTGCATTTTCTGCCTAAGCAACAAGGTCTGTTGTAATTATTTTTTCATTCTTTGACCTTTTGGTTAATCATTTTGCTTTCACTTTTTTTTACATTTTGGAAAATTTTATGAATGAACACTGTGTTTACACCATTTCCCCTTTCTGTTGTAAACTTCTCCTGGGAACCCCCCCCCAACAACCGTACAAATTCTAGTTCCTTATTATTTAATTATTACTGTTTCATAAATAATTATTTAATTATTACATGGATATAAATTTCTAAATACAGCCTGTGATTCCATTTAGGGTTGTTCATTTGTCTATATTTTTAGAGCTGCCCTTGGGATTGGACAACCCTCAGGGGCCTAGTTCTTGGGGAAGACTGATTCTGCCTCTCCTAGCTGTCATTAACAGCCTGTACCTCTTCATTTGGGGTGGAGCTTTGTGAGATTGCCTCCATTTATGTTGGCATGTCAATTTGTGCTGTCATTTTGAGGGTTTTGTTTAGGCAACCCCAGTGCTGAGGTTTCATAGATATAGCAGCCCTGTCATATACAGAAAACACTATGTTCCAGCAGACATCCTGGTCCTCTGGCTCTCACAATCTTCCCACTTACCCATTCTGCCATGTCTCCAGAGGCTGAGGTGTAGGTTTTGTAGATGTATATTATAGATGTATCAGTTGGGGCTGAAAATGCTCTGGTTCGTCGTTTTCTACAGTTCGACTAGTTGTGTCTTTCTGCAATAGCCTTGATCCATTCAAAAGAAAGGGAGAAAAAGCTTCATCAATGATTGAAAAGAGCCACACTTCTCTGTGGGTAGAAGGATAAGTGTGTAGAATCCGATTAGAAATTATACTGGTTTGGGGAAGTGGCCCTTGTGGATTCTCCTGCAGAGTGGTAGAGGTTTATAGTACCAGACAAATGTGAATGCAGGCCACTCGTGGGTTAAACTTCCTAAGTCCTTTACCCAAATCAGGTCAAACTGTGTCTCCAGAACAATGCATTTGAAGAGCAAATCTGCATTTAGCCAGAGACAGGCAATGGCTTTCACACCCTGTGACACTGGAGGACTCTGAATTTGCTTGGATCTTGGAATTTTCCAGGGATTTAAAATTCTGAGGATTAAGGCTAGAATCTGAGTGACCCAGTCACATCCCTCAGAAAAAAAGATACAGTACTGCATAATTCCCCGCAAATATACTCCCAAGGGAAGGCAATACATGGGGATTCGATTTTTAGAGTAAAATTCTCAGTAACTGAAAGGTGAGAGGGTCTCCTCAGTGCTTGCTCAGCGTTGAGCCGAGACAAGGAGCACAGTCTCACTGTGAAATCGATTCAGCTCAACATGATCGACAAATGAGAACAAGGTGTGCATGCCCAATTCTACCTTTGAATTGATATTCAACCCACAGCATCTGTTCTAAAGAAATATCACATTTAAAACAATTATCAGTGCCTTCCTAAATGTTGTTCAGATGACTTTACAATGTGATGAATTGTGCTGCCATAGCTCGGGAACAAGCTATTCTAGAAGTAAGGGAGGGCATGAAAGCATTTACCTCCCACTCAGAAACAGCATAGGAAACTGCAGTCATGCTTTTGTAGGGCTTCCCTTGCTGCCACCAGTATTAACAGATTGAGTTACAGTTCAGGAAACTTCCGACGGTAAGAGAGGAAAATGTGGGCCAGTCTTCGTCAAGTATGTTCTGTCGCTGTGAAGAGACACCATGGCTACCACAGGGCTTATAAAGGAAAACATTTAACTGGGGCTGACTTACAGTTTCAGAGTCCATGGTTGTCATGGCAGGATGCATGGCAGCACTCAGGGAGTCATGGTGCTGAAGAACTAAGAATTCTGTATCCGGCTACCGGTCAGCAGGCAGCAATGAGAGAGAGAGAGAGAGAGAGAGAGAGAGAGAGAGAGAGAGAGAGAGAGAGAGAGAGAGAGGGAGGGAGGGAAGGACGGAGGGAGGGAGGGAAGGAGGGAGGGAGAGAGACTGGAGCCTAGCTTGTGCCCACAAAACCTCAAAGTATATCCCCAGTGGCAGGCTTCTTCCAAGGAGTCAGCACCTCCTCAACAGAGCCACGCCCTGATGACAGAGCCACGCCCTGATGACCAATCATTGGAATGTATAAGCCTAAGGAAGTCATTCATATTCAAACTGCTACTGGGTCTTACTTGCCACGTGTGAGCATTTACCTGACTTGTCTTCTATAGCCTTCCTTTCAGCTTATGCCAAGGATTCTACCTATCCATGTTTTACATAGAGTTTGCACTATTTGTCTATATGACTTGGATATGGGATGATGGAGCCGGAACCCAAGTCCACTCCACTGTAACACTCAAAATTCTTTTTAATCCTGAATGTTTCAGACAGCTTGAGTTGAAAAGTCTTGAATTAAAGCACATGGCTATCAACGAATCATTTATAGTATTTAAATGTATAAAATCATGAGAGAAGTCAAGGTATAGAATAATTCATATGCCTATAGAAACAGCTATGCTGGAAATAGTGCTTAATTTTGACTCTGGTACAGTGAACAAATGTGAGATCAACTCATGTTTGTTCCTTCAATCAGTCAGACATGATATATGTGACATCCATGCTGTCCATTTAAAACCCGAAAGTGAGGCTTTTTTTCTTTTTAAATAATTGGTATTTCTGTATGAAATTTTATTACATCTAAGGTTCATAAAACAAAGACACAAAACGTATGCTCAACAACTTTAGATAATGTTATAGGAAGTGGTAGGTACTGAGAGGGGATTTGAGAAGAGTTGATCTGACCCCACACACATTAAAAAAAAGAGGACCTCACTGCATTGCGGAACAACAGCATCTGGGCCCTGAGAACCACTGCTCTCCCTCTGCCTTTGGCGTCTACTCTGCCTTACATCTTTGAGCCCAAGTCAGGGGCACCATCAGACCAGGCTTGATTCAGCCTGGCACCTTCCCAGCATAGCAGGCTGTGGGCGCTCATGGCGCTCACCCCATTTATTTTTAAGTCTCCCAGGGTGGGACTGCCTAATGTCCATTTTGCTGAAGACATTGATTTCTAGACTCTTTCCTTTTATCTACTTCAGTGTGAGGAGTGAGTTCAGTCATTTCTGTTTTGTGTTGGATTGCAGCAAATATCCAAAGGTTTAAAAAATTAATTGCCGTTTAAAAATAGCACTCAGAGATGAGCATCAGATGTTTCGTTTAGAATTCTGGCTGTCATGGTTTCTTTGGCAGGCTCCCCCTCTTCTCTCACCCGTACTTTTCTATGTCTCATTGAGCAGAGCCTTTTGTCATAAGACAAATTTTGTATTTGTGAACATGCAACTGGGAAGTGGCTAGCTTTTTTGAGTCAATATATCCAGAAAGCTTATATGTTTTATCTAATTTATATCTGGAGGGAAAAGTAAGGAAAGCATACGTCAAAAAACCATATAAAACTAAATTTGGTTAGGAACCATCGTAATTTTAATTGTGACTTAAAGCTAGATCTATCTGCCTGAATCCAGAGCCTACAGACTTTCTCCTACATGGAGAGAGTGGACATAGCTCTAAAGTATTAGTGCACCTATGGGCTTCATAGAAATAAAGAAAACCAGCCACAGCCAAGTCTTTCCTGCCCCAAACTGAGCTACTTTATCTGCTACGGGGTCCTCATGTAGGAGTCACGGTCACTGCTCAATTGATAATAAAGAATAAATGCCCGTGCACATTATACAAAGGTGATAGATTTAAAATAAAGTGGCAAAAACAAAGGGATCATGATACTTTCATATGTTAAGAACTATGTTAGAATAATAAATTGCTATGAAATCATGATACCTTCATATGTTAAGAACTATATTAGAAGAATACATTGCTATGAAAATCTATGTCAATTCTATTTTCATATGTTGTTTCTCTTTTTCTAAAGCTGTGTCCATTTAGAATGTGTGTTTCTCTCATATCCGTTTTTATGCATTTCACGGGCATTTGATTATAGAAGACTGTGGGTTTCTCCGTGACTAGATGGCAAGGGAATGTCCATGCTCCCAAGAGGAAAACTGATGAGGATTTCCCTGAAAAATCCAATTTTTAACATTTCAATTTCTTGCTGTCAATAATGGTTGATTTACAGTGTTAAATCCTATTCATTATTACTTCCATATTAATGGTATGGATTTCACGTCTTACTCAATATAATATTATAATTTTTCTCAAAACTATCTACTATCCTGTCAGACTCCTCCACCTGATACCAGACCCCTGAGGAATTAGCATAAACACAATTCCAAGCTCCAATTAAGAATGCTGATTTTGTGGAGGTGAGGCAATACTGTAGTTGGTAGAGTGTTTTCTTAACACCATGGTCCTGGGTTTGATTCCCAGGATAGCATAAAACCAAACAAGGTGGCCAATGCATGTAATCCTAAAATTTGAGAGGCAGAGGATGGGAGAATCAGAAGTTCAAACTCATTTTCATCTAAATAGGAAGTTTGAGGTTTTCCTGGGCTAAGTGAAAAATCTCTCTCCAACAAACAAATAAACAAAAAAAATCATTGTTTTAATTGACATGTACTAAATTGCTTTCTTAAAATTTCTCCTAAAAAGGACTCTACTATTTTTATAAAACTAGTTTTTGAATTTAATAAATAAGTGTGACTTTGTCGACAGGTCAGGTCAGTAGTACAATACAAGTCTACTTAGATTATCTAACCATTTAGTAAATAGTAAGATTTACTGCCCTTGAAGGTCAGATTAGTTACTGCTAATTAACTTGGATAAAATATTTAACTCACCCCTATTTTCCCATGGATGTTTTATGTTATATCATTTGCTAGAAGTGTGTCATGTAATGGTATAGACCAAAAAGCAAGATTAACCTTTATCGGTTTACCCAATGATTGCTCCAGCTTGGAGACCTGGACATGATGACTTCTCAGAGAAAGATGCGGTCAAGACATGAGAAACAAACTGGAGTTACAGATTAAGCTATGTGGAAAAGGGAACAGAATCAACAGAATTCACAAGGGCAGAGAGGAAGAAAGATTCCATAGGCCTCACACGAAGAATGCTTTCTTCTTCCATGTCAATAGCTACTGTTATGAAAGTAATGTGTTTGTGGCCACAAAAAGGCACACAATTTGATCAAGACCACCTAGACAGTAAGTGGCAGTGCCTAAAACAACTTCTCATGCCCAGTAATATTAGCCACAGTGAGTTTTTTTTGCTCAAAGCCAAAGGATGTGCTGTCTCATCAGGTGGTTCATTTGGGCTCTGACTTCTAAGTGAGACTTGCCTAGAGTTTACACGAAAAAGACCTTAGCAATCAGTTGCCAATATAATTGGAGTCCTAGCTGCATCAATTTCTGCTCCCTTGTATGGCAGGTACTAATCAGAGGACAGAGGGCTTCCCTAAAAGATAAGGAAGAGAGAGTCTTCCTTTCGGTCATAATAAGGAAGTTCTTGAGATGTTGCCAAAACAACCTTTAACATCAGGGAACCTTTCCTATCATACCCATGAGCGAATGGGGCTTTACAGAGTTGAGGGCTTTCCCAGAGCTCATGCAGTAATAGGTAAGCAATACTCCTTTCTAAACCATTCCAAAGTCCTAAAAATTAATTCATCTAAAAAGATTCATGGACCATAAGTTGGTGAAATAATATAAGGCTATTTAATATGCCTCACCTTGCAAAGTCATCAGGAGTAGTTTAAAATTCCTGAGAACTGAGAAGAGTGAGAGAGTTTGAACTATTCATTTCTAAATGGGATATGTTCATCACATCCCTTCCCTTAGGGCTGGAGGAACTCTGCAGAAGAGAAGGCAGATTGTCAGAGCCAGGGGTCATGAAGGCCATGACAACAATATCTCCCGAAACACTGAGTACATGTGAACTCACAGAGACTGAAAGCATGCATAGGGCCTGCACAGGGCCCAGTGCTGAGACACAGGGGACACAAACCCCCCTAATCAAGAAACTATTAACAATTGCCAAACACTTACAAAGGAAAATATTTCATTTTCTCCAATTGAGTCTCACTGGCTATACAAACCACTCTCAAGAACAGGCATCATGGCCAACATAGCCCAAACTCAAGAGTATTTTTGGAGATTTTCTGCTTATATTGCTTTGTTTGGACATATCTTTTTAACCTTACTGGCCTTTCACTTGTACATTATGGTTTCCAGTTCTGTGATTTTATTGGTTTTATTTGTATGTGTGTACGTGTGTGTACACACATACAAATAAAACATATGTGTGTTTCTTCTGTTTTTTTTTTCTTTTTTTCCTTTAAATTCTGGTTTGTTTGTTTGATTTTATTTGTTTTTTTTTTTTCTAAAGATTATGAGAAAAAAGACGTGGGTTTGGATGGGTGGAATAGTTGGGAGGATCTGGGAGATGAGGGTGAGGAACCACGATTAGAATATATTGTATAAAAAATATTTTCAATAGAAAAGAAAAAAATATTTGAAAAAGATAGCAAAAAAAAAAAACCCCAAATTCCTAAGACTTCCGATAAGGCAGTCAGCCTAAGTGTGTGAGTGTGTGTGTGTGTGTGTGTGTGTGTGTGTGTGTGTTATACAATTTTATTGACATGGTTTATGCTCTCTTTACCAGAGTAAAGTTAAAATTAGGGGCTGTAGCTTGGTGGTAGAGACTACCACGTCATATGCAAGGCCCTAAGTTCAACCTCCACAAGCAAACAAACAAAGCGGGGTTTGACTTCTCGCATGGCATTCTACGGGGAGTGACTGAGTTAGGGAAAGGCGATACCTCCTGGGCCACACTCAGATCCCTCATTAGCAAAACGATGTTGCTCCCTCATGCCTCTGTCTCCTGGGTTTCAAATCCAACTAACCATACCTATGGACTGCGTTGTTCAGAATTTCCAGAACGCCAGTTTCTGGCACACTAAAATTGTTGGCGATAGCCTTCACTTCTGCTCCTCAAGTCTACCTTGTCTGGTCTTCCTACATTCTTCTCCTTTCCTTGTTCTCCTCTGGGGTGGATGTTCTTCCATTGTGTGTTTTGCATCGTTTCCTTCCCAGAATGCTTGTCCCCGTACTTGTCAGGTAGATAACACGTGTGGTTAGAGAGGGTGAGAACTGAAAGTTTAATTCTTGTAGAATAGTTTCCACACTGCCTGCAACAGCTTGGAAATACAGAAAGGCAGGGGCAAGGATGCATCTTTATCATTGGGATTCCAGTGTCCCATCCATTTAGGGAAGTTCCAGTGTAACATCACCCCTGGGGTCCGCATGTTCCACAGTGGAGCACAGCAGCTCAAATGTCTCTACAACAAACACATCAGAAAGCATCCCTGGATAAAGTCTCTAAACTGTTGTTTACTTGACAATAAAAGGCCTTGTGTCCTTAAAACAAGACAAAATGGTACACTCTAGAGTCAGATGGCCAACTAAGCAGGACTAACCAGTAAAGGAGACTGGGCCAGGAGAGTAAATTAGTAGCTGACATTAAAAGGGAACGTGATTTTCCCATCCCGTGTTTGCCCTTTTAAGATACTTCTCTGAGATGTGAGCTATGTGTACATAAGATAGAGATGGAAAATAGTATCATATTTTTTATGGGAGAAGAGAGAAGAAGAGGTCATGAGAATGCTGACCTATGTTTACACTTACAGTGACCATCTGGGAGTCAATAGCCAGACTTACTTCTGTGTCTCCACTCAACCCAGCCCCAAGTTACTGGTAATTGCTGGAGAAGTTCTGAACAGCCATAGTTACAGAGGCAGGGCCCTTTATCAAGGCTGAGAATGAAATACACACAGAAAAAGAAACAAAGACTTTGAGGGACCAACCTTGTTGACTTTAGACATATTTCCCCTTGAATGCGGATCCCATACCTTGGACCGTTAATACCTTGAGCATCAGTTTGCTGATCTGTAATAATGACCATTGTGTCTACCTCATGTCAAAGTGGTCAGTAAAATTCTGGCACCACATGCCTTCTTAAGAAACAAAGCAAGGCAAAACAAAAACATAAAATTGTTTGAATGAAATAAAAGAAGCATTTTGACCCACGAATTCTCATGTACAGACAATTCCTACCTGATGTCCCCTTGCTTCATGGTCTCTTGGAAAGGAGCCCAGTGTTCCCTGCTGTGGCCCAGAGCACTGGTACCTGACTGTATTTCTAAAGAAAGCAGATCTAGAATCTCTCAGCATCACGCAGACAAGTTTAAGCAAGAAATTTTTAAACTGTATCCTCAATTATCATTTATTTTCTACTGCCTACACTTAAACAGTTTTAGGGGAAAAAATTCTGTGCAAACGCTTGATAAATAGTGAAACTGTTGTTTGAATGAGTCAGCTCTTAGAATGGGGAAGTAATTTAAGTGGCAGCACTGTTGTTATTAATAACAGCACCCACATTGAGCTGGGGAATGAACTAGGCACAAAAATGAAATATTGATTTCAGCTTAGTCCAAACAACAGCCCCATGGAGTAAATACTAGCATGCCTACTCTCCAGATAAAGAAATGAAAACTCAAAATACATTAGTAATGAGGTGTTTGTTTGTATCAAACATCTAGGAAGGACAGAGCAGGGCTTGGGAGCGCAGGCATGTCTCTGGGGCTTTCTTTCCTCCAGGCCTTTGCTCTGAGCCTCTTCAATCTGCCATTTCACTCTTGGCAGGCCTTCCTCCTCTCTTCCTGGAAGTGTTTGTCTCCAGGGGAGCACAGGCCATGACAGGCTCTTCAGTAAGACGTGGAAGCCCAGCAGAAACAATAAGAAAGGGGCGTCCAGCCTTGGCGAGCACAAGATTCATGGAAGCTGCTCATTATTACCTCTGTTTTGCCTTTCTTCCTAGACAAAGGGGACTAAGTCAACAATTTCAAAGAAATTAGAACGATTTGTCCTGGTGATAAACTCAGGACGAAGTAAATTCAGTGACCCACGAAAGAGCACATGGAAGAATTCTAATTTTGCAAAAGATTGCTACTGTGAGAAAGGGGACAGCTTACTTATTTTGTTCCTTCAGATGACATTTTTCTTACAAGATTTACAGGAAAAGAAATAACATTTATTTGTTCATTCCTGTCACAAATATTTATTGAGCATTTACTAGTGTCCTGCAGGCCCTAATATCCCAATACCTAGGACATAGTAATTAACAAAATATACAGCTTCCTGTCTCTGGTGGGGCGAGTTTAGTGAAGGAAGGATGACCAGACATCACTGGGTAGTGCCAACAGCTGAAAGGAGATTTAAAACCCAGCACTATAAAGGGAAATGTAGAGACGGTCTTCCTTAAGGATGGAAGGTTGGAATGACAAGGTCATTCAAGTATTGCAGGAAGATTTTGCCAGTCAGAGAAAACCATTTAAAGTCCCCGTGGCAGGAGGAACTTATATGATCAAAGAATCTCAAATTAAAATAAAAAAAGTTAAAATGCCAGTACGTCGGCTATGGACAGAGCAAAGGAGAAAGTGCTATGTGAAATATGGAGAAGAAAGGCCTAAGACCTACCCCCAAAGCCATGTGCCTTACCCTTTCTGAGGTGTCCATGGGGGTGGGGCCGGGAGAGTAGGTGGGGGGAATGGGAGGAGGAGAGGGAGTGGGAACTGAGCTTGGTATATAAAATGAGGGAGGATAGTTTGTTTTCTTTCTTTCTTTTTTTTTTTTTAAAAAAGTTGCAATTTCATAAACCATGTTAGGGAGCAATTAGTCTCATTCTAAGTGAACATTCTGGGGAAGACGGAGGCTGATGGTGTGGCTATGCTGGCCTGCGGCACAGCAGGCAAGGGGCTGAAGGAGAAAAACAGACAGAGAGGGAAGGCCAATATCCAAGGCTGGGTAGTTTTATTTTCAGAGATAGCAAAGGAGACTAACCAGAGATGGCAGGATGGTGGGAGGATGAACAGCAGGCTGTGAGGTTGGGGACACCAGGAAAGGTCTGCAGGTCACGCTAGAGAGGGGGTGAGCTGGCTGTGCCAGTGACCTCTGCAGGAGAATGAGATAGAGCCACAGAGAGTGACCATCACGGATATTGAAAACCTTGACAAGAACCGTTGATGGCTGGGGAGTAAAACTGATTGGAAGGAGACCCATGGAGTGAAGGAGGGTGGGGTAGAAACTGCAAACGTGTTTAGTGAAGTCTGCTTACAAAGAATAAACAGACCAGTGCGCAATAAGGATGTAGAGAAAGGAGAAACATTTTTCTAAACCAAAGAAACTGTACGGTGATTTTTTTTTTTTTTTTAATTTTGGTGGGTTGATAGAAACTATCTCAAAAGAGAGAAACTGATGACTCAGGAAAAGGGACGCTAATTCCAGAAAAATCACCAAGTGACGAGGAGGGGAGGACACGGGGGACACTGCAGGGGGACACCACCTGCTCTGTGCCCAGCAGTGAAAAGAGACTCTAACTTCTAATCCAGCCACTGCAAGAACTAGTGCTCTCCCTGCCCTAGAAGCAAGCAAAAGAAAAATACGAAATGGTACTCCCGCTCGTGGGACTCAGTCACCCGTGTGAGATTAGTATTCTGAGTGACCACTTCACTTTTCAGACCTGATCTCTCCGAATCCTACAATGACATACTTGCCTCTCTCCTAGACCAAACCATTTGCTACCAACACAGCCTTGCTAGTCACAGACTGTATTCTATTTTTGACTGGGGAAGGGGAATGTCAGTGTGATGCATTTGCACTGAGCAATGGAGAAGGTGTTAAGTGGTAAGTCCGGGATGTAGAGAGAGCTATCAACTAGAAAATTTTCACTTCCATGTACTATGTTAGGCAGTGAGTTTTATTCTACATGTGCATTCTGAGGTCCCCGAGAACCACTTTCCTCTGCAGCAAGAACATTGCTTCAACTCTCCAACATCTGGTTAGGTCCTGCCCATCCCTCAGGACAGCTCATATTTCTCACCTCTGCCCTAGCACCAGCTACCGTTACCTTTACCTATTTAAGTTTTGTTTTCTGCATGCTATAGCAAAAACCTATCTCTCTCTACTAAGACTAGAGGTTGTATATGCTATGTATTCAACTAAGAAAGAAAACTCATAAAAAGAGAACACGGTCCCCTCTCAGGACCTGAGAGAAAATGGGACAATTTTTATTATATTATTTTCTTATTGATTTTTATTGAGATCGACATTTTTCTCTGCTCCCCTCCCTGCCTCTTCCCTCCCCTTCAGTCCTCTCTCAAGATCCGAAAAGGGACACTTGATAAACACTTGGGAGAGAAGAAAAGGCAATATCAGTTCTTAGCATCCCAAGGGACACATTTGCTCTTTACGGGATGTGAGTTCTTGGAAAACCACCTGGCAGATCTTTTCATCACATCATTGACTTGAGGAAGCAGAGTCTCCCACTTTCTAAATCTGCTACGTCTGGGGATCACGGGGTTCACCTCCATCCAGGACAAGAAATTGAAAAGAAAGGGAGGAATCTTAGTTGGAAAAGCAATGGGTCCAGACTTATAATCCCAATATAAATTGTATCCTCGAAAGAATCCAGTTTACCCTACCCTTCCCTAGAGTCTAGAAAACGTTAAATACATTAATCAACTATTACTAAGGCCAAGCCATAAGATGACCATCACTGCTTCTTAATTTCAAGAAGTAGATTAACTTTATTTTTGGTTAAGTTTTAATCACTATATAATAAGGAATATCGGTAAATTGCTTCATGAATTATAGCAACAGCAATTTAGTTTGTATATATGTTTATAGCCTTACAATATGGTCATATACAATTTAAATAATACTAATCAAATATCATGGCATTACAGTACAGAAAGGAATGTTGGTTTTAATCTTCGTGTTGCTACCAACAATCTAGAAGTCATATGACAAGAGCTAATGTTGCCATTTTCCAGATTAGAGAAGGACACAGCCATTGTCACTCCCAAGAGAGATAAAAACTCTGGCGATACAGTCCTTCAAAAATGACTAGACTTTTGACATGACAGTTACAAAAATAATTAACAAAATTTTCACAAATGAAATCAGTCCAAAAGCCATTATGGCTTGTTTACCACTAGGTAAAATAGAAGTTTCGGGTCTCTTAGACATTGATATCTAGAAGTTAAACTGTGACCATTGCTTGTGACAGCTGGAAGGATGATCGATTGGGATTAACATGGTTGTGTGATCTCCGACACATATTTGGTTTGTCTTCTGTCACATCTATACCCATAAATCTATGCTGTCCAGTTAACACAGTCCGGTTTCTAAAGCAAAATCAGACGTCCTAGGATGGCACTACATGTCTTACATTGGAATCAGTGAGCAATGTGCTGTGTCTTTAAGAGGAGCCGCTTCATATTAAGACACTTAAGAGGTGAATAACGAACTCATACACCGTTAATAACGATGATAACTGTACCTTCGGCAATACCCTTAACCGTGTGGAACTGTCACATCACCCAAGACAATAAAATGCCCTTGGTAGGGTAATGGGCATTGGGAAGGCTTGAGTGAACTGAAGAGGAATGTGTTAACTGTCCACACTCCGCCTTTATTGCCTGGAACTTGATAGCATCTGGACTCTGGCCCAGTGCTTTGGAATCAGCCTCATGTGCCCTGTTACTCCTGAAGAAACAGCTGGACTTGACCCAGTCGTGAGTAATGAGCAATCAGTAACCGTATCTGAGGCACAGTGCTTCCCTGACTGGCATTGGGGGAACATGAGACTGGCCTCTCTGAGGTTCACTGTCTATGCCCTAAACCATCAAAGAACCCCATTTCACTTCCTTTAATTAAACACCACTATTATTGCTATTTGATAAACACCATTGTAACTAAAATCCGACAGTAGCACTGCTTATGCTGTCCTTCTGCAAAGCAGCTAAGTAGAAGGGCCAGATTCCTGTGGAAAGTCTTGAAAAATAGGTCTTACCTCAACACCTTCTACACTAACTTAACAAGGAAACACGTTGCTGTGCAGGTGGCTTGTTTTCCCCTTTGCTAGAGATTCAACCTCAAGACCAATTCTTAAAATTCAAATTATGATTCCAAAGCAATCTATCTGGCTGACTCCTCGCGACTTTTAAGTGGCACTGTATAAAATAGTTTCATAAGATGATAAAGTGGAAACCCAATTTTTTTGTTGCTGTTGTTTGTTTTAAAAGCATGACAAAGAAATTGCTTTTTAAGGGTGTTTTCTGGCTTGGAATACGAGAAATAAAAATCTGAAGCCACACAGATTGGTAGCTGTAGGGGAAGTAAACACTTTCACCCAGCAAATCCTATCTTTCTCCAGCTCAGCAAGCCATGATGCTTACGTGCATTTCTTTGTTGGAAAGAAGCCTTTGAGATTTCTAGTCTGAGGAGGTGTGCCCAACTCTAGGGGAGCTGATTTCTCCTTCAGCCATCCTCTCCTTATGAGCACAAGCCACAAACTTCCCGGTCAGCTCTTCCATGCTGTCAAAGGCAGTTTAGAATCAGGCTGGGCTCTGGGATTTGACAGGGTGCCTTCAAAACCTGATTGAATGCTAGCCTAGGAACCATGGCATGTGACCTGGACACCGTATGCCTCACTTCCCATTATTGTCCTTGGTGTGTGGAAGAGTAATTACACCTAGTAGTAGAGCTGTTAGAATAATGCAAGTGGTTTCCCACGCCAAGCAGAGTGGTTTATAAGGAGCAAGCACCTAGACGCGAGCTATTATCATATAGAAAAAGCAGGTGCACTGGAGTCTAACAGACCTGAGCTGCAGAGATAAATCCCCTTCAATCTTGGAGTGGCTACTGCTTGCCTGGTGAGGGAGGAGGAGTCACAGGAAGGGAAGATTTATGTGTAGCACAGATGAACCGCCGTGCACTGGAAGCTGGTTAGCAGCAATAGATGTTGTGTGGGTATGATGTGACCAATTGGGGTGCTGGGGACCGTGCTGTCTGTAGAAGGGGTAACAGCAGTGGTAGCACAACTAGTGGTGGTGGTGGAAGTCCTTACCATCACTGAGAATCGTAGTTGTGTTGATGGGAGTGGGTAAGGTAGAGACGTTAGCTCTGACGGCTATGGTGGTGCAGAAGATACAATTACATGTCTGTGTGCTTTCATAGCGTAGAAAGCAACTCCTCCATGTCAGGCATATAGCAGCACAGAAATAAGTCATGTCAACAGCTAGTTGATCAGATGCTGGAGGAGACGAGGCGGGGGCTCATCACCAGATCAGGCCTTGGGTATGGAGAATAACCAAGGATTCTTGAGTGGCCTAAAGGGAGTTTGAAACGGTGTAAGATTCTAGTACTTACTACAAGCCATAGGGGTTTGACCAAATGATGCTGTCAAAATGCTTGAGAGTTAAGAAAGGCACTTAAGGGAACCCTCCAGAGCAAGTATCCCAGAAAAAGATGTGAACTGTAGGCCATACTTAATGAAGACATAAATAAGAGACCCGTGCTGAAGGCTGCCTCAAGCATCCTCCATTCAGGAGTTATTTTGACTAAGAAATCCATGTGAAAAGCTTTGATCAGTTTCACAGGAAGGTATATGAGACAGCATACACCCATAGTCCTAACATTACAGGAACAGAGGCAGGAGGATTGTAAGCTTGAGACTGTTGTGGAGCTACATAGTGAAACCCTTTCTCAGAAGAAAAGGCATACAAAGAAACATCTCAAAGGACCTGTTATTATTAAATATTAATAATTATTATCATCTCAATCCTTATACTTGAGCTGAGTTTGGGAACAAACACAACTCCTAATTTCAGAAGAGTCATGGTAAGACATTAACTGTAACGTAGTCTTGAAGAGTTTAGAGACAACCAGCGGCAGCAGCAAAGGGGATACAAAGGGAGAAACTTCACGATGCTGTCTAAGCCCCATGCCTGTCCAGCTCATCCTCCAGAGCTGCATCCACTGGACCACAACCTAGCACAGGTGCTTCTGACTCTAGCCAGGCTGAGTTGGTACTTGGGTTCTCGAAGCAAACTCATCAGGGGAGTCGGAAAGATGCACAATATTGCCACAGTAAATAGGAAGACACTGGCTCAGCTCTAGCAGGCACCAAATCATGTCAGCTGCTAAGCCAAATACAGAAAGTCAAATTGTACTTTTAAATGCAAGGTGCTCTTCTTTCGAATGAGGAATGCGAAACCCCTGACTGCATTACTTTTTGTCAAAGGGAACGGTATGAAAATGATGGCAACGGATTATGAGTCTGCACGCCCCAGTATTTACTCCAAATACATGAGCAGAAATGTGATGTGGACCATGAATCTTTTGTATAAAATCCTCTCAAGATATTAGCTATGAAAATGGGTGGGTGTTTACATAGCTGTACAGAAAGGATTTGAATAGATAGTAGCACTGATGTTTAAAAATCTGAAGATTGCATACAGGGGACTTTTAAGAAATATGTTAATTCCCAATGGGAAAAAATTGAATTTGCATTATGTTTGTTTCTAGAAATTCTTTTTAGGAGAATTGAGTTTTAATTGTTTTTAAACTTCTCGATACTCTTTCCAAACAAAAGCATTACATTTTTATAAGTATGTCCTTTCCAGCTCAAGACTGATGACTTTAATGTCAAGAAGACAGAGCAGCCAACTTTTCCCCTCTAGGGCTCATATATGGCTCTCCATTGTTTTTCATAGCACAGGGAGTACCTTGTCTATGTGTTAGCTGTGGCTATTCTCTTCTACAGAAGCAAAATTGAATTATTAAGATAGACTAAGGTGGCTGGCAAAACCCAATTGCTTTAATTTCTCTCCTTTTACAGGATGCTGCTTAACCCCTTAGGTAGACGAAGGGTTCTCAACATTAACTACATATGAGAATCTAGTAGAAAGCCTTGTGTGTGGGAGGGAGTGCACGCATGTTAGCGTGAAAACATATGACGTGGATATGTATACACATACATAGAAGGCAGAGTTCAACTTCTGATGCTGTCCATTGTGAGCCAATCTTTTTCTTTGTTAAGCTGCATCTGTCAGTGGCCAAGTTCACCAGGCCGCCAGCCTAGTGTGGTGAAAGACCCTTTGGTCTCTGCCGCCGCCGCCTCAGCAATGGGAATCTGAGCACAGCCCTCCACGTCCACCTTTTCTTTTCCTTTTTCTATTTTTTTTAATTGATTTCTGGGAATCAAATGCAGAATCAAATGCAGACTTGGACACCAAGCTTTTACCAGTGGAACTACCATCCTAGGTCAGCACTTTCAAAACCATGAGCACACAAGCCTTACTCCTAACCAACAGCATCCATCTCTATGGGAGTCAGACCGCCATCTTTTTCAAATCCTTTGAGTCACTTCTATAGGCAAACATGGGTGGGAACATAGGCTTTAGGGGACCCTATTCCTTCCCAGACCCTCCTTTTTTAATGCTCCAGTAGAAAGGCTTAAAATGAGATCTTCTATCTGTGGCATAGAATTCAGAATCTATACTAACAATGAACAGTGATCGACCTATTTCATCTCCCGTTCTGTGAGAAAGAAAACCAAACGGAATGCTGCTGCTGCTTCTTCTTCTTCTTCTTCTTCTTCTTCTTCTTCTTCTTCTTCTTCTTCTTCTTCTTCTTCTTCTTCTTCTTCTTCTTCTTCTTCTTCTTCTCCAATGTCATTGCTCACAGCGTTTAATATTTTCCCAGCAGTCCGTGTTGATAAACTGCAGCCCTGCTTTTTGACACCTGATGTAGAACCTTCCTCCCGAATGAAGGTTTCCCCAGACTTTGCTCAGAGTTTTTTGCTTGCCGACTCTATGAGAACACTGCTTGTGTTGAGGGAAGGAGCCCAGATGGGGGCTGCAAAAGTGCCTCCAGGTGGCAGAAGGCAATGAATATTCAAGAGGACTGTTTCGTATGCAAATCAGAAGACATACAATAATGAAAGTGATTCTACCTTACAAAGACTTCCTTACAAGCTCTCTATCTTTAGATTGTAGACAACATGATGAGTGAAGCCTGAAAGATGGCGAAGATCACCCCTAATCATGAGTAGAATGGCCATGTAACACACACACACGTGCACACATACATGCGCACACATACATGCGCACACACACATGCACACACGCGCACGCACACACATGCACACACACACATGCACACACACACACAATCACGCACATACACAAGGGTGCATGCACAAGGATCTCCGTGGGAGCCAGAAGAGGCAAGTTCTAATCCCTATCTGTTTCCTGTCTGTATGGCCCCGATAGAAATGTTTCGTGTCTGCAGTTCAGGTTCTCCCACTTTGAAAGTGCCATTCTGGAGGCTTTGATCAGCTTCTGACAGCTCAATGTGATGGGTCTGTGACCTTCATTCATTCTTAGTTGCTCATCTTGGCACCATGCCTTCTGAATACCAACTTTCCTTGCACACACTCTCTCCCAGAAGAGACAGAGACAAAGAGATGGGCAGATTAAAGACTTTGGTTTGTACGGTGTCGAACACACCATCCGTTCCCCTCTTCCTTTGACGTAATCACTTCTAAGAAGTTGGAGCATGCTTCTTGATTTTGGTGTGGTTATTGGTACTGAGATTTTCAGAAACAGGAAAAAAAGGATACAATCTCTGCCCTTGTACACTTATATGATGTGATGCATCTGAGTTTCAAATCACTAGAAGATCTCATACTTTTTCACATATTTTTCTTATTTTTTTATTTATTAGGAGTTCATTACTGTGTAGTTGGAGGCTGCTTGTTCATTTCCCAGCCTCCCAGACCCAAAATAACCACACAGAAACTGTATTAATTAAAACATCGCTTGGTTTATTATCTTATGCATATTTCTAGCTAGCTCTTATATCTTAAATCAAGCCATCTCCATCAGTCTGTGTGTCACCATGAGGTTGTGACCTACCGGAAAAGTTCTGGCAAACTCCCATGAACATCTTTCCCCTCAGGCAGCTACATGGCTTCTCTCTGACTCCAACTACCCTCTCCTCCTCTGTCTGCTTAGAATTCCTACCTTGCCCTATTCTGCAATAGGGCCCGAAACAGCTTCTTTATTAACTGATGGTATTCACAGCATACAGAGGAGAATCCCACATCACTACTGTGTCCATTTTATGGATAAGAATACAACATTTTAAAGAATTCTAGAGCTTGATCAAGATCCCAGGGATTGAAAAACAAAACACTTTGTCGTTTTCTTTATCATCTATATGCTCTACAGACCGAACCATTCTCCCTTATCAATACATAGCCCTGCCTCTGTACAGATACTTTCTCAGAGTCATGTTATGTTACTTGCACATGACAGTGCACCGAGTGAGCTGTCAAAGCTCTGATCTCTCCAAGTTGTCAGCATTACCTTACAGGCTTTCCCCAGAGGAGGGAGAAAAGGATATCAGGACAAAGCACCAGCTATCTAGCGACCAGAAGCTTGTTTTTTTGTCCCCAGACCTGGCATCTTCACATCCTCACATATTCAATGCTCCTGCCACCCTGCATGACTGAGAAGACTGGCTCTAGTTTTACAAACGCCCCCTCTGTCTGAACCTTGCCAGTATCCCATGACGAGGTGGAAGGAATGGCACCTCTGTCCCTCTGTGTGCTTCCTAGAGCTTCTCCTCTGATGGATCCTGGGTGAGGTGATACTGGATGATTTCTGACAGCTTATTTTTCTTTCCTGATGTTCACCCTTCATACACACACATTTCTGTGAGGAAATGTTCAGTCTCTTCTCTTGCTCCCCTACCCACCTGACCATTAACTCTTAGATATTGCTTTGTCCAAGAAGCCTTACTATCTATACCATGATGATGTTTAGACCTCTCTTCTGGTGATCTCTTCACATACTGTCTAAGAATGTTTGTTGTTTAGTGGTTGCCCTTACTAGCCAAGAGCCTCTGCAAAGCTGTACTCAGCTCCTCTTCTGACTAATGCAGCACATGGGATCACAGATACACACATGTCTCTCTCTCTCTGTGTGTCTCTCTCTCACACACTCACATGCATACATGCATACATGCATACACACACACAATGAATACACATGGCTTAATAGCATGCCATGCAAAACATTTGGCGTTTCATTCTCATTGAGTCAAAAGGAAAAAGCACGGCACTAAAGACTATGTTTATCTTGAGCTGCACTGACAGGAGTTCAGAGTTCATGGTGAGGAGGTGAGCATCTGCTTTACAGACTTCTGCTTGGAAGCTAGCTAGAATACTGTCCACTTGTAATAAAATCTTAAGATATATATTCTGTTATGTCCTACTTAAGAGACATAATTATTGCTTCAAAAACATTCAGGGAAAAAAAAGCATATTCTACCTAGGGAAGAAATAAATGAAAGAGATTGAATAGCATCCACCAATAGCTGAATAACAGTCCTTGGAAGAAAGGGAAAAGCTGATGCTTTTGATTGACACCAGTGCCCATGACAGATAACATCACTGGAATACCTGACGTTCCAAGAAACCATCAGTAAAAAAAGAAAAAAAAAAACATATTCACCCAAATCACGAATGTATATGAGAGGCTTACAAGATGGCCCATTCCCCACCTCCAGTGAAACACAGGAAAGCCTTCAGATTTAATAAACACTGGTGTCAGTGTTAGAGATGGTAGGCACATATGATTTTCATATTCTTAGGAGCTTGCTTCATGAATGAATGATACTTGAAAAGGGTGAATGTCATCCTATGCCGGAAGAAAATGTTGCCCTGTGCACTGGAGTGACAGAAATAAGGGAAGTGTCCTTTTGTCCTTGAGAAATCTCACAAACTGCAAACCAGTCCTGGAATGTCAGCCCTTGGCAGGGTTGGACCTCGTTGCTGAGTCTGAGCACGCCCTGTGTTAGAACATCACCTGTCGTCCTTCAATATGCTCCAGGTAAAATGACGACTTATTTGGAAGTGACCAGGCTCGGGATGGAGATAGATTTTCATTAAAGCTGCATTTCCTGCAGCAATGGTGTTGATAGAACTCCTGTGTTTAGATATACTTTTAGATATTTCAAGCAAACAGGACGGAAGATTAAGAGAACTGATGTTTTTCTGGCACATACTCTGGGCTGGCTACCATGGTTGACCTTTGGGATCCTAACCCTGCAACCCCTAGTGAGTTTAGGAATTGTCGTCTCCACCTTCCAGTTGAGAAAATGAAGAGAAGAAGCCACACCTCCAGGACAGCACAGTGTGGAGGGGTGGAGCTGCAAAGCAAGTCTGGGTCTCATCAATTGCCTGCTTTGCACCCTTCCCACCGTATCATGTGACATGCTGCTTACAGACAGCCTTTTCTGAGAACATCCTGTCCGATGCTCTAGCATCCACAAACTCTGACAAGCGCCCCCAAGCCACCACTCTGTGTCATTCTTGCGTCCTCCTGCGTCTTTGACTTTGGAAAGCTTTCTTGTGTACCTGTGAAGAAAGAATACCAATATTGGCAAACTTGTCTATGGATTGGAGGCTGTTTGCTTTTACCTTGCTGCATGGTAATTTGAGAGATTTTTGGACATTCTTGCTTCTCACTTCCCTGAAAGTTGCAGCTCGTTAGCTGGGGGATTGATTCACTTGTGATAGGTCTCAACACTTAAATAAAGTATATGTTTTCATGACAGAACAATGTATCCAGTGATTTCTTCGTGGCACGAAATCTTTGAGCTAAATAATCCATCTTTCCTAGTCTATCTACAAGTTGAAAAGCATAAATCCCTAAGAGTAGCCATCATTCAAATTTTGTCTTCCTGGCCCACTTTATACAATCCAGTATCCAAATGGACATATAAATTAGGGTCAATTGGCTCCCTATATTCATCATGTTCTAATATCTGAAAGTGAATCGTTGACCTAAGTGGTATCTATTAGACCACAAGCTACATAAAATCGTGATTATGACTGTTTTATTTGCCACAGTTTCACGAGTGTCTCGGAAAATGTATGTCACATAACCCAAAGCGAATGCATTGATCAGTTGAGCAAATGGATGCATAAAAGGTCCGATTTTCTCTTTTTTATCATCCTATTAAGTTTTCTTTAATCATTCACTTTCTACTTATTTGCTGATCAAAGAAATAAATACAGGCCGGGCGGTGGTGGCGCACACCTTTAATCCCAGCACTCGGGAGGCAGAGGCAGGCGGATCTCTGAGTTCGAGGCCAGCCTGGTCTACAAGAGCTAGTTCCAGGACAGGTTCTAGAAACTACAGGGAAACCCTGTCTCGAAAAACAAAAAAAAAAAAAAAAAAAAAAAACAAAAAAAAAAAAAAAGAAATAAATACAGAAGAAAAGAAAAGCGAAGTCAAAAATGATTAAAAAAAAACAATTTCTGCCACTAAATCTTACTTGTTACTCATTTTCAAGAAACACAGCTAACTTAAAGGTTGGTCTTCCAGATTCTTTCTTTCTTGTTGTACCGCTCCCTAGATGTCGTAGACCTTGTGGCAAGCAGTCAAAAATGCTTGCCTTCTGCTATAAGCCAATATTTTTTTTTATTGGCTTAATATTTTATCTTAAATAATTTAACGTGGGAACAAAATTGGAGACTTCGGTAAAAAAAAGTGGGATTTTGCTGTTATTGTTGTTCGAGTTATTTCCTGAGAAAGTTGCTCCAGAGCTCAGTTTTAATATTTCATGTGGTCAGAGGCCAAACTGTTAAATGGCTAATAAGATCGAGAATAATATCATATGCCATGTGACTTAATTTATGCCATTGCTTTATCTGTGACACCTGGCAGAAACCTCCTACAGACTGTGTGTGATTCAGGATATGCTCCCTCTACGGAACCCCTCTGCCCCCAGTGCTAGCTGAACAGAGGGCACCGCTACCGACAGCTGGAGTCCCGTGAAATGTGGGTGATATTCTGCAACTCGCTGATGCTGAAGAAGCAAGCACATAGTGTACCTAGTGTTTGTAACTGCTTTCTCCCAAGGTCATGATGGGTACCCCACACCTTTGGTCATCTCAAGACACACAGCACCCTACTCCCCATTTCCACCGTTGACACCAGTAATCGCTCACATCACCCAACTCAGCCTTCCATTTTAGCAAGAAGTGATGCATTTGCATCCCACGCAGGGTCTGTCATGAGCATAGAGCAGGTCTTTTTCTTCTTTCCATCCCTTTACAATCCTGACTCCCTAGTCTCCTCTGAGCCTCTGGAGTATGATCAGGTTCTGCAGGGTGGAAGGCTTTCCATGAATAGTCTGTACTGTGGCTCTGGTGGACCTTGCTTCAACAAGCGTCGTGTTCCTGATACTAAGGAGCTTGATATTTCCTTCTAATGGGTGATCTGAAACATAAGCATTGAGCTCCAAGTTAATAGGATTAGAGTCTGCGTTATGTTCTTATACGAGTCCATGCTTGCCCTTTGACCTTCACTGTCCCAGAATGTCATTGCATTTGTTTTTGGTTAATTCAATAAAAACAAAAGTCTTTAGGATAAACTGGCTAGTATATAAAGAGACACAAGGATGGATATGTCCAGAGGGAGAGCCATATGAGCCCACAGTGAGATGTCATGAGAGAAAAGCAAGGAGAAAGGTCTCAGAGAAATCAAAGATGCTGACACCCTGAACTTCCAACCCCCCAAATAAAGAAAATGATTTCTATGGCATCTTTTCAGGCTGCAAATATCCCATTATATTTGTCTGGCAAACTAACAAAACTAGCATTTGGCAGACAAGCTAGGATATAGTTTTCAATAATCTGAGAAAAATCGAAATTATCTCTCAAAGGTATAATTCTTTTCTAGTCCTCGCCAGCCACTACATATCAAGTCAAAGGGATGGCAAGCATAAATTGGATGGCATGAAGCATAACACAAGAACTATGAAATTACATTCCCGAAGAGGACACGGAAAACTGCGGAGCAGGAAAAAGACACTCAACTCTGTGGTTAAGCAAGATCTTGATTGATGGGTCAAATTTGCAGAAAAGGTCAGGTCCTGCTAAGTAAGAGGAAGTGACACGAATACTTAGCTTGCAAACCTTGATGACTAGGATGACTAGGCTTTGTGGGCCTCCCAGGGTGAAATAATGAAGAAGACCCACGAGACTGAAGAGCCCTTCGAGTACTGATCAAGAACCTCCTGTGTGCTGAGCATTATGAGAAAATGGAGGAGCAAAAACAAACCAGAAAAAATTCACTATCCTTGACTAGTGCCCAGGCTAGCAAGGGAGGAAGCCAAGTACTTAGTATTTACATAGTATGAAAAGTATGCGCTCAGTATAGCTTGGAAAACCAAATAGAAGAAATTGGGTCGCCTTAGGCTGAAGCATGGAATGTACCCCTACAAAGGGAGCTGTTCACAGGACCATAGAGAAAGGTCAACAATCAGGGTGGCTTTTGGTAGAAGGATACTATAGGCAGAGAACACGGTAAGATCCTGACTCCTAGCCCGAGTGTGGGTATGTCAGGCAGGGGCCAGGGAATAGGTTCTTTGTACCCTGCTTTCTCTCTCTTGTTTTTACTTCTTTGTGTTTACTTGACTATGATTTCTTTAATTGCCAATATAGCTTCCCAAAGATTATTCAACCAGAAAATTCGCTAAACTATTCCAATGACAATACTAATTAATATCTCCGTGTTCTCTCTAAAACAGGATTGGAACTTATGCGTGTGTGCTCTTGTAAAAACAAACAAGCCGGGCCACCACGTAGAATCAGAGTGGCAGACTAGGGACTCTTCCTATTTCTTCGTTGCAAAGCACTCTTGTCTGGAGTTAATTCCTGCCATTTCTTGGAAAGATATGTGCCCAGGAGACCCATGATTAATGAGACATACTTTAGGGGCATTTGTCAGGCCTCTTTTATTTGATTTCTTTAATTTTTGGTTAATCATTCTCTTAGTGGATGGAAGAAAAACTAAGACATATGTGGCGTTCCTCCGGGAACGTCTGCCGGGCTTTTAACTCTGCGCAGGAAGCAGTGTTGGAGCCAGGTGTGTTCAATTTGTGGCAGGCTAGCACATTAGCATCTGAGGGAGGGTAGGCGTCCATGGAGAGACTGGGTTGACAGACTGTTTACTGCCACTTGGGCTGTGGCTGCAGGCTGTTTGCGAGCAGCTGGCACGGAGGGCTAACTTACTTCCATCATCTCTGTCCACGTGGATAATTAGTGAGACCATCCCGAGACCATGCGGCAAAAGCAGCGAAGTCTGCCTTCCCTACGATTTCCTGGACCCCCTGGTCCATTTCCTTCTGCCCCAGGCTCAAATCGGGATACAGGCGAAAATAAGAGGGGTGTGCGGAGCATCCCAGAAGGTAGCCTTGAGCAGTCCGAGTCTGCTGTATTCGATAGTCACTTTGCATCTTGGCCTAACTTTAAGTATTGCTAGTGTGTGTTCTTAGTTTGAACAGGTATTCGTGACTTTCTCCCATAATATGCATCTGGTACTTTCTAGAAAAAAAAAATCTAGTTTCAGGGAACAGGGAGGTTCTACTGGAATTATTTAGCTAAGGGGGGAGGAAATGTCCTAATTCCTCTAATGCTAGGCAACCTTCCCTTGGGATTTTAGGGATTGTCGTGTCCTTTGCCATTTTCCTTGGTGTTCTCTGAGGAATGCCTTCCACCCCAGCCCTTGAATGGTTCTATAATGTTTTCTCACCTGCGCCCACTCTTTGCTCCTCAGTTCCATGCTCCATGCTCCACCAGCAGCTCACTCCAGCTCAGATGACCCAATCTCCACAGCCACTCACTCCAGCTCAGCTCCACAGCAGCTTTGGTGTCCTCTGCTTGGCATCCTTTCCCTCTTCTCTTCACTCTGGAAAAGCCTTTCTCCCATGATATGCTTATCTCAACGCACAGGGTCACGACATCCACCTTTAACTACTGACATTGAGCCCCATGACTGACATGCCAGGGCTCCATCATTGTCCTCTGTCTCTGCACACAGCGTTCTCTGAGAACAAAGGAAGGGTGAAGAGCAATCCATTAAGAGAACTACCATTGAACAAATGCCCTGGCTATTGGCAAAGGTCTTCCAATTGTCCACCGTCTTTCTATCATAAGACCCCCTTGGAGAGCTAACTTCTTGGGGTTTCTTGAAAAAGGCCAGCCTTCCAGCTATTACTAACACACTCCTCGTGTACTATGTTGAGAGACACAAGGCTTCTCAGTCAGTCTTCTGGGTCAATCCTAGGAAAATAAACTCTGGTAGTTTCCACGTTGGAATGTTCTGGAGACTTTCCTCATTTTCCTATTGGCTCCTGATAGACGCTGGAGTTCTCATCTGTGTTCTGTTCATCCTTTAGTGTCTTTTGGCTCATTCTCTATAGAGGACAGGATAAATGTATACTCTCAGATCACTAGAGTGTTCTTTTTTGTCTTTTTCCCGTTCAAAGCTGGTAAAATTCTACTTCTTTAACACTCTCTCCTGTGACTTATTATTGTTTCTGTACTATCTGCCCCTCTTATTCTCTGAATACGGAACCCAGTTGCTTCTGTAATGAATGAAATATAAGGATAGAACAGCATTTAATATAAAGACTGTGCTTACCACACAATGTTAAATATCTTAACAGTCTTTAATTTTCTCTTTCAGGAGATCAGAGTTATTAATTTGCTTCTTTAATCAAAGTTTAAACTAATCAATTCTATTTGAGAGAATTATCCAGACATGGTGATCTTCAAACCAACCCTGTACTAATGATAGATTTCTCCCTGTGAGTTCTAAACTTGTGTATTCAAGCTGATCCAGATGAAAACACACCCCTCTGTTCACTAATACCTCTCGTTCACTACTATCACAAAATAACAATGAATAGATGGGTTTTTTTAGTTATTTGATTAATTTTTTTACATCTGATGGTAAATATATGGCTTTTAAGCTCTGATCTTTCCTTTTGTTTTGTTTTAGTCTCTTAGATTTTTTTGTTTCAGAACCAGGCTGACTCAAGCTGCCTATGTAGCTGAGAATGACCTGGAATTTCCTAACCTCCTATCTTCACTTCCAAGAGCAGGCCTTGTTCATAGTAAACAGCTCCCCCACCACCCGCCAGAGCAGCATCCCTATCCACTGAGGTCTGATCTTAGTTTTTCTTTGGAAAATCAAAGGATAGGAACAGTCAGCTCCCGGTTGCCCAACAGAGGATGCAGGGACTGTGCTGCATGCAGGCTGTCTTCCTTCTAGTCCGGACTCTCAAAATCTCCCAACCACAGTCTCTGGAAATAAGCAGAAGAGTTCAGTAACCTGATTTCGAGTGTCTGTGGAAGGGGCGAGTCGGTCACATTTGCGGTGAAGTTCCAGATCCCCCCTGGCTGGAGTCCAAGCTTGTGCACAGGGCGCATCCTTCCCACTGTAGCTGAATGGCGCAGTTCTGTCTTCAGTTCCTCGCGGGGAGGGGAGTTCCTGAGCTCAAATGCTGGCTTATTGGCTAGTCACAGCAGGGCATTTGGGCCACTCTCCCCCACCCCACCTACGCTCTTTTGTACTGGGCAGAGGGCCACCGGGAGCGGTTGACACTGTGCCCAGATACATGCTAGGAGTGTTATCTGCATCTCCAAGGCTGTGTTCTACACCCAGAAAACCACTGTATCCTTTGAGATCACTTTCTCACCCGAAAATCTGCCTGGAAGAGCAATTGCACAGGGATTGGCCCAACTGCATAGGCAGAGGCTTTGAGCTCTCCAGGTTCAACCCGCTAGACCAATCCTCCTCAGTCCCAGCCAGGAGTCCTTGCTGCTCTGATAAAGAGCCATGCATAGCAGAAAGAATGGTTTCTATTTTCTCCTCTAAGACCTGTGAACAAAATGTTCTGGAAAGAACCATATCTTCTCTGAGCCTTCTGCAAAGCTTATTGACTGCGGAGAACTCCAGCTCTGTGCAGAGGGAGGAATTTTGCAAGTTCAGAGCCCAGTTAGTTTATCTTGAGCTATCTTTAACCCCCTTAACAGGCATGACTTCCTCACTTCCGTGTCTGACCCAGCATCCTTGCAACTAGCCATCAGAATCTTTTGGACTTGATTAGCTTATCAGATAACCAGCGTCCCCTGACCAAATGGCTAAGAAGGTCACCAGATAGCATCTGAGGTCCATAGCAGAGTCTTCCTGCTTTGCGGCAATCTGCCTACCTGATGTTTCTACCAATGTATTTTTTTTAAGTGCCTTGATTTATGACTTTCTTTGTTCTATGACGATAAAGGATTCATGAAACTGTGACCACAATGGAACTCAGACTTAGGGGTCATGTAAATCTGTGTTTCTGGGCTGTGCTCATTCACCTTCTCTGAGACCAGAGTCATGGTTTGCCTTGTAGACGCTATTTGTCCCATTTGTAGAAAGGTCTTGGCCATGGCCCCCTATCTGGGCTGCTGTAAATATTATTTGTGCTGCCGTGAGCGGAAGAGTTCAGCAGCCTAGATCACCGTATGAGCAGTAGGGCTGGACCACCTCACTCTCTCCAGCCTCCTGCTCTTTGTCTCTGTTATTTACCAGCGTCTCGTGTTTGCTCTTCTTTGATTATGTTGCATATCTATTTTTCTTTAGAAAAAAACAAACATGATATTTTAAAGTTGAAAGCCTAACAAATCCATTGCAATTTGCATAGTTCCTAGGTTCTTACACATTGAGCAAATATCATAAGTCTTTTCTATGTTTACTGACTTGGAGTTTAATTCAAACAAGCACAAGTGAACATCCAAGCCTGGAGGGAGGACCTGTGTTTTTCTCAGACATCATTTCTGTGAACCCGGATCACATTGTGCCTACCATATGTGGGGCTGACCCTAAAATGAGGACCAACGGATGGTGCAGATGCTTAGGCCTCAATGCTTAGAAACCACATTTTATAAAAAATATTGAGGCTCATGAGACCAAGTTTGGAGCCTCAACACCACATCATTAATCACCTTAAGGAAGTTTTGTAAGTTTCTAAATTTCATATTCTTCATCTGGATGATGATGGTGGTGATGATGATGATGGTTATGATGGTGATGATGGTGGTGGTGGTGATGATGATGATGGTGATGATGGTGGTAATGAGGGTGATGGTGATGATGATGATGGTGATGATGGTGGTGATGGTGATGGTGATGATGGTGATGATGATGGTGGTGATGGTGATGGTGATGATGATGATGATGATGATGATGATGATGATGATGGACTGCAGAGATACAATGGAAGTAAAATCTCAATGCCCTGTGCAAAGCATTGAGAAAGCTGTAGAAGATCTTTTCACATTTTGGAAGGCATCTTATACAGATGAGTGTGTGTGTGTGTGTGTGTGTGTGTGTGTGTGTGTGTGTGTGCGTGCATGCACACATGTTTACGTCATGCAAGTGCATGTGGAAGCCAGAGGTCAACAACAAATGTCTTTCTTAATCACTCTACATCTTATTCTTTCACATAGCATCTCTCATTGAAGCTGGAGCTCCCTGCTTCCATGACACTGGATTTCTCTCACAGTGTTTACTTCCTCCAAGGTGAACGATATTTCTGCTAATAAAAACACTTTTAAAGTCACAGTGTCTCATAAATATTTGAAACTCTACTGATGGGTGCTTCAGGATTGAGTCAATATCTTTATGGACTTTTCAATAGGTACAAAATAATTATATAGATACATGGGGTACAGACTAATAATTCAGTAGACATATACATATATAATGCAATAATATATAATTAGACTGATTAGCTTTTTAATCTCCTTTTATCTATTTTGTTATGAAGCCTTCAAAGTCCCTTCTTTTGGTTCTTCATAAAATATATAATAGGTTGCTGTTAACTATTGCTATCCAACTGAGCTTCATACAGCAAAAGTATATTCTTCTAATCTGTCTATTTTGACTTCCTTTAGCCATCCTCTCTTTATCTCCTTTTCCCCAAACATTACTTTATTCTTTGTGATAAAACCTTGTTTGGACTGATGTATGAACTACAGTATGCTGATGTAATGTACAATGATCTCTGGTAGCATCTAATTTGCCACAAATGGCAAAAATTTCACTCTTTTTGTCTGAATTTATATATATTCACAAATAGAGACTTTGTATACTATGAGAATGCAAATTTAGACAGACATTACCAAGGACTTCATTCAGCTTTTCTAAAGGACTAAAGACAGATCCGTCTGGAACTGAACCTCCTTGCTTCTGGATATTTCTCCAGGGGAAGAAAAAGTAGCAGATTAGAGAGACATCTGCATTCTCACATTTACTATAGCTCTCTCCACTTCAACCAAGCTACAAGCCCACCTGTGCTGTCTAGTGCATGGTGAATGAAGAAAATCTTTTCTATTCAGCATTGTTTTTATTTATTTTCTCACTTTTATTATTCTTTGCAAATGTTGCCTAATTCATATTCACCCTGTCCCAGGAATCCATCCAGATCTACCACCCCTTCCCTAGCCAGCCAACTTTGTATCCTTAAGAAAAATTACTATGAAGTACCGCTCATGCTGTTCATATACTCTTCTTTGTGTGGCCTTCAATTCTTTGTCCAAATTCAAGTTTATCCCTTCTAAGCTTATATTTCTGTCACAAGCTATCCTGATAAAAGCAAGCTGGGTGAGAAAGGGTTTATTTGGGTTTGTAGTTCAGTGTCACAGTTGGTCATGGCTCGGAAGTCAAAATAGCACGAGTTTGAAGCACCTTTGTGAAACATCACACCCTCAATCTGGAAGAGAGCATAGTGCATGCATGCCATTGCTCAGCTCCCTTCTTCCATTTGCATAGTCTAGAGAATGGTATCACCCACAGTGTGCAGGAATCCCTGCCCACTAATGTCAATAATGACAATGACCAACTATTGTGTCTGGAGACTCTTCTCCCAGATTTATCAAGTTGACTATTACCACTGACTATCACATAGAAACAGGATTCTGACCTAAAAGTCTCACAGAGGTCACCTCTGGGCATCTGCATGAAAGACTATGGCTAAATCTAAGCTAAGGATGAATTTGGTATGTGGGTACATTCAGGACGAGTCTAGCAGTGGAAAGGGCAGTCACTGCATGGAAACATGTGACATTCCTTTGCCATATCTTACTGATAATGTGTCATCTGTGACTCCTAGCATAGCACTTAGCTTGTAACGGTCTTTCTGTAAACACTGATGAGTAAATAAAGAAATCAATAAAACTGTGACTACTCTCCAGCCAACAATCCATTGTTCCCAACCCTACCTTCCTCTATCCCTGGTTTCCCTTAAGTTCTATACCAAGTGTCAGTCAGCAAGTTTGAAAACTGAAAAGGTTTTTTATTAAAAGCTACCGAAATATAAATCTACATCATTGTATGACATCTAAACTCCCCAAAAGCAAGTAGCATTTCTGGAATTAGAATCCAGGTGAATTTCTCTTGTGTCAATAGTGCCATAATACCTCCCAGTATTGAATATCCCCTGCCAACATCAAAAGGCTTGAATCAAAGGAGCTCTTCCCCAGCAGCAACTGGTCCTGCTCTCTATCCTAAGAGTCCAGGGATTCCACCATCCTGACATTGCAAAGCATCTCCTTGACCCTCGTGATTGGATGGAGAAATAAAAAGCCACTCAATAACTAAGGGAATTACCAGCGACACAGAATACACTTTCAATGCCAACTGGCAAAACAGCATCGTTAAAAACAGTTACCACCTTGTAGCTGGAGAGCTATTCAATTCTGTACTAATGAACATGGCACTATTGATCTCTTAAGACTGTGCAGCACTGATCAGTATCATGCACATAAATCGCATTTATGAAGACATTCAAATAGCACCCAATGATTACTTTTTTGCCTGGATGCTGGGAGCAGCTGCCGCGGCATCACTTCTGCACAAGGTGATGGAACCGCTACTTTCCTAGTTATCTGACCAAGACAGGAAAATGGATATTTATTAGCAAAAGGCAAAACCTCATTTAGTTGACTTGGTAGGTATGACTATGTTTTCTTTTGTGAGTGCTTTCTCTTCTTGGAGAAAAAAATACATGAAACCATTCTTATCTTAGCTTTCATCTGTTAATAGCACTTTGAATATTTGGTGATTGGGGAACTACATTGTGTCCTTGGGAAGGTATTGAGATGAGAAGTTGAAGTTAGTCACTAAACTACTCATACATATTCAGAGAAATAATTTTTTGAAATATCTACCTACCATGTACCAGACAGATAGCCCTGGAAAAGCATGTACAATTGCAATTTTCATGGTAGGGAAATTGGGGTTCTACAGAGTTCATTGGATCCTGCACCCTTGGCATTAAAGATCAGGCTCTCCTACCACAGTATGTTACCTCACACCCTGAGTAATTTTATTTTCATTTTCAGAGTCTGAAAGCCAATGAGGGTTATAATACAGTCTACATACTTTGATCAATCAAAATCCCTATGCAGCAATCCAAACACATAAGTGGAAGGAGTTAAGAGGCAGTAGCTTTAATGAATAATGATATTGTGAGTGTGTAATCCTGATCAACGGGGTTAGTGCCAATGTAAGAGCCAAGTAGTCTAAGCCACCATGAAGAGATACATCCTCATGTAATTCTCTAGGACATACAATCTACCAGTGCCTTTTTCTTCAGTTTCCAACCTCCAGAACTGTGTAGGAAAAAATGTGTTCATAAGTAGCTCCTTTTGTAGAAATTAGGTAAAGTGTCCCTAAGGGACTAACATGGACAGTGTATAGGAAAAAAAAGCAAGGACCTAGATGTTAGAATCTAGGATTTTAGTCATTATTTATAAAATATGTTTAAACTAAACATATTTTAATTTTAGAACTTTTCTGTACATATGTATCAGGGTGCCCATGCATGTCTTGTTTATGCATGTGGAGATCAGAGATCAAACTCGCTGTCTTTCTTCATTATCCTTTTCCTTATTTTTCAAGATAGTCGCTACTGAATCTGGAGTTTCTTGCTTTAAGTGTGCTACCTGACCTGGAAGCCTCGGGGCTCCTCTTGTTCTGGTCTCCCCAGCACTGGCTTACAGGTGTGCAATGCTACCCCAAACTTCTCAACTGGGTGCTGGGGATCCAAACTCAGGCACATTCATCCTTAGACAGCAAGCATTCTACCAGCTGAGCCATTCCCCCAAGCTTCTAAACTAAGGAAATTCTAACGTCCTCTCCAGCTTATGTTCTGGTCAGCTTTTCATGACAGGCTCTGATGAGGATAGGCCCTGTCCTGGGAGGTTATACCAGAACATTACACTTCAAACAGAGTGCAAAGAATTGACTTCCAACCTCCTGTGTAGAGAAGACTCAAGTCCCCAGAAGGAAAGGTTTGGCTGTGGATGCAGAGGTCAGCAGCCGTGGGAAGCTAATTTCAGTTATCCCTGGCTCATTGGCAATCATGAGGCTTGATACGGTTTTGAGAAAAAAAAAAAAAACAACTCCTAATCACCTCAAGAAAGGGATAACTCATTATAACTGCACACTAAGGAGCTGCAGTGACATTTATTCCACATTTGTGTACAAATAGATTACATTATTTAACTAAGTCGGTTTGGGCAGCTGGGCCCTACTCATTTGTCCCTGCAGAAGACTGAGCAGTGATTAAAAGACAATACCTCTTTAATTCCAGATGTTCTGTACATTCTGCAAGGAGGTTTTGTAAAACTGCAGTGACGGCCCCATGTGAGCAGAGACTCCTCCTTAATGTCACAGCTGAAGTGGGAGGCAGGTGACCTGAAAGCCAGGAAAGTTCATGGTTGTAGCCAGCTGGGACAGATTGGTTCTGGGGTTTTCCCACCTTCCTTATGAAAAATGCTACTCAGCACCGCTCACTGACATGACAAAGTAGAACAGCTGGGAACCAAAATCTGCTTGAGGGTTTGGTTCCTTAACCTGGCCATCTGGACTTGCAGGTGGCATGCGATTTCAGAGAGTGAGTTCTCACCCGCTACCAGGACCACATGAGACAACCAACCATTTGGGATTCCTCTCCACCATCTAATGCTTAAATGCTCTGATCTTGGTTTTTCTTTCTTATTTTTTTCCTTTTGCCCCCCAAAGAGAGAGCAGAGCTGACACCTTTGGAATGTTGTTGTCCCTGTCTTCTGATAGAAGAGACTGACTTGGTGCTCTGGCTTTGATAGGACTCTTGTGGGAGCAACCAGACTATCCATGGAGAAATACAAATTTGTTAAATACTCATGTTGAGTCACCATGGTCAGAAGCATGGTAAAGAAACACAGTTCTCAGAACTAGACACAGAATCCACTTCACGGGCGCTGCCATTTGTCGTTCTCTGGCCCTAGGATCGGCCTAATGATCCGTTTTCACATCTCAAAAGCCCTTTTTACAAGTGTCTATGTATGTGTGGTGTGCATGCGTGTGTATGCCTGTTCACATGTGTGTTTGCAGATGCATATGTTAAAGTGTGCACGCGTGCATGTATATGTTGAGATAGGAGGTCACATCATGTGTTTTCTTTGCACACTCATTGCCTAATATATTGAGGGAATCTCTCATCTGAACCCAGAAGTCTTTGCTCATATTCTCATTCTTCCTGTACTTCTACTGGACTTTGGGAACTCAGTCCAGTGCTCCGGTGCGGGTCTCTGCTTCTGTTGTCAGACTGATGAATATCTTAAATATCACCATATTCATCAGTCTGACAACAGGGCAAAGAGGTCAAGATCATGATAGGTACACCCACTGAAACAGTCTACCTGAGCTAATGGGAGCTCACCAACTCTAGCAGGACTGGGAAGGAACAAGCATTTCACCAAACTAGTTCCTCTGAATGTGGTTGACAGTTATATGGCTGGGGCAGACTGAGGGGCCATTGGCAGTGGCACCAGGATTGATCCCTACTTCATGTACTGGCTTTTTGGGAACCTATTCTCTTTAGATGATACCTTGTTAAGCCTAGATATAGTAGGGAGGGCCTTGGCCATCTCTAGTCCAAGGGGCATCTCTTCATCATTGGTGTTGGTAAATTCATCTTTGCAGACCCTGAGTGAGACTTATAGTCTCACTCTTTGGGTTCCGTTTCTTCCCAGCACACAGTCCTCTTTTAATGGGGTGCAGTGTACCTCTGTCTGCCTGTGCTCTCCCTTGAGCGGGCCTGTTCCTGCAAAGAGAGCATCATTATGATTCAGTCATCACTCCAATTTGGTTCAGCTCATGAAACATCTGTTCACTTAGCAGATCAGCCCCTTTTCCAGATGTTATTCTAAATGAGTTCTGCTGTACATTTCACATACACGCACACACACGCACACACACACACACACCACCCTAAATACACATTTGCTCAGTCTTTTGAAGGGAGATATCATCTGTATTTTGTTACCTTCCCCAAGGCATTTTTCCTTCTTTTAAAACATGCAGCCATACAGAAAACAAAATTGCTGATATTACTTTGTACAACTCGCCACTGTAGGACCAGATGGCTCTCTCTGGGATCAAGTAAGCCCTTACCTGGCGACGCCATGCAGATATGTGCCAGTATGCTTAGTTCGGGTCAACAAGCATTTACGGAGCACTTATTTATTTCTGGGTTCGGGAAGGAAATAATAAAGAATGTTGGATTGGCTTAGAGTCTTGTGGAGATAAATATGTGCATGATGACTACAGTTGTTTGGGATAGACAAATCCGTCTGGCTCCACAGTTTTTCTGTGTGGTTGCATAGTGAACACATTGAAGATCTGATTGAAAGCCAAAGTCTGAGTGAGAGGAGATACCTTGTGTCTAACTTCTTGGTGTTAGATCCCTGTCTTTTTCCTGCCTTTGGACTCAGCGTGAAGCTTCTCTTTGATCTCTAGACTATATATTGCTCCACTTACCCTGCAGACCTTGGGGTATGTCCTTCCTACTTTCTTTCATTACTGTGATTGGTGCATGAACCAGGCATTTCCAGGTTCTTGACATCCCATTTGAAGAACCGAAAAATAAAAGGTTCACGCAGATTGCAAAGTAACAGAGAACTGTTCAGAAGCAAAGCGATAGTCCAGATAAGAGACGCAGTCAAAAGTAACAGCAGGTCACCAGAGTGAGGGCTGGTGTATGTGGTGCCCTTCTATGGGGTCTATGGGAAGAAGCGGCTGATTTTTCAGGGAATAATCTGAGTGGTTTTTTGTTTTGATTGGCAGGTTTGAGATATACAAGCTTTCCTCTACTGCATGTGCCCTTTCCCATGATTTATCTGATTTTAACCATATGGACACCCAATTACACATAGGAAAAAGATGCTAAGTAGGGAACCCTCCTTAAATGCGTATTCAGAGGATACAGTTTTCCTTACTAAATACGCACCCCTAAATCAGTCTAGGCCTGACCCATCCACCTACTCTCTGTACATGGATATGCTTTTTTTTTAAGATGCACTTAAACAGAAACTGTCCACAAAGGGAGTATTCTAAGTATTTCTAGCATTTGAAGTGCTGTGCGTATAATCCAGTGTGAATGTGGGTCCTGGGCTGCCCGGGTGTGTTCTACAAGAGCGGCGTGTGTATAACACAAACCAAGTTGAGTCCAGGTTGCAAGCCCAGTGCTTGCCTACCTCACCAGGAGCTCACTCCTTCTCCTTAACCTTAAGCACACACATGCACGCACAAACCAAACTGACTGTATTTCTCTAAATAACCCTAATACCACAAACAAATAGCTTTAAACTTGAAGGGGATGAAATGTAGATCCTTCCCAGGTTATAAATGGGAATAATCCACTAACAAGGAAGGAATTCGAGACTCCTTAGTAGCATGTCTTCTCTGGAACAAATCTCTGGGCCGTAAAACTCACACCAGTACGTGCAACCTAATAAGTGTCAGGTGCGAGAGATGGAACTATCACTGTTACCATCATCAAGATCCAACACCTCTCCTACCACACAATCTGCCATACATTTCCTTGGACGTTTTGCAATACTGATTCGAGACCTTCAGGGTTTAAGAGGCCATATGCTTGTCCCTGCAATACACTCCCTCAGCCCATGGGTCAAGGATCTTGGCAGAGGAGGGGACAGATATAACGTAAGAGGCAGAAGTGCTGAGTGACGGAAAGAAAGAGTGTTTTTCTGTTCACAGTGGGGCAGTTGTAAATGTGAACATTGGGTGTGACAGTCTGTACAAACCTGTACAAGCTTGGGCCAGCCCAATCCCAGCACGGATAGGAGCCATGAGCACGATGCCCCACCCCTAGATAAGGAGTTCTTGGCAGGCAATATCTCCTATCTCTGTCTCGGGAGAGTGAGTTTTCATGAAGAGTGCAGTCCTTGGTAGATTCATCATGCTCCATTGGAAGGCACACATCCAAGACCCAACATACGGGCAGCACAAACTCAACTTGATGGGGAAAAAAAAACCCAAAGTGGATTTCAAATTCAGTGGGATATGAGAGGAACTGAGGGGTGAGTATTAGCAAAATACACTGTAATTCTCAAAGAAGTAAGAAGATGATTGTTACATCTGCAAAACCTGTAAGAATTGTTTTAAGAATCATTGTCTAGTGCATGACAGTTAAGCAACAAACGTGGAGTCTGTTGGTTGGAAACGGCAGGAAAGGAAGTGAAATCCTAGAGAGCTACCTGCTGAGGAGGGCTGAGCCAACCTCTGCAGAAAAGCCGGCCAGTCACTAGGACCTGTGCCCCAAAGCCATTCTCCCGGTACTCTCAGCCTCCTGTTAGAAATCTGCGTTGTGCTGGAAGTCATCTCATAAATGCTTTCTGCCAGATGTTTGCTTCATTATCTCTCCAATAGCGGCACAATTTCTGCCTCTATCAGGTGACACCGTTTTAGGGCTGTATCAACATATTGAATCTTCTAACTAACTGCACCCTCATTAAAGACGAGAAAGCACACCGATGGCAAACCACGTATTCCATGGCATGCATCTAGAGTGTAGCGAGCCCAGCCAAGAGTCAGTCCACTCTAGGTGCAGCAGTGACTCCAACATTCCGAGCTGTGCTTGATGGTAATATTAATCCCCACTCCTAGGAAACGTGCACCCTTTATGTGGGAATCACAGCCCGTATTAATCCCTTCAGAGGCTTCACAGTAGTTGAGATATTATAACATTGCCTGAAATACCTGGCTTCAAATCCAGATATTGTCTACATGGAAGCATAAGTGTTGATAATTTTTCTTCGGCTTCAAGCCCTTCTCTTTCCCAGTTACCTTCTAGACATACTTACTTATTTGCCCTGCAAAAAGACGATTCTTGAGCTAGCCTTCTCTTTCTACCCTCAAAGCACGGAGAAATGCCTTCTATTCCCCTGGGCTGGCTTACTGTAGAGCTTCCATGGTAGCTGTCTTGAGGATGCTATTCCAAACCCATTTGCTCCCTTTGACAACTTTAGAAACATTAGGTATCAGTAAAGCCACAGGTTCAACATTCAATTTTAGCAATTTGGTATATAATCCCACACACCTGGCTAACCGAGTCAAGGCAAATGCGGGTTCTCTAACTCCAGTGTTAATTCCGAATCCTCATATCACCCACCCCAGAGCACACAGTAAACATATCTACAAATCCATATGCATATATAAGGTCTACAGAGTGAATACAAATTAAAGAAGCTGGAGCGTAATCCCAAGGTTTCTGGAATTGAGCTGAAAGGGTGTGTGCTTTGATAAGATGGTGGTCACCCCAGCAGCCAGAAGGGGTGCTGCTGCACCTGATGGAGTCAAGGTTGAAGAGTGAAGCTGCAGGGTTTAACTGTGGGGTGATAGGCAGAGCTGAGGTTTAAGAGCAGGAATTGGCTTGTGAGAACCAGATGGGCAAGCAGAGGTCACATCCACACCAGGAGGCGTAGCTGAGCTAGGGTTCTAAAGGCAGACAGGAAATTCTAACCTGCCCACCATGGATCACTGGGACTTGAGCGCTGGACTGGATAAAAAGGAAGACACTAGCTGAGGACCAACATCTATCTGTTAATTCATTGTTCTTGGCTCTTGACTATGGTGCAACACGACTAGCTCCTCCAAGTCCCTGCTGCCTTAACTTCCCCACAATGATGGACTTTAAATGGGAGTTGTGAACCAACTAACCCTTCTCCTTGATGTTGTAAATTCTTTCGGGTTAGAGGCTTTCCCTTTCCAACACCGTGGCCAATGCTTTGCAGGTGTGTGTGTGTGTGTGTGTGTGTGTGTGTGTGTGTACTTACTGGGTGCTGAAAAGTACAGATAATTGAATGAAAAACTCTGTGACTCATTTGCATTGTGCATTGTGCTCTTTGTAAGGTCTATATATTTGTACATTCAGCCTTGTGGTATTTGTGCTTATTTTTTAGACCCAAGAACATCTAGAGTTTTAAGAAGTGATTTATTTCACTCAGACATTTCACTATTACAAGCATTTTATATTGGTATGAGCATATGTAGCGAGAGTTTTCTGAACCCCCTGAATCACCAACTAATATCTTAGAATTTATTAGAATACGTAAATAGCCCAATTGTCTATTATTAAATATTATCATATGCAAATAGCAAATAAATACAAATGAAAACAATGTAGAGCCCTGCAACTGTCTTTCTTCTAATGTTATTAATATTATTGTGGTATTCTTCTTCATGTCCCCACACATGAATACTGTAATTTTCATATATGGATTTCTTCATATCCCCACACATGAATACTGTAATTTTTAGTATATGGTCTGCTTTTTCGCTTAAGTGACATTTGACCTTGAAACACATCTGTACTGTTCCTCTGACTGCCAGCACTTTGTGGTGACATTTGTCTTGTTCTTTTCAAACAGAGTGGGTGTCCTTTACCATATTTCCCATAATTCCCTCGTGAAAGAGCTGGTTACCAACCTTAACAACAGGGATAATTTTCAGCAAATTCTGGGGAAAATGTTTTAGCCTGGAACTAATAATATCACCATGTTAAAAATCAGTTCTGCACATCAAAAAGATCATGCAACTTGATCAAGTAGGCTTCATACCAGACATGCAGGAATGGTTCCACATATGAAAATCTTTCAATATAATCCACCATATAAACAAACTTTTAAAAATAACATGATCATCTCATTATAATGCTGAAAAAGCCTTCGACAAAATCCAGCACCTCTTCACAATAAAAGGTCTTGGAGAAATCAGGAATGCAAGGGCCATACATAAATACATTAAAGACAATTTATAGCAAGATCAAAGCCAACATCTAGTTAAATAGAGAGCAACTCAAAGCAAATTCTACTAAAATCAGGAATAAGACAAGGCTGGCCACTCTTTCCAAATCTATATAATATAGTACTTGAAATTCTAGCTAGAGCAACAAGACAAGTAAAGGAGAGAAAAAGAATATAATCTGGAAAAGAAGAAGTCAAAAAGTGCTATTTACAGATGATATGATATGATAGTATGCACAAGTGACCCCTAAAATTTTACTAGAGAACTGCTACAGCTGATAAATGCCTTTACTCTGGATACAAAGGTAACTAAAAAAAAAAGTCAGTAGCCTTCCTACAAAAGACAAACAGCCTGAGAAAGACATCAAGGAAACAACACCCTTTACCATGGCCACAGATAATATAAAATATCTTAGGATAACTTTAACCAAACAAGCAAAAGACTGTATGACAAGAACTTCAAGTCTTTGAAGGAGGAAATTGAAGAAGATAGCAGAAGATGGAAAGATCTCCCATGCTCACGGATCAGTGGGATTAACATAGGAAAAATGGCCATCCTAGCAAAAGCAAGCAATCAACAGATTCAGATTCAACACAATCTCCATGAAAATTCCAACACAATTCTTTACAGACCTCGAAAGAACAATACTAACCTTCATATAGGAAAAAAACCAGGCCTATACAATAAAAGAACTTCAACCTCTACTGTAGCAATAAAAACAACATAGTATTGGCATAAAAACAGATAAGCTAATCAATGGAATCAAATCAAAGACCCAGACATAAATCTACACACCTATGGACTCCTGATTTTTTTTTATAAAGAATTCAGAAATATTCGATGGAAAAAAAATAAAGCATCTTCAACAAATGGTGCTAGTATAATTGGATGTCTGCATGTGTAAGGATGCAAATAGATCCATATCTATTATGCTGCACAAAATTGGAGTCCAACTAGATCAAAGACCTCAACATAAATCCATTTTCAATGAACCTAATAGAAGAGAAAGTGGGTAATGTTCTTGAACTCATTGACACAGGAAACAGCTTCCTGAATATAACACCAATAGTGCAGGCACTAAGATCAACAATTTAAAAAGTGGACTTTATGAAACTGAAAAGGCAAAGAACACCATCAACAGGACAAAAGAACACCCCACAGAAAGGGAAAAGATTTTCACCAACTCCACATCCAACAGATTGCTGATATCCAGAATATTTAAGGAATTCAAGAAACTAGGCACCAAAAAATAAATAAAGAAGACCAAACAATCCAATTAGAAAAAGGGATACAGGTCTGTGTAAAGAATTCTCAAAAGAATAAATTCAAATGGTCATAAAACACTTAAAGAAATGTTCAACATCCACCCTTATCCACCAGGGAAATGCAAACCAAAATGACTTTGAAATTCCATCTTCCACTGGTCAGAATGGCTGGGATCAAAACAATATGTGACAGCTCAGGGTACAAGGATGTGGAGCAAGGGAGCACTCCGCCACTGCTGGTAGAAGTGCAAACTTGCACAGCTCTATGGAAACCAATATGGCGTTTTCTCATAGAACTGGGAATCAATCTACCTCAAGATCCATCTATACCATTCCAGGGCATGTATTCACAGGATGCTCCTTCCCATCATGAAGATACTTGCTCAGCTATCTTTATAGTATCTATATTCATAATAGTCAGAAACCAGCAGCAACCTAGATGTCCCGCACCCAAAGAATGGATAAAGAAAAGGTGGTACATTGACACAATGGAGTATTACTTGGCGGTTAAAAACAATGCCATCATAAAATTTGCAAGCAAATGGATGGAAGTAGAAAAAGTCATTCTGAGTGAGGTAACCTAGACCCAGGAAAACAAGCATAGTATGTACTCACTCATAATGAATATCAGCTGTAAAGAAAAGATAATCATGCTAAGACCCAGAGGGGCTAAGTAACAAAGAGGGCTTAAGGATCTCCCTAGGAAGGGAGAATGGAATAGATTTTGAGGGTGGACTGGGAGCAGGTGAGGTTGGGAACAGGAAGGATTAGGTGTGGGGAAAGGGAGGTAAAGTCAGATAGATAGATAGATAGATAGATAGATATAGATATAGATATATATACACAATTATATGTCATATATGCAATACCATACAGGGCTGTAGAGGTATCTCAATGGTTGTGAGCATGTATTGCTCCTGCAAAGACTGACTTTGTATCCCCGAACTCACAACAGGCAACTCATAAACACCTGTAGCTCCAGCTCCCAAAGGATCTGATGCCCTTTTCTGCCCCCTATGGGTACTGCATGCACATGTAGTGCAGACATCATACATGCAGGCAGGCACACACGAAAATAAATAAATAAGCAAATAAACACAAAGTAAGTTTTAAACACCAGACATCATATAATAAAACTACCAAGTGAGTTACATAGTTTAAGATGGATGTATGATAACGCTTCTGAAAGATGCTTTTTAAAGCAATTTGAGCATCAGATTTGTTTACAGTCCCAATTTTCACTCTTTTCTTTCTGAAGATGTTGAATATTACAATGAAAACTTAATGGTTTTCGAAAAATTCACAGAAGTCTTATGTGGACACATTCATTGTAAATCTCTGACTTAACACATCTCAAAAGGAACTACCCACAAATCAAGAAGTAGACCATGGAGGGGCCTGAAGCCTCACACGCTTTCTATCATCTTGAGCGCATTGCTTCCAAACGCTGGAACCTGACAACAGTTCTAAAGACATATCGAGCTGCAGTTAGACCAAGCTCCTCCCCATTCATTAAGGCGACCCAGCATGAGAAGTAGCTCCCAAAGCCCTGTAAAAGAGAGAGAGAGAGAGAGAGAGAGAGAGAGAGAGAGAGAGAGAGAGAGCCCCTGTTCCCACTGTTAGGAGTCCCACAACTGCATCACACCTGCAGGCTCCCTTGAACATCAATTCAGTCTCTGTGAGCCCCTATGAGCCCTGACTAGTAGATTCTCTAAGTTTTCTTGTGGTGTCCCTGTCCCCTCTGGCTCCCACAAGCCCCTCTCCTCCTCTTCTGCGGGATTCCTGAACTCAGGGCCCCAGAGAAGCTAGGTAACTGGGAGAGTTCATCCAGGAATGCGCGGATCTCTGAGAAAGAGAAACAGAAGAGATTCTTGAATGAACTGAGAGACTGGTTCAGATAGGAGCATGGGCGATCAGGTTGAGGTGGTTGAAGTGCTGAAGGAGTCTTCTGGAAAGGGGGCACATTTCTGGTGCAGGAGAAAACCTGGCACAGGGGAACCTCCCAAGAATTGACAAGGAAGACCCGAGCTCAGACTAATAATAATAGATTAATAGCCTGATCTGGCCATCTCTTGTGACAAGATTATTGCCTGGCCCAACTGTCATCAGTAGGGTATCGTCCAGCAACTGATGAAAATGGATGCAGACCCGGGGGCCAATCATTCTTCATTTGAAATCTATTACAAACAAAAAATAAGAAAGTGAGAGAATTAAAGCCCAAACCCCATTGTAAACCCACTTTTAAATTTTTGATTCTAAGAGAAATCCAACATTATCACTAAATACTTAGACATAAAAACACTGACAAACCAACCACCCCGACAGAAGGTCAGGTGACTTTCAGAATGCATCCCCACACACCAAACGTCATTACTTAACAACAGCGTGAGCATTCTGTGTAGTCACCATGTGGATAGCAATTAGTAATTAGACATGGCACGATTGTCTAAACAGATGCTTAGGTGGCCTCGGATGCTTCATCAGTACAAACAAGGCAGAGCAGAGCCTCTTGTGTGTGTATCTGTGTCCTTCGTCCAGATTATTTCCCTGTGACACGCTCATAGACATGTGCTGGGAAGATACGCATGCATGTTCCAGGGAGCCCTGAGCACTTGTGACTTTGCATATTGCTGACGGATTTGAACGATGGAGTGGAGGATTTCTGGGAGCAGACTTTGTTTTTCATGAACCTTTCTGGCTTGAAACTCTGGAAAGCAAATAAGCCATTTTTGTCTGGATTAGATCACTTAGGCACTAAGACATTTGACTTCCATGACTCGGGGCTAAACTTCAGCATCACTGGAATCTAGCTGACTCTGTGTATTCATCTGGCAACCTCTCAGGTCCCTTTTGTTTAGAGAGGATCAAGTCTGATTGACTGCAACCATTGCTGTAATTTGAGATTTCGATAAAAATCTTTTATTTAGAACAAAGTCCTGAAAAGAAGCCATTTTGCCTGTCAAGGCTGGTCTGGGTAAGAAAGAGAGAGAGATGGAGGATAAAGAAGGTAGATGGGAAGAAATAAAAGAGACAGGGCATTTAGATTGGCATCGTTAAACTTGAACAAGAAAGCTAATTGGTTGCCCTGAAGATAATTTTAGTATTTACTTCAGATCTGGAATATTGTTTGTTCTAAAATTTCTCTGATTCTAAAAGGGAGAAAAAATTGCATCCACTGATTAATATTATGAAATCAATGATCAGTTTTATTCTTGGCACTGAACTTAAAACAGTTTAATGGAAATGATTCCTTTAGGTGAAAGCAATGATAAACTTTAGAAGTAATACCAGCTCAAAATTCGAAAAGAACATTTGTATATGTAGAGTTTGGACTATCTTTAATCTCTTACAGAACATTCCAGATACAAATATAACTATCCTTGGAATGGGCAGATAGAGATGGTAGTGAATTCCCAGGACCTGGAGACAGAACATTACAAAGGCCAGATCCTGAATAACATAGCTCCAGCGTATTTGGGTTTGTAAAACAATAGATGGAGAAGCAAGGAGACAAGAGCTCTGTGAAACACCCAGACAGGAGAAGGGAGCAAGGAGGCTTCCTGGGGAAGACTTTCCTAAACTCAGAGTCGACCTGCATCACCAGTCAGGTGAATTTGGAAGTAGGTAGCAGATGGGAGCTATTCCCAGTAGAGTATGTGGGGAAACCGAGCCAGCCATGGGAAGCAGGCAGCAGATTAGCTGAGAGAGGACCAGCAGAAACCGGAACACAACTCACACCAACACAGTCGTTTTACAGTACAGATTGAGAAGTCCTCCTATTCCCTCTTTCCTCCTCCTCCCCCAGTCCTTGGGCTCAAACTCTGGAGCGCAGACACGAGGCAAGGACCTATGCATGAGTCATGTGCCCAGGATTTACAGGGGGATTTCCACAGCATCATGGATAAATACTGATAGATCACTGTGAAGAGGGCATGGAGGGTTTGCTGGAGGGGACGAGGAAGAGAACCATGAGGAGGCTGAAGCCATGGTTCTAGAGGAGGATGAGATTTATCCATCCAGGACCAGAGAGCAAAGCCACATGTTACCTGCCCTAATTCCTTACTTCTGCCTCCATTACTCTAAATAAGCCACAGACAACACACAGATAAACATGGCTATGTTCTGTTAATATTTGATGTGTACACCATGAAATCTGAAATTCACATCACCCCAGTATGCCGTACTTAGTCCTTTTCTTTTGAAGTTCTTCCAACTGCTTATAAAATGGAAGTCAGTAGTGGCTCATGTCTGTAACCCTGGAAGCCAGAAGTCTGAGGCAAAGGAGTGCTGGAAGGAGTGCTGAGGCGAGCCCAGGCTTCACAGGGAGGTGCATGTTCCTCCGGGATATAAGATGGGAATTCTCAGAAGGAAAACCAGTTTTCTGGGCGAGAAGAAACAGAAAGGTCACTGGACTAGTCAGCGGATGAAAGAAAGGAGCTCTGCAGATGGAGCTAGCTGTAAAGCATGTGCTAAAGGACTCAGTGATTGGCTGGCTTCACAGGCGAAGGGGCGGGTCTTGTCCAGGATAACCGTCCCTGCTTCTGATGAAGACAGTAGGTGGAAAGTGGCCCCTCCATCCGGATGGAGGATTCTGAGAAATATGTGGGAGGAAAGAAAGGAGAGAGAGATGGGGAAGGAAAGGGAAAGAGGGAGAAGGGAAAGGGAGAGAGGGAGGGAAGGGGAAGGTGGGAAGGACGGAAGGAGATTTGAGTATTTTGAAGAAACAGTGGCTGACAGGTCTGTTTCTCAATGATTGAGTTTTAATGAAATCTGAGTTCTGGCATAAGGAATCCTCCTGGAGAGAATATTTTGGACTATGTGTACCTTTGTTTAATTTTTTTCCTCTTAGTAAGGACTTGCTTACCGTTCAGAGACAAACAAAATCGTGTTACTAGAGAAAGCAGCTGAGAGAAATTGATGCCCATTGCTGATATTAATCTTTTTAAATAAGCCACCTCTCTTGACATTTGCAGAAAACCGTCTCAGATAAGCCCCCAATACAAACTGTGACCAGCACACGAGGACTCTGTCCATGCCGTATTAGAAAACTCTCTCAAGCTAGAGTATTCCATCATTCCTGCACGGAATAATTCTCATGAGATAATTAGGAGGTGCACAAACTAATGATAAATGTTGGCTTTTTGAAATGGGTTTTGATGAAATTATCATAATCTGATTATGCAGCTTCAAAGAGCCTCTGGTTTTTCCTGGTTGGATACAATCTGTGACTGTCAGTGGCCAGCACGGCCTGAGCGTGGGGATTTATGGAGGTCTGCTACTGCCAGCAATCACTTCTCCCTGAACTATAAATCTTCATGAGGAAGAGCAGGTAATCGGCTTCTAGCATGGAAGCCATTCTAGCTCCAAACCACCAAAGAGAGAAAAGAATGTTCAAGTTGGGAAATAAATTGCGATTTGTTTTGAACATGGCAGAGCAGAGTTTGTAGGGCTTACAACTCAAATAGGTCTGGATTCCAGTCTTTATCCTTCTCTTTGGTTAACCTCATAGTAAGTGGTTTAACTCCTCTGAGTGGGTGAAAAGAGTAACCCCGAGAAGTACCAGGAACAGGCCTTCTCACATAGAAAACACAGCATCCACATCACACCGTGGCCATTTCTATCCAGCTTACTACTGTGAATTACTAAAATCTGAGAACATGACTTCACAGACCTTATTATTGCCACTGTTAATACCAAGTCTTTGGAAGTCACTAGGAGACAAGTGGAATCTGGGTTTCTGCCAATCGATGCTTAAACTTGATGAAGGGATACAATTTTATAACAATCATACCCTGAATTAATAATTGCCTACATTTTATTAAGACCTGAAAATTCATCATAGGAAATAAAATACAAGCATCATCGTGTTGTTCCAGGTCATCTAAATTCTGTTGTCATGGTAAAAGAAAACACTAGCTCACATGAGAGTGAAATCAAGACTTCACTACATCCACATAACTAGGAAGAGACACAAGAGTATTACTTTGGTACCTAGTCGATTTGAGCGGTTACAAGAAAATACCTCAGACAGGGCAATGTTTCAATAACAGACATTCCTTTCTCATAATGTTAGAGACTGGGCAGCCCAAAATCAATTAGATTCAGTGTTTACTGAAGGGGTGTCTCTGCTTCATAGATGGCACTGTGCTGGGTTACCACATCATAGAAAGGGGAACTAGCTCTCTTTTATAAAGCTACTAGTACCAAGCATGAGGAATGCCCTTATAGTATAATTGCCTGCTAGGAACCACCCACCTACCAATACCATTTCCTTCAAGATAAGTTTGGAAGATACAAAGTTAGGGGGGAAAACATTGACCAGGGCAATTTATATATCATCTATGGCAGTGCCAGTCATGACAGAACTGTGTGTGCTGAGGATCTCTGTAATAATCAAGCTCAGAAGGGCCAGCATCCTTATTTGCCAGCTGAGTGAACTAAAGCAGCAGCCTCTTCTCTCCAGTCATGAGGCATGCTAGTATCAACACCAGGATCAAACGTCAGGGGACTCCGATACAGAACACTATGTGCTAATCCTACCTGGAGGGTGTTGTGTTCAGATCAAATGTGTTTAGAAAGTCAAAAACAGCAAAAACAATAGAGCAGTAAAGCACCTTAGATTTTTGTTGCAGTCATCTCCAAAAATCTGAAGGAGATGGATTTGGCATTGAATCTGGCATTAGAGTAACTAACATATGTGTTTTCCATGAATTTTAGTACCATAAAATACGCTTCTCTTGAAGTTAAGCTTCTTGAGTTCTTTATATATTTTGGAAATCAGTCTTCCCTCCAGTGTGGGGTTGGAGAAGATCTTTCCCCATTCTGTAGGCTGCCATTTTGTCTTGTTGACCATGCCGTTTGCTTTACAGAAGCTCCTCAATTTCAGGAGGTTACATTTATTAATTGTTTCTGTCAGTGTCTGTGCTACTGGGGTTATATTTAGGAAGTGGTTACCTGTGCCAATGCATTCAAATGTACTTCCCACTTTCTCTTCTATGAGTCACTGTAGTTGATTTTATGTTGGGGTCTTTGATCCATTTGGACTTGAGTTTTGTGCATGTTGATAGATATGGATCTATTTACATTCTTCTACATGTTGATATACAGTTAAACCAGCACCATTTGTTGAATATGCTATTTCATTTTATATACTTGGTTTCTTTGTCAAAAAGCAGGTGCTCGTAGGTGTGTGGATTGATATCCAGGTCTTTGATTTGATTTCATTGGCCCTCTTTGTTTTTATGCCAATACGAAGTTGTTTTCAGTACTTTAGCTCTGTAATAAAGTTTGAAGTCAGGGATTGTCATGCCTCCAGAAGTTCCTTCATTATACAGGATTGTTTTTGTCTATCTTGGGTTTTTTTTTTTTTTTTATTTTTCCATATGAAGTTGAGTACTGTTCTTCTGAGGTCTGTGAAGAAATTTTCTGGAATTTTGATAGGTATTGCATTGAATCTGTAGATTTCTTTTTGGTAAGATTGCCATTTTTACTTTGTTAATTCTACCTACGCAAGAGCATGGGTAATCTTTCCATTCTTTTGTGTCTTCTTTAATTTCTTTCTTCAAAGACTTAAAGTTCTTGTAATACAGGTATTCCCCTTGTTTCATTAGACTTATCCCAATTTGCCTAGAACAAATCTGAGGCAGCAGGGAAAAGCAAAAACTGCCCCCACTCTGACAGCTATGGAAATTTGGATGCATGGAGAGTTTGTCATTTCATCAAGGGAACACAATTTATGAGGAGGTTAGAACTTGAATCTGGACCTTAAGATCCTATTCTTTCTTTTGGGGGTTACTGAAGACATTGTCTTTGAAATCACCTAAATCTAAGATTATCCCCCCCCCCTGCACACACACACACACACACACACACACACACACAATCGCCCCAGTGGCATAGATTTCTGACAATCTATGTTATTTGTGGCTATTGTGAAGGGTGATGTTTCTCTGAGTTCTTTCTCAGCTTGTTTAATCTTTATATAAAGGAGGGCTACTGATTTTTTTTGTTGATCTTGTATTCTGCTACATTACTGAAGGTGTTTATGAGTTGTAGGAGTTCCCTGGTAGAATTTTGGGACTCACTTAAAGAACAAATAATCCAATAAAAAATGGGATACAGACCTAAACAGAGAACTCCCAACAGACAATATCAAATGGCTGAAAGATACAGAAGGAAATGCTCAACATATTTAGCCATCAGAGAAGTGCAAATAAAAACAACTCTGAGATTCCATCTTACACTGTTGACAGCTTTTGCTGGAGAGGATATGTAGTAAGGGGAACACTCCTCCATTGCTGGTGGGAGTGCAAACTTGTCAACCACCTTGTAAATCAGTATGGCAATTTCTCAGAAAATCAGGAAATTATCTGTCTCAAGACCCAGCAATACTACTTTTGAGTATATATCCAAAGGATGCTTAATCAAGCCATAAGGACATGTGCTCAACTATGTACATAGTAGCATTATTTGTCATAGCCATAACCTGGAAACAACCCAGACGCCCTTCAACTGAAGAATGGATAAAGAAAAATGTGGTACATTTACACAATGGAGTACTACTCAGTGGTAAAAAAAAATAATGACATTTGAAATTTTCAGGCAAATGGATGGATCTAGAAAAATCCATATTGAATGAGGTAACCCAGACCCAGAAAGACAAATATAATGTACTCACTCATAAATGGCATTTAGATATAAAGCTAGGAAAAAACAGCCTACAGTCCCCAACCCCAGAGAACCTAGACAGCACAAAGGACTCTAAGAGAGACATACATGGATGCACATAGGAAGGAGGAAAAGATAAGATGTCCTGTGTAAATTTGGAGCGTGAGGGTCATGGGAGAAAGTAGAAGGGTGAGGGGAGGAAGGGAGATGAATAGAAAAAAAAATAAAAAACAAAGTACCCTACTCTTAATATCTCATGAGACATGACACAAACTTGAGAGATGTCACCCCCGGTGTGCTGCCAACATTTATAAAATTCTAACTATCGAGAACCCTCCATCTCTACTCAGTAGGAAAGGTACACACACACACACACACACACACACATACACACACACACATACACACACACACATACACACACACACATACACACACAAAGTTGCTTTCCTAAGTGGTCAGCATCTAGTGTAGGATTCCCCCTGTTCTTTGGTGTAGAAAAAGCATTCACCAAACTGGGTCTTATGTTCCCTTGTCCCTCTCTCTTCCTCTAGCTCTCCCATACACAACAACAAACCACCCTCCTTCCCTCATCAGTATTCCACCTCAGACGAATCGGCCTCCCCATCTTCCCACGTCTGTGAAAGGCACACCTCTTTCTACAAAGATAAAGGCGGTTTCTATTCTGACCACAGATTGCCTGCTTTTCAAATACATTCTGTGATCCATTCAGTCCCTTTCCAGAGTATGAAAAGAACCACGCGTGTTAATTAAGAGCAGTCGCTGCGCACGCAGCGGTATAGACATAATGGCTGGGATTACGGGCCCAATTTTCCCCACGTGCTTACCAGCAGATGCGTCCACTTTGAGCCATCCAGCACAGTGCAGGGCTGGGTTTGATGCATCACAATTGGCTGGCCCATGCTTTACATTTCCAGAGACTCCCTCCCTCTTCTTTCTTTGGTACCAAAGACCATCTGACCAATGGAGACACTGTGGTCTGCATAGCATCCATGCCTTTCTGCCGTCCTGCCTGAAGACTCATCCAGCAGAGACATTTCCCCCATGCAATACCCTCACTCCATTCCAAAACAATGTTCTTACATCTGATGCAATGGCGTTAGGTATTTGTTCCTTCATTTATTTTATTGTTTTGAATTTTTTTTCAAGACGGGTTTCATACTGTAGTTCAGGCATCTTTTCTAACTGGTAATAATCCTCCAGTCTCAACCATTCAAGTGCTATTGATCACAAGCATGATGCACCATGCCTGGCTTCACTCTTAATTTTGTAATTTGCTCCTCCAGTGAAATTATTTTAAGGCAATAGAGCCTATCCTTCATTAATTGATAAAGTAGGAAAGGCCAGTAGAAATGAAGTCCTTCTCAGAAATCTATGCCACTGGGAAGATTGTGTGTGTGTGTGTGTGTATGTGTGTGTGTGTGTGTGTGTGTGTGTGTAGGTAGGTAGGTAGGTAGGTAGGCGGGGTAATCTCATATTTAACTGATATAAAAGACAATGTCTTCAGCAACCCACAAGAGAAAGAGTAGGATCTTAACGTCCACATTCAAGTTCTGACCTCCTCATAAATTGAGTCCCCTTGATGAAATAACAGACTCTCCACATATCCAAATTTCTACAGATGTCAGGGTAGGGGCAGTTTTCGCCTTCCCCTGCTGTTTTAGGAGTTAAGAAAGCTGCCTCAGATTTGTTCTAGACAATAATAGTAATGAAAAGTATAAACATTCTGGAAATGATTCTATTTAATATTTGTTTCTTTCATGTTGCTTTGTTGGATTTTTGGTTACATTTATTTATGGTGAATGTTCTAGAGAGTGAAGAGGGTGTGTATGCACACAGAGCATGTGGAAGTTAGAGGGACACATGGAGAGCCAGTTTTCTCTTTCCAAGATGTGGTTCCCAGGTATTGAGCTCAGGTCAGCTCAGCAGCCAGGACTTTTACCTGCCCAGCTAGCTCACTAGCTCCCCAGTTTTGTGTTCAATCTAGACTCTCCCAAAAGTGGTTCAGTCTCGCTTTGAACTCACCACAAGGAATGACAAGCTATACTGTCTTATCATCTTTTAGTAGTTTCAATAACAACTAAAGGTGATACATATAGCTGTTTTCCTATTTTTGTCATAATAAAAACGTTTGAAAGAGTGTCGAAATGAGGAGCTATTTTTCTGCATCTATTTGTATACATGACAAAATTCTAATATTGATCATGTGATCTGATACTGAGAAAAGGCATGTATGTGCAAACATATCTATTCCTACAAGATATAAGTGTGTTAATCAAAGTGATCCCAACTTGAAGGTAAGAAAGAGTGTGCTATCTAGTTTAGTGACACAGGTACCTCTCCTCTCTTATATTCATTCAAAAGGATAACACCAAGGCAGGGGTGGGGAGACAGCTCCATGGATAAAGTGCTTGTCACACAGCCAAGAAGACTTAGGTTCAAATCCCAATAACCCAAGACAAAGCTGGGCATAGTTGAGCACATCTCTAAACCCAGCCCTGAACAGGAAGAGAGAGCTGGATCCTGGGGGATTCCAAAAGCCCCAATCTCAGGGAGACGCCCTACCCCCAAAATAAGGTAGAGAGTCTGGGATACTGCACAAATACTGTACAGCCCTTTCTAGACAAGCATGAAGACCAACGTTCAGTGCCTCGGCACCCATGTGAAAGCAAAGTGAACGAAGCAGCCTGCCTGTAATGCCAGCCTTGGAAGGCAGAGGAGACAGAAGACAGAGGGCAAGCTGGCTATCTAGACTAAGTCAGCAAACTCTGGGTTCAAGTGAGGGATCCTGCTCAGTACATAAGGTAGAGGGGTTAAGGGATGTGTCTTACATCAACCTCTGGTTTCTAGGCATGTCCATCAGCATGGGTGAATGCACTCACATACACATGTGTATAATGCTGTCTTAGTCAGGGTTCTCTAGCGTAATGGAATTTATAGAATCAATCTCTATATATACATGGATTCAACAGGGGATTCAATAGGATAACTTACAGACTGCAGTTCAGCTAGTCCAGCAATGGCTGGCCGTGAATGAAAGGGCCAAGAATTTAGTAGGTACTCCAGGAGGCTGGAGGTCTCAACTGGTAGAATCCTGAAAAAGTAGGCTCTAATTCCAGGAGAGCATGGACTTGCTAACAAGGTGGCAGAAAGCAAGAAAATGGCAAAAGCTTTCTTCTTCCATGTCCTTATATGGGCGTCCAGCAGAAGGTACGGCCCAGCTTACAGGTATGCCTTTCAGACCTAGATTAAAGACATGTGTTTTCCATTTGGGGATTTTAGTTAATTCCAGATGTAGTCAAGCTGATAATCAAGAATAGCCGTCAGACATGCACATACCATATACTCACACATAACACAGAGAGACACCAAAACACACCACACCTGACTCTCACAGAGACATGCTGAGTGCATGTCACTGTGCAGTAGGGCAGGGGACTTTTAGAAACTGAATTCCTCTCTTCAGCTCAGTTGCCTGTTTCTGTGAGCCCTGAGTTTGCCTCTGCCTTGTTTTTTCCAAAGTATAAGAAGAATCTTAGTTTTCATGGGAAGCAAAGAGTTTGCTCCTTATTCGTGAAGTTTTCAATTTATGAGTCACTTGTGGGTGGGTGGGAGGGAGACCCTGGGTTTAGGAGTGTGGCGATCTTCTGGCACGATGCTCTGTAGTAAGATCACAAGATCAGATCACAAGAGCGGATTTGCCCAGTTGTGAGTCTGCAGTGCAGTTTCCACATCTGTAAATGAGGATATTGGTGGCCGCATCATGGGAGACTGAGGGATTGAATGAGTTATGAATAAATAGACACCATTCCAATATAAACTATAACCTGACCATTAAGTCATGTATATTAAGACTGAAGATCCTCTAATTTTTCAAATAACTCTTCTTTATCCTCTTTCTCTCCTGGGGCGGATGGCTATCTAATGTATTCCGGAAGACTGTGCTTTCTCAACCAGACTGCACGGAGCTTGTGCGTGTGCAACACGGAGCTTGTGTGTGTGCCATGGTGTGTCCTAGGAAGTGAGTGTTCATGCTCAGTCATGAGAACAGCCTGTAGAGGTGGGACGATGGGTCAGCTTTCCTTCCCAGAGTCCTGATTCTTCCTTGGGTGTCATTCTGCCTCTTTAGGGAGAGGAAGCCAGAGGAGCTGTCATCCACCACCTGTCATCCCTCCAGATTTAGACATGAAAATTGATTCAAAAGAAGAGAAAAGAAACGTGCTCTTTTCATCTCTGGATGGCCTCCTGTCATTAAAGAGCCACTAATGATGTAACAGGAAAGCAAGCATCATACGCTGAGACCTCAGAAAGAGATCTTGCACTTTAGAAGGGTAGATTTCTTGGGATCTCCCTCAACAGTCTAGCTATGATGTACTTATTATTTATAAAAGTAAAATGTGTCCTCCACACAGTTCATGTAGCCCTATTTTGGAAGCTCAAGTCTCCAGCAGATGCCTCTCCTGGCTTCTTCAGCAAATGCTTTACTCTGTCAAGACTCAGTTTCCTCAGTGACATGGGTCACTGAGGCACCTAGAGTCTTAATGTACTGTGATTTAATAAGGTAATTCTTCTTTATCATTAAGCATAGTGTCTATTTCTCCCAAAAGGGACAAGTGACAAAGAAAAACAGTGTTTGTGCAGAGTGGGGAGATACAGAATAAATCAGCAACCACACAGGAAAAAAAGCAGTAATTGTGCTACAAATGTAGATGAAATAATTACTATAATTGAGCAATAAATAGCATCACAATTTATTTGGGACTTTAATTAATTAGTCTTTGGTTGGTGTGTGCTGTTTGTTGTTTGCTGTAGTTCTAGTTCTGAGCATCCATGATCAGGAGGATATAGCTTTGCACAGCAACACAGACAAGAGAGGAGGGACCGCTTCCTACATCTCTGACTGCACTTCCTGTGTGAGCACAGTTCACACACCCGAAAAGTCCAAACTGAAAAACAGCATGTGTCCCATTGCCTCCTGAATGGGAGGCCTGAGGTCTGAGCCTCCTTCACCCCTGAGCGACTTTGTACATTGTTCCTTTCTGCTTAGGCTCTTGCTTGTATCTGTTGCCTCTCCTGCTTCACGGGAGTTGAGGGAAGTGATTACTGGCTCATTTTTGCAGGTTGATTTGAAAATTAATCCTGTCTGAATGAATGAGTTATGACCACGATTATATGACATAACCAACTGTTGGTATATTTCATACATTTGTCCATTCATACATCCCTTTATATTTCATACTTTTGTTCATTCATACATACCTCTATGACACAAATGTTTGTATATCCCCACTACATGTCCAGATCTAGGCTAGGCACAGGGAATCTCCACATCTTGTCAGGATAGGATGCTGTTGTGGAGCACACACAAGCACAGCAGTGGAGGGGATTCATCCATATCAATGCTCTTGACGCTTGGGCATGGGTTTTGGTATCTGCCCTGTGCATAGTGACCTGTTGTGCAAAACCCAGAACCACACTTAATTGCAGTAATATCCGTCTCCTAGTCAGGGTATTCAAATGTGTCGTGAGGCATTGTCAGGAAGATGCATCAGCAGGATAAATCGCCTCCATCTGAGAGCCACTGTCGTGAGGCTGTAGGCCATGGAGTAGAGAGAGGGTGACAGGGCCTCACCAACTCAAGGACACAAGGCAGTATAGTTCTGTGATTAAGGGCTAGCTAGATGGCATCTGTATACTTTATAGCCCTGTGGCACAGAGATAATGACTTAATCTCTCTGGACTTCCGTTCCCTATGAGTAAATTTTGGAAAATAATGCATTGTAAGGACGATAGTGATGTGCTACAATAGGTTACTTGTATATTTTTCTCCTCTCTGGTGCGTAAAGCTTCAGGATAAGAAGCTGTATGAGTAGCTCATTTCCTAGCCCCATAAGACCTCCACATAGGCTTCAGTGCTAAGAAAGGAATGTGATACGCTTGACTCAAACCTTGGCTTTCGGGTCTACCCACAGAACCAAGTCATGCGACTCCTGGACACAAGGCCTTATCTATCAGTACACAGAACCAAGCTATACTGCTCCTGGACACAAGGCCTTTCTGTCAGTCACAGAGAGCAATGGTGAGGTGTATTGGCGACTATCCAGAGCTCAGGAAAAGAGCAAAGGAGTTAGCTACCACTCTTCCATGAACGGTAGCACATGCTGTATCCCCAAATAAATGTCTGAACCTAAGGACAGACGCTAGAGGGGAGGCAGCAGTAACTTTCCCAATTCATGTTGCCCTAGGTAGAGAGGACACTCTAGATGGTCTCCCTAACCCAGAGAGAACCTCAGGTTTAGATACCATCTGCCTCATGACCGCCTGTGGTCTAGTGTGACATCCACGATCCACTTGCCCTGCGTCACAGAAGGAATGCATGCATGTGCAGGGGAACTATCAGGCTCTCATCTACCAATTGTGTCACCGGCACACACTGTGGGCGTACTCAGAAGGTCTGGTGATGGCATGGCAGGATTTCTGCTCCTCCCAGGCGGCTGTCTGTCCCACCTCCCAGCTCTATCATTTCAACTAGACTGGGATTCTTCAACCAATGCATGGGCTTCTTCGCATTCTCAGAAACAGGGCCTCTCGTTTAGGGTTCCTAGTGTTGTGAAGAAACACCAGTACCAGTGTGGCATCATCTTAGCAACCTGTAGTCTTTGATGCAGGGAAGTCAGGGCAGGAACTCAAGATACGGTGCTAGGGAACTGGGCAGAGGTAATAGAGTGTTACTCACTGGCTCGATCAGACTGTTTTCATATAGTACCCAGGACCACCAGCCAAGGGAAAGCATCACCCACATGGGCTGGCCCCTCCCATATCAGTCACTAATTAAGAGAATATCCTACAGCTTCATCTTTTTGCAACATTTTCACCATGGAGGCTCCCTCCTCTCAGATGACTGTAGATTTTGTCAAGTTGACAAAAAGCTAGCCAGCACAGAGTTCATCTTCTTCAAAATTCTACTGCTATAATTTATAAAATTTGCTGTAGCAACCTATTTTCTGCCTGAAATTCCCTTCTCCCTGATGTCTGCCTCCCAAGTTGCTTTCTTCCTACATGTCCTTTGCCCTCACCGTAAAGGTACAACGAACCCTCCCAGAGTCTATGAATTTTGGAGTGTTTATAGTCTTTCTTCTTGGCATGCCTCCCCTGCCTGTACAGGGATTGTTTAGCCGTCTTGCAGCTGGCCTGCTACCTCCTCCTGTGTGATGTGTGGAAATGGCAAATGGCCTGCTAAAGGTGCTCACTGCTCACCATGCTCTATGTGGTTCTACAGGCCACCCTTAGAACCCTTTACTGAGATGCCAGGTCTACTCTCTAGAGTGTGGGCTATTGAGCTCCCTCTGGACCTTGTAAATCATCTGAGGAACCTCCCCCCAGCTCTGTCTGTCACCCTCAGGGTACAACAGTCTGAGGAACCTCCCCCAGCTCCGTCACCCTCGGACTGTCCATGTATAGCTCTTGATCAGTCTCTTCAGTCCCCTTCTCGGATAACAACCCCTACCCACTCCGGCCATGGGCAAGCTTGAGAGATGCTTTTCCAAGTATCCCTCGGCTTACCCTGCAGGATACAGCAATCCATCGGCTCCAGCTCCACATCTCCCCCTCATCACCATCCCTTTCTTGCACATATACTTCCTGCTCTTGTATAATGATGAGCAGCAGCATCCAGCCCTCAGAAACCTTAGAGCCAAGCTACCCAGTCTCTCCAGGAGGTTCTCACCACGAGCAGAATAATCAGCTCACTGCCCAGTTTGGTGGGTCCCTCTCTGGCTTTTCTATGGCTGGGAAAATAAAGCTTGCCTCTATGCCAGTGCCTGCGTTCCCCGTCCCTAGACTAGGATGAAACCCAAAACAAATGGTAAGAATCCATTTGTGATTCCAGGCCAGTGCTTTTGGGATGATATTTAGGCTAGGCAGCCAGCCCCTCTGAGGCCAAGGACATCCTGGGTTCCTCTGCAGGGCTTTCACCTCCTGGAGGAGGGTTTGGTTGCATACCGTCCCTATAGCAGAAGACATTCCAATGGAAAGGAAAGCTTGACACAGTTGAGAACTGCCAGAGAACACACAGCTAGCCAGAATGAAAAAGACTCTTCGGTGGGTCATGAAGGACGAAGTCAGGAAACACAAGCCAGCTTTAGGAAGAGAGCAGACGGGACGGCAAGGGAGCAGAGGAGTAAAGAGCCTGCCAGTCTTCATGGTCAGTGGCTAACCTATGGTGCCTTGCCTGTTTCTGGAGTCATAAAATGCTGAGAACAGGGTCTCTCAGTTTGCCTAGGAAGCAGAATGCTGGAGCACTACATTTTCTGTCTTCCCTAGAGAACTGAGTCATACATAGAGACAGTATCAGTTTAGATGCTGGCCTTAAATTCTGCCTGGCCTGTGCCGGTATTGTAAAGCTGCACTGATTTGATTATGAGATGCTGGGATGGCGTTGGGACCTCAAGTCTAAGCCTTTGACTGAGGCTGGGAAAGCAGCAAAGAGGAGAAGACATCAAGGTGTGAATTTTAGCAAGAACATGAAAACCAAGAAAGGGTGAGAAAGGGATGGCAGGAGAGATGAGGGAGGGAGGGATGAAGGAAGGAGGGAAAAGAGAGAGAGAGAGAGAGAGAGAGAGAGAGAGAGAGAGAGAGAGAGAGAGAATACCAAGCCATCCTCAGAGAGATGTGAACACATCCCTTTGCTTGGCCCACAAATATGGTAACTTAACTCTGAACTAAAATTCATTATGCACTGTCAATAATTCTCTCATATTCTCCCTCTCCCTCCTCTTCCCCCCACCATGATCCCTACCCCCCCACCCAGAATTAAAACTCATCAAAAGAGGGAGCATAGAGGAGCCATGAGGCCATTGTCCACTAGGAAGTCACTCATCTCCTTCACAGGTGACACCATTCAGTTGGTCTGTCCTGTGTGGCTAATTGGCTGTGAGCAGGTAAAGAAAGGTCCCTAAGACAGTACAGCTACTGGAAGCAGAAGCTCTAGACAGAGCAGGTAACCACGCATTCTCTTCGGTACAAATGACTGAGACAAGGGAGAAAAGATGCTTAAAGGCCGACATGTAGATCGGTACAAATGAGCAGATGCTGTCCCTTCCGCCATCTCTCAGGAAATTGTTGAAAGGGTATGCAGCTCTGATGAGCACGGTTTACCCGCGTCCTGGACTTGTCAAGTGTTGGGTCTGGTTTTACAGGAAATTACGAGCTACTTCACAGGAGAATGGTGACAGTTCGGTAGACGAAAGGCTCACCCTGTCTCGACACGAACTGCCTCCCCTGAAAAGTTCTGAATTCCCTGCCTTGGGGACACACACAGGGATCAGAGGTGTTGTCAACACCATGGGGACGGTTTGGCCACACAATCTCACTCTAGAAATCTGTGTCACCATCTGAGCTATGCTACCTCAGAGCTACATACACACAGCTCTAGTGTGTGCATTGCAAAATGAGCAATGACAACATAGTCATAATCCAACACCTCCTATGGACTCCATCTCCTCTGTCTGAGGCAGGTGGGTGCCACTGACTTCTTCCTGCACCCTGTGACAGGGCCTCTTCGTTATTACACTCATCAGTGGGCTCAGGACCCATCTCTGCTCACTAGACTATGAGGCCCCTGATGACACAGGCCATTTCTGATCCTCTCCTAGATTCCACAGTGTTTAGCATTGAGCTTAGCACACGGTAAGAACACTCTTCTCTCTCTCTCTCTCTCTCTCTCTCTCTCTCTCTCTCTCTCTCTCTCTCTCTCTCTCGTGAATGATGAGACACATGAAGCAATCAGGTGAGATGATGACTGAAATAGACTTTGCTACTTAAAGTCCTACCAGACCATGCCTTTACTAACCCCATTACAGGGGCCTAGCATAGGTCACTGTGAGTGCCACATTCATTTCCGGTGACTATCTGTTCTGGGGAACGCAGGTTGTCATGGCTCCATCCATAGAGGAGAGAAGGAAAGAAAACAAACCTAAGTAAAACTGTCCGGGCCACAACAGGAGGGCTATTTTCGCCTCGTTCTGTTTATTCGTTCCTTGCATCTGCTATAAATGAAACGTCTATATAATCATTGTAGGTTGTTGTTTTTCATTAATAAAGAGTTAGAAACCAAAACGAGGTGGTGAGGGGTGGGGAGAAAATGTAGTTCTGAGATGTGGCATTCTGTTGCCGTGAGTTTGTCGTCCACAATAACAAAAGAAAGCACACATTTGAAGATCAAGAGGTTTGAGTTCGGTGTTGCTTTGGTACCAGATTGCTGGGTTACCAGTAAGCAATATGCTCTCTTGGATTTTTGAGATGCTCCCCTGTGGTCCAGGCTCCCTTCTCATTTACTGTGTAGCTGAAGATGATCATGATGTCCTGGTCCTGCTGCCTCAGTCCTCAGCTGGGATGACATGAACTCGAGTTCTGAGTCAGATGACAGCAGTGAGCAAGAACAGATCACTTTGCTAACCCCATCCGCATACTTAACTTCGGCCTTTGCTTCTTGGATGCCCTTTTGAAGCTAGGATTTGGCAAAGTTAAAACCCAAAAGTCAACCCTGTATCCCTAAACACCATCACCCTTGCTCTTGCTGTGGGCTCTCTAACTGCCTTAAGAGAGAAACTCTTCTGTTCCCTTTGATCTAATAATATAAGCAGCTGCTTTATTAAAAATAAAATTGCTAGCATTTATAGAGAACTTCTTTGTTGTTAGGAGCTATGCATTCTTTTATTTCATCTTTATATCCATCCCATGAGTAAGGCCTGTTTCCTTGGCACATGGGAGAGAATTTCATATGGGAAAGTTCGGACTTGGAATTAAGAGTGCAGAAAAGCAAGACTGGGCCTAGAACCTCAGATCAGCATCTGCATTTGCACAAAGTCCCCAGCTGATGCCTCTGCATGGTTAAGTTTGAAAGGCTCTCCCAGAAGGCTCTTCTAGCTCTTTCTAATTCATCCAAAGATAATTCCAACATTGTACCTGGTTCTTAAAACACTGACTTTCATACGCCCTTACTTACAAGGTTCTTACATTTTTAATTATATTTTATTTATTAGCTTATAATGCACAGTGCAGGCATGTGTACCACAGTGTCCAGATGGAAGTCAGAAGAAGCCTTTCGGGAGTCAGGGGTCCCCTCTTTCCACCATGTGGGTCCAGGGATTGAACTCAGGTTGTCAGGCTTAGCAGCATGAAACTTCACCCACTAAGCCATTTGCCATCCTACGTTGGGTCATTTATGACCTTGCACCGTTCATCATTCAGAGAGAAATACATCCAAATAAAATAACCCAGCTCTTGCTCCAGAGCAAGAACTCTCTGCCAAGTGGGCTTTTGCCCCTTTCTCTGCCACTTCCTGGTCATGCAATCATGCACCTTACCCAAGTTTCCATTTATAGCAATTCACAATTTTCCATGGAGATTTGTAAGTTCTACATACACTGGCTTTTCCTACCTATGCATGCACACATTAACTTAATTATTTTCCCCTTAACGAAGCATGCATTATACATACCATGGCTCTAATTTTTACACTTAGAGGTGTAACAGCAAAATTAGTGTCAGTTGCTCTTTTCTTCTCTACAGTTTCACAGATAGATCTGTTTCTACCACAGGGTCTTCGCAACCTTATGCTAAGATGTTCTTTTGTTTGTTTTTTCCTGCCCTAGCAAATTGAGGGCACTCACCTTTTGACTTATCAGATGGACTATTTCTGTTTGATATGTGGATACCATTGCTCTCCTACTTAGGGCCATTATTAAATCCAGTAGGAGCTGCTTGAATATGCAAGCAGTGGGGTATTGTGACCCTTGATCTGGTAAGTGGGTATGCTATTGAGGGTTCAAAGGGCAGGCAGCATATAAATGCTTGACGGTAGATATGCCGGCAAAGATAGCCCCTGTGGGTGAGTGGGGAGTGCTTCCAGGCAAGTGGCTGAGATGTTTTGTTCCAACTGGGTAGACATTTGGGGTAGGAAAAGAGCACCTCATCCAGGTCCTTGACCTCTCTGTGACCCTACGCTGCTGTCATGGTTTGAATGAGAAATGTAGCCCATAGGCTCATGCAATGGAACACATGGTCACCGGTTGCTGGCGCTATGCGGGAAAGCTATGGAACCTTCAGGAGATGGAGACTAGCTGGAGGAAGTGTGCCACTGGGGATGGGCTTTGCAATCCTCTGCCATGACCAGGGCCTGCGGTTTCTCTTCTCTGGCTCTGCACAATGGTTTAGCATTCTTGAATGCCAGTTCCCGACTCTTTCACCTTTTCTGACTACAGACTGTGTTCCTGCCCTAGAAGTTCCGCAACTTTTCAGATGCTTCTCATAGCCATGCCGCTGTCACAGCTGCTGCCACCAGGGCCACGGCCACCACCACTGTATGCCATTGCTGCCACATTTGCCACCATCGTTGGTATAACCGTCACTGCCACTGCTACCTCCCACTTCCGCTCTGCCGCTGCAGTTCCTGCCATTGCTGTTACTGATGATACGGATGTGCAATGGCTTCTTTCCCCATATGATTCCCGATTCCCGCCTCTGCCGCTCACTGAGGCTGTTCATCCCTACCGACCGTTGTTTCTGGGTTTGTGTTTTTAGCTCAGGGCACACTGCTAGCAGAGATTGTTGGAACTCATGTTACAGAACTAGGGGTTCAGCAGAGCCAGGGTGTTCCTCAGCTGACTCAGCGACAGAAAGGCTGCTAGAAAATGGGTCTTTGAGCCAAGGACAGCAGACATAGTTTCCAGTGAAGGCGCTGGGTCACAGTGGGTCTTTGGGGTTCAGTAGTGTATAGCTCATCTGCATTTCCTGTCAACTCTCTGCCTCCTGACCATCATGCAGTGTGACCAGCCACCTCCTGTGACCGCCACTGTGCCTTCCCTGTCATGATAAACTGTATCCCTCCTTAGACTGTAAGATAAGATAAACCCTTCCTCCCTTTAGATGCTTCCTGTAGGGTACTGGGTCATAGCAATAAGAAATATACACAGGTACACATTATGCATACATAGCTTAGACCAGCTCTCTCCTTTGCTTCTCATCCCTATGGGAAACTTTAGGTAATTTATCATGTTAATAAGAGCCATATGCCTGCCCTCAATGCCAGTCACATGACCTGAATCTTGATTTGAGTGGTGAGTGTCTGATGGTTTAATTGACATAATATTCTATCTCCCGGTCCTATTGTGTGAGCAAAGTTTTGCCTTGCCTGACTCTGTGCAGGGTGCCAGTGAACTGTGAGATATTTCTGGAAGAATCTGAGCTGCCAGTGAGTAGCGGAGTGTCAGAAGTCCCGCTGGAGTTTGGCAAGCTCCTGCCGCATGTGCATCTCTTCGATCACAGCTCAAGCCCACAGGAAGGTGTACTTTCCTGTCCCCTTCTCGCCTGCCCCAGCAGGACAAGGGAGTCCTGGAGAGCGTTGCCTTGGTAGCCACATAGTGTGAGTTTCCATCATGGCTTGACTAGCTGTGAGACCCCTGGTAGGTTATCAAAGCTCTGCCTAGCTCAAATGCCTCTCCAGAAGGACAAGGCTAATCATGGTGACCTCGCAGGCATGTGGTGAGGATGTGATGCCCACTGTGCAAGCACGCCCGAGATATACAAATATCAAAATACTAGGCACCAGGAACTCAGTGCTGTTGTTGCTCTGTTTTCCATCCTTCAGATTTAACTCAACCACATAGTGTTGACTTTCAGTCCGGTTTCTTTCCTTGCTCTTTGTGTAATCTGGGGAAGTCAGAATAGTGAGTTTTTCTGACTCTCTGGTCCCTCATTGTGAAAGGAGGGCCAGCAAAACTGTCTTGGTCAGTGATTTGAAAATCACCGAAGGGTAGCCCCAATATTTAGTCATATAATGTAGAGGTAGAAGGACAATATGGTATCACTTGGGAAAGTATAATACTTTATTTGTTGAGTACCCACTATAACCCAGTTACAAACTAAATCCTTCATAAAATTGCATCAATCCTTAAACGCCGCTCTTGTTGACATTATATTTAGATGATCAATGCAAACTCCCAGAACTTAATTGAGCTACTATATGTTACACAAGTATCTGTCACATAGCCACATCCAGAAAGTCCAAGGCAGTCTTGTTAGGTAGGGTTAGGGCTGGCTGTACCATGTACAGCCCTGGAAACTGCATTCTTACCATCTCAAGTAATCTTCGTTAACCTTGTTTTGCAGACAATGAAACTAAGGCTCAGAACAATCAGATCAAATACTTAACTAAGGTGCTGGAGAGCTGGCTCAGAGGTGAGAGCACTGGATGCTCTTCCAGAGGACCTGGGCTCACACCTGTCTCTAACTCCAAGATCTGACACTTTGTTCTGTCCTGTGTGACACCTGTCATGCATGTGGTGCACAGACATACATGTAGGCAAAATACCCAAATACATAAAATAATAAAAACAATTTTTAAAATACTAAATCGTAACTAGAAATAAAAGTGACTAGTAGTATGTCAGTTACTTTTCACAGAGCCGTGACAAAATGTCTTACTGATGCAACTTCAGGGAGGAGATGGTTGCTTTTGCTTATGGCTTCAGAGGGTAGAGTCCGTCGCAGCAGTAATGGGGGGCAAGGTAACTGAAGAAACTTTCCCTGGTGGCAGGAGTGTGAGATGCAACTTGGTCACATTTTGGTAGACTGAGAAGGAGGGCTTAGGCCAGAATCAGAGGTTGCTGTCACCTTAAACAGCCATAGCAATAACACATTTCTCTTCAGCTAGTTCATGCCTCCTAAAGTTATGAAAACATCCCCAAATAGGGCCACCTACCTGGAGGCAAAGAACAAAATGGATAAAATTATCAGGGATATTTCATGTTTATCTGAAACCTTGATAGATACATTGTAGTTTCGGTCCAGATACACCAGGCTCGCAGGGTCCTGTTCATAAACTTAGGCTATTCTACAGGGTTTTACGAAGATGCCTGGCATCAGCGAGGAGGAATGGCTGCATGGTACATTACTTGGCATGTTCTTGAATTCTAGTTGCATTGTTGGGAAATTGTTAACTTGTTATACAAGGGGAAGGAAGTATATAGTTACTCAGTTTCTGTGTTGTTATGATAAACATTCTAAGTTCAAATTCAGTAAGGCTTTTAATCAGGCTTTGTAGAGAAGTGTGCTCTATTTTTTGCCCTAGCATATCTGGAAACTATGAACATAGTCTTACTGACAATGTCCCTCTGTCTTGGCCTTTCTTAATTATTGGGTTTTACATGAAAGGCTGTTGGATGGAGCATGCAGTTCACTGGCACTGATTGTGGTTTTAAGATCGTTCTCATACCTGGGAAAAACTGGCCTGCCAGTGGTGTGAGCCATGGGAGCTCCCAATATGTGATCTGCTTTATGGCCGGGATGGAATTATGACAAAATTATGACAAAAAAAATATTGTACAGTCAATATGGAAATCAATGTGTTGTTTATATTTTTACCTTATTTGCTAGTTAACAAGTTACCTTGCCACGCTATGGATATTGACATAAGACACGAGCCTCCTGGGTCACAGACTAAGGCATTACGACTCCCTTCACAGCAAGGAGTCTGTGTTCAAGGGTTCCCCGTGCTCCTAAGATTCATGGGCGTGACACAACTGAGCCACTTGTAGTGGCTTGTGTTAGAAGAGAGAAGCCTTAAGCTTAGAAAACCCCCATCTTCCATGAATGATACCAAATATGCCTGTCCTTTGCTTCCCAGGAAGAGGCTATCTTTCCTCCAAGGCTCTTTGCACGGGCATTTCCTTTCCAAATATAATCCAGAATGAGTAGAAGTTAGTGGTCCTCTTAGAATGTCTGCAGAGAGAAAAACATAGAACTATATAAATGTATTTCCCTGGTATGTAGCAATATATGATTATCATTTTTATAATAAATAATAACACTATTTGAAAAATGTTTTTCACTAACGTATAATCCATAAAGGAAGTCCATATATTAGGGGCATTGTTGAGTCTCTCCTTGGGCTAGCCCAAGATGCCGTTAGCTTGGGTTTCATCTTCCTTCCTAGGCCTGCAGACACATGCTTCAGCTATGTACTCATGGTTTCCTACCTCTATGGATGCACAGGAGTGGTGTCTCTGTGTTTTTATCATAAAGGGACCAGTCACAATTGTCTCATATAGATTTCATTTTCATTTAATCACCTCTTTAAAAGATATTATCTCTATAAGCAACCATATTCCAATATACCAGAGGTTGGAAATTTCAACAGATGAAAGTTTTTGGAGAACATAATTCAGGACATATGTAGCATGAAATCAGGATTCATGTTCAGGATTATTTACCATCAGAGAGTCACAACTCGGCACTCATTCGTTCTCTCTCCCTCCTTCCCTCTCTCTCTCACTCCCCCTTTCTCTCCATATCCCTCTCCTTTCCCCTCACCCACATTCCTCCTCTCTCTTCCCACACCACACACATTCCTATATATTATATATTTCTCCCATGATGCAGTGAATTAGTTTGTATATTTATTTGTGTGGAGATTTGTTTGTTGTGTCTCTCATCCTCTGTGCATTTCCAAGCGGTGGATTGATGGATGGTTTGTTCACCATACACTGACTTCATTATTGAGTAAATGAATATATCATAGCAGTTCTCAAAAAGACAGGAGACACTAGCTGCCCTGCCTTAAAGTTACTGCCTATCTGGGTTGCCGGTGAGGCACAAGAAGGGAGAAGTGAGATTCTACTGTGGTGGAGACCGGAGACTGTTCATTTGTTTCCCGGCTGCCCTGACCCAAATAATCACACAGAAACTACATTAATTATAATACTATTTGGCCTATTATTAGCTCAAGCTACTTATTAACTAACTCTTGCCTCTTAAATTAATTAATTTCTATTAATCTGTTCATCACCTAGAGGTTGTGCCTTACCAGGTAAGGTCTTTCTCCTTCAGCAGCTTCATGGCATCTCCTTGACTCCACCTATTCTGTCTCTCTCTCTCTCTCTCTCTCTCTCTCCATATATATATACATATACATATATATACATATATGTATACATATATATATGTATATGTGTATATATATATATATATATATATATATATATATATATATAGCATCTCGCCATAGGGAATGGACTCCAACGCTCACGCACCAGGGATAGATCCTGGTCCTACTGCCAAGTGCCACGCAGACAATACTAGGCCGACCGTATGTGGGAGACAATGGTGAAGCTTAGACAATGCTAACTCTTAATCAGGGCTCATCTGTGCTCCGTGGGGCTCTATTCACAGCACGGTACCTAAGGAAGGAACTAGACTTGGAATCTAGTCAGGGAACTGAGAGCAGAAGCAAATTTTTAAGGTTTCCTCCTCCCGGAACACAGAAAAATTCCATGTATTATCTGTTCGCCCCTACTGCACTAGGCCCTCAGGCCTTATTTATGGTTCAGTTGGCCTCAGATATGAACGTGTGAAATCGAGCCAATACTTCTTAGAGAACCCAGCTGTTGGGTGACTTTTCTTGGGGAGACATGAGCACACAACTACCCACTCCAGGTCAGACACACCGAGAAAGTTGATTCCACCCAAATCCAGCTTAGTGAACCAAGGAGTTTACAGAGATCATGGGCAGGAGCATGAGTATCTCCAAGACAGCCGCATCATCAAAAAAGGAAAAAAAAAAAACAGCTAAATGTGGGCTCTGAATCACAAAAGCGGCATCCCTGGGGCTTCCTTCACAGCTTGCAGACAGCCGGGCAGGACAGAAACTCTTCTCTCCCTGCTACTGTTTAGACAACCTCGGGAAGACATGAGTCTTCAGGTTTCAGAGACATCCTGACATCTGTGAGTTTTGCTCACTTCCTGAATCCTATAGGATTTGATTTACTTCCTGAGCCTTAAGGAGCCCTCCTTCCAGGAAGGTATGTTGCAACTTAGAGGAAGCAGCTATGCAATACCAACCCTGGACAGGCCGATAAAAAGCCTAATGCAGTCAGTCACTGGATGGCTGCCTACTTCTGAATTCCCTTCCCACACTCTCAGCCAGCATCCTCCTCCACACAGCCCCATCACTTTCCTGGCATGGACTCACGCACTTAGAAGGGACCATGGGCATCTGTATCCAGTAAGCAAGCACGCACAGATAACTTCCTCTGCGTTGATTTATCTTCTGCTTCGGACCAGCCGGGCTGCAGTCTATAAACTGCAGTTGGAATGCAAGTCTGTTTACCAGGTCAGGGATGTGCTGCATGGCGATAGCGAGACAGATCACTGGTGCCTGTCGTTCTGCAGAGTCCATTTGCCCACTAATAGTGAATCAGGCATGCTCAGTGGGCAGCAGACCCCGAGGTAGGCCAGGCAGCCATAAACTGCTGCAGCAGACAGAAGCCATGGTGACAGCGGACAAATGAAGAGCCCGGTGAGCTGGCCTGGCTCTTCTCTTAGTGGCTCTGAAGGACTTTCCACATGAAATGAAAGCTGGCTTTTGCTACAGGCAACTCTAGTGCTTTGCATGGCTTGCCCTTCTATCGGAAGTGTGTTTAAGGCTCTGTTGAATGTGTTGATCCTGGGGCTTCAAACACAGAACACAGCATCAGAAACTGGGAGCCCCTGGGGCCAGCACTGTTTTTAAATCCTCTTCCTAGCCCTTAGGATGCATGTTCAACTCCTCTGGAGTTCTAGATTCTCATATGTAAAAAATGCCCAATAAAGTAGACATTATTATAAGATACACATAGTAGTTGGTAACTCCATAGCTTGGAGCATGTTTAAAATTGGAAGTGTTCTTATGTAGGCAGGAATATAGCCAAGCCATACCATTCAACAGAGGGCTTTAAGGGGCTGGGAGTCGTATCACACTGACTAGCAACTCCAGTTCTCCCCCTTACTGGTTTAATAACCTTGGGCATGCTATTGAGTTTTCTGTTCCTGGGGTAATAGCAATGCCTATCTCAAAAGCCAACTAAAACTCTCGATGCCCTTATAGCACAAAACAGAGCATCTTCTACACAGTACAGCCTTGTCAAGTGTGAGCCATTCTGCCTCCCCTGGCTAACCAAAGCCCCAGACTCAGTTTAGTGAAACAGAGTTTAATCGGTTGTCCCACGTGCATGTAGCGTATTATTGTATATTTATTGCTAAAGGAAAATAACGTTAAAATCATCTTTGGCTGAATTGTTAATGTGGTAAGTGAAACCCAGTTTGATGGGCTCTTTATTAGAAATGTGGGTGCTTCACACTGTGATGGGGGGCAGAGAGGAATTAAGGATGAGGATAAAGTTGATGCACCCAGCACCGCGCTGCCATGTCTCCGAGGATTATCTCAGTTAATCTGTTCCTATAGGTTCTTTGAGTTCTGTTTAGAAGAATTCCTGGTCATTGTGCAGAAGTCAGAAGGAGGAAAAGCACCTACAAAGCAAACATCCAACTTGCTTGTAACTGCTTTTATATATGTGCTGTGTGTCTCTCTCGTGTTTTCCCTGGACAAAGTGCATGTTATTGCTAAGATTCGGATCCTTTATCTGTAAAATAAATCTAATACACTCAGCATCTCAGGGTGCCTTAGATAGAAAGTGAGATCCTCTAGGGAAAGACCACAGCACTACATGGCACGCTGTCTCAGTGAATGGCTGATTCCTTCAGATTCCATCCATATGAATGACTTCAGAGGGCTTTGAAAACTAACATAGCTACACCTGAGAATATGAGGTAGTATTTCCGAGAGATTCCAAACACCCGACATAGACATCTTCCTAGCTACATATTTACTCTGGGATATCAGCAGATGATACAAGAAGTTATGGTTCTTACCTTTTAAAAATGTTGAGTTGATGAGATGCAAAATTCTTGGCAATTTTTAAGTTCAGATATGAGTACACAGAGAAATAGCATACCTAGGATGGGCTTGCTCAAGCAAGACCTGAATCTTGCCTCTTTCTCCATCGTCAATATGGCCTCATCCATAAACATACTGGAGGGGTACTGCCCAAATGGAATGCTAGGGATTAATCTGGGTCTTCAAGCTTGAGTATGCAAACACAGTATAGGTCTAAATCCCAGCCTTGCAAAATGATTGCAAACCTAGAACTGGCAAGGTCAGGTTCAGGTATTAGATCACCACAGTGGTCACAGGGAGGGTGCCTTGTTTGGTGGAAGAGATTCCCCACAAAGGAAAGGTCTAGAGTGTGGCCAGGGAGAGAAAAACCTAGGAAAATGTTAGTGGGGAGATGTGGGTGAGATAGACTTGGATAAAGGAAGACAGACTCAAAAGAACCTTCACATTCATTGTAGAGAGAGTGGAGCAAGGGAGGGCCTGGGATGATCCTTGAGTTCCCCAATGAGGGAAGTGCAGGGTGGGAGCTGTAAAATTAAATAAATGCATGTGGTCATTGGCCCAGCATAGTAGAGAGTCTTGTTCTGTAGTCAGACTTCTTCTCTATCCCTTTACCTTAACTGAAAGGACACTTAGCTCTCTTGTATGCATTTCTCATTTTAAAAAAAAAAAAAAAAAGCTTCGACATTTTTACGTTTTTGGAATGACTTCTTGTTTCTTAGGAAATGATTTTAAGACATTTTCTCCCCTAACTGTGCCAGAATGTCACAATTCCCCACTTTAATCACTGGCTCTTAGGAAAGGAGGTAAGTGACTTTGGAGAAGCCTCGGGCAAAGGCTGCGTGTTCTCGGGGGGGGGGGGGGGGCCCCTGTGCAAGTCACATGTGAACCACACCAGAGGCAGAACCGGCTGAGGTGAGGGCACACTTTCTCTGTGACAATATCAGGACAAAAATTAAACATTCATAGTGTGGTAATGAAGGGCTGAATAATTTACTCTAAACCAATAAAGTAGAAGTTGGGAGTGTGATAGTTCCGGAATGAAACAGAGTGGAGGAAAAATAACATTTTGCTCATTAGCTAAAGCCTGGACTGAGCGGTGACAAATTGAGTGTGTGTCCTTTGCTGTGATTACAATTTAGAGAATGTTTGAACTCCCAGACTCCGACATTCAACAGCAATGATGTCATAGGAGCACGGAAAAAAAAAAAAGCTACCCAGTGTCCTGTAACTCAGTGTTCCCTAGATGAGCTCTGTCACCACGGGCACACACACAGAAAGAAGTGTAAAGTTTTCTGTTTCCAAACCTGATATTGAAGTGAAGTAATTCCTGTCAGTCACTCATGAGTTCGTATCTAAGACACAATTATCTGTGGCTGTCCTCACAGCAAGCACAGCGGCCACACAGCAAGTCTCGCTACTGGTGGACACTGCTGTGTTCTCTTGGTAGATATCAAGGGCTCTTCAGCGGTGTCGGTCTGCTTTGCCATCACCCTTCGGTCATGAGGATGAGGCAATGAGATCACCAACTAGAGTGGATACATGATAAGTGTATCAAAAAAAAAGCCTTCTCCTGGACGGTCTCAGACAATTATAGACACCCCGAGAGTCCCATCACGGTTAAGGACACCTCAGGACTCATCACAGACAGACTGAGAGAGGATCAGAGGAAACATTGGTGTCTTCTCTCTGCCTCCAGAAGAGATATCAGAGGAAACATTTGTGCTTTCCCTCTCTGCCTCCAGAAGAGATCCCAAGATGCACGAGTCACGTTCTCACGTAACTTGTATCTAAGTCACTATCTTGTTTGACATGCTTAAGTTTCCTCTCTTTGATCCCAGCCTCTCTGTGTCCACAGAATACTCAGACCTTCCCAGTTTCTTATAATGATTTTATTTTGTGAGATACATACAAGCATGTCATCTCTGAGGCTTTGTTCTTCATGCCCTCTCATTGAGGAGGGGTGATTATTACTGACACCTGAATTTGTAATGTAACACCTTTGTACCAAGTACCATTGAGTTTTGAGTCTTACCTGTGAATCTAAGTACCCAAGAAATCTTCTCTATGGTTTTGCTACCAGAATCAAATAAACTAAAAAGCCATTTCCTGGGAAGTAATAGCTGGCACACAGTCAGGGTCAGCACATGGGACCTATAGAGACTGATAAGATTATGATTTGTAATGACAGACCGATGAGAAACACTTGGCCCTGCTCTGTGGAATCCAGTCTAGTAGTAGACACAGGCTAGGATAGGACCGTCTAGCACATAGCCTAAGGTAAAGAGCTTTAGTGGTTCAGGGAAAGCGTTTCACCCAAGAAGAACATAAAAGTAAAGAGGGGGAGATTGTAGGTGGAGTTTCTCTGGGTCTTGGCAGCCCACTTCCAAATAACCATTCAGAGACTTATTATTATTTATAAATGCTTGGCTGATAGCTCAAGCTTGTTACTAGCAAACTCTTACACTTTAAATTGACCCAGATTTCTATATCTACCCCCTGCCATGTAGCAGTACCGTCTTTCAACATGGCACATTCATCTTGTTTCTCTCTGATCTGCAAGTGACTTCTCAGACTCTGTCCTTCTTCCCAGCATTCTCTCTGCCATGAAAACACCAACTAGCTATCAGTCGATCAGCTTTTTATTCACAATGACAGCATCCCAATTTCACAGAAGGATTATTCCACAGCAGGGATGATCCCTTTCAAACTGGTAGAACATGGACAGAGGCAAGGACGTGGGTTTTATGTTGAAAAGAAGCCACACATTACTCATAGCTAGAGCTTGAAAAGACCTGCAGACATTGTGAAGGCCGGGTTAGTAGACTTCTGCTATGGGATGCTTACAATGGCAAACTAAGTGTATGTGTACCTGGTCTCTGTGTGAGAAACAAGTACAGGTTTTGGAAAAGGGCAATGGCGTGGCATAAGAAGAAGAAACAAGGTTGAGAATCCCTGGTGGCATCTCCACATCTTGACCCTCTTTCATTGTTCCAGCGGGAGTCCTCGTAGCCCAAATGATACACGGAAGGTATATGCACTGTAAATACTTGTTGAGCCAATAGTTAAACTGTCATCGTGGACTTTTTCTTCCCCATTATGTCAGGAGGAACTACTATCCATGTGAACTAAGTGGCTGGCTTGGGACTGAGGAAGGAGCATTCCAGCGATGGCTGTGGCGTGGTCGGCAATTGCTGGAAGGTCACCTACCCTCCCTGGGCCTCATTAGCTATCAAAAAAATGGAGGGAGGCAAAGAAAACTTGGCTCCCAGAGTTTTTAATTAGAATCATTCTCCTCATTCTAAAGGGAAGGGAAAAACACTAAAAGGCAGATCTCCAAGTGAAGGTCAATTACAAGTCCCAATCACGTTGAGATGACCTGGCGCTCTCGCCTCCACTTTCAACCCGCTCCCTCATGGAAAGAGGCAAGGTGGCAGATGCCTTTGAATGTGGGTGCTTTCTGCAGAAAGCCATGCTTGTGAGGGTTTAACGTGTCAGACCACCTGACTTTATTTAGTGGTAGCTAATTTATCCCTTATTTTTATTAATCAAAGACATACATCAGTCAATCAGGTCATAAGGCACGATAAATAAGTTAGGCATGTACTAATTTTGGGATATTCCACCCCAAAGGCCAAGCAATTTGTCATTTTAATTAACCTTCCCTTGAGTACAAGTTATCTGTTAGCCTTTTGAAACGTGCAAAATAATCTCCGGTTCTAGTTTCCTTAAACATCCTTCGATAGCTTAGAATTGTGTGCCAGGAGTCAAAGGTGAGAGACTGCCATTCTAATTGCCAGTAATAAAAATAGAAGTAAGCCAATCCAACAGTGGTTGCTACATCCTGTAGACTCAGTCCCATCTCATTCGATTAATTTATTCTTTTAGCTAACACACATTAAAACAGCACCTACTAGCTTAGTAAACTAAAAAGTATAGCCCTACCTTGGAGGAGTAACTGCTTGGTCATTTATTGCCCAAACATTCCCTGTATATCTATGGAGTGCCTACTACTAGTACTGTGGTTTAACCCTAGGTACAAGAGATAAAGTTATGCTTTCTAGATGGTTTCAGTGTAGTGTTGCACACTTCTCATGCACAGGCATATCCAAAGAACATGAGTAATTGCATCACAGGTCTCCTGAAATACTTGTTTTTTTCTGAGGAAGTAGAGGGAAAGAAAGGCCTCTGTCAGAAGAAGCAGCAATGGGTTTGAAAGAATAACTCTCTTGTCTTGGGTGAGCACCTCGGTGTACCCAACCCCACATCCTTCAACACAGCCCAGGTGGTTCTGTAGGCTCCGTGGCTGTGGAGCCTTACAATTCATTAAGAGAGATGGCGATGGGAGGCTCATATCTGCTCAGAGGATGCTTGAAGTTGATGTGAACGCTCTCAGGAGAGAGGTCACTGTGGTTCAGACGGAAGGTTGCATGACCCAGGGTGGCAAGAATGGGTATGAAAATGAGAAATGAAAACGGACAAAATGCCAACCTCAGTCACGGATGTGGCAAGCAGGGACAGGAGTAGGAAACCCCGTTAGCTGGAAGAAGAGTTGGGATCAGGATGAAGAATTTCCTTGACCAGAATTAGGCCTGAAGAAACCAAGAGAAAATTAAGGAGGGAGTAAGATCTCCTCTTCTGGTGGCATTCTGTGACAAAAACTACACAATTTCTGAACACTGGTCCTTTCCAGGCAGACTCTCAAACCATAAAATATAGCTCTCCATCTATAGAAATCTTAAAGCAAGATATGCCAGCACAACAATTACCATTCTCTTACCCATCAAAATGGGGAGTCTAGTTGCTGCCCAAGTCGCTATGGGGTTTCCTTCCTGTGCCAAAGAGGGAAGAGTGGAAGAAAAAAGTACCCCAAGGTGGTGTGAATGGTTTTGACGTAGCCAGTGCTGCTTGAATGTCTGATAATGCCCTTAGCTCGGACACTCTGAGAAGATTCTAAGCTCTCCATGTCTGTCTCCATAGTCAGTGAACAGCTTCTTCCTAATCACGTGATAACTTACTGCCCCACGTCGGGGCTATTAAATACTAAACACAGAGGTATTTTATTTTGCCTTGTGCGTGTTTACAAACCACAGAGACACATGTATTTCCTACAGATCTGGTCATGCGAATAGTTTCTGAGATTTTATGTTCATTTTATTAAGTCCCTTTCTGTCTGATATGACCTTTGGCATCTCTAAGTAAGGCCTCGTGTACATATTAGTTTAAAGAATTTTGAGTTCAAATGTGAGTGGTGAGGGAATGCTAACAACTAGAAGGAAAGATGTCAGAGATGAGCATTGCAGGTAGCTATGTTGTGGAGACTTGATAATAAATGACTACGAAGGGATTGAAAACGGTGAAATTGAGAAGATTTTATGCTAGAGAGATGGCTCAAGGCAATAAAGCACTCACCATGCTGGTCTAAGGATGTGAAATCCTCCAAGACCCCAGGATTATGGGTGCAATAACACATTCCTGTTATCCCGCACTCCTATGACAAGATAGGAGGCCAAGGCAGAGAATCCCCAGAAGTTGGTGAGCCAGCAGCCTGGGTTACTACACGGTGGTGAACAACAGAAAATAAGAGACGAGGATAGCCACCGAGATTGTGCTCTGACCTCCACGCACATCGTGGCAATGTGTGTGCATACACTCCAGATAGTAACACACATTATAAACAACACACAACACACATACCTGCGCACGCACACAAGCATGCATGCATGCACACACAGGAAAGAAACTATTTTTCAAGGTCTGAAAGATGAAACTCGGCAGATATCCACTTAACAATTCTCCGGTCTTCCCGGCCCTTTCTCTTGCCCCGTGGCAGGTCAAATATTGCAGGCGGAGCTTTGCGACCCTCTTTATAACTTGTTTGAACTCAGAGTGTGTGTTTTAACTACTTGCTTGAGAAGTTGGTTGTGAGTTATAGGTTAAAAGGTAGGCAGTTAAAGACAGATTGGCCTTGGGTCTTCAAAGGTTTTTCTCCTGCTTGCCCTATGCTAACATGATGATAACCTTTAACTTCCTCTCAGAAAAAGAGAAATACTAGCCAGGTCTACTCCTTGATGGTTACCATGCATATTATAAAGTTGTCATCTGGGTCTTTAGCTTGTCTACTATTCTATCTGGGGTTTCAGTCCCAATAGTATTTATTATTAATTTCTTGATCAACTCTGAAGGCTGTAGCTGTCATATTGATCTTTGCAAGCCCTAGCTAACACATATTCTTGTTTCCTTCTCACTATTTTTATACATAATGGTATGTCCCTTCTTCTTCCTCTCTGCCACTTTCTAATGATTCTGCGACATTGGATGTTTCTCCTTGTTCATTATAAGCCATCTTTTAAAATCTATGTGTGTGTGTGTGTGTGTGCATTTTGTGGCTACACACGGCATGTATCATGCATGTGGAGGTCAGAGAACAACTTCTGGACTTACTTCTCTCTTCCCTCTTATGTGGCATCTGAGGAATGAACTCAGAGCAGTGGGATTATATAGGAAGCCCGTTTGTCTGCTGAGCCATCTTGTTAACTCTGTAAGCCTTTTCTGACAGAAACTCTGAGAGCTAAAACTTCCTCTTTAGTGTCACGTTAACCGAAATCTGCAATGTCTTGTACTAATGATTTTTGTCATTGCTCACTTCTGCTAAAACAATTATTTTAATTTGCACTTTGTTTTTATTGGCGGGGATGTTCATATGTGGAACTCAGAGAAGAACACCTTACAAAAGCCGATTTTATCCTTCTGAATTGTGAGTCCCAGGGTTAGAACTCAGGTCACCAGGCTTGGCCACAAGTACCATCTCATCAGGCCTTGTCCTTATCCATTTCCTCAGAGTTATATTTAAATGCTGCTGCCTCTTCTGGTACCATGAGCATTTTAGAAATATTTTATTTTCATTTCAAATGTGTGAAGACTTTATATTTACTTCATGTTTGGCTTACCTTTTCCATGTTTTGAAATTATACGTCGCATAATACGACGTCAACTTTTTAAATGCGACAGGGTTTTATGGCTGTCAGTGGTTTCCTCCTTAGGCTGTGGACACTGAGAAGGAGCTTATTTATCCTTTGTTTCTCCTCTTTCTCCAGCATTGACCCCTCAGCTTCTTTTGAATGGCTGAGTTGACTGGTGCTGACCCATCCATTCCACGCCCCTCACACACACCAGTGTTTTGGAGCACATAAATTCTCTCTTGATTCTTAGGCAGTTCCCCTTTATCATACAAAATGAAGCACAGTATAATATTAATACTTAGCTCCTCTGAAAGATGAGAACTTGGAAGTATCTGAGTTGCTGAGTTTTGGTTTATATTTTTTTTTTAATTTTATTTTCTGCATTGAGATGGTTCTCATACAGCCCAGGCAGACGTCAAGCTTGTTCTACTCTGTAGCTCAAGGTGGCTTCACTGCTAATCCCCCCTGGCCCCCACCCCGAAGATGTGGGACTGCCGGAACGTTCCACCATGCCCATCCTTTTATCTTACTTTTGATCATCTTCCCCTCGACTCAGGGGCGGTCACTGTTTACTATTTCAGTTTGGTTTTTATGATCCCATGAAATAATGCTTCACTACCGGCACATACGGGCAGTATTTCTGTCAGCTCTCATGCACAGGGGCTAATATATTTCCTTTGACTTCTTAACCTCTCGGCCTTCCCTCTGAAGTCACTTGGCTCTGTTGCTGAAATATAGCCGTGGAAGCCACGCCAGCCAAGCACCGTCACTTAGCTACAGTGAAGTAAGCTTTTGCTCTTTCCAACGTTGTCTTTATTTAAGCCTCGTTCCCTGGACCACACAAGTTGAGTTACAATGTTTGCATCCATGCCGGTTCCATCACTTTTCCTCCCCTGCCTGTCTCCTCTTCCGTACCAGGCGGCTGCTCTTTCCTCTTCCTTCCTTTAAGATGTCCTCCTACCTTCCACATCCTGTATTTTCACGTCCCTTGTGGCTGGAGGCGTGCGTTTCTTTTCATTTATGCTCTCTAATAAATTTATGCTTCTCCATCTGAGAGTTTTCCACTTCCTGTCAGTCTGGAAAACGCAAGAGTCCTTTTCTTTTAGGATGTTTCTCCTCTGTTCCCTTGTTTCCCTCTGGGACTCCAATTATGGAGAAGGCATATGCTTACCCACCCTACACATCTCCGTACTTTCCTTCCAAGTGTGTCCCTGCCCCTCTCTGCTGCATTCTGGGTAACTCTCCCAGCAGGAAAGGATAAACGTTACAGCTTCACGATGGACTGTTTTCCTATGTGTCTTGCCATCTGATGCAGAGACATTTGATTGCTCTCTGTTAGTAGAAATCCTAGGGGACTTGAACTGGGATCTCTCCCTTCCCAGACCATCTGTGGCGGTTGTCTTACCAGGGACGCTAGCCAGTCATTTGGTTTCAGTATTGGTGTCGTTTTTAAACATCTCACACTTTCTTCTCTTTATAATATCTTAATTTTTGCTACACACACACCACAAAAAAAAAATTAGAACATAATGGTCCTCGTGGCCCACTAGAATCCAGAGCAAATTATACAAAGTCTGTCAGTTTTCCTTCAAATACCTCATAATAATTCAACCACAACAAAAATGATATCTTCTTACTAGCCGAAAGATTTAATGCCATCCAATCATCAGAGCTGTAATCATCTTAAATCCCTTCTCTTTCATGTGTTTTCATTCAGTAACTAAGCAAAATCAGCTGTTGTGATTTGTTACTATTTTTTAATTCTCTTACCAAAAACATACACTTGCACGTGTGCACACACACACGCACACACAAATGTGCACACATGCATGCGCACGCACTTACGTGTAGCTCATTTCTTCCTCCTAGTGTAGTTAAGCTAATCTCTCTGTCCATTTAATGTTCACTCACACCCAAATGTTGTGAGTAACAGCTCTTGTGAAGATTATCATAAGACCAATGTACAAAACATTACTAGGAGACACAGACTCACAGCAAACTCCCTGATTCTCTGTATTTCCAGAATCAGAAGTCTATGATGAATACTTTTCACATACTCCAGATAAAGGCTGCCTTTGGGTTATCTAAAACAATTCTAGCCTTCCTGGGACATTATTCTGTATTTAATTAGTTATTGCACTCTCACATATTTTATTAAGAATGGATATGCCAGAAATGCTAATAGTTACAATGGAAGACCATAATTCAGAACGTAAGTGCCCTCTCCAAAGCTAACATCAGCTTGGTGTGTGACTCTCCCTGTGACATTGTGCGCTAGTCAGATGCCATCTTCTTCACATTCATCAGCGGTAGAAGCCGAGTCTTGGCGAGATTATCATTTTTTTATCTGTCTACCTAAGATTTATTGCCAAATATTGATTTACCCTATGATGGCACCTGGCTAAGTAAGGTCAAAATGGGGTGATCAGGGTGTTGGGTGGCACCAGCTGCCCTCGGGTGTGGGTAAATGCAGATTTCCACAGCTCTGAACTCTCCTTTATCTATAACCTCTAAACCCCTCCTGAGCTTCTCAACTGTTTGAATCAAGTTCCCTCAGATTGTCAGAGGTAATATCTCCTACCCACGCCAAACAGTCATCGGCATCAGTTGTAGCTAGCCAATGCGTTCACAGAGATACCTACATTCGCTTTGTTGAATAACTGGGGATTTGGGCATAGTCAACACATAAAATTGTCCACCACCGGTGCTGTCTCTTACTAGGTATTGTATCAGGCATGTTTCATCTTATAGTGTCATATTTTTTATTAAATGTTATGATACCTACTGTAAAGATGAGAAAATTGCCATGTATAAATGAGTTTATTGTTATTATTAATAAACATAAAGAAAGTAAGAAGACCTAAAAGTCATGTAATCAGTACACACAGAAGGGACCTTACTAAACACCATCACACTACAAATCCCAGTAAAAATTAGCTAGTTCTTTTACCAAATCACAATTGAGTCAATTTCAGTTCCTTTTTCTGATGGACATCAAGTAGTACCTCATTGTTTTAATTTGCAATTTCCTAACAGTACATGGCATGGAATATCTTCTTTCTTCACGTATTTTGATTTAAATACAGTAATGAGTTTCTTTTTTAAATATTTATTTACTTATTATGTATACAATATCCTGTCTGTGTGTATGCCTGCAGGCCAGAAGAGGGCACCAGACCTCATCACAGATGGTTGTGAGCCACCATGTGGTTGCTGGGAATTGAACTCAGGACCTTCGGAAGAGCAGGCGATGCTCTTAACCACTGAGCCATCTCTCCAGCCCCAGTAATGAGTTTCTTTATGGCATTTTCATGTATGCATATGATTGATGTACAATCATCATGCAATCCCCACTACACTAGTCATCCCTTGACCGTCTTCACCCTAATATAGATGCTAGTCATTGTCTGGCCCTCCATGAAATGAAATGATGTTCATCACATATGTGTGTGTGTGCGTGTGTGTACTTATATACACACACACATATACATATAGTGCATTTACAATACAGAGAATGGTGGAAGTGGGAGCCTCTTTCAGACTTATATAGTTTTTGATGTGTAGCTGGAGCGGAAAGTCACATTTTTGTCCTCCCTAGAATGTTGCTCCTTACATTAATTCAGTTAATATACTGTGGTATTTACTTGTGATAGAAAAAAAAAAAGAACACTCTAATGGCTTCGTCCCTTCCGATGGCAATTATTCTCCACATGTTGACATTAAAGCAGTTGGAGCAGCCATCCCAGCATCAATGCAAACTTCATGACGGCTGCTGGCCCCTGCTGCTGCTCTTGATGCGTTTCAAAGGGTCCGTGGAACGTGCAGCAGAACATGAATTAGTGTGTCGAGTGATGCACGAGTTGTTTCAACAAATGGTGGGCCTAAGCAGAAAGGAGAGATTGGACTTCTGGGCCTTGGCTGGAATCATTGAATAAACGTGGCCAGGAGACTTTGTGGCTGTCCTTCACCCAGGGGGACTTGTTTCATTGTTGACCATCAGGATTCTTAACAAAGCTATAAGTCTCACACCGTATCTGTGAGCATATTAGCAAAGTAGCATAGCATAGAGTATGTTTACAAAAAAGAGTTCAGCTAAGCCTCTGAAATTTACTCAGCTCGAAAACGAATTTTCTCTTTCATCTGCGTTTTTGCATAAAGCAATTTGAAGACAAACCTGGGATTAGTATCTGATCAACAACAGGAATGCCGCCATTTGTAGGATGTGTCAGATTTCCAACCATGGACACAGTGTGATCAAATGCAGAGGACGCTCCGCCTGGAAGGTAACTCGGTTTGGCAGGTTTGTATCCATCCAGGACGTTCCCTTGCCTTCTCTGTGAGCCTTCCCACCACAGCGATGAGCAGCGGGTCCGTGGAGTGCCTCTGTACAATGAGCCACATGTGGAAGGATGCCGTTCTAGCTATCCTTCCCCAACAAGACGTGCAAAGTCTGTTCCTTTCCCGGGAGCTCGGAAGGACAAGGAGGTACAGCTGAGTCAATGCCAACTCCGAGACTTAAAGTGATCTGAGAAGCATTCTTTTCTGCCTAAGTAGCTCATGCATGGTCCAGTCTCACTACAAGCATTATTGAGTGTAAGTTTACAGACAGATATGAGTTTGATTCAGCCTCTGGTACTTAGGAGCCATAGGAATTGAAGAATACATAGACACATGGACATAGTCACAGTCCTTTCATGAGTCAATAATACTTCATTCACTGGATTATTATAAACAGTAGTTGGGGGAAATTATGGGAACAGCCTTTCATAATTGCTAATACATACAAAGTAAAAGTAACATCTCATTGACTGTGTCTAGCAAGTCAGTGTTCCATCAATTGTAAAAAGTTATATAAAACCTTTTAGCCATTTGAAAGATGTTTACAGTCACAAAACCCAGAAGACCTCACTTTCCAATGTTCTCTTCTCATTCCTTCTGGTGGTTTAAAGAGGAAATGTTCCCGCAGTTTACCGTTTTACCACACTGGAACATCTTGTCCCAGTTGGTGGGTGCTGCTTGGGAAGCTTGGGGAGCCCTTGGGAGGTGGAGCCTTGCTGAGCATGCATGACCCTGACAGTGAGCTCTGAGTGTTGCTAAGTTCCCCTTCACTTCCTCCTATGTGCTCTCTGCATCCTGCTTGCAGATGAGAATGTTGAACTCTCAGCCTCCTTGGTACCTCCTGATACCATGGCTGCCCACACGTCGGTGAGCTTCCCCACCATGACGTACTACTCTTCTCCTTCTAAGAACGTTAAGTCAAAGTCAACTCCTCTTTCCTCTAAGTTGCCTTTGTCATATTGCATACAACTTTGCCACAGCAACAGGAAAAGAAATGAAGACGTTCCTTTTCTCTGATCCCTCGAACTCAAGTAAAAGAATTTTAATACTGGAGACAAGGGTAGGTCTGATGTCAAGGCCAAAATGAAATGTTAGCTCTGAGGCTAGCATTTCATAGAAAACAATGCTTCAGATTTCCTTTCAGAATAGTAGCGTGTGTTAAACACATAAGATGGTAAATCCAATCTGCACATTAATGAGATAGCGGGTTTAAAATAAACTACAGTTCGAAGTTGAAACTGAATATCAAAGCCCTTCTTCTCTTAATTGTGAGATTTTTCAGGCTGAAGAAGTAAGCTCCCAGGAGAAGAAACAAACACCAAGGCCACCAATCTCTATACACTTCTTAAGTATGAAATATTCAGCCAGGTGCAAAGAAGGCAGAATTCATGCACATAATTATATTGTGCAGCTCGTCTGTTGAGAATCCCATTATGGAAGGCACCAAGGACCTTGAATGTATCCCACACCAGTGAGACGTACAGAGGGACAGGTAGCAAGGCTCTTCTCACCCTGGAGGAATGCAGAGCAAGGGTTTGTATGCTCTGGTTTCCTTGGAGATCTCCTCCCTTCTCCCTGCGATGTTTCTCATTTGCCACCTACTCAGCTCAGAGCCTACAAAAGTGGACTCTGCCATGCTCACACTGCCTGGCTTTCTGTAGACCTGTGATCCTCATCCAGAACCCACACAAGGAGGAAAGAAAAGAACATTTTCTAAAGAGTAGCCCTGTGCCTTTATTCTCTGACTGTTAAATTCTCAACATTTTTTGCGATGTAATATTGATTTCCCACAGAATCTTAAAGAGCCCAGGAATGTTTCCAACTGCTCCCCACTAGTGGGAGATTCTTAGCATCCTTTTATGTTGAGATTAATTAATTAAAAAAATCTAACCGGTATCAGGAAGTATAATCGATTTTTTAATGTACTAAAGCTATGACTTGTTAAACTCTTAATAGGAACCTGGAATTCTGAGAGATCTTTAATCCTCACCAAACCCATTTTACTTAAGAAAAATTCAGAGGTGTAAGAGGGTTAGGTATTTCCTAGGGACCAGAGCTACTGAGCATACCATATGAGTTCAAATCTGGGCATATTCTGAAATATCCCTTCCAGCTGTTTTTCCATCTTATCTGATTACTGCACAAAAGAATATTTTTGAAAGCACTGAAAGACAGAATCAACTTGTCCCTTTCAAGTTCTACTAGAAGCAGCAGGGGAAACAGAAGATGGACTAAGTGTCTTTGTAATTGGTAAGCACCCATCCACTTTCAAAGGACTGGCTCATTTCTACAAGCAGCATAAAGACATGTTTTATTTTTACTATTATTCATGTGGATGTTTTTGGAAAGGTGGGATGGAATGTTGGGCTACTCTGAGAGGATCCTGGCACGGTTTGCCTGAGTTGTTGTTGTTCTTCTGGGTTGTAATCTACCTATGATTGGATAGATAAATGATAGATAGATAGATAGATAGATAGATAGATTAGATAGATAGATAGATGATAGACTAGATAGATAGATAGATAGATAGATAGATTGATAGATAGATAGATAGATAGATGATAGCTAGATAGCTGCTGATGATAGTCGCATAGATAGCGAGCGCGCTGCTCGCTCGCTCGCTCGCTGCTCGCCGCTCGCTCGCTCTCTCTATGCTCGCTCGCTAGATCGATCGCTCGATCGCTCGATAGCCGCTCGCCAGCAGACAGATAGATAGATAGATGCATGCATGGATGAATGCCATGGATACATGGATGGATGGGTGGATGTGTCAAGCAAGGACAGGAGAAAAGGCTTGGGGGTTGAAAAAATACTCCTAACTTCTGTTTGACCTTATCCAGCCAGCAAGTAGGTAATCTAGATAGTGTCTCTGCTCTGGCACTACATGAATGTTCACTTAGGACTGTAAAATATTCTACATAGAGAAATCTCTACCATCAACACTTACTATAATAGTATTCATTTTCTTCCTAAATAACAGGGTTGAGAATGCCTGCAATGAGAAAAAGTACGTTCAGAATACAGGTTTCCTTCAGTCCGACCCAAAGTTGACATTATCTACAGCCAAAATGGACAGCCAAGAAAGCCAGGGTGAAATGCAAAAGGGCAGCTTTCTTTATTTGGAGGCCCAAGATGGTCTGTAGTGGAGAGAACATGGTAGTAGAGAGTGTCTCTGGGTCATTTTCCCTAAACCACAGCTAGCTGGGCAGAGATGTTTGAACAGCAAACTTTCTGTTTGTCACGCTTTTCTTAGAGAGCATATTCCAGAATTCTGACTTGTTAGGAAAGTTATTTAAAAGTCGGGGCAATAAGAGAGAAAGGTCATCTGCTGTTTATCTGACGGTGAGTAGCAGTCAATGAAAGGGACCTGTTCTGGAGTCTCCCAGAGACATCTTAGGCTGTGAAAGAGCTAAAAATGTGAGGCTATTAGAGAGCCAGGGCCAGAGCAGAGCTGCCTAAGGAGGCAAAGTGAGACAATAAACTGCTGTTTTCTGACCATTTGTGGACAAATTGTCCCCTCCTTCCAAGCTCTGGGGACGCATTGCTCAGATGGCAGAATGATAAAGAAATCCTTCTCTCTGATCTACCCCCATAGGTACTGAATTGGGACAGTTTTCCTGCTGATAAGGGGGGGGGGAGCGGGTTGGATTGAATGAGCCCTTCAGTTTTGTTTTGGTTTGGTTTGACGGGATTTGTGTGTTGCTGCAATGTCTTAATAAAAATAAGCAAAATGTGACATCGTCACTGTCAGTACAGTGTTGAATTTTGGAAGATCCTAAGTTACTGTGTTACCTTTGTATGGTGGTACAAGCCTGGAATCCCAGCTGCTCGGAGCCTGACAGATCAAAGATTCTAAATTCCAGCCTGCCTGACCTACACAAGTTCAAGGCCAGCCTGGACTATTTAGTCTGACCCTTTCTCAACAATAAATAAGGTTTCTGATGATGAGGCCCTTGCCTCATGGATACAAGATCCTCATTCCAATGCCCACTTCGGGTAAAAAGAACACAGGAAGGCTTTGTCCATTTCCACGTTTCTCAGAATGATCTTCCTTTTAGACTGTTATCTTTCTGAGGCAGTGACCATGCCTGATGATACTTTTTAATTAAAAATACTGAGAATAGAATCTGGCTTCAAATATGAGCTTCCTTGTATAATTGAGGATAGCATAGTCTTGTCCCAGGTAAAGGCATCCTAGTGGTGACATTGTTTCATAAGCAACAGCATCGGAACACAGTAGGACCAAGCTAGGAAACAACCCTATTTCAAACTACTCATTCAATTTATCAAGTAATACACCATGGATGTAGACAATTCCTTCTCAAATCAATTTTATTAAATTATAATTTTTCTAGGAAGTCCTTTTGTCTAATTTTTCAGGTTTTGGGCATGATTTGTTCCTTTATGCTGTTGTTTCCTGAGATCCCATAGTTTCATGTAATCTTTCCAATTTACTTTCTTGGTTCATCTTGCAAGAATGTTCTTTCTTGTTGCCCATGTTGGACAGCAAAATTGGCTTGTAGTTCTGCTTTTTGCTTTGCTCATGTATCCCATCATTCCTCCTATTCATTCCCTTTGCTTTATTTTGGTTTTATCTTCCTTGCTAAGGCTGAATGCTCGCCACGTTTCAGTCTTCCTGATTGACACATGAACAGATAGGACCACAAATCCCGTGAGAACCCGCTGGCGATGCCCCCTACACTTTTGATTGCCTCCGTTATCATACATTTGTAACTGTCTTCGAATATTCTCTGCCTTTGTTTGGCTCCGGAGTTAATTAAAAGTGTGGTTTATAATTGGTAGATTAGGTAAGTTTCTAATGTTCTTTTGCTGCTGATTTTCTTTCTTTCCTTTTCTAATGTGGCTGGAAAGTGTATCTAATGCTATTAATGCTTCAGTATGTACAGACATTTGTTCCTTTCTAAAACCTGACCGAATCTTTGACTTTTCACATGTATATCTAAACAGCACATAGGTTTCTTTAGTGTGTTAATCAGATCATGCTGAGGTTCAGGACAAAAATGAACATAATAATTTTTGTGTCTCTCTTTACAAATTGGTTGACCAGATGTGTCATTAAAACCTACCTATTATGACCATTGCATTTATGCCTTTTTATTTCTCCTCAGTTTTTGCTTTACATTTTAAAGCTTAATTTATCATCCACACATTAAAATTGCTGTGATATTTTTTTACAGATTTTTTTAAAAAATTTTCTAGGTAGTATGATACTGGTCTTTATTCTTAACACTGCTTTCCCCTCCAGCCTTACCTACCTGATTTCTTTATCTATAAGAACTTGATTGCATTTTTCCTGATTTTCATTGTGTAGTTTTCCCTATTCTCCACACTTCAGCTATTTTGCTTGCATGTGTTTTTTTTTTAGTCTTCTCTCTCGTTAAAGGCACATGCCAAGAATTTATACTTCTTATGATTATTTAACTGATTATTTGGATTTACTCTCTCTCAGCTTATTTTGCTGCAGTACTTAGCAGGTTCTTTTCCTACTGTATATTCCTTTTTGCTTATCCTTCTGGTAAATTTGATAATTGGTAAATTTCTTGTCTCTTTTTGTCCTGTTTCACATTTTGAAATGGGATCTCATCATGTTATTATTACTAGACCAACCCTGGCTGGCCTAGAACTCTGTAGAACTGGCTGACTTCCAGCTCACAGAGAACGGCCTGCTTTCTGCCTCCCGAAATTCCGAGATTAAAGGTGTGTGCCGCCATGTCTTCTATCCTGATAGTCTTCTGTCTTCATATTCTTCCCTCTATTTTGTTGGCTACATTTGCATTCTTTATTTAAAGAGTACCTTAATTCATAAATTCAGGACCTGACAGCCCAGGAATCCCTTCCTGTATCACCTGTCACTGACAGCTGTGTTTGAATTTTCTCGTATAGGTACTTTCTCTAAATGACATAGCCTTGGTTCGTCTGGTAGACACTTGTCTTAGACACGTCTTTATCTAGTTCTTACTCACTGTCTCTTTAGTCATCTACCCCAGTTCTCAAAGGTTCTCAGCCTTCCTAATGCTGTAACCTTTTAATACGTCTCCCCATGGCATGGTGGCCCCAAATATAAAATTATTTTCATTGCTACTTCATAACTGTAATTTTGCAACTGTGCAAACATCTGATATGTAGGAGGTCTGATATATGACCCCAGAGAGATTGTGGTCCACAGGTTGAGAACCACTAAACTATACCATTTTAATTCGGTCACATTTACTTTTTAAAATGGATCTTATTGTACTTCTAGCTACAACTCATATGGACTGAAAAATTTTTTTTTATTTAGTAAGGTATCCATGAATCACTTTTTTATTTTCTAGTCTGTATCAATTGGTACTGTATGTGGGGAACGGAATCCTACAATTCTAGCTTTACCTGCTTTTGCCATTTTCTTCAGTGGTTTTCTTGGCTGTTGTTGGAAATGGCTTCCTTAGTAATCTTCCTTTTTCTCCTTGATATGTCGTGATCTTCTTTATGTTTGGTCATTCTAAAAATTTTATTACACAGCTTCTATGGTTATATATTGCCCCTTCTGCATGGATGATATCATGACCTGAAATCCGAGGGGTCAGGAATTTTGCTCATGGTCAAGGTTTCTGATAATGATTTCTTATGATTACATCACCCCAAATTCTCCATGGCTCATTTCACATCTCACACACACACACACAACACACACACCCAACACACACACACACACACACACACACGAGATGAATCTTTTTATTTTATTTTGATCATTTCTTATCGTAAGTTAATATTTCTATCTCTTTTTCTCTAATGCTACAATTTAGATCTTTCCCTTGCCATAGTTCAGTTACTATGAAATATACTTACCTATTCTCTTCTCTCCTATCTGAATTTAAACTTTAGCCAACCCATTTTTATTAGTTTTTCATTTCAGTTTTTTAGTATCTCTAGTATCTAGAAATTGTTGCTTAGCTCTTTCCAACTAAGATATATAAGATATATATATATATATATATATATTGTTTCTCATCAATAGTTTTAATTTATTTTTAAGACTTGTTTTAATTGTGTGCATGTGTGTCTGCACACATGCAAATGTGCAAATGTTGTGAGCAATTATGAGTGTTTGTAGAAGTCCACAGAATCCTTAAGCTACTATATGATCTCCATCAGCTGAGGTTTTGGGGAGGATGTAAGCTGTCGATATGGATGCAGGGAACCAAACATGACTTCTTTGCAATAGCAGTACGTTGCTCCTAACCACTACGCAATATCTCCAAATTCCTGTATTTGTAACAATTTAAACAACCTTAATTTACATAGTTATCATTTGTCTGTTATCCCGCCTACTCTGAGGTCTAATTGTTGTCATTGATAGATCCTCCTTCTTGATGCTTTTCTTGGTTATTCATTTCTAGCAGATATTTTAACTCTTATGCCTGAATGAAAACCAATCTCATATTGGGTTCTCAGCTTGGTACTTCCTGATTTATAAAAGAAAAAAACCTTTACCCCCTCACCACAAACTAAACTTCACATGAACTTGGAGCAAATTCAATATTAAATATATTAAAGTTTACATACTATCCATATGTGAGCTCATCCACCAGCATGTCTTCCGTAGCAAGGCCTCGTTTTCTATTCATTCCTGTAATTTGATCAAGACTTTATATAAAGCCTTGCTTTAAACTTTCTGGTTCACATTGAACCAGATATGGACTTGTATCTCTGAACTATAATAAATGTTGCAATGCTGACTCTGATCCTGTCCTAGCCTGGCCCTGAAGTATTAGCTTCATATTAACCTTCTCTGCTCTCACTTCTTTCCTTAAAACCAAAGAAATTTTAGTTTTTCTTTGTCTTACTTCAGTTCATATACTTTAGGTATACTTTATACACTTAAAGGATATATGTTGTCAGGTTGGGTAGGTGCCCTAACTAGAGGTCCTAATAACAGTAGATTTTGTACCTTACCCACTTTGATATGTATGCTTCTATGACCAGAAATTCCTATGAATGGTTTTCCATTATCTTCTACATTGCTGCTAAATCCCTTCAAGATATGTGTGCAAGACAGAAATGAGAAAAGCCCCAGTAATTTACAGAATTTACAGTAAGTGGAATACAGAATTTAGAGAATTTTATTGTCAAATGTATATGTGTGAGGTGTGTGCACACATATGTTCCAATGTATGTGGGTGTAGGTGTGTGCGAATGTGTGTGTGTGTATGTGTGCAGGGGGTGAGGAAGAGGCTGAGTTTAGACATCTTCCAGCCTTCTCCACACCTCCCAAGTTCACTCAGAGTAGCTAGCTAAGTTGCCCCAGGGATCCCCTGTCTCTACTGCCCACACTGACACAAGTCTATGTGGGTGTGAGAGAGAGGCACTGAGGGTCCCCTGCTTGCCTGGTGTGACAAACGCTTTCCCAACTGAACCCGCTCTGCATCCTCGACCTTAGAAGTCTGCATCCTGCCTAGCAGCCCCGACTGCACCCTCATTGTCACCTGATACCCAGTCAACTTCATTTCACCTCGAGTTTTAAGCTTTCATATACAAAACAAGACATTTTTAAATAACCCCAAATAGCTTGTGTTTGCGGACACCAAGTATACCGGACACCATACTGCATGCATTGTATTATCTACACATTTGAGCCACAATTTAAGTAAGATAATATTGTCTCTCTTATTTTGGGCAAATTGCAAGTAGAGCTTAATCGTTTGACCAACACTTTAAAATCCATACACAGCAAGGTCACGCTTTGAACACAGGGCCTGATTCTGGTGCATAACCTGGGCTACATTACCTGATTTTTCTCTTCTTTCAACATGATTATAATGAAGTCTCCTATAATCACTGAATTCTGTATCCAACTTCAATCCATTTATATGTATAACTTATACTTTTCACCCTGTCTGCTCAGGGTCTTGATGTCCATCCATGTTCTTCACAAATCTAACTCACTCTTGTCCTTCTTGCCCCAGATCGTTGCCTTGTGTAATTATTGGCTGAATTAGTATCCGATGAGTGCCACCAAATCGAACTCTTGGAATATCATTTCTCTGCAACTGAGAATGAGTCTACATATATTCCTATGTGCCTACCACAGCAGGACTGAACATGGGGTGCCTGGCTCTCCTTTGAGGGACCTTTACAGGGTAAGATTTCCATTTGCTCTGCCTCCATCAGAGCTTCGTGGGAATCACAGGGAAGCTGCATTTCATTTTTCACAGAATAGAAATGCTCCTTTCTGTGTATTTAGGTGGTTTCTAACACAGCTCTGTCCACAGTAGAATCAGATTGTGTAGGAGAAGAACATAAAGCACACGGGAGTTTTTGCATTTGCTGCAGAGCACAGATGTTCTGATGTCATCCATCACTGCAGGTCTCGGATCTACTGAGTGAACAGTTTGGGGCATTCATTTGTTTGCTCATTATTTTTTGAGCAGCAGAAATTTTGCCATGCATCGAGCTGAAGCAGGTAAAAGAGAGTGCCTGTTTTTGTGGAACTTAGACACCAAACCATCCCTGCTCGTATGCTGGCTAGTGTGGGTCACAAAGAATAATATTTGAATGAGACCAGGGCTGGAGAAGGCAGTTCCATAGGGCAAGCTTTGAAGGCTAAACCTAAAGACACAGACAGAGGAAGAAAGTTCCCTGAAACAGATTAAGGTCTTGAGGGAAAAAGGCTACTTTCAGAGATCTGCTCTCAGATTCAAGAGACTCCTTGCTGAAGTTCAGTCACTAAAATGGGTGAGGTTCTTTAGCCATTGCTAAGAATGTGGGGTTTTCTCTAAGAAGTCAGCGTGTTCTGCTAGAGTCATATAACTTCTCCGACAGCTGCCTTAACAGGGGGTTTTCTCTATGAACTCAGCGTGTTTCTGCTAGAGTCATGTACTTCTCCGACAGCTGCCTTAACAGCAGCCTGGACAACAGCAAAGGAGAACAGGAGACAGAGGACGGCGTGGCCAGGCGTGCAATGACAAGGACTCCAGGGCTCCAGGTAGAGTGAGGGGCACTGGGAAAGAAGCAGGGTAGCCCTTACAGGGTTAGGAGGAGATGCTGGGGCTGAATTGGATGTCGGAGGTAAGGAGGAAGGGAGGCTTTAAGGATGAGCCCCAGTTTTGCCGTTTTCTGTTTTAGGCTGAAAGCATTGAACTGTATCAGAACTTAAGTCAAAAGCAAATCTTGGCCATGAAGTCTGGGCTTAGCCAGTGTGTGTGTGTGTGTGTGTGTGTGTGTGTGTGTGTGTGTGCGTGTGCGTGTGCGTGTGTGTGTGCGTCTGTCTGTCTGTGTGCCTATCTATATTTGTGCATGTGCGTGTGTATGTGGTGCTGTGTGTGTATGCACATGTATGTATGTATATGCATGTGAAGGTCAGAGGTCAAAATCAGTACCTCCTATCATTTTCCATCTCGTTTTTTGGGACAGGCTGTCTTACTGAATCCAGATATCAATGATTCAGCAAGACGAGATGGCCATAGAGCTCCAAGGATCTCCTCATCCTTACTTTTCTTCCCACTGGGACTATAGGAGCAAGCCAGTATGCCTAGCTTTTGATACACATGCTAGAAAGGCAAACTCTCATCCTTCCTGATCACACACATTTGAGACAGGTAGTAAAATAATGCTTGTCTTTGCAGCCAGAAAACTGAGACACAAAGATTTTAAGTGCCTTGCCTGAAATCCATGAGCTGGTAAGTGTAAATTTTGAATGCAGGACCTGGGTCTTCATGCTGACGTCACGTCCTGTGAGCTTTGTCACGGTTCTTGTTTCCGGAAAAAATCTTCCATTCTCATACAGGAATCCCGGCAGCATCAGTGCAGTGTGATGGGCAGCAATTAAGAGCAATCACGAACATTAAGCAGTCAGATAGATTCCAGGGGCCAAGAGAATCCTGGGGGTCCAGGGTTACAAGATTCCATAAAGAACTGTGCATAGAGCTTTCAAATACAGTGGGAACCAACACTAGCAGAAGACTCTTAGTGATGCCCTTGAGGCCATGCCATGCTCACCATAGTCACTGGTGACCTCCTCACCCAGACAGTTAGATGCTAAGCCACCTACAAGGAAAGGCGAGAGCAACTCTGGCCCCTACCTGCTAAGCTCACCTGCCACACTCCTGGAGCAAGGAAACCAAGCCCTGGCTTCTAATCGGAAGAATAGCTTTCTAAAGATGCAATCTCCAAGTATTCCTTTGATCTAAAAGCAAGAACTGTCTGCATTTTGTGTGTGTGTATGTGAATTTGCCTCTCCAGAAATATCTAATGAGTTACCTCTAAACTAGTAGGGCTTATTATTTTCCTGATCAGCTAGGCTTTCAAATGCTGTTTTGAAAGTAGAGCACACACACACACACACACACACACACACACACGCATGCACGAACAGTTTCTGTCCCTTCCACATCCTCAACATTTGAATTGGTTTTTCAAGAATTCCATCCAAAAGATTTCACATTATCTCCCCTCTGTGGGTGGGCATTACAGTCCTGCCAAAGTCAAAACAGAAACATGTTGTGCTTTCACCGCGGACCCTGTCCTCTCCGGGAACCCCCGGAAGCCCCTCCCCTCTTGTGAAATTAAGATGTTCTCTCACATCCTGGCAGAAGGGGGGCTGGAGTCCTGTGCTCTCTAGGGTCCCCTCTGCTTAATCAAAGCAATCCTCCTCAAGAGAAGCCTATTGATTTTGCCCTGACATGACACAATCTTATTGTCAAGGTTTGGGATGCCTCTGTGAGTGATGAGCAAGGAGATTTGGGACAAAGTAGAGTGAAACGGGTATTGGATTATTTTGTTCAATCAAAAAGAAAAAGCAAACAAGCAAGTAAGGCAGGCTTGAATACACAGTGGTCCTGTGCTAGGTAGTGTCGTAGGAACTCAGTGTATGGCGCTTTCCTTCTTTGTGGTTACCCCTAGTGACAAAGACAGGTGTGGAAGATTCTTTCAGTAACCATGTGGGCATATGATGGGGATGGACACGCAATAGGGATGAGGGCAAGTAAGGTGCTATAGAAAGATGCCAGTGGTGTGTGTGTGTGTGTGAGATAGATAGATAGATAGAGAGAGAGAGAGAGAGAGAGAGAGAGAGAGAGAGAGAGAGCCATCCCTCCAGCTTCCTTCCAGGATACCTGGTTCTCCTTCCTATATATTTCTCTCAAGAAAAGGCATTAACTAAACTGAGTTTAGAAGGAAGGGAAGCAGGATTTAAACCCTTTCCAGGTGTGGGCTCTTAAGACAAAGCCTGTTATAGACCTAATGAACATCCTGATTTGACAGGTAGCAGGATGTGCGTGGGTGAGAGAATGAGGCTATGGTAGGCAGTCACTACAAAGGCCTGGAAACTTTGCCATGGCCTTTGACCCCTCTCTTGGGGCACTGGAGAGCCATTAAAGGAGGCCAAGCTAGTCAGGACCAAGTAGTTCCGGAGTAGAATGTTATGATTCGAAGTACTCAGGGCATGCCCTTGGGTCCACACGAGGACAAGGTACTAAGTCCTCCCTCCGAAGGACCAGAGCCCAGGAAACAGAAGCTGTCTCACGGTCCCCCACGAGAACAATTGAGGCAGGCAGAAGCCCCATCAACAAAATTTCTGGAGTAATCAGGAAAAATGGGGAAAGACTGAAAATCCTCATCTTTACAATATTCTAAACTATCTTTCATCATATCCCTATCAATATTTCATCAGAGTAGCATAGTGATAGTGTTTTAAAACCTCTGAGGGATACTCTATATCTCACAAGTCTGCTGATTGAGCCAAGCATATCAAAATTATAACACACAATTGTTTTACTTATAACCTTATTTTTAATGAGATTTTCAAAGTTCTTCATAGGCATCTAACGAGAAACCATGATTTACTCTGAAACCTATCACGATATAATCATGTTTGTCTCTCCATGTTCCTGACATGTCCCACATCAAAGATTTCTTTCTGTGTTTAACAATTCTCTGGTTTAAATTCTGTTTATTTTCCATACTGTAATTATTTTACTATCCCCTCATAGACCCACAGCAATAACTGACCATGTTTGCTCAACATTGAGTAAATGTTCACGTTCCCAGCTAGAAGCTAGAAGGTGCCTCTGCCCTCTCAAAAGCAGGTTGGTTCCCATCATGCAAATGAAAACAGGATTTAGAAGCAAGGGAAGTGTCCTGAAAAGGTAGACCTTGTGTCTGAATCTTTCATTCCCAGCTCCTATCCAAGGCTCTTCCTAAAACTGTGACCAAATTCAATGGGAAGAGGGTAAGGAGTAGATAGTTGTCTTAAGTCATGATGCTATTTAAAATTTTAGGGAGTGGCATGGACGTCATGACACACAGAGAGATCAGACGACCACTGTTCACTCCTCCCATGTTGTGTTTCTGGATTCAAAACTGGGTTGTCAGGCTTTGAGGCAAGTGACGTCATCTCATTGGTCCTTTGGTTGCATTTCTTAGGACAACTTCAGGAAGTCAGTACTTGATGGGCAGGTATCTTGATTTGGGGGGAGAGCAGAGGCACAGTACCTCTCTAATTCCTTCTGTTGTCAAACAGCCAGCCAGGCAAGTCCTTTATGCTTCTTCAGGTATGAGGATGGTGGATTGACAGGCAAGGTTACTAACCTTGGGAAGCCAGGGCCAGGGCTATGCTATTCCATTTTTTTTCTTTCTTTGTTTTTGTTTTGTTTGTTTGTTTGTTTTTTTTTTTTTTTTTCTTTTCGAGACAAGGTTTCTCTGTAGCTTTGACTGGAACTCACTCTGTACACCAGGCTGTGGCTTTGAACTCACAGAGATCCACCTGCCTCTGCCTCCAGAGTGCTGGGATTAAAGACCTGTGCCACCACCTCCCGCCCCTCCTAGCTATTCCATTCTTTAACTGGTTAGAACAAATACACCAGTCATTAATGAGGTTCACCTTCACAGCTGGCTACCTCTGATTTCTCGTGCCCTCAGTAGACTGCATAGAACCTTCTTGTACTTAGAAAGCCAGCCTGCAGGGCAGAAACTTCCCAGCCTGTACCAACTCGATTTCTCCATGTCCTGTGACTAACGCATGTGATATCTTCAGTGGTAGGGTCTTACTGTCAAGTCCGTAATGGATTGTTATGACTTGGAATAAACCAAGGATGAAGACCCAAGAGAAACACAAGCATGTTCAGAAAACTATGGGAAGTGTGCAGTGATTACAGCCCTTTAAAACAACCTCTCAAACACCTCTTACCACAGAACCCTGTATTTGCGTAGAAAAACACATGGAATTGAGGCAATTTGTTTACAGGCTCTGGACTTGTCCTTATGACCCCCTTACATGCTCTTAAAGTTCCACATGTATTTTTAGCTTTTAATTACGTATTTACGACAGAGCATGTGACTTACCATTACTAAACGAGGAATGAGAAAGGGGAGAAGCAGTGGCCAAGGCAGAACCTGGTGAACCCTGCAGGACCTGACCTGTCTGAGTGCCTTTCTTGAGGAGGGCACCATGTCACCCATAGGCCTGAAGCCACAGGATTCCTGTATGTGGGCACATGTGCTGTGGGACAGGCATATGGAGAGCAAGGCTAGATCGGGCCCTGTACGGACTCTGTTGAAATCATGTGGCCAACGATGGAGCTACAAACTAAGGAGTTAGCCCCAGCATGGTGAGGAAGTGGCAGGAGGCACAGGACATTCTGGTGATCCTCGTCTTGACACAGTATTCTTGTGAAGGTTTTGTTTCAAGGCTTTTAAAAAAGTCAGAAATCTTGTTAGTCTCTTTATTACCCCATGTGTCTAACTAACCGCAAAGACACATATGAAGAATGTATATGTGTTCAGTATATATGCAGTAGATGTGCCTCTCACATATAAGCAACTTACAGGGTTTCGTATACACATAGGCAATTTAGTGTGGAAACTTATTTCTTAATAGATTTCCTGGGAGCCGAAGCTAGCCAAGTCTCTACTCCAGACTCCCCCACTTATCTGTTGGGTAATTTAAAACATCTCTTAATCTTTGGGCTCCTCCCTTTAGGCTTTTGTAACACCGGTACTTACCTCCCAGGACTAAGAACCAATGATACTCTCTAGTAAAACGTTGAGCAAGGGGACTGCACACACTACATGGGGAATGAATAGAGACTCTTACAGAGGAGGTTTATAGAGCAATCACCTTCTCCTGTAACTTCTAACTCCGTGAGGAGGGACACAAATTCCAGAGTTTTGCTTTTACAAAATTCTACAAAGGTTGGAGACATGTCTCAGAGACACGGGATTTCCTTAGCCCATAGAAACTTCTGAGTTTAATCCCAATCGTACCCACACAGGGGCCTTAGAACTTAGAGTTCACCCTGTCACTCTGTCAGGAGGCTCAATTGTAAGTCTTCTTACAGCACCGTGTGTGTGTGTGTGTGTGTGTGTGTGCGTTTCCATTTTTTGGAACCATGGGGGGGTTATATATTTAATTTATACACCCCCACTATTTTGCTATTGTCTCTTTTTGTGATCCTGCATTTACCATTCTGGTCCTTTAATTATGCTATCCGGTCATACTTTTGCAAAAGGCTGCCGATGATTCCATCATACTTCAGTAGCAAGTGCCAGCAATCTCTGGGGTTGTTCTCAATTAAATCTATGGACTTAATATTTGGGGGGTTATTTAAAAACATTCCGTCTTGCCCCCTTAAATTTCCTTTGCTCCATATCCTCTTTCTAGCTTGCTATTTTTCCAAAAAAGAAGGGTGGAGGAGCCCAGGGAACGGAACAAGAACACAGGAACATATCCAAAGCCTTTGAAATGCTTGCCATCTTCCCTGGGCTCCGGGTGGGTGCAAGAGGTAAACTGCTTTGAGGTTAAGTCGCCTGACTGTCTTGTTATGATAGATCAAACCTGAAGGAGTGGTGTTTGCTTCCAATTAACACCAGCTGCTGGGATTTGAAAATCAGGTATTCATTCATTAACCTTCAGAGTCGCATTCAGAGGGGGAGAATGTTAGGATTTACAAGGTACAACTTATAAATTTATCGAAAGCAATAACATTATTTCAAGGCTCGTGTTAAGGACCGTTAACGTCCTCAGTCTCCTGCCCATCATGGGGGGGGACCATGTCTGCCCTCAGGACATCTGTTCTAATAGGCAGCAGAGAGGGACTGTCACGTGCCTTTGCCCTTGTCATCCCACATCACAACCCTGGGAGGAAGCAGGCCAGAGGTGATTCTTCGTCATTTGATGGATGAAAGCACTGAATCTCAGAGAGATCAAGGGACTTGCCTAAGTTAACACTCTTGTAAAGTGTCCAGCCACAACTTGAAAGCGGAATTGTCCCCTCCGGGGCCACGTGTTTTCCACCTCTCCACACTGCTGTCTAGAGTGTCACAAAGAAGGGCATTGTTAGGCCAAAGGGTGGACCTGGCGGTTTGGGTTTGCTTGGGTGGCTCACGGCCTCCAAGGCTTTGTTTCCTTTCCTTTCTTCTTTCTGCAGGAGGCACCTGTCTTTCTTTGTCCTCCCACACTGCACAGGCTGATGGCAGTGGGAAGGAGCAGGTAGAGGAGGCAGATATTGCTGGTGTATTTTCTGAGATGGAAAGTTTTCAAGCCAGAACCCCTAGTGGGAGTCTGAGTTTGGCAGTCCTCTGGCTCTAAAGTGTTGGGTTAATGTAAACTCTTGGCCTCTCATGTTGTTCTGTGAGCTCCAATAGCATTTCCAGTACATGTTTACAAGGACCAGTCACCCACAAGGACTTCAACAGCAGCATGGCTGGCAGGGAATTTGACAGTAAGAACACTTAGCTGTATTATGTTAATAAGAAGGTTGGGTGTAGGACTTCCCAAGTTGGTTAAGAACAGTGGTAGATATCGGAGGGCCTGGGGTCTGTTTTCTGTCCTGCCTGGCTTTGCTTTGCTTGATGTCTCTCCGGCAACCGAAATGACTTGATGGTTGCGAGCACTAAGCCTCTCACATCAACAAACCAGATGAGGGAGGAGGAGTCCAGCACTCTCCCTGTGTCTTTTTCCCCTCCTCAGTCCCCTCCAGAAATCTGTAAATGCTTTGGCCACAGTGGGTCTCAGCCCGCCTTCTATTACAGTCACCGGCCTAGCACAAGTAGGGCTGCCCTGAACAGTTTAGAGACCTGTTGGCAAACACCACACTTTGGTAGGTTAGAATCCTCTTTTTAAAATTATTTTATTGAGCTATATATTTTTCTCTGCTCCCCTCCCTTCTTCTCCTTCCCCTTCAACCCTTTCCCATGGTCCTCATCCTCCCAATTTACTCAGGAGATCTTGTCTTTTTCTACTTCCCATGTACATTAAATACATGTCCTCATTGTTGTCTATGGCTCCCATGTACATTAGATTTAGGGTCCTCATTGTTGTCTAGGTCTCTGGGATTGTGATTTGTAGGCTGGTTTTCTTTGCTTTATGTTTAAAAGCCATTCATGAGTGAGTACATGTGATATTTGTGTTTCTGGGTCTGGGTACCTCACCTCAATAGGATGTTTTTCTAGCTCCATCCATTTGCCTGAAAAGTTCAAGATATCATTTTTTATCACTGGTAGTACTCCATTATGTAAATGTACCATATCTTCCTTATCCATTCTTCTGTCGAAGGGCATCTAGGTATTTCCAGGCTCTGGCTATTACAAATAATGCTGCTATGAACATAACTGAAACACATGTCCTTGTGATATGATTGAGCATCTTTGAGTATATGCCAAAAAAATGGTATTGTGGGTCTTGAGGTAGGTTTATTCCTAATTTCTGAGAAATCACCATACTGATATCCAAAGTGACTGTACCAGTTTGCACTCCCACCAGCAAAGGAGCAGTGTTCCCTTACCCCCACATCCTCTCCAGCATAAGCTGCCATCAGTTGTTTTCATCTTGGCCAGTCTGGCAGGTGTAAGATGGAATCTCAGAGTTGTTTTGATTTACATTTGTCTGATGGCTAAGGATGTTGAACATTTCCTTAAGTGTCTTTCAACCATTTTAGATTAGTCTGTTGAGAGTTTTCTGTTTAGGCCTATTACCCATTTCTTATTGGATTATTTGTTCTTTAATGCTAGTTTTTTTGAGTTCTCCGTATATTTTCAAGATCAGCCCTCTGTCCATTGTGGATGGTTTAGATCTTTTCCCATTCTGTAGGCTGCTGTGTCATTTGTTGATCGTGTGTTTGCTTTACAAATAATTCTTTGTTTAAGGAGGTTCCATTTATTAATTGCTGCTGATGATATGATAGTTTAAATAGGTGTCCCCAAAAATTCTACCAAGGATCTCCTACAGCTTCTAAACACCTTCGGTAATGTAGCAAGATACAAGATTAGCTAAAAAATATCAGCCCTCCTTTATACAGATGGTAAATGGGCTGAGAAAGAAATCGAGAAGAAACATCACTTTTCACGATAACCACAATAAATATAAAATATCTTGGAGTAACTCTAACCAACAAGTAGAAGACCTGTATGACAAGAACTTTAAATCTTTGAAGAAGACACCAGAAATGTAAAGATCTCCCATGCTCTTGGGTAGATAAATTCTGGAGGCATCTTTCTCCTTTAGCAGCTATAAGGTATCTTTTTTGACTCCACCTACTCTCTCTTTCTTTCTCTGTTCTGATTTCCCACCTGGCTATACTCTGCTAAGCCATTGGCCCAAACAGGTTTTCATCAACCAATGAAAGCAACACATATACAGAAGGACACCCACATCAGACTTCAGAGCTACTACACACAAATTCTATTACAGAGCTACAGTAATGAAAAACAGCCTGCATTGGTATTAAAACAGACAGGAGGACTAATGGAATCAAATCGAAGACATGGATATTAATCTTACACACATATAAACATATGATTTTTGATAAAGAAGTAAAAAATATAAATGGAAAAAAAACATTTACAAATGGTGTTGGCATAACTGGATATTGACATGTAGAAGAATATAAATCGATCTTTATCTATTGTCATGCACAAAATTCAACTCCAAATGGATCAAAGACTTCAACAAATAAAACCAACCACACTGAACCATCATGGAAGAGAAATTGGGAAGTACACGTTGAATGCATTGGCACAGAGAACCACTTCCTAATAAAGTAGCACAGACACCGAGAGAAACAATTCATAAATAGAGACCCCCTACTCTTTAAAAGTACTTCACAGTTTGCCCAGTGGCAATAAATATGGAGGAGGATAGACAGAACAAAGACTGGCGAAGAGGAACCCAGTGGGACTGACATGGAATGAACTGTGCTTCCTTGCGCTAGCAACAATAAACGTAACCAACAACAAACAACAACAAACACAGCTCCCATGGAACAAACAGGTCTCAGAGAGGGCCTCGCTTCCTGAGTAACTATGAAGGGAGGCGAGACTCAGCTAATATTGTGACATGGAAGACGCCATTTAACTACCCAAAGTCTATCGCCTTCTCTCCAAATGAAGACAAGAAAGTCTAGTCCACGGGGCCTTCTAGAAAGGTCAAGAATGAGGAGCAGACGGCAAAGAGACTTTCAAGTTACTGAGTGCTTGTACCATCTCTAGTATACTGAGTCTAAGCTACAGAGGTGGCTTCACACAGGATTGGACGGCCGTGGCATTCCATTAGACACGGTAGAAAAGCAGATGATGGATAGGAAAATCTTCACACGCCTGGCACTGTGATGCCAATACACAGAGCACCGTATAGCTCACGGTTCTGCACGTTTCAAAATAAATTCCGCATTTGCCGTGGGGCCACACTGTAACTAAATTATAGTGTCATATGGGGAAAAAAATGTCAAAGAGAAAATAATCTCGTGCATTAAAAAATGGGTGCACAGAAGGATTAATTCTCTGCTGCTTTCTTCACCCAGGTTTCTTCTCACGGCCCGGCACTTGAAACGGTGAATAGTGCTGGTTGTCCATGCATCCCTTAAGCCTTCATGATCCAAGTTCAGATGAAAAGCACATAGGAAGGGCGCCCACCCTGCTCCAGATGCCTTAGATGCACGTATAACATTTATATTAAAGCTGCTCAAAGGACACAAAAACCAAAGCCTGCAGCGATTAGACAACCAGGCAGCAAGAGCGGAGATTGTGTTTTATTTTGCTTTTATTTTTGTTTGGTTTTAACTTTTTGTTAGCTCTAAAGTTTCTGCCAATTCTCCTTTATCCCTTTATCCCTTTCCTTTCCCACTTCTTCCCTGGTCTTTTCAACTTGAACATTACCCCAGTGAGTTTTCTTCTGCCTCCAGCTTGCTTTCGGCCACCCTTAAAGCCAGTTCTGCAGAAACTGTCTGCTGTAGGGTGTCCTCTGAGAGGCTCTCCTCTAGAGTCACCCTCTGGACACAGGAATGCACAGCAAGGCAGCCTGTGTGTAACCACATCTGCCAGGTTCATGCAGGAACCTGGGACCATTGTCCCTTATGCAGAAAAACAGGTGACAGCCCTATAATGAGAATTTAAAGCTCACATATTCATGCTCTTGTGTTGCTAAGAAACAATATGTTACTATTGGGTTGTCTTATTTAATCTTCAAATTACTCTGATGCGATAGGTCATGCCATAAATAATTTATAAATTTAAAAAACTCAAAATCAAGACTCAGAGACCATGTGATAGGTCGAGTATCACTCCATTTAAAGGGGTATTGTTATACAGATGTCTCTGTCCTGTCTCCGAATCTCAGCAGCATGTACTACTGTGCATCCTGTACCATAATCACATGGGATCCTCTAAAGAACTCTGTAGCTACAGGGCTGCCTGGCTGGTAGTGGACCTAGAGGGAAGACCATACAAAATCACGTGGATAAAGAGGATCCCTAGGAGGAGGTGTGAAAAGCCAGGTCCGTGATGATAATTTACTGTGAGTTCTTAAAATGCTATCTGATGGCTTTGGTAAGAGTGGCAGCCTGAACCAAAAGGCAAGGCATCTCTAGAACAATATACCAAACCATAAAGAGTCTAGCAGCTTAACCAGTGGTCCCTAACACACATTGTTTACCCCCAGGACACCCACCGTTTGGGGAATCTAGAGCTTCAGGTGAGGCTGGTAGTTTGTATCCAGTTATCTTGACCACAATGAAATCAATAACAATCTATCACTCTCCCCTTATGCTTGGAGCCCACTGAAGGAGCCTCCCCTGTGCCACTATTAAAAATGCATCTAGTCACTGCCTGGACCTCTGCCAAGAGTGTGCTTTTCTAAATTTGTCACCCTAGTTACGTTAGACAGGTGCCAGCGTCCTCCCTGAGACAACGTGAAGGCTGTTTCTACCACTGGGTGCTGCTTGTCGACTCTCAGAGTTCCCTAAGTGTCTCTGCCTATCCTGGACCTGGGGACTTTCCCTCACTGCGCCTCCTCATCTGGAAGAACTGCACAAGAGGAAGGGCTAAAAAGGGAAGAGAGGAGCTTCTAAACGCAGCTCCCGCTGCAGGATGCCCTGTGATTGGGGTGTCAGCTGCTTTCAGGTAATAGTTGCTCCCTGCTGGCTGGGGACCAAGGGCAGGCATCCACTCCACATTACGTCACTAAAGGACATCTTTCTTTATTAACTCATGCTTTCATGGAATATGTATCTTAGGGCAGAGCCAGTATAATGCCTGATCCATATGGGGAATATATCACAAAGGTTAAAATAAAATAAGATGCTTTGTTTGAATGTAAATGTAAACTTCTACAAATTCAAAGCTTCCAAATTCTACATGCTGATTCTTTAATCTAGTGAAACCTTCCTATGCCCCAAATGCATTCATACTCAATGTTCAAACCTCTGCTGTCCCAGTCTATTAGGAGGGAGAAGACCCTAATTTACATTTTAAGATGTGGGTACCAAGGTAACCACCATGACGTCATGCTACTAGGGAGGGTACATCCCTCCAGTATTTCCACCACTGTAAGAAGTTTGTTAGGAACTAACTCGGCATGGCTGGTTTCTGTGGCTTGTGTCTGAGAGATGGATTGATTTCTTTTCTTGCCCAAGAATTTGGAAGTACACTTCAGCTGACAGAGTTCATTGGCTTGATCCACCCCTTAATTAAGTTTGTCCTGGTTTTCAGGATGGCTTCTCTAGTCTTCAGCGTCACTCCAGTATTTAATTCAGTAAACAATGGGGTGGGGGCGGGGGCTTGGGGCCACCATTCACATCAGTTTGTTACGTAGCAACGCCAAAGATTTCCTAAATACTCCCAGAAAACTTGAAAAATGAATGACCCGACTCCCTGTCAGAAAGGCAGAGGTAAAGGTCTCATGAGGCTTACTTGCCTGCCTTAAAATACAGGCCACAGAGGAACAGATAGAAGAGGATCCTCAGGTAGCTGCATCAGCCTCATCATCCCCAGACAGGAACCAAAGTCAAAGAATCACAACACCAACACTCAAACTGCAAATTTGGACCTTTTTTAAATTTTCAATGAGACAATAATGTCAACATTCAAGATTATAAAGCAGCTCCCCCCCCAAAAAAAAAGATTATTACACATTTTAATTCACCAAAATTCATCCAAGTTCTCCTTTCTGTGGCGGTACCTGATCTCTATCAATGGAAAAGGATGCTTTCTCACCTTGAGGGAGTACCAAGTCAAAGACCAGAGAGGAGACCACTGTGTCTTCATGCTCAGGGGATCATCCCGGAAGACGGCAAGGGCTGGTGGACTCGTGAACACCCTCACCTGCCAGCCACCCTCTCTGTGTCCACGTGAGAGACACTCACTAGCAAGCTGTCTCACTAGGTGATCTTACAAAGCCAATCTTTCTAAGCTAAGAACTTGGCCCTGGTAAGCAACTGAGAGGCCTTCATCTCATTCCTCGTTGTCTAGTAGCTTGGCCACACTACCCTGCGTTTCTACCTCCTCGTTTCTCTCCTGGATCTATCTAGCCTCTTTCAGCTTCTATTTTTCGTTTCTGATAGGTCATTACCCTCCACTATGACTTACGCTTTCTAGATCACCCCCCACACGGCTACTCTGAGTAGTAGAGATTTTATTACTCCATGTCCCTGTGTAAAACCCCTAAATGGCTCTTAGTACTTCAGGTATAAATATCTCAGCAGTCTTTGTCACTTCCACTCCTCAGGAAGCAGACAGTAAGACAGAATGAGAGTATATGATTGTTCAAAGGAAATAACTCCAAAGAATCAGAAAATCCTGGACAGGGTGAGAGGAGCTGGAAACCCAAACAAGCTTGGCTCAGTGCAAGGAGAAGACAAGAAAGAGCCATGGGTAGGACATGCTGGAGATTGCAGTATCTCTGGAAAGTCAAGGGCTCTGGGGAGTCTGGAGCTGATTGCTCCATAAAGGAGTTTTCTATTGAACAGGAAGAGCCTAGTTCTGCCTCATCACGCTCAGACGCCATTGGGGAACATCTCCGAGACTGTATAACCTGACTGTGAACCCCAGTTCTAACAGCTGCGGGTTGTCAACTTGCTAAGTCTCCCTACAGCATGTCTCTGAGGACTCACCAAGCAGCAGCAGACTTGTGGGGTACCACGAAGTCAAACAAAAACTTCTCTCACTTGCTCCTTGTTAATGCTCCCCAATTCATCCCCAGCAGCTCCATAATACGGCCCCAATTCTAGCTATGCAGATGTACAAATATGTCATATTCTCTAGCATTAATCCTCTGTGCTCAGGGAATGGCTGTCGACCGAGAGCAACCCCTCTCCACCAACCCAGCTACCTGCACTGTTCTTTATATGGCCTTGTGCTGTCGATGCCTGTTTTTCCATGATACTCTGGGCTTCTTGGAGATAAGAGTTTCTTTGGTTTTCTATTAATTCTCTTGAAATTTAAGATCGTAATTTTGCTGAGATTTCAATAAAGGACAGTAGGCCCTAGCCACATCCTCCAGGAAGAATATGTCCTTTGCTGCAGCAACTATCCATTGCCAATGTTGGTAGCTTCCCCGTGCTCCAATGGATATCCTCATGGCAATGCTCATATGAGCGTCACGAAGTGGGTTTAGTATGTTATCTAAAAAGAAAAATTCAGGGCTTAAAGTTGTGAGGGAGCCATGATGGGAGTCATGGGAGACAGAAAGGGTAATAGGAAGTAGATATGATCATAAATCATGATATACATATACGATCTCAAAAATAACAAAAATATAAGGATAGGTTGGATGGACAAGTAGATGGATGAATAAAAAAATATTCTATATTCTCTAAGGGTCTATAGAGATAGTTCAGTAGTTGACAGCACATATTTTGAAGAGGACTAAATTCAGTTCCCAGTGACACATCAGGTGATAGCGGCCTATCTCTCCAAACCTAGGAATATCCAATGTCCTCCCAAGGCAAGTGCACACATGTGTGCATATGCATGCTTGAGCGTGTGTGTGTGTGTGTGTGTATACACGTGCACGCACACACACACACAAAACATTACAAATAAAAAATTCTTAAAAACAGATAAGCCTCAGAGTATCAAAATAGCTTATAGTGTCCAAGGAGCTGTTGAAAATAAGCCAAGTCTGGGCTTGCAGTAGAAAGTCCTTGGTCTATCTTACCAGACGAGGATTTCTCAAACATTTTAGCATTGACATAGACAAATATTTCTCCAGGCCTGCAAGTGAGCATCTTCCTTAATGACTAACCTCAATCTCCCCTAATGCTGTTGTTAAACCTAAGACCTAAATTAAGAATGATACCCGCAATTCTCAGGCAACAACTTATCGCCCTCGTTCTGAAGCAAGAAAGAGATCCATTATCCTCGAAAAGGAAGTAAATATCTGACCAGCATAATTGTATCTGTCTACACACGTGACAAAATTAAAACTAATGTATGCAGCATGGCAGGACAATTATCTTACTGTAAGTAATCTGGGTTCCTTTTATATTTCCATTGTCAAAGCCAATCATCCTTTGTTTCTGCAAATGTCCTCTGACCTTTGTGAAGCCTTTGGAGCTATCACTAACTAATAATGTGCTTGAAATCTTGCAAATGGGCTTGGATTTTGTAACATCAGCTATGTCCCTACTGGCACAAACAGCCCAGACAGAAGCTACCACAGGGTGACTTCCTCAGAATCATGAAAACAGGGTCCCAGTGCCCGATTTTGATCATTAATCTCTTGGTAAATGTTCAAGGTGTGTGATACTCTTCATCTACGACACTGTTGATGGAGCTGTGGGCCACTTCCCAGCTCCCGGCCGCCGGCTAGCTTATATCCAAACACAGGAAAACTGTATTCATTTAACACTGCTTGCCCATTAGTCCAGCCTTCATTATTGGCTAACTCTCACATCTTGCTTTAACCCATATTTGGGTAATCTGTGTAGGTAGCACCATGAGGTGGTGTCTTACTGGAAGGATCTTAGGCCTACATCCATCTTGGAGAGGAGACCTATGGCGTCTGGCCTGAGGTGTCTGCCTGACTCTGCTTTCTTTCTCCCACAATTATGTTCTATCTCTCCGCCTATCTAATTTTCTGTCCTATTTAAGGGCCAAGGCAGTTTCTTTATTAACCAATTGAAAGTAACACATAGACCAGATGACCCTCCTCCATCAAGGACCTAGCCACAAGCAGTGTAGCTAGTATGATTGCAAGGAAGAGGAGGAGCAGAGAGATTCCAGAGCCATGTTTGTAGCTGGTTATAGTACTTAAGAGGCACTAGCCTAAGAGCTCCCCGAAGTCACAGGGGGAACAGCAAAACTAGAGAGAATGGCAATATAAAACTGGGAGATCCTTTCCGAGTGCCATTGGCAGCAAAGAGCAACAGAAGCCACGCACAATTAGCCCAGAGAAACATCCTGGTCCCGGATGGATGTGGCCGCCTGAGTTCAGGCTTCCTAATCACCTGACTTTCTACAGGCCACAAAAACACGGCAGCACACCCTTCCTCAAACTGTCTTCTCTTGATCTGCATGGAGAAAGTCACATTCGGCTGAACAAGACACACCGCAGTGACACACAGGCAAAAGATGATGTCATCGGGATAGCTCTTGAGGAAATTCTCAGGAGGTTGTGGAATAAATGCAAATTGATTCTGTGGCATCCTTGAGATGGAATCCGAAGGCTTGATCTAGAGAGCTACATCTTGTCCAAGGGTTTGGCTTGATGACCAAACAAAGCATAGCAATGCCTTCCTAAAAAGGCATTTGTTCTTTGTGGTACATGTGTGGTCGGTGACCCCTTTGAGTGACTGCATATCAGATCTGCACATGATTCCATGATAGTCAAACCATAGTTGTGAAGTAGCAATACAATAGTTTTAAGGTTGGGGGTCACCAAAGCATGAGGCACTGTGTTAAAGGCTCTTGAGCCACTAATGTAAGGAGATCACGCTACTGTCACGTCACTAAACACAAGATTATTTTCAGCAGTTGTGATAGGAGTTTTGCTCTTCCCATCCCGTCACTTTGCTTTTCCTTGTCTTTATTCCTTTTCTCTGATCACTCTTTCCTTTTTTTTGTCTTTTTCCCTCCTGCCTTGCCTTGTTCTTTTTATTTGCTGTCTTCAATTTCCCCTCAAAATTCTCTTTCTTTTGAGCACATCAGAACACCCGCTATCAGGGTATCAGAACATAATTCCAGGGCTGGGAAGCTGGCTCAGCAGATCAGAGTGCTTGCTTCACAAGCATGAAGACCTGAGTTCAAATCCCTAGCGTGACATAAAAAGATAAGTGTGTCTGTGACCTCAGCATTGTGGGGCCTGGGGTGGCCAGAGACAGGAGGATCAGGGGGACTTCCTGGTCACCCGCCTTAATGCAGGTTCCATGAATGACCACAGCATGGTTGTAGCCCTAAAGCCCTGAGTGTGCATCACCTGCAGACCATTGCCTTCACTCTCGGGGTGGCAGCCCATTCCCCCTCTTCTCTTGTGATAATCACTAGCATGTCTGGAGTCCTTAGCAGCCCAGAAATCACTTTCCCAACATTTATTCTTTTTAATCCTGTCCTTTATACAACGTTCACGTTGTACCTCGTATCATCTGCCATCAACATACTGGGAAAATGAGGACAGCGAGCTCAGGAGATTGTGATAGCTGCTTCCTTACTTCTAAATCCTTGACAACTTTGGGTTTCTCTTTCCTTTCTTTCCCTTCTCACATTGTATTCGGAAAGAAGTTTCTTATCGTGGTGCTTTTCCTGGGACAGAGGGCAGCGCATAACATTCCATAAAAAAATCACCCTGTCACTGGGCAGGAGTCTCACCTAACTGTCGTTACTGATATTGATACGGATATTGATGCAGACCCACAGCCAGACATTAGGCAGAGCTTGGGGAATCCTGCAGAAGAGGGGGAGGAAGAAGCCAGAGGGGTTGAGGAAACCACAAGAAAATGCACAGCACGAACTAACTTGGGCTCATAGAGGCTCGTGGAGACTGAATCAACAATCAGGGAGCCTTTATGGGACCAGCCTAGGTCCTATGTATATATGTCATGGTTCTATAGCTTGGTTTTCTTGTTGGACTCCTAACAGTGGGAGCAGGGCCTGTCCCTGTCTCTTTTACCTGTTCCTGGGATCCTATTCTTCAGACTGGCTTACTCAGTGCAGCCTTAATATGAGGGGAGGTGCCTAGTCTTATCTCAACTTATATGCCATGTTTGGTTGATATGCCTGGGAGACCTGCCCTTTTCTGAAGGGAAATGGAAGAGGGGTGGATTAGTTATGGTAGAGGGTGGGGGGTGCTATGAAGGAAGGAGAGAGGGGAAACTATGGTCAGGATGTAATATATGAGAAAAGAATAATTTTTTAAAAAGAATAGTCACACCACAAGCTAATATATTTTTGTCATTTAAAAAGTATATTGTTGAGTGACCTGAACTAACCGGCTTTGTTCCCTCTGTATGCAAATTTCACTCTTTATGCTTCAGCTGTGGAACCTGAATTGCTGAATTATAAGAACCGTGTGGCTTTTCTGCGTCAGGACTGAGTTTCTAAGAGCAGAACCACCATGATTCTTAGTTATTAATAATTCTTAATTATTCAGGGTGTACAGATAACTCTGTCAGGAAGCTGCTTCCCTGGCAAGCAGGAGGACTTGAATTCACTCTGCCAATACCCATGGAAAAGCTGAAAACTGTAGAATATGCTTGCAAGCCTAGAGCTGGGGAGCCAGAGATAGGCAAATCTCAGGTTGCTTGGCCAACCAGTCTTGACATCTTGGTGAGTTTTCAGTCAATGGTACACCATGTCTCATACATACATACATACATACATACTACAATTGATGTCTGAAGAATGAACTGAATGTTGCCCTCTGGCTTCCTCAAATCATACTGCAAGTTCACCACTCATATACAGGCATTTGTGGACACATAGACACCTGCACACACAAGTAGAATAATTTATAAGGCTGTGATTGGCCATTCATTTCCCCATCGAGGGATGCATTTTAGTCTGTTCTAACCACTTGTTAAGATTACTACCATGTAGTCGTCTGCCTGTACCTTCTATAAAATACCATAAGGACCTCAAGACAGAGAGATCTTACTACTTTCTGTCTATGTCCCCAGCACAGAGATGTAAACAAACAAAACTACCCAGCTACAAGTTTAATTACTGGTGATGGAGACCTATGAATTGGGTTAAACCAGTGCACATTCCTTGCGTAAATGTATGGTGAAGGCAAGGCAAATTTTAGTTTGAAAATATCAGGGTGGGAACCTTGGAAAATGTTTGGTTCCTGTTGGTTGTAGATTAGGGGGATAAGGCCAAGGAGATGGATAAGACCAGAGGGCCCCACTGGTCCAGTTACTGGCTCAGAACCCTTGCATTCAAAACCATGAACAAAGGTTGCAAGAAACAGAAAGTGGAAAAGTGCAAATTTTAAATATCCTCATGGGCCAGAGAGGTGGTTCAGCCATACAGTCACTAGCAGCTCAAACCCTGGTGACCCCCGAGTCCCATTCTTTGATCCCGTGTGTGAGAAGCTGAATGTGGCGGGTACACATCTTATTTCCCTGTACCCCTACAGGAGGATGGTGGCTTGAGCCAGGAACTTCACCAGGAAGACTCCTGGGGCCGCTAAGCTGTAGATTTATCACTCGTCGGAAGAGATGAGAGAGACCCAGACCCAACAAGGCAGGAATAAGAATCAATGTCTGAAAGTCGTTCTCTGCCCTCCTCCTTGTGACTCTTGTGACACGCATGCCCACACTTTCACGTACAAGTAACATCAAAGGTTTCTAAATAGTTTAAATCTGTATAACCTTAATTGCCAATTAAGGCAAAGCGAATAAATGGAGGAATCCATCATTGTAGTGAAGATTGCCCTGTGGCTTGAGAGTCTAAGAGCTCCTGAAAAAAAAATGCCAAGCTATCCTCTTAGAAAGTTTCCCTGCTGAAACCCAAACATCTCCACAGTTCACACGGTTCAACATTGCCTTAGAGGCAACGTTCAAGTATCGCAAGCGACAGTGATTGGTGGTTTCCTCATACAATGGCGCAGGCTCTTGACACTCACAGCCTAGAACCCAAGTAAGGCTAGCTCTTACCACCGTGTTTCAGGAGTTCAGTACAGGCCAGCATTACCATTGACGCCTCCTGTACTCCTCGTGACCGCAGGACATCTTATATATATCCTAATTTATACCTTAGGAAACCAGAGACCAGGCTGCCCTTGGTTACATAGCTTCTAAAGGAGAAGTACCAAGATTTCCTCTTAAATATCTCTAATTTCAAAACCACAGTAAGCTGATCTAAGAAAGCTAAGGATTAGTCTGTCTGTTGCTGTGTGCCAGAGACACAAGCAGATGTCATCCTCTGTTGGCTGGAACGGCCTCTCACAGAACCCCACTGACTGACATGTCAAGTTTCTGGGGAAAAGCGTTAGACATATGGGGACACGAAAACATTTGGGAATAATTTTTAAAAGTCCCAATGTGTGAAAAAAAAAAAAAAGACTGACTGGACTTAAAGTCTCAGCCCTGGGGCAAAGCCCACAGGCTTGGAAATCCCTTCCATATGCGGTGCAGATTGCTTTATTTGGATCTGTAAAAACAAGGGATCACTTACTAGGGGTAAGATTTGACTTGAAGGCAGTTTATTTGAATTCCATGTTTAGAAAAATATGTGTAATGAGCAGTTATCAGGCAATAGCCCTTATTTCTACTGTCTTTTAAAAAGCCGGGAATATCTGTGAGCCCGAGGCCTGTGTCAGCAAAGCCTGGGAGCAGTTGTTCAGCAACAGAAGGGGTGGTGAGCTGTCTCTCTACCTCACCATTCCTGCTCTCTCCTGTAGGAGTCTCTGGTACTTCCTGCCGTGCTTGAGGCATCGGAACCTGAGACCCGTGGTACAATTCAATAATGCATAAAAACAATGACCAAGTTTGCAAGTTGTTCCGGATGCTAGAGAAGACCTACTCCAAGCACAGCCTCCTTCTCCTTCAGAAACCGCCGTCCTTGCGTTGCAAGGAATAGAAACCCAGTTTGTTTGTGGGTTTCATATAAAGTGGTACAGGGGCCTGGGACTGTCGGTCAGTGTGCCAGGGTGTTTGCCTGACATCTGTGTGGGCCTAAGTTCTGTTTCAAAGCACTTTGAAATTGTCTGCAGCAGCACAAGGTTTGTCATCCCAGATGTAGGAGTTGGAGACAGGGGAGCAGAAGTTCAAGGTCACTCTCAGCTGCCTATCCAGTTCAAGATCAGCCTAGACGATGTGTGCCCTTGTAGCATTAAAAAATAGAAATAATTAAGTGGAGACGCCTTCAGCCTAGGCAATTCTAGAATGTCATCAGCCATTTCCAGATTCACATACAGTTAGGGCGGCTGTACCCATACCAGCCACCTTTTTATCCGGTCTTCCTCGGTCCTCTGACCTCATTTTGCTGATACAGTGGTATAATCTGTCTTACAACGGGACATAAAATTCACTACATAAGTAATTTTCTCCTCAAGGCTTATTTTCCCGTGAACATGTGCAAGTAAATTGCTTATTTTTATTTCTTCCCCCAATGTAGAGCAGAGGTCACCATGCCTTATACGATTTTTACTTCCTTAAAGGCAAACACCAATTGCTTTTCCCATGCATCCTTTCATGTCACCTTTGCCTGCCATTCCCGTCTCGTTTACGAGGGCCAGCCATTTATCTGAGACCATTAGGGGAACCCACAGTGTTGACATATCTATTTCTCTCGTTGGCACCAGAGTGGGTGTAAGAATGCATAGAATGAGCTATTAAGTCCAGTGGACTAAGGAGACATGTTTCAGGAAGATGGGAACTGGGTCCAGCAAAGATGTAACACTCGGATTCAGGGTTTATGTGTGTCTTCATTATTTACTCTTCTTCACTGAACATTCGCTAAAACGAAAAAGAAAGAAAGCGCTTACTGCATGCCAAGGACAAGATCGCCATGGCATTGGTGACTGAAGTCTTCCAAGGGCATGAAGATACTTGCCTGCAGGGGACCGAACAGATGGGCCGGTGGGTAAAGTACTGGCTGTACAAGCATGAGGGCCTGAGTTCATATCCCCAGCACCCACATAAAAGGGTTGGTTTGCTTTTGAACATCTGTAATCTCAGTGAGAAAGAGAGAGAGAGAGGTGCGGGGGAGAGGTGGGATATCTGGATATCAGTGGCCAGCAATTCTCGTTGAGTCATCTGAGAAGCAGGTTTAGTGAGGACCCTCTATCTCACAAGCTAAAGAGTGTAAGGAAGACGCCTGAATGTTGACCTATAACCTTGGGTCTCCACGCACACACATACACAAACAAACACACAGTATATGCATATGCACATGCATGCACACATGTACACATCACCCAAGCCATATATGCACAATACATGTATGTATAACACATACATATACGCAAATTTGTTTGTCAGAACTCTTATCTTCATAGATTTTTTTTTATTATTCTACACTGACAAAGTAGAAACTGAGATTTGATTAGTTAAAGGATATGGACAGAGTCACACAACCATCAGATGGTAGAAAGGGGACCCACACATGACCAGGCAGGAGCCTTGGGGTCAACCATTCTATTCAAGCTTCTATTTGTATCCCTCGGCCATTACACACCAACACTACCAACTCAAGTCCCTAACGTACTACAGAGGGGGAGGCCCTCCCTCAGTTTTCCTGCTCATAGGAGAGCTAGATATTCCGTTTAAGGGACTGCTCTAGGTCCGTGCCATTCCATGAAGTTGCACCGAGGACTTCACATACATCGGCATTATGAATGCTTTCAGTAAAACTTGGACCTTCAAAAGAGGAACACATTGATTCACAATAGTTAAGCGCACTTGACTCACCAGAGCTAGGATGGAGATCCTCACCAACTTTCTTTTAGGCGAGCGTTGATTCTGCTCCCTCTATTTTATGAGACACAATTGTGCAGAGAAGTGATCTTCGAGGTCATGATACTGCAGAAGTCAACCTTTAAGTTCAAATAAACGTACTGAGTCACACTCAGAAGTCACCTGGCTTAGGAAGACTCACCCTCACCTTCCTTTCGCCCAAACTGATGACTTGGGATCCTAAAAGTTAGAAAACGTTCTGCCATGAGCTCTGGTCACTTCTGAGTCACAAGGTGGGGGCAAGATGGAGCACAGAGGTCATTTCCAACCTCTGTGCTCAAGCATGTACGGATATGCTTGGCCTTTATCATAGTCAACTTGCCTCGTGCCCTGCTGTGTTTTCTTTGTATTCTTCCCTCTTCCCTCCATCCATCATTTGTTTCTGATGGTTTCTCTCCCAGCTTGTGCTGAAATGAGCAAGTGTGCACTGCAGGAAGGAATCTTAGATGTGGATTTTTGATGGATACATGATTTGCTGTCCTCTCTTTGAGTATCATCTGTGAATACGGGTCCTGAACCTCCAAAAATAGGATTCCTAATGTGACTTCCTAACCACATCAACACCCCCATCACCTATGACCGCAGATGCTTGGGAGATGCAAATGCATGGGCTCTGCGTGGAGCACGAAGTGAGAATTCTGGAGGGGTGGAGGCTCCGGAGTCTGCAGTTTGACAAAATTCTAGGCAATTGAAATAAATACTAATAGATGAGAATCACCCCCCCCCCATATAGACTTGCCATCAAATGCGTAGTAACATGCTTGATTCACAATTTCATTGATGACATAAATAAAATGATATAGAGGAAGTATACTAAAGTAGGTAGCCCATAAAAGATGATAAAACTTGTGGGTTTTACTAGCAGTTAGAAGAGACTAATAATAAATAAGGATAATAAAAGCATAGCTCACAAAGCTACTGGAAATTTCCTGTATATAGTGCATGTAAGAAAATATTATCTCACATCCTTCCAAACCTGCCTCATACCTCTATTGCTCAAAATTCCCTGATGTCACAATGAAAGTTAGAGCTTTTCCTCCAAGGTTCTTCCTTTCCTTACCATCTTATTCCTGCAGAGGTACCAGGATTCACTGACTAGGTCAAGACCTAATCAAATCACCCATGTGTTCTGAGTTACTTTGGCTTTTCAAAGTGTGTGATGGTTAAGCAAGGAAACCTGCCTATAACTAAATATGAATAGCATAACCAGCTACATACATTGTATCTGAGGAAACCTTCATCTAGAGCAGGGACACATGGCCTATATAGCAGCGTCCATGGGAAGAAAAGAAAAGACCACGAAACAAAGAAACCAGCCTGTTTGGGGGTGGGTAGATGGAAGATAATAAGTTTGGAAAAAGTTGACAGTACACAACTAAATATTAAAGTATAAATATTAAATATTCTGAGTTCCTCCATGTCCCTGCCCTATATGTTTCATTCAAATAACTGGTGATTTTCAAATTGTTTAAATAATCTTCTCATCATAGGGCTTTCATAAGGCTCCAGAAAGGGAGAGATATGTTGTGTATTTTAATAGAACAGAAAGCAGAGAATAACCATATAATTTAAGCATAGCTACATAGCCAGGTAATAAGACCAGAACTCAACATCAGGCGCAGGAACTTGCTCTGGGGAGAATTGCTTCTCCAGTCATCCCCCTGACCCTTTCCAGGTTAAGGGTGATCATATTCTTTAGCATCAAAGTTAAAAATCCCACCTCCTCAATGTCTCATTGTTCTTTTAAGAGACACCGTTCTTCTTATTCGTGTGCAGAGGTTCCATTGCTTTGTGCAGTAATTCTTTCCCCTTTCTGGGGAAATGCAAACCTAACTCCAGGTTTGATTTGGTGAAGCTAGGCAGAACTGGCATAGTGTAAGGCATTCATATTGCGCATATAATAGATAGCTATTGCATGTCTATTGTGTATAATTGTAGTGCATGTTACATGTTATTAGAGAAACTGGCAAGAGGAGGCACAATAGAGAGCTATGTTGAGTTAGGAATTGGGGAGCTCTCTCTGGAGAAAGAACTTTCTCAATGAGATTTGATGACAGGTAGCTGATAACCAGATAGGCAGGGGGGACAATTTATTATCTGAGGTACATGGAAGGAACCAGAGGAAAGTTAGTAGATATATCAAACAAGATTCCTTTGAAAATGGGCACAAACACTGTGTAAATATTTAGGAATATGTGTGTATGATCACAAGAAGGGACATTAGGTTGACTTACACACTCACAGTCTAGATAGACCCACAGTGGTCTAAGGCAATTCGAGAGTTGTAGAACGCAGTTACCTGGCTCAGCCCGAGAAGCTGGAAGTCTCCCAGCAAGGCTACAGCCACAGTAGAGCTGAAAGGCCTGACAGATCCTGGAATGCCACTAGTGTGACTCTGTGTTGACAGACTGAAGAAGCTGGAGCCCACGACAATGTCATAAGCAATGGACATACGTGCTCAAGAAGAATCAGTCTTTCACAGAAAAGCAGGCTTTCTCCCTTCCGCTTTCTCCCATCTAGGCCCTCAGACTTCAGAGCTTCATCTCAAAAGACCCCCCTGATGGATACATCTACAAGCCGCAGCGAGACTGGAGAATAATGATTAAGAGAAGCTGTAACGCCATAAAGTCACAGGTGGTTCATTAAATCTTGCCATGTGGGGCTCCTGGAGATCCTCAAGCAGAGCTGTAGCATAAGATATGTGCTCTAAGGCAAAGTCACGCTGGCCTAGAGAGTAGCTAGTGTGTCGGAGGGTGGACAGCATGACACTAGGGATACAGCTGAGAGGTCACTGAAGGAGTACAAGAAAGCTCAATTTGAGGGGAAAAAGAAGAGGGAAAATCGATACCGCTAAGGCATATTTTGGGGTAAGACATGCAGCTCAGTCAATGCACTTCAGTGCCCGCACCCAAGGGAAAGCATTCCAGAGTGTGTGTGCTGTGAGCCAGTGCAGGGGCAGATGGGGTGCCTTGTGTTCAAAACATGGGAGGAAAAGAATCTTTTTCGCTGGCTTCTTCCTAATTCTCCCATCTCTATATCTTCCACCACAGCTGTTTAAGGATAGTCCTTCCTATCGTCTAGCATCCTTAAAGGGCAGACTCTAGGTGAGTTTTATTTATCACTTCTCTATCCACCAAAATGACTCTATTAGTCCACAGACCCACGGTAAGAGTTCAAGGCTTATGTATCATTTGGTTGGTTTAATAAATGAATCCAAGGACTGTTCAGCCCGAGGCCTGGAAAGTGGTGAAGGCTTAGTAAATGTTAAGTACTGTTATCCCCACAATTACAAAATTGGCTTTTGCACGCCCACCCTGTGTCTCCCAACTCTTCCATAAAGATTAAATGCAAGACAGTCCATTGTCTTAGCCAAATCCCTGGGTCCTGACACATTACAGCCCAACCAAACACTGACGCTCCTAATTAAAAAATAATAAGGCTGCCTATTACGGTGACACAAGCGTGACAGGGCGGGTCGCATTGGCCACAGGCTGCTAACCCGCTTGCCAAGCTTCCCCTTAGAGCGTTCAATTAAAAGCAGCAATGAGCTCACTCCTCTTGCCATGTGCCAGAGTCCTGAAAGCCTTTCTTCCTCCTTTGTAAAATGTTAATGAAAGACGGGCAGAGAGAATGTGAGAGACACACGCCACATGTCCACAGAGTAATAAATCTCCCTCCCCATTCCACCTTGGCCTCTGAGCCACTCTGTGCCCTTGAACGACGGACCCAACATATCTGTCCTTGCATGTATAATTCTGCTCTGATGGCAACGGTTGGGTTTCAACCAGTTTGGCAGCACGTGGGCGTACAGTGGTTAACAGAATCCCCAAACACTTATAAAATGTGTCTTGCTGAATGTAATTTTATGTTCATAAATAATGGAGGTAAATTAAGTGTCATGGTAAGTTAATAAGCTTAATTGTATCACCTTCCCAATCACTTTCAAATTTTCTGATATAAGTCATTCTTCCCTTAACAATGCAATCAGCGAACTCTCTGAACCATTGCAGGGCAATGGTTACTCTGGAAAGAGGGCTGGTAGTACAATACAGAGAGGCCTATAAGTGGGGCGAACCAGCACACCATGGTTTATGTGGTCTGGGACCTGTTGACTACAGCAATTCCTCTCTATAGCACACAAAGGTCTAAATGTGCACTTGTAGCAGTTTGAGACTAGATCATGGAAGGACTATGCGCAATCTCTCTGTGCCTTTAGCAAACATCCTATAGAAATGGGATTTCCTTGTTTCTACAACTCCGTGAGTGCATCTGTGTGGGCTCTGTAAAGTCATAGACAGTATCTGATTTACTCAGTGTCATGTCTCTAGCGCTTCTTAAGGGACTCTGTTCCATAATAAGCCCATACTACAACTCTGTTGAATGAATTCATCCATTAACCAGGAAGTGGTGGGTAGAGACAGACAGGTGTGAGTTAAAATCTGAGACCCTTACCTGCTGGTCTTGTGGACTTTGACCAAAATGCTTTCTTCTGCTGGTAGGTAAAAGATTTTGAGGATCAGATTAGGAAACACGTGTGGAAAACTTAGCTTGGTGAATAGCATTGGCTAGACAAGCAGTAAGTTTAGGCTACTGTACGTTCACACCTCTTTTTGGCTCAGTCAGAATGTACACACATGCCAAACCCTGACAGACTGACAGAGAGATGCACTGTGGTCTTTACACTCATGGACACTATCTGATATTTGAAGACATAGTCACAAGTAAGGTTATGTTTAATCGGAACTTCCGGTAAGCCAGAGAAAAGATGTACCAGATTCTACAGCTTAGAAGTCCCAAGCTGGTCCTTCTCTGTGTGTCTTTCCCCAAAGACTGGAATTTCTGTGAGATCAGGGAGATATGGCTACCAATACTGAACTTCTAGTCCACACGTAATCTGTGTATTCAGAACGCAAGACTTTACTAGCTTACATAGTCCAATACTTCTTGCAGGGCCTGTGTCAGCCTCTTCAGTTATTTATTTCCAACCACAGGCAGGACTTTGAGGTCAAGACAGGAAATATGGCCACAGGCAAGGTTTTTGCATGGAACGAAGGAGGCTCAGCCACACTAGTTGAAAGTATCCACACATGAGCACACACATGCAGTGGCACCTTGTGTGGATTCTTAAAGATAATCCATAACTCATGAGTTCAAGACCTGATGCATTGTCCGCGTTTAGCAATGCGGCAGAAGGGCATAAAGATTAGCAGCCAGCTCCTGTCAAGTCCCATCCGACACAGAGAAAATGTGCCGAGCAGCTACCAAGAACAGGGACCATCAGAGGGCTGTGACAAATTTGGACTTAGAGATGAGAAAATGGGCAATGCACGGCTATACTCTAGAAAAATACATGAATCAGGGTTTATATGATGTGGGAAGAAGGGTAAGAGAAAAAAGAGCCTGCTTAGTTGATAAGCCAAATGCGTGGAGCCATAACTCTCTCTACACATGCCCTCAGTGGAAAAGAAAATCACGTTGGAGGGAAGCTCCATTTGTCTCCTGTTTCTGTTGTCACAAATGACCGTAGTGATTTAATGCGGTGATTTAACACAGCACAATCTTTAACACTTCTGGAGGGCAGGTCTGACATGACTCTTACACAGCTACAATCACAATGTCAACAGAGCCGATTCCTTCCGCAGGTTCCAGGTCAATCCTTGCCTCTTTCAGCAGCTTCCAGAGGCTTCCATAATTGTCTAGGTTGTAGTGTCATCAATAACATAGTCGATGGTTACTCTGTCAATAACTCTCAGATATCTGTTCCTCCAGCCTCTTCTGATCATGTCACATTTGATACGCCTGGCATGTGGGAAAGTCTTATCAAGATAAGATTTGATAATACACACAAAATCTCTTTGCTTTGTTGGGTAAATCATGTACAGGTTCTAGACATTAGGATCTGAACAAAGTGGCCATTATTTAGCCCACATTGTCTCGTTCTCAAACGCTAAATTAAGAAATTGGCATTCTTTTTTGGAGAGAAAGAGAAGCTTCAGTCTCAACTCGTAGGTATAGTCTTGGTGGTTAAAATTGTACCAGTAATTATGCATATGTATCCCTGTGAGGAGAGACGCATTGACTCCAACAGTACAGTGAACCTTCACAAAGCCCAAACTCGACTCCACAGAATGATTGTTATTTGAGAATTATTGCTCAATATTGTCAAATATTCCACTTTTGAAAGTAAAGTTGGAAATGGGAATCCTTGTATGCATCCTTCCAATATTTGAATATTCATTCCAGGTTTGTTTTTTTTTTAAACTAGCAAGTGAATCCACCTGCCAAAGAGCAAATTCTTTTTTACTGGATTTAGTTCACTCAACACAAGCTTAAAGACAATGATATGAACAGAGAAAAAGGCCTATCAAACATTCACATAGAAAAAAAAATGGCACCATGCTTTAGGAGGTTCATGGCAAAGTACCATGAGGTTGGACTGAGAACTCAGAGTAAAGAGATCATTCTCATACTCCAGGTACAGAAAGCTGAGCGTCCAAAGTGTGCCAGGCACAGCTGAGATTAAGATGAGACAAGGGGCATGAGGCACGGAAGGGATTAACAAGGTAGACTTGGCAGGACTGAATAGCTGACTGGGTGGAAGGCAAAAGAAAGACATGAGCCGAAAATAGCATCAGGGCTTGGAGCCCAGAAGAGGGGATAACTTGATTCCCATTTCATTCTCTCTCCGGCAGCACATTGGGATGCTTTTCAAGGCAAGCATTTGGATGATAGGAAGAATAAGGTCTAGCCAGGAAACTGAACACTGCCTTGGTCCAAACCCCCATTTACAGTCTGTGGTTGTTGTGACACAGAGAGGTGTGCAAAGAGGCAGGAGAGGACAAAGCAGTCCCTTTATGTCACCTCGAGTTTTGACGTCCATTCCACATGGCAGAGTTTAGGGAACCAGATCCTGTCACACTGTGATGGAGGAGTGTCTGTGTGTTACTTTCATTATTAATAAAGATACTGCCTTGGCCCTTTAAGAGACACAAAATTAGGTAGGCGGAGTAGACAGAACAGAATTGTGGGAACAAGGAAGTAGAGTTGGGGAGACGCTTCAGGCAGTCGCCATAGTGAGTCGCCATGCTTCTCCTCTCCGAGATGGACGCAGGTTAAGATCTCTCCTGGTAAGCCACACCTCGTGGTGCTACACAGATTACTAAATATGGGTTAAAGGAAGATGTGAGAATTAACCAATAAGAGGCTACAGATAATGGGCCAGGCTGTGTTTAAAAGAATACAGTTTCTGTGTAATTATTTGGGGTAAAGTTAGCAGGGTGGCGGGACGCAGCCCCGCCGCTTCCTTCTACAACACTGATTGCTGCCTGTTTCCACACTGCCAGTTAAAGGTCAATAGCCTTGAATCTAAGCAATCAATAAACCTTTATATCACTATACAGTGTGCAGACAGATGATGGAAGATAGATGATAGATAGATAGATAGATAGATAGATAGATAGATAGATAGATACATACATACATACAAATATACATACATACATACATACATCCTTAGATGATTGATAGATAAGTTGATAGATAAATAAGTTGATAGAGATAGATGATAGATAGATAGATGATAGATATAGATAGATGATAGATAAATAGATAGATGATAGATAGATAAATAGATGATCAATGAGACAGAGATAGAGAGAGAGAGATACAGAGAGAGATACAGAGAGAGATACAGAGAGACAGAGAACCAAAAGGCCATATCGTCAGTGCTGGAGAAAAGGGGAACAAAAGGTGCTTGGTACAGTCCAGGAGACTTGTGTCTCGCTCCAGTTAAATGGCTGACTCCACCTTCTGCTTAGGCCACTAAGGAAGGCAGCAAAGAGAGAGGACTGGGAGGAAAAGAATGCAAGCACCTGTGCAGCAGCTACTGCTGCTTCGAATTTGGGAGTGCTTCCCTGTTCAGATCAGATCCTTTGAGCTTGTGTCCAGTAGATAAAATCCATTATGAAGAATTTACTTTGGGGGATGGTGGCTGTTGCTCTTAGCAAATAAAAAGCCATAAGCTATGGGATTGATATTCAAACATTGGAAGGCTGCTTACAGGGATTCATAGTTCAATTTACTTGAAAACCTAGAATATTTGACAACACTTAGCAAACAAGACAACAAAAGTCCAATATTCCAGGTATTTCCAAAGAATGAAGAAAGGTAAAGGGGGTGGATAGACAAGATACCTGAGAAGCCTTCAAGTGTTCCTGAATACCAGAATTTACCTGTCAAATATTAGGAAACAGAGTCAGTCCTAGCTTCTGATGTTTTAGGTTAAATTATCCACTGGACACAAGCTCCAAGGATCTGATCTGAATTGTAACATCCACAGCAAAGGGCAAGTTAGCAATCACCCAGGCAATCTGCTGAGATGGGCTAGTGGCAGCGGTGCACAGTCGAACTGGACTCTGGAAAGATGTCCTGGAATCCTCTATTCTGGGATTGGCCATTGCAGTGTGCATGTGCGAATTGGATCTTGAAGGTTGTCCTGGCATCCTCTAAGGTGTGTATGGCACATGGGACGCAAGGAGAAACGAAAGCTCTGATCTTTGTAGAAAGGGGGATATGAACTGGAGTGAGAGCCAAGTGAGACCCTGGGGTGGACCAGAGTCCGTATGCACCAGGCAGCCCCTGGATATGTACTACCTGCCACTGGGTTACACAAGTCACACGGTCACATTTGATTTAATCGGTTCTTTGTTAATTCTGTACATGTGCGTAATGAATTATGATAATTCTCATTCCCAGCCTCCCTGGGACCTCTCCCTCCCTTAATAAACTTTTCTCTTTCCTATTAATTCTTCCACACATTCACATATTTTTGCTGGGTGTCTCTGGAATTCACCAGAGCCATCTATACGGCCATGAGATTGGAATTATCCATTGGATTCTGGAGGAGTCATCTGTAGGTGTACAATCAAAGACAATGACTACCTCTTTCAAAGACTATCAGTATTCAATAGTTCATCAGTAGAGTCGAGACCCATAACCCTCTCCTGTGACTGGCTGCTGAGATGCCCTGTGTCCTGCAGGCCCAGCAATCACAGCAGCTTGTGCTCATAATCGCACAGGCTTGCTGCCTTTCTCCAATTCTCTTAGTTCCTACTTTCTTCCTGTGGCTTCTTCTACAATGTTCCCTGAGCTGTGAAAAGGAAGTTGTTACGAATGACTTATTTAGTTAGGACTCTGTTCTTGCTGTCAGCATCTTGGGCAGTCACAGGTCTCTAAATTCTCAGGCCTTGTCTTTAGAAACACTTACAGATAGCTTTCAGAAATAGGGGAGATGGGTACTTACATATAGTTTTCCTAGAATATTACATTCAGGTGAATGGTCCTCAAGCTGGTGTATGTAGACATTTTAAATGAGATGCTGTTTGGATAGTCAAGTTTGTAATTAGTCCCTCAGGCAAAGCTGTGCAAGGATCCCACTGTAGAAACACAGATCACGGTCTTTCTAGAGTCTTCATGAGCTGAGGGGAAGATTCTTTTGTGGCCACAGAGTATGTTCTGCCTGCCTGTGTCTGACCCTGCGACTGGATTAACTGGGCTCTGAAGGGGGGTGTGGAATAGTTGCTACAGACCTCAGAGCTTCTGGGTTGAAGTCTTTAGACTCTGGCACATCATTTGAAGCTTATCCCCCAGAGCACAATCACAGACAGCACAATGCTCTTCACCCCCCTCCCTGGGAACCAGCAATGGAAAACGCAATGAGCAAGGACCCACGGCTGGCGCCTTCAAAGCAAATGCCCTTGAAATGCGTATTTATTTCTTGTTTTTGTTTTGTTTCTCATTTTTTTTCTTGAAGGTTGAAAGAGCTGTGTAACCGAATATCCAAACAGAGATATGAAATCATAAGGAAGAAAGGAGGGCATTTTAGAACTGAGATGGGCGGGGGTGAATTAAGGTGACCAAGGAGTGATATTGATTTGACACTTTGCATTTCAGAAATTGCTTTTATTAACACTATGTTACTTGGCCTTTACATACTTGCAACACAGAAGTCTGGGAGTTTGCAGCCAACTAAGAACCACATAAGAATGGGTACCCTCCCCCCAAAGACTCCATAGCTATTAAGTGACAGACCCAGGATTAAGGGCATTTCTCATTCACCAAGTACATGCCATTTCTTCGATCCCTATAGAATACTTCGATATGAAATCATCATCACCTCTGCTCACCAAGAGCTCCCAGGCAGCTGGGAGACTAGAGAGGAAAACAGGCTGATATTACCCCATAAGCATGAGTCTTTCCCATGTCTGGAGAACAAAGACAGGTTGCCCAGCTGAACATGACCACAGATGAAGATGGCAAAGAAATACGGGATTCTGTGGCAGACCTTATGGGGTCATGGCTTTCTACCACCCTCTTCATTCTACAGCTTTAGTTGATCCTCTCACTGCCTTCTCCCCTTTAGTCTCAAGCTGTGGCTTGGATTATGACCACTCCCTATACACATGGAAATGACCAGTGCTAGCAGAAGGGCCAGCACCTCTGTTTCTCTTGTCCTGCACTTTTAACCAGTTCACCCATACTAGCAATGCCACCATAAGTCAACTTTCCTATTGCCCAACCTTGTCAAGTCAAAGCCATGATGACAACCTCAACCTCTCCCTTGACCGCCGGACACACCTATTAAGTCTTTAAAGAGTGACTGGAAATCGCCTCGGTGTCTTGTTACAGTGCAGGAAGAAATACACAGCCATGAATCCTAGCTACCTGGTGTCCTCTGTCTGCTACCCTTGAACATGCTGCTTAGCGTTTTCTATCTTGGTTTTATCATCTATAAAATGCAAATGCGATAGTTCCTACAGTTTCCCTGCTGGATTGTTGAGAATCACAGATGAGGCAACACACACAAAGCTCTTTGCTTCAGTGCCTGGCATACCGCAAGACTCCAGTAAATGTACGCTTAATGGCTACTGTTATCAGGTGTCTTACTCTCTCAGCCAGTGCTGGAAGGCTGTAAGCAGAAGGTGCTTTCTGTTGTTGCTGGAAACAGTGTCCTTTTTTTATTTTTCCCCCTTGTTTCTTTTTTTTCCATCCTTTTCCTTCTCCATCCTTCCCTTCCTTAATTCTACAGGCTATCATACCCAATAACTGGGTCTTAAACATTTTTTATGTCTACCAATCCAAGGTGATACTCTCAAGTTCATGGTACAGTAATCACATCCGTGTCGCCAAGGTGCCCTGACAAAGGAATAAAGAATGATAGCTCGTGCTTCTAAGCTTAAACTTGCCCTGCTTAGAAAGTATGAAAATGAGAAATTTGCTTGCTCCCCCCACACCTCCTCCTACCACCCTCCTCTGTCCTTGCCTGTTCTCTTGACTCCTCCCCTGTAAGCCATATTCTCTAGATCTGGTTTATTTCCAAATTTATATCTCACCAAAAAATTGGTAACCATGATATATCAGGAATTAGTGACAACGAAGTGTCCTGATCTCTCTAAGTCTACTAAGAATTATCTAAAAAATGCTGTGGGGGTGTAAAGTGTTGATTCATTTACTATTCTATTTAGTATTGACATGAAGATGACTCAAACGTTTTGTGGGAAAGGGCAATCTTTACAAATCAGACTCAGAAAAGTAGTTTGACATGTGCATAGTCAGCAGGGCATGGGCTTAAAGCTGTGCTCTCATAACATAACATTTCTTTAAGAAAATAGCATTTTAAGATTCAGATTCCTTATCAGCCCACTCTATCGTCTCAGGGATTAAATGAGCTATCATTTGTAAAGAATGAGAGTTTCCCTTGTACTTGAACTTGAGTTGGGCAAAAATTCCCTCCACAGCCAGACCTTAGCAAATGAGGTAGGAGGATGTGATCCCAGACATTCCCAGTGCTAAAGGAGAAAGCTGGTAAAGAATTCAATTACCAACCCAACCGAGGAGCATCTCATTTGCCCAGGAATACACCTGGGAGAGAAATCACTATTGTGTTCACCAGCTCTCCATCCAGTTCTTCAGAGGACAGAAATATGTCACTAGAGAAGCCTAGTTTCCATTTTACCGAAGGACAGAAGCTGCCTTTTCTGGGGATAACACAAAGGACCGCAGAGAATTCGGCCTCTGACCTCTCTACGGACACTTTGTACCATGCCCTAACATCAAGAGCACAGCCTGAGAAGCATAGACTCTCAAAATGTAAGGTAAAACCTGACGGTGGACAGATTGGCAGTTTGGGGTTTTAGTTTGGAACTTGCTTTTGAGGCAAAGGCTCTGATAGCCAAGGTTGATCTCCAGTTCCCAATGTAGCCAAGGCTATCCTTGAACTCTTGATCCTCCTTCTACCACCTCCTTAGAACACTGAGATTGTAGACATGCATCACCATTCACAGATAGATTGGTGCTTTTAAGGCAGTTTTGTTAAAATATAATCAAATACAGCTTACTCCATGTCTGACATAGACAATGTGCTATTCTTTGTCATGGAAATTTACCCAGAAAGCCATCACCACGCTGACATATTACCTAAATCTTTGTGTCTTCAATTAATGCCTCCCACGTGGCCCTGCCTGCCCTGCTTGTACACTAGGAAATCATGGATTTCTAGTCCCCACGGACTAGAAAATGAAACCACTCAGTTTGTACGTGTATTCCTTACACTCAGCAGAGCTATTTTGAAATTTCTCTGTATTGATGTATATGTGATAAATAGTAGAGATGAGAATATCGAAGGCAGAAGTCCAGCAGGGAGTGGGACAGGGAGATGGGGCAGAGGAGAGATGTCTGGGGACAAACCAGTCTAGATAAGTGTGAAATACCCGAAGAGACCTGCTGCCTTATTTAAAAATAAAAATTAAAAATACAAGTCTCTATTAACTGAAAAAATAAAAAATAAAATTAATTTAAAAATAAAAACAACTAAAACTGAAAGCAAGACATATTAACTCTCTTCTTTTACCTCTGAGTAGAATTCCATGGTATGGATAAAACACCAGATGTTTACTGGTTGACTTATTGATATAAATGTACTTGTTTCCTTTCTTTTGAGGCTGGTTCAGAAAAAGCCACAGTGAACATTTTTGTAGTGTGTGTGTGGTGTGTGCGTGCGTGATTGTGTGTGTGTATGGTGTGTGCATGCATGATTGTGTGTGTGCGTGTGTGTGTATGTGTACGGTATGTGCGTGCATGATTGTGTGTGTGTGTGCGTGCGTGTGTGTGTGTGTGTGTGTGTGTGTGTAAGCTGTTGTCTCTCTGAACAAGAACCTTGGAGGAAAACACCTTGTGTCAAATGGTGGGTTTAGTTTTAGGGGGGCCACCAACCCATTTTCTAGGATGTCGGTAGCGTTTAAAGAGTTTAATCCTCAGGGTAGCAAAGTTCACTTATACGCATTAATACTTTCTAGGCCAAGTCTTTTACTCTTTAGGTCTCACTTCATGTGCGATCCCCGGTGCTGATGAGTTCTAACCCTGAGCGTATTTTTTCGGCTTACTTGCTTTCCCTATGGCAAATATTATGCTTGAATCTTCCACCATTCATTTATTTGACTTTACTTATTCTTTTCTGGGGGTTTTCATGGTTTCTAAAATATGCACTCTTTGTAAACCATTTGCCAAATATATACTTACATGTGTTTTCCCTAGTTTTGCATTTTCCTTTTTTTTTTTAGTTTAAGAATCTGTAAAGGAACAGAGGATTTTAGTGCTACTAAGGTTGACTTCAACATTTTTCTTTCTGAAGATGGTGCCTTTGTTGACCGAGCAGCTCTCTCGGCATAGTCAGAACCGCTTTCTCTCACATGTCTTTCTATAGGTTTGTGTCTTATAGCTCACATTTAGGTCTGAGACCCATGTGTACTTATTTTTATATGCTGTGAGGAATGAAGGTGATTCCTTACACTGTTCCTTGAAGGGCAGCTCCTATGTTGCCTTTGTACCTTCACCTGGAATCAGTTGGCCACATGTGCTCAGAATGAGTCCTGACTCTTCTGCTGGACAATCTACCTGTCAGCACTCAGCAATGCCAAGATGTCCTCACTGTTCTGCCATCCACACTGTAGCAATTAGTCCTGAAGTTAATGCACACGATCCTCTCCTATTCCCTTGCAATGCTGTTCTGGCTTTTAGAGGTATCCTGTATTCCCACAAGACTTTCACAATTATTGTGTCAATTTGTACAAAAACTTACTGCTGATATTTGTATTTGTATTGCTTTTAATATGCACATCAACATAAATAAACAGCATCTACATAGTAACAGTTGATTTACCCAGTCCATGAATATGGTATACCTTTCTCTTTATTTAATTGTGAAACAATATTTTTTTGTTGTTGTTCTTCATGGTTTAGGGGAAATTCTCCTTATTTATTCTTGAGTCCTAATACTTTGATGCTATATTATATATTTAACTTTATTATTCTTATTGTTAATTATTATATAAATACAATTGATGCCTATAAATACATATACGTTATATATCTTATTGTCAGTTGATAATATTTAAATACAATTGATCATATATCCATCAATGTTTACTAAATTCATTTTGTCTAATGTTTTTGCTGTCCTCAACAAATATAGTAGATACATAATCATGCCTTCTCCAAGTATAACAACGATTATTTTATTTTTATTACTTCATTACACAAGTCTAAGTTTCTGTTACAATGGTATGTGGAGATGTTGAGAACAGAGATCTTCACTTTCTTTGTGGTCAAGGGAGAAAGTAGTTAGTCTTGAGTAAAGAAGAGGGCAATTTAAACAGTTGTTTTAAATTTGCTCTCTCAATTTACGACGTTTCCCTGATGCCCAAGTCTGTCTGTCTGTCTGTCCCAGTTTATTATTCTCTTAATGACTTCCACTAGCTGGCCATCTCCTCTTTTGATTCGTGTGGACATTCCCTGGGCTGGAGTGTGAAAGAATGAGCTATGAATTTATCTTCTAAGGAAACTGAGTGGGAGAAAGAAGAGTGTTGAGCACCTAAGACTCTCCTTCCAATGTTGTCTGAAAAACTCCGTGTCTACAGAACTGCAGACCTTTAGTTCTTTCCTCCAATTATGATCAGATTTTCAGTATCTGCCCCAGGTGCTTCCTCTCTGCTTCCTCTCTGTGCAGCACACATATCCATCCACTGAGCTCCAGCATCCCATTTTCCTGCCACTTTCTTGACTCCATCTGCCCCATCTATACCATCTGCTCGATCCGTGTGATTCTCGGCACTCACAGAAAATAAACATTTGCCTGCCGTTCCCTTGCTTCAAATTCTTTCAATAACATCTCCCTACAATAGAGGCCAGAGCCTTGGTGGTAATTCTTGAAAGTGTTTCCTTGTGTAGGTCCAGCCTCGGTGGATCCAGAGCTACTGACATCACTTTCTGGTCCAAAAGTCCTTCACCAGAGAAGAGACACTGTTAGCAGCTTACAGCCAACTTATAGAACAAAAGTTCTCAACCTGTGGGTTGCAAACTCTTTGGGGGTCCAATATCAGATGCCCTGCAGGCCAGATATTTCCATTACAATTCCTTACAGTAGCAAATTACAGTTACAAAGTAGCAGCCAGATAATGTAATGGTTGGGGTCCCCATGAGAAACTGTGTTAAAGGGTCATAGCATTAGGAAGGTTGAAAACCACTGTTCTAAAACTAAACTGTTTCCGTCAATTGAGCCCTTTCAGATCCTGTCCATATGTCAATAACCGTTTGGTGTTTGCTATTTTTAAATAAATACATAAAAGTGAGGCAGGAGAGACAGTCTCAGTGTTTAGAAGCACTTACTGCTTTTGCAGAGGACACGTGACTTCCGTTTCCACCACGCAAGTGGTGGATCACAACTATCCGTAACTCCAATTCCAGGGCCTCCATTGCCCTCTCCTGCCTTTGCAGGCTTTTGCACACATGTAGTGCACATAACTCATAAAAGGGCAGAGGCATACTCAGAAGTAAGTAAATAAAGAGTGAATGAATCACTAGTGCAAAAATAGCATAAGACTTGCTGCACAACGCCCTTGAAGCAGCCCAGACCATGCTAAGAAGGCCGTTCGTTTATCTTCATTGCCATCTGCGTTTGTTTCTATGGACTCCAGGAAGAAGACCTGAGAGTTCAAAGGCAGGAGAATGGAAACTCCTAAGAGACTGGAGCAAGGCTGGTCCTCCGTAGAGTGTGTCTTATTTCTTTCCATCCTTCCAGTTGGGGCTAAGCTCCCCCTGGTGCTCCACTGTTAAACAAACCATTCTCCTGTCCAGTCACACCCACCTCTCTGAGGAGCACTGAGCAGGGGCTGTGGGTGGGTGGCAGGAGACAGAGATTTCAGCAGAGTTCGCCATTGTGCATTCTGTTAGGGCTGCTGCTTTGTTTTGTCCTTCCCATCCCAGCTTCCTCCCTCTCCCTCTATTCTGTGTGGTTGCAGCTTTTAAAGACTTAATTAGAGCAATAAAAAATTACCAATTTCGCTTCTACCCCCCCTTCCTTTTAATAACAAGTAAAAGTTGAGAGGCAGCTGTGGGTGCACACTATCTGAAAGCTGCTACCAGTCTGAAGTTTCATTTTTCACTGCTTCCAGGCACATTTGAAAATTAGTGCTGACATGTGCAAATGAGTTCGCAAGGGAAGAAAAAACACGCCCAGAACAAGGTGCTCAGAAGATTAGGGTTGGAAAGTAGCCGACTTCTGCGGGCGTTCCCACTCACGGCAGGGATGAATGACATTCGGGTCCTCCTGTTGATTTCTCTAAATGGAAAGGCTTCCGGATTTTTCTTGGAGAGGGCTGCCCTAATGGCCTCGAGCCTTCCTGTTCTCTTGGGGTGGCTTTCTGTCTAGGGCAAGGCCTTATGCTGTTCACAGAGTGGGAAGCTTCCTGTCCAACACTCGGCTAAGTCTAAGAAGGAAAGCAGAAAGGAAATGCTCGCTCATTCATACGCCCTGACAAGGGTTTGCGAGAGTTTTCCATTAAAATTAATAGTAAAATCCTCAAATCATTCAAATATTTCTTTACAATGCTTGGGTTAAGAAACATCAGTTGGAAGCTAGGACCATGTAGACACACATATGTAGGATACATACATATGTATGTCATATGCCGTACGCATACATTTTGGGGCCTTTTATTTTGAGAAAAGAAAGAAGTCCAGTCAAGAACAAGGTGATGAAGAAGAAGAAGAAACTGAAAACCATGCCAGTAAGGCATGGAGATGACAGGAGGCAACTGGGAGGGGGTGTGGAAAAGGAAGAATGGTTGAAAGAGTCCCTTCAGCTGGCCCAGCTACATGGGATGGCCACCATAGGGAAATTCCCTGCCTGTGCACCCGCCCCCTACCCCAGCCTCTGCTCTGGTCTATCTATCCAAGCTGAATCCACTCTTCATCACCTCTATTCATGACTCTCTTCTTTCCCATCCTTCCAAGCCCTAAATCATTGGTCAAAGGCTGAAGTTAAGGGCCAAGCTTTCAGTGTCAAGACTACGCTCTCCCACTTGCTAGGAAAGAAAGTGACCTAGATGCACCCCTCTCTGTTACTTCAGCCATTCATTTCACAGCCATCCCGATGTCCTTCCTGGAGCCTGCCAATCATTTGCTTTCTGATGGCCAGTGCTGTCCAGAGACGTCATAGGAGTCACTGGCGCAGTTTCTGCATTCGTTTTCTGGTTGCTGTGATAAAAGATATCTCACAGACACAAGGAGGATCTATGTCAACTCATGGGGTCGCCAACTCCAGTCATGGGTTCAGCAACTCCGGTCATGGTCACACCCCCATGCTTGAGCAGAAAAATCCTGGAGGTGGGAAATGTGACAGAAGGGTTTCTTCATTTCAAGAAGGGAAGGAGACGCTGAGAGAAAGAAGGGGAGGGAGAAAGGGGGGTGAGTAAGAAGAGCAGAGGGAGGGAGAGAGATGGGGAAAGAGGGATGGAGGGAGAAGGGAGAAGGGAGACTGATAATATAAAAAAGGAGCTAGGGCAAGTCCAGCCCTCCATGGATTCACCCCTAATAACCTGCTTCCTCCAAGCAGAACACTTTCAAAGTATGAGTCTATCAAGAAATCAATCTGCTGATTAGATCACAGCCCTCGGGATCCAATCATTCCCCCAAAGCCCATCTCCTGCAGTCAACCCCCCATATACACCCCAGGAAATGAGCCTCTGGGGACTTTTACTTCAAGTCACAGCAGACTGGAATGGTCTTTTAAAATCCAATTAGTTTTCATTTCGTTTTGCTCGTTCTGTTTGTGGCTTTTGAGTCTACAGGTTGGGAGTCGTGTGGGAACATATTTCCGGACTCATCTGCTATGTGGATATAAATACCTGGGTTCAGCCAAATAGCCAAGGAGAACATAGCACAGCTCACATGCTAGCTGCTACCCAGCACTGCCCTTTAGCTGGGCCTTCATTTTATTAGCAGATAATAAACCCAACCAAAAATGCTTTAATGTGTTTACATTACTCAACAGCCTGGGAGTAATTCTAATTATTATTGAGTTTAGCATTGTGACTGTAGTACCATCTTTTTTTTTAATTCCTGGAGAACTATTTAAGATGCAAATGATTTTAGCTTTATGAATAATTACTGAAAGGGAAGATGCATGGTTAATTTGACCCCTCTCTTGCAAAAACACCCATGTGCACATGCAAGAAAACAACACGATCACTTGAAAGTGCAGTGTGATTTCTCTAAACAAGGAATTGACTAGCAGTTAAGTGTACAATATGCAAAGCACAGCTAGTGGCAGCTGTTCCAGGCATGCTGGGCAACTACAGGCCTGACCTCATGGAGACAGTTGGGCACGTGAATGCTTAATGCCCACTGAAAGGAGTGACTGGGAAAATTATCTACACACAATATTAATCAGGAGACAGACGTAAGAAGAGGGGAAGAAAGCCATGGGTGGAACAGCAGGAAGCAGATAGCAAGCAAGCATCCAAACTGCAGGTCCCATTTCTAACCAAAATATTATGATCCAGCTGTTTCCAGCAGGCCCATGAGAATATGGGTCCCAGGAAAATAATGAGTTGGATCCCAGGGTAAGGCGGTTTTAGGAGGAAGAAGAAATCCTGGGGAAGAGAGGAAGGTGACTGAGCTACCTGTTCTACTATAGAATCAGAATCAGGATCAGGATGCAGAGCCCAAGTTTTCTGAAGCCCATGACCTTGTAGAATTGCCTATGGATCACGTGAGTCAGAGCTTGGATGTGTGTTTCCAGAACAAGAAATATAAGAGATGGGCCTGGAGAGCAAAACTGGTCTTCACCCTCCGCCGAGTGTCCAGCCATGCATGTGGCAGTTCCCAGCCACAGCCAGTGTAAATCCACCATCAGCTTCCTGGAGTATAGACCAAGAATCTTCATTGGTAAACTCGTGTGAAGCCTCTGATCATTAAGGCTGGAGAACCTTGCCCTGGGGAAACACAAGCTGGCTGTCTCCTGTGGGGATGTCAGCCAGCTGATTGCCAGTCCTGCCAGTTGCAGAAAACTCCGCTCCAGAGATTTTCCCTTTGGCTGAAAGCATTCTCTGCTGCTGCGTAAGGTTTGGGTGCTCCGTGGTAAAAAAAAAAAAAAAAAAAAAAAAAAAAAAAAAAAAAAAAAAACCACCAGAGGTTCAGAGTAAGATCTCTGAATTTGCATGCTTAAGATTCCCCTGGCAATTCTAAATGCAACCCATGCCCAGAGGATCAGCTTCTTAAGCACAGGGCCAAGAACTTCCCTAATGGAACTTGCACGTATAGATGCAAATGCCTTTCTCTTGTATTAGATTTTGCTTTGGTTTATAGCCTTTCATCACTCATAATTTGCCCTGACAACATAAATAAAAAGATTTCAGAGAGAGAGAGAGAGAGAGAGAGAGAGAGAGAGAGAGAGAGAGAGAGAGAGAGAGAGAGAGAGAGAGATGCAGAGACAAAGCCATTAACATGGGGATGATGTGGTCTTAAGCTAAGGACTTTCCTAGAAGATTGTCTAGAGTCTCATCACTAGCCTTTCGTAGGCAGGATGGTGCTCTCCTCAGGGAGAGTTTGATGAGAAACTTCCCAGAAAAATAGCCATGTACCTAACATTGGAATTTTTCCTCAGTTGTGGTAGCTTGATATTCAGCAAGTAATTTATAATGAACAACAAGAAACATATATAAATCTCAATGGTTAGTAATGACTAGACCACCACACGACAGTTTTGTGGATAAGATGGTGAGTTAGTTGTATAATGAAGTTGATGGTACTTGGAAAGACACAAATAGTTGACTAATTAACCAACAAAAGTCATGGAAGTGTGAAAATCAGAAGTGACGTGGGGCTTTGAGACTATGGACTCCATGTGTTGATGTAGTCCATAGAAGAGCAGAGGAGGTTCCATTAGGACATGAGTAGACAAATAGAGAGTGTGGGTGCCCACAAACGTGGGTCTGTTCTCCCTGGAGAGGGCACAGAGTTCAGGCCTAGTCTTGCTCCTTCAAGGTATCTGACAGGAGATTTAACTTAAGGTGTGGCTCCTAACAGGATGTCTTGGCCTAGGGTGTGGGGACTTGGTTTTTGGGGTATTAGGATGGTAATCATCTTGTCTACTACTTGGATCATGATAAAACAATCTTTTGCTTTCTTCCCCTCTTGTGGGTTGGGGTATTTTAAGGTCGTAAGAAATAAACACGGGAGCACTCAGTATTCACTGGGTGGCCCTCCGAGTACTTTCCTATCTCTTTTGCATCTCTGTTTATCAGAACTAACATTTCTAATCCACACGCCCCTACCCTGGAATGTACGAACCCTTCGAGGTTGGAACCCTGACAGACAAGAATGTCAGTAGGGAGAGAAAAGGGTGCATCCCGGTATTAGCACGAAAAAATATTTTGAAGCACATTCATCTTAATTCTACTTCAGCATCCAGCATTTTCTCCCTCAGTAAAGTGGCAGGCACTTGTTGTTGTAGCAGCCTGGGTCATGTGTCCCATGGGGAATTTCTAGGGTAACAATTGCGTCTTTCAACCATCCCCATTTGCTAGACCATCTCTCTCCACCACCTACCAGGGGCCCCACAGTAGTAACGAAGGTGCCTGCTCACCTGTTTCCACTCCTTTCTTTCCCCACCCAGCCCATCCTCACGTTCCAAGAGCATCCCCTGCTCAGCTCATTCTGTATCCTTTGTGCCCTGAAGTTCATCGAAACACATTTAACCCGTGTCTCAGCAGTGGGACTCTTGCATCTGCTCTGGACATTGTAAATTCCATTCTGTTTATGCAGGTAGCAGTCATGAAAATCTACTGTGTGCCAGGCTCGGGATGCCAAGACAAAAGGACAGTTGCTGACCTCACAATTTCATAGCCTCAATGAGGACGTGTGTAAATTGGGAAGTTACAATGTAGTACAGGAAGTATAGAATAGGGCAGTGATTATGATAGCCAAGTCTCCTGGACACATCTTCATGCGACAACAAGTCTTTATTGAGCATTCGTACAGAGAAAGGAATGTAGAAGGATGAAACCTATGTGGTCTTTGCCCTTGGATAACTTATAAGAATAAAGAAAAGCAATAAACAAAAGAGATAAAATTCATATCTTTTATATTACAAATAAGATAAATTATGATAAGATCAATGAATGAGACCAACAGGGATCAATAGCTAAGAATAATGGGGAGAAAATGCCTGCTCACATTTGGTAGCTTCTATGAGGAGTTAGGTGTCCTAGATAAAAACCATCTGCACTGGGTGCTTTTAAAGGAGTTCCTTAGACTCATTACTCAAAATGGAAAAATTAATGATGCTCAGTGTAAGAGTCAGTGTAAGGCCTGTTATAAGATAACGGACATAAATGCGAGGGGATTCCTGGCCTGCTCAGTAGCTTCTCACAGCTTGCCTTTCTTATTTCTTGTGTCACTAATCCATCTCTTGAGTTTCTCCTTCACTTCTGAGTTCCTTCCATAAAACAGACCACACATCTCACATCCTGCTGGTAAGATGCTCTGCGTGGTGCCAGTTACTGCTCTGTATGGCTGGGAAAGTACTTGCATGATTGCCATTATAATTCTTGGCACTGTTCATGGGTTTATGGTTCCATGCTGCCAGTCACAAACAAGAGCTGAATGGGGACAATAGCAGTGGACATGCCAGAGTAGATGAGGAAAAGAGGTGTTGAAGAACTTCAAGTAACTAAGGAATGCTGAGGGTAGGGAGTCAAAGTCTTCCCCAGAAACAGCATGGCAACTGGTCATCTAATACCAAATGGCCAGTCCTGAAAATATGTATACAAGTTACATGGAATAGGTTATAGTTATATATTTAGGAATATATATATATATATGTGTGTGTGTGTGTATGAGCAAAGACCTAACCATATAGCAAGAATTAATTTTTTAAAAGGCCATAAATTTCAAAGAGGACAGAAAACATATAATGGAACGTTGAGAGGCAGGGAATACAAGGGGGAAATGATATGATTATATTATCATCTCAAAAATAAAATAAATGTTTACCACTTCCTTGAGAATAAACTGTATCTCCACATTCTATTTTATTTACCTGTGACTAACCACTATCCAAAAATACTAAATGGTAAGTTTCCAAGGTAAGCCAACCCTACATTTTAGATGGATGGCCATTCGAAACAGCACAATGGAACCCCATGCTGTCCTGTCTCGGATGTGAGTCATCCCTTTGTCCAGCATGCCCACACTCCCTGCCCATGAGTCATTCAGTAACTGTCTTAGTCATCAGGTCACCTGTCACAGCATCACTGTGGCTGCGTTCATGGCTAGCTTGCTTTACTTTGTAGTGTCCCCAAACCGCAAGACCAGAGGTGCAAAAGGCCTACAGCAGGGAAAGACAGATTAATTCTGCTGTTGGCTGTGCTCGGGGCAAAGAGAAAACTATGCACAGCTAAGAGTTGCAACTGTTGGAAGTCTTAGGCATCCTCTGTAGGCCACTGGGGAAAGAAGGCTGATGACTCAGAGATCAGACGTGGCTCTGGGGGGCCTTTACATCATTCATTCCACCTTTGGAACATATACTGTTACCACACCTCACATTTGGACAGATCTCAAACTGCTCTCACACCCACTAACCCCATCGTCCTTCTGACTACCCTTGAAGTGAGCAGGAGGGTGGTCATCATCTCCTCATCGGAAAGAAATCATTAACAAGAGGAGGAGGATCAGATGCTGACCAGAATCGAGGGCTCACCTATGGTCTGGCTGCTGTTTGTGGTGCAGAGTCCTTAGTGATACTTGCAAGGCAACCAAAGAGGTGAAATGACTTGCCAAGAGACAGCCAGTTGGGGGCATGGCTTCTCACTCCCAGCTGAGGGCTCCCCACCACGCCATTGAAGTCTATTTCCTTATTACAGAGACTAAGTTTTCCCCGGCAGCAAAGTTGTCAGGAAAAGACTTCTGATAGGTACTCAGCAGTCAAGGGTACAACTAGCTGGTCATCCTTCCTATGGAAGTCTCAAATGGCTGAACGGTCTCCTGCTGGAACAATGCAGCCCAGGAAGAAGTGAGATTCACATTCAGCCTCTCTCCTCCTGTGTACAGCTGCAGAAGCAGCTGCTAGCCTCCACGATACCCTCTTCCCCTTTCTCCCAGCTAATTGCCAGCAGCTAGTGGGGCTGCTATGAATACTGTAGCCTTGTCCCCTTGATCAGCCTCTGTCCAGCTGTTATCCCAGCCCTTCATGTTCAAAGATTGAGATTCTTCTGTTTGGATAGTTAATGGCAGATTTTTAATTGTGGAGTATTTCAAAAACACCCCGGCACTGCAATGTGTTGAACATAACTTAAAGCATTTGTAAGTAGGAATACGGCTTAGAAATAATGATCACCAATGCGGCCTAGTTATTGAGGACCTTGGTACATTCCAGGCACCAAGGCTTCTGACTGTGCAGAACAAAAAGAGAGAGAGCGAGAGCATGGAGGAATGTGTAGCCTATGGCTAGATATCTCAAGATTAGAAAAACCGCTAAACACTAAATAAATATATACAATTATCTATCCGTAAACAGATGCATTTTGATTAAAACCCAGATGGCATGGTTCTACTTTCCAGTTCTTGGACTCTACAAAGTTCAGTGCAGGCGCACAACAAAGTAGGGGGAAACAGCCCACAGACTCCCCTTTGTTTCAGCCCATCCTTACTGAAAAGACGCCAGGCCGAATGCATAAGAACTCTGGTATTTATGTATCCCAGGTTCCCCACAGCTCACCCTGCACAGAGTCCTGCCCGCTCCAGTGTAGGAATCATAGGCCATCAGATACTTGCACTCTAGAGAGCATGGGTATGAGGAAGAAGCCTGTTCAGGGCTTGCAGTTAATCTGAGCAGGTGGTGTCTTACTCAGGGTTCTCTGGAAAGAGAATACAAAGTGGATGTATTGGAATGTCTTACAGGCAGCAGTCAAGCTAACCCAGCAATGGCTCACTGCGAATAGAAAGTCCAAGAACTCAGTAGTTGCTCAATCCGCAAGGCTGGATGTCTCAGCTGGTCTTCAGTATATACTGGAATTTCAAAGGCTCTAATGCCTGTGAAGGAATGGATGTACTAGCAAAATGGAGGCAAGCAGACAAAGATCAAAGTCTTCCTTCTTCTATGTCCTTATATAGACTTCCAGCAGAAGGTGTGGCCCAGATGAAAGGCATGACTTCCCTCCTCAATATCTGGATCAAATTCGTGTGTCTTCCTACCTCAAATTTCTGGATTAAAAGTGGATTCCCCCTCTTCAAACCAAGAAAACATCACTCACAGTTGGGCCTTCCATTTCTGAATTGTAGTTTATACAGATGTAGTCAAGCTGACAACCAAGAATAGCCATCATAGAAGAATATGAATATATGAAACACCTACCAAAATCTCAAGTATATAGCAAAGCAACAATGAATAACAGCTATTATTACTACCATCATGCTTGGGATGAACTACATACAGTTTCCTTTAAAACTGATAAACATGGTATACACAGCCGAGCACAAAGTGCGTATGAGTCTGGAATTACTTCCTTTCCTTGTGACTAAGGACTTTGAAAAATAATCTGGGAAGGGCCAAGTCATCAGCTTCCTTTGCTCATTATCTTTCTGCTGATCTTATTGACCTTATCGTCTGTTAGGAGGCATGTCTCTTTCTGGTTACTGCCCTTGAACGTCTTCCAGTCTCTGCATACTGATCACATTCCAGCCTTCTGTTAGACACCAACTCGAGTTAGTTACGTTGCTTTTTTTCAATTTTTCCAATTTCCACCCGAAGCATGGATCTGTTAGCTGTCACACTAATGTGGCCATAGCCAACACTGGCTTACCTACCACAAGTGTGCTGGAAGGCTCTTCTGGTCACCTAGGCTTTTTCTGATTCCTAGAACATGTCCCCAAAGTTGGTTACATCTATATTCTCTGTTGCCTTGGTAAAATAATATAGTAGTCCCACACTAGCTCAGAATGGAGTATAATAAAGGTCTCTTTATTTAGGGGTAGACTCACAGATCAACAGTCCTCTTCATGAGTGGAGAACAGGAACAGAACCTAGCAGCCAAGGGGCTGTGTATGTTTCTACATCTGTATATACAGTACATGTGGCCATGCTCAGAGTGAGCTAGTATCTTAAAGGCTATTGGCTGAAGGACCTCCTACAGCACCTCCTCCTTTTGTCTAATAAAGAGTTCTCCACCTAATACAAAAGTATACACAATAAGAACAAATTTTAAAGTATAGCGCGACCTGGACTGAAAAACATGGGATCAAAACCGGACTCTCTGAACATGTCGGACAATGAAGGCTGACTGAGAAGCCAAGAACAATGGCACTGGGTTTTGATCCTACCGCATGTACTGGCTTTTGGGGAGCCTAGTCTGTTTAGATGCGCAACTTCCTAGACCCAGATGGAGTGGGTTGGACCTTGGACTACCTACAGGGCAGGGAACACTGACTGCTCCTTGGACTGGCAAGGGAGGAGAGAGGAATTAAGGGAGGGGGAAGGAAATGGGAGGTTGGGAGGAGGTGGAAATTTTTAATAATATAAATAAATAAAATAGAATTATAATAGGAGTTCCTACAGCAAAACACGCTGACAGAAACAACAGAAGGGAGAAAGGGTTTAAGTTAGCTCACAGTTCCAGGTTATAAACTATTGTGGGGTGGAGGAGGTAGTGGTTGCAGCTGCTGGAACATAAGGCAGCTTGCCACCATGCATCCATAGCTTAGATGCTGAGAACAACGGATGTCTGTGTTCACTTTCTCCTGTTAATATGGTCCAGAATCAGCCCAGAGAATAGGGTTCGCACAGAAGGTGTTTCTCACCTCAGCTGATCTGTTCTGTATGATCCCCCAGAGAAATACAGAGGCCAGACAGCTCATCAAGTTGGCCCAAGATTAACTGTCCAGGGATCACAAAATGTGGATGCTTTCCTGGGTAAATGCTAAACTCTGCTGTCCATGCCCTACTCTAAATTTAATTTTTAAAAAGTAATTTGTAAGTCATGAAGGCCTGGAATGTTGGAGTAATTACTTCAAAAATCAGGTTTAATTCAGGTGGCTTGCTATGCATTTATACTTAGAAATTAGACATTCCATCCTGGTTCTGCTTTTCCTCTTCTTTCATAAAGCATAACAATTCAGTTTTCGATGTCACTTTTACCCAGCACCCTCTGGGCCATTGCTGTGCCTAGCAAGGGGTAGGCACTGGGCTCAAGGATCTTCTACTCACAAAATCATGTATACAAATGATGGGAACACAGCACACTCTTGCTCATTTTCTCATCCTCTATTTCTCTCTTGCTGATGAGACACTACAATTTATAGAATCTATTAACAGTCTTTTATAAGTCTGAGGAGGGTAAGAAAGCAAGAGTTCAGTGCAAAATAACTAGCCCAGCTCTGCGATATTAGGAAGTATCTCCAGATTTATCCTGCTGTGGGGAAGTGGCGATAAAGGGGTCGTAAATGCTTCTCTCTCATTTCCTTCTCAGGCAGTCAGCAGAAGGCCCACACAGGCAGCTGCTGCTAGTAACTAGCTTGATGTCTCCAGGTGAGAGTATTCCTAGCTAAGTTGCCGGTTGCTGCGACCGCATATCCAACAAGAATCAATTGAAAGGCAACGGAATTATTTGAGTTTATAGTTTAGAATGCATAGCGCCTAGCCTGGTGGTCAAGGCAAGGCAGCAGAAGCCTGAGGCAGACGTTCGGATTGCAGCCCTCCTCAGGAAGCAGAGAGTGAACAGGAAAGTGGATCCAAGCTGTTAGATCCCAGGAAGCCACTTCCTCGAAGTTCCACAACCTTTCCAAACAGTGCCACCGGCTCGGAACCAAGCGTTCAAACACAAGAGCTTATGGCGGCCATGCCATCGTGACACCAAAAGCATGGCCAGAAGATATAGGTAATACAGTCATGGTGACTTAACCTGGACTCTAGATCTGAGGCACGCTCTCAGGATAGCCCGCATGCTCGTCTTCTCAAATCAATTTTTATTTCAAGAGTAAATCAATCTATAGGCAGTGTTTATATGGACACAACAGGATCCTCATTTGTGATGCATGGGAGAAAAAGACAAAAGACAACAAAGTCACAATAGCAGTTCACCCCTCCGGGCCACAGATTTAAAGGGAGGAAGAGTTAAAATGCAGTATCGATTTCAGGGAATCCATGGGCTGTCACTCTTTAAACACAGCCACCGTCTGAAGACTGGAGTACCTTTCTTAGAGAGTCTTGGCAATATATTTGAATTGGAGGAGGGAACGAGGCCCAGGTTAGTGGCTGTGTGTCAGGTACTTCTCTTCTTGCTGTCCCCAAAGTACCTGACAACAACTGAAGGAAAGATTTGGTTTTGCCTAACAGTCCAAAAAGACAGTGGGACAGGGGTGGCCACAAGTGCTTGAGACCACTGGCCACAGAATCTGCAGGCAGGATGCAGGCTAACAAATGGTGGTGGTTAGCCTCCTTTCTCCTTTATAAGCAGCCAATGGAAAGACGCCACCCGCATGTAAAGGCGGGTCTTTGACATCAATTAACCTAATCCAGAATATCCCTCAAAGATACACCTGAAGGGGTGTTGCCATGGTGATGGTAAATCTCATCAAGCTGACGGGAAAGATTAGCCATCACATCCATAATGTCACCAGGGAATCTAAACAAACACCAGTGCCACACTCACACACACACTCACACACACACACGCACACACACACACACACACACACACACACACACACCCACACTCACACACATACACACACTCACACACCACACTCACACACTCACACACACTCACACACACACTCACACACACTCACACACACTCACACACACTCACACACACTCACACACACTCACACATACATACACACACACTCACACATACACACATACACACACTCACACATACACACTCACACACACACACACACACACACGGTGGGGGAGGAAGGGAGGGAAGGAAGGGAGAGAGAGAGAGAGTTAAAAGTTCAAATGTTCTTGGAGAAGCCTTGTTATTGGGATTTTAAAAGCCCCCCTGGGTGCTTCTGATGGGCAGCAAAAGTAAAGAAATTGTCTACGGGCATATGCAAGCTTCAGCCAGGCTCAATACACTCAATCAACCTCTGCTTCCTGAATCCTCAAAGTCAATCTGAATCTATATTCACCAAAGAGCTTCCTCCTAAGGAGAATCCATGAGAGAGTTGTCATAGCTACCCTGTGTTTATCCTTCTGCCTTGTTAGCAACCGAACATATTTGTGTATGTGTTTGGGACTTTCTGTTGCTTTGTTGACAGTTTAAAATGCAAAGAACTTCTCCGACCAGAACTCACAATGCAATTACTGCAGCTCTGGCATCTGTACGGAAGGAACAGGTGAAGGCCGAGTTAAGTCATTGCCTGATAAAAATGTCTCCCTTTACCTGAATTTCTCTCGTAGATTTCTACAATCACTAGGAACAGGGCTTTACAAAGACTTTTAACAGAACAAAATCAGTGGGCGTGGGTCGATGGATGATTTCAGGGTAAGCAGAATAAAATTAAGACTAGGAAATAAGTCAGTCAGTGATGGTGTTAAGCTTGACACGCGTTGTGTCTACAGTAGATTTAACAAACCAACGCCCAGAAAAGCAGTGGAAGACACAGGCAGGGTTGGTTAGTTTCAGAGGCAGTTCTGCCATTGGCTGTCTCCATCTGGAGCCTGGGAAAAGCAAGCGCTTTGTCTGGTCTGTTGATGCTGCAGTTCCCACATCCTGTGTGATGCAGCCTTGGGAGCATAAAGGTTCCAGGAACAGACTTGAAAGGGTGTGGCACAAAAATCCCACCGAGTTCTTTCGAAGATCAGGAAACATAAGCCTGGGACAAGAAATGACTTTTTCCATGTTATGTGGTGACAAGTTGTATGCCTGACAGAGTGTGAACTTGAACCATGCTCACTGGAAACCCAGCACGGCGGGGGGTGGGGGGAAGCCAGTCCTGCTGCCAGCTGTAAGAATTGGAGCTGGTTTTTACCTTAGTGGTGATGGCTGTGGTTGTAGTTTTTAATGTTGCAGGCATGGTGCTTCTTTGGTCTATTTGTTCATGAAATGAAGACCCTCCTAGGAAACTCAAGTCTACCTCTCATTAACAGAACCAAGTACTGCATGCACACCCAGACTACAATAGGAGATCACATACGTGATACTGGATACAACACCATTCTAACAAAGTACCGAGCTTCATAGAGGGAGAAGATTAAATGATACTAGATAGGCAATGCTCCACTAATGTCAGGGCTAGACAGCTTCTTTGTGAATTTGAGACATAGTACTAACTTCTCCGGCTCTTAGTCTTGTTAAGTACAGTTTGAGATAAGGACCCCCACTCATCTGTCTAACTCAAAGGTGTTCGTTAATACTAACTTCTAAGTCAGAGGACACTTTGTCACCTACAGACTGATCTGTAAACATCTCATTATCCAACCAATTCATGGAGTAAGAATTCAGCCTTTGCCCAAACACCTGCGCTGATGCTTGAAAGAATGCTGACCTAGAATGAGAATGAGAACGGGTTTAAGGCATTCCGTGATTGGGAGGAAGGCATGTGTTCCAGAACGGCCAATTCCATGTGTACTTTCTCTTCCTACCTGAATTGACCTACATAGGGGAAAATATTTTATTCTAAGGGGAAGGCAGTCAACTTTGTAAGTAATAGTGTCACAGGAAACTATATACAGTCTTGACAGATTTAGTAGACAAAGGCATACTCCACATCTCTTAAGGATATAGGAAATGATCTTACCACCATTAAAAAAAATCTAAGCAGAAATGTCCATGTCTTATTATGGTTGAAATAATTAGCAAGTTATGTGCCTGGTGTGTATGAATATATCAAGATGTCTGCGTCTATCCATGTACTTCATATGCACAGGTTTTATACTACATGTAAATATACACTGTATATGTCTACAAATCTCTTTATATATATACAGGGTGTGCTGGGTGATCATATGTGTGTGCTCACAGGAGCATCAAGGCTGTAGTCAGCTTTCTTGAATGCTGTTCTTAAATCTAGCTTTCATATTTAAAAACACAGCTGTTCAGAGAACACTGTTCCTTTCCCGGGATGGAATGACTTGCCTGTCCCTAGGGGAATTCAAGCAGTTTCCAAACAGCCACTTGGTGGAGCTGTGGTAGAAAGAATTCAAGTTGCAAAGGCTGGAAGGGGGTGAGGGAAAGGGGAAGAACCAGATTAAATGACCCCGAAGAAGACTTTAAATTTATAAGTGTATAAGTGGATGAAATACTAGCTCTCTTGGTCATATAGATATAAATCTATTCTTCAGTCTTCTCATTTCTCATATGGATTTCGATATAGATTTATGTCATTTTTAATAGAGCATCTATTTTGCACATTTTTCCATCTTGTGTTATATTCTATTTTCTGAGCTAATTGGCGAAAATCAAGTCTGGCTTTCTTGAAGTGAAAGAGACAGAGTAAAGATTCATTTAGTGTAATCATCTCACAGATTTCGGCCAAGTTTGAGGACAGGAGACAGATAACCAAGGTCATTTGTCTAGACTACATTAAAGAGCCTTCCCGTTTCCTCTTTCTGAAGCATGTTCCAAAATGGGGATTCTTTTGACAGGACACTTCCACTACCTACGGCACTAGCTCTGAGTGTGCTCCCCCCCCCATAAACAAACAAACCTAGCGGGCAAGTTCACAAAGCAGTGAGAGCAGGAAGAATTGTTTTCGTGACGAAGAACTTGCAAAATTGGGAACGTCGGACGGTCTTCCGGCACGGTGGGTATTTTCCTGACTCTTTATAGGTTTGACAAGTACCTAGGAGAAACAACCTAAGAAAGGACAACTTTATCCTGGTTTGTGGCTTTAAAGGTTTCAGTCCTTGATTACTTGGCTCTATCCCTGGGGCCTTCAGCGGGACATGGTGGAGTTGAGGGCAGAGCAGAGTGACGGCCTTAAAACATAGACAGAGAGTAAGAGGTCAAGACAAGATGCATCCTCAGCGGCACCTTGAGTGACTAACTTCCTCCCACCGTGCTCCACCTTCTCTTTCGGGATAGCCCCACCAGTGTGTCCAGATGGCAAACTTGTTGGTACATTCAAGCATTGATCAGGTCACATCCTGCATCCAATCCTCTCCCAAAGTCTCCTCACAGACACACTCCCGGCAGCCTCCTAGTATCTCCTCATTCAACCAAGTCAACCAATCAGCTTAGCCCACCACTGGAGGAACTCACCCTGCAGCAGGCAGCAGGAGTCGCTGCAAAGGGCAGCCCTCCAAGGGCTGAAGGCATCAAAGGCAAAGACAGCTGCTACTACAGACTGAAGCCTTGGTATGCTCACTCAATATAGATTTCCTTCTCCTTCGTCTGGAGCCCACTCACAGCCAGAGGCTGCGGTATTCTGCTTCCTTCAGCCCTTGAGTACGGAGGATAAATAAAACATTAGCCATATTCACCATGAAGCTTCCATGGCCACCAGGGGATCATCATTCTGGATTACAGAAGACGGACCGGTACATGAGGCATTTGCTTGGCTCCTACCTAGAAGTGACATTTGTCACTTCCTCCCTCATTCCATTGGGTAGAACTGAATCACGTGGCCACTGACACTGCAGGGGAGGCAGGGAAACAGTCCAGCACTGTGCCCAGGAGAAAACTTGAAGAGTTGTGGTCAACACCTCGCTTGTCTCCACCGCAGTGAGCATGCAATCTAAGGCATCAGCAAGACCCGTTGGACTCTTCCTTGCACCTGCTAGCTCTATGCCATCTTATTTGTACCCTTTCCCCTTGATTATCTAACGTCACGAATCCTCTGTTACTCTCCTTTGCTACTACATGATCCATGCCCTTCTTCATCTCACATTCTCGGTCTTAAAGCTGAAGCATTGTCATTTGGCCATTTTACAGCATTTTTAATGTTCTGCTGAAGTCCGCTGTATTGTCTTTATACTTCGCTGAGTTCCTCGGCACAGCTAATTTAAATGCTTCTGTCTTCTAACTCCATTATCTGGATCCCCAGTAGGCCTGTTGCTTCTGTGTATTGATTCTACTGATTTTCAGTCAAGTCTCTTGTCTCCTCTTCTGCCTGATTATCATTTTTAATGCTAGTCCTCGTGTATAAAACACTGTATATTTAATTTACATCCAAGATAGCATAGTTTTTTTTCCCCTCCAGAAAATATATACATTGGCTGCTGGAAAATGTACTAATGCGCATTCTTACTTGGGACCAATCAATGTGGGATTAAGAAATCTTGGAGGTAGAATTCATTTCCTTGGAAGATGAGTCTATTTCTGGTTCTCCCTTCTTTCAGGGATAAAAAAGAACATTTTTTTTAGCTTCTCTATTGAAATTAAAAGGTTTCTGACAATGGCATCCCAAAGCTTAAGAGCCTGAACCCTATTGTTTTGCTCTCTTAGTTATATAAACCTGTTCAAAGTTGAATTTAAAATTTCATGGTTTTTTTAGATCACTGTTTCAGGACAGAGGGCATTTACTGGGGGGGGGGAGGCTATACAGAGCATTTTCTTTCTAATTTCTTACATCTTAGATGTAAGATTTTGAAATCTCTCCTTATTTCAACTTCAGGTTTATTTGTCTGAGCCCAGCTTTCGCAGTTAGGGTAGTTACCCCTCCACCTGTCTGCCGCTCTGCTGCCTGGCTCTCCTTGCTTCCCTTAGCAATCCCCTGTGACCATTTTATCTGGTTCTGCATCTGCATTTTTCCCCTAGATTTCAGCCTCTCACCTAGTACACTTATTGGTTGCTTTATTTAGCCAGTTTCCCTTACTGATAAAAATTACTTAGTTTGATGGTGGTTTTTCAGGGCAAACATTATGTATTCAGGACTATGCCTAGGAGATGAATTCAAGAAATAGAACTGCTATTTGTTACCCAATGACCTTCCTGGAAAAGTCCAGTTTGCATTTCTACCACTTGGGGATGAGAATGCTGCTTCCCTAATAAATTTGCCACTACTACATCCTTTCAGATTTACATTGAATCTAGCCATTCTTAATTGTCCTTCCAGACAGCCTCCTCTCTCCCTCCTAATCTAATTACATATGACGAACACATGTATTTATTAATCACAGTATCTGATCATGTCCGTTTCCTTTCTGAATCTGCTCACTTCTACCTCCTTGCAGACAGAGGATGACCACATTCGCAGGAACCAACACTTCCTCTACCCTCTGTGACCCTGCTGTCCCCAGTTGCTCAGGCAGTACTACCCACCAGCACATTCATGCTTTCCTCCAGGTGTTCTCAGGTGCTCCTCCATCTCTCTGGGCTCCTCTTGGATTCATACGAGAGAGGGCAAACGTCCACAGCCCATTCACATACGAGGCATTCTTTCCAGAAGTCTCCTAGAAGCATTGTCCCTCTGCCCGCCCAGAGGGTTGATCTTCAGTGGTTCCTCCTGTGTTATGCAGCATTTGAGCACTGTAACAAATACCCGTTACAGTATGAGATGTATCCATGGAAAGGGAAGAAGTATTTATTTTCACACACGGTTTCTGAGGCTACCATCTAGAGTCATGTGGCCCATTTCTTTAGGCCTGTGATGTCAGAGTGTATTGTAGGGGTTGGATATGTAATGGAGGAGGCAGCTCATGGCATGGCAGGCAGCCAGGAGGCTGAAGGTGGGGTAACTAGGCTGGGTCTCAATGTCCCCTGCACAATGGACTCCCAGTGGTGGTCCAACTTCCTTTTAATAGCATCCACCCCTTAGCGCTTTTACAGCACCAGGTAGCACCATCACCCGAGAGCAAGCCTTCAACAACAACAACAACAACAACACACACACCCACACACACACGCACACGTTTGTAGGATGTGTTAAATGGGATCTTAGCACCCTCCTTTACATTATACCTCTCATCCTCCCTTTCTAAATACTCCTCTTGTAATACGAAGAGCAACACATTGTGCACCGTAAGTCTTCCTTCTCCACCACTGAAATACGAGCTGGTTAAGGAAAGGAGCCCGTCTTGGTCCATCCCACTGCCATGTCCAGTAGCACAATTGGCACAGAGAAAGTGCCGAGGAAACGCATTTCCAAATGTAGTCTGTAATACCTCTGTGAAACAGTCCCAGCACAAGCATTTTCAAAACAACCTCCGCCTTCCCATGACTGGAAAAATCTTCCGGCAAAGTTCTTTGTGACCTAGATTTAACATTCAAATTGCTGCCTGAGCATACAAAGCCCCCAAGAGGGAAGCAAAAGTTGTTTGAGTTATTTGTTGGAACCTAGATTTTTGGCAACAATTTTCCCTTCAACACCTAAAGCCATTTGTGTTCGGGACAGTATGCCATCAGTGAGAACCAGAATTTGCTGGGAATTGAGAGCCTTAAGCTCTTGAAGGAAAGCGTTGTGTTTGGCAGCCCTGATTTTTCAGCTGCCTTCAAATCAGGCAAATTTTTGAGCCTCTTTTGACCCTGGGCATAGGACTGTGCATGCATTTTCTCTTCGTGTAACACTACTAAGACACAATGGATTTTAAACGGACATTTCATAGGCAGGCTTCTTACCCAGTTGCTAGAAAATAGAGGAGAAGAAACGGATAAAGTGATTTATCTACTTTGGGAAACAGATCTGTGTGCTAACCACAGAAATATTTTATCAACCCATGGAGGCAACATTTTCAGCCTATTTCAATGCCAGGTGGCAGGGGACCCAAGGGACTGTGACAGCACCAGCCGTGATTGCAGTGTGTGACTCACCTTCTCCCGCAAGGGACTCTGATCTGCTATGCCCTGGTGGCTCATCCATTCGGTAGCCTGCATGATTGGATTCTATTCGCGAATAGATGTTCTCACCTAGGCGGCAAAGACAACATCCATCTCCCCTGATGACTAGAGGGCACAATAATGACCGCGGTAAAGATGGCTTCAGCATTGTGCCTTTGGATTCAGTGCTATGCTTGAATGAGAGGAGCCCGAGATGGCACAAATTTTAAAGGTTGAACAATTCTTGAATTTTCTCTACAACATCCCCACCAAGTGGCTACAGCACCATTACTGGAATAACTCTGATGATTTTCTCAAAGCCTCCCCCATGAGCTACAGCCGGTTCTCTCATACCAACCCAGAAGAAACCTGTCTCTTAGTTATTTCTACATGGAGACCCTTGGACAAAATCATAGCTCTCCCTTGAAGCTTTTGTTCTTGCTTATTCCATGTGAGAAACACCTGGGACTGGAAGAGCCCTCTCATCCGTGTATTGAATCATCTATTCTGCCTTAAGCTTCCACTCCAGTTTTGAGTCTTCACCATTTGGGGCCCTCACTATTCTGAGAGTGTCCAAGACACGGTTTCAGGTGTTGTTAAAAAGGCCCACAGACTGCATTGCTTGATGAAGGTGCAGTCGGGACCGGGAGAGGAGAGGACTAGGTCTTCCATCCTTGACTGAATGAAGTGTTGGGTGGCATCTCCTCTCTCTGTTAGTGCAGAAAATTCTGGGACTTATTTGTCTGCCATTTCGGTAGAATGAGCTATTCCTACATTAATTTATAATCCTACAGAAACTACCTAAGCCTCTATTCACCTCTGTGTGTACTTCTAGAAACTCTTGCATTACTACAGTGGGATTGGTTGACTATAGATTAGAATTCTTTGCAAGGCCATGGTGTTGATTGGATCCGTATCAGGAGGGCACTAGTCTGTATGAGTGTGCATGGGCCACAGAGCAACTGGGAGTACTGTCACTCAGGAGCAACACCCCTTCTTTTATGAGACAAGCTAGAACCCGGAGCTCACTGATTAGGCTGGACTGGCTGGCCGTTAAATCACAGGCATCCTCCTGTCTCCACCTCCCCAGCAATGGGATTACAAATGTGTACCACATATTTGTTACTGTTATGTGTATGCGTGAAGAGAGAGAGGCTGAGAGACAGAAGCAGACACAGGGACACACACAGGAAGAGAGAGAGGGAGACAGAGACACAGAGATGGGAAGACCATAACTTCCAAGGGTCAGATCTTTCCTTCTACCTTAGGAAGTAGGGTCTCGCTGTTTCTGATCTTCTGTGTGCTCCCGGCCAGTTGCGCTGTAGCGGTCCAGGCAGTTCCTGTCGCTATCTTCTGTCTTGCCATGGAGTTGAGGAGGGCTAGGATTTCAGATATGAGCCAAGACCTAAAGATTCTTAAGGACTCCCGGGATCTCCCTAACTCAGGTTTTCAGAATTGTCTAGCAAACGCCTTTCCCCACCAAACCATTTTAGCAGCCACACACTGAGCTTTCTGCACAGATCCTGCGTCTGAAGTCTGATGTTTCATACATGAAGAGCTGAAACTTTGCAGACTGAGCTGCCTCGCCAGCCTGTGCTTCCACGTTTTATTTGCTGTGCATGGTTACAAGAATTATTTTGTTTCTCTGAGCCACAGAATCTCTACATAAAAGTGGTGATAATCGCAGTTATCATGCTTATTGAAAATTAGCGATAATATATACAGAATTCAGCACACTTTCTGGGCAATAGCAGGTGCTTCATAAATAATAGATTGAATTATTTGAAGAATGTTCTTTACCTCGTAACTCGGTTCCAATTCTCAAGCTGTCACAAGATAGGAAAGCTTGGCAAAACCATTTGACTCAGAGTCTCATTTTTAAAACTGGGTAACAATTGGTCCTGTCTCCCAAGCTGGTTTTTGTTTGGTGAACGAAGACATCGTACTAAAGTATCTCTCTCACTATTATATATGATAGACAGCCTTAAAGAGTGAGAAGATGAACTCTGTTTAATACATCTCCATGTTCCTACCGCAGTGCCTGGCACACAGGAACTATTGCATGCTGTGACACACTCCCCATGGCCCAGTTCACGGTGTAGGTGTTTGCCTCTCTTTCTTATCGCTTCCACATCCATGACCAGGACACACAGCAGTGTTCCATGGTGACAGTGACCTGTAGAGGTGGAACTGGGCAGGGCAGTGTTAGCACTTCCAGCAGCGCCAGCCCGGGCCCTCAAGAACGTCTCAGTGTTGAGCAAGGGACATGGTGCCAGTAGCTAATTGCAAACAGCATTGCGAAGCATGTGTGGGGGCTCACAGTGTGATAACAGACCAACTCTCTAGAGGAAGGAAGCAAGGAGATGAAGGGGTTGTTCAAAGAACAGTGCTTGACAAATGCCGGAGAGTTGATTGGGCAGACCCAGAAGAGAAGGGCATGTTTGAGAGGCAGCATCCACCTGCAGGGTCACAAGGTTGCAGGAAACAACATGCTCGGAGAAGAGCTGATAAGGTCATGAAGACTGAAACGAAGGGTAATTTCAGGCAACAAAAGTCATGGGATCAGGCATGAAGAGACTCAGATGTTCTGTTAAGGAGCTTGGATTTGATGCTCTACTCCATGGATGGCTGTTCAAGGCTATTGCTTAGAAGAGAACCTGTCTGATGAAAAAGAAATATCTTTCTAGAAAAATATGCAGAAAAAGTGAAATAGGTGCAAAAATGGTGTCAAAGGCCCTCAGTTATTTATCTCCTTGTGCTCCTAATATTTAATGCATCTAAATTATTGGTGCACAGATTGGGTGTCCACCATTTGGCAATAAAACTTCAAAAGGAATTGAATTTTCTTTCTTTTCTCAGTGCTACATGGAGAAACTTTAATAATAAATAAAATTTAAATCACCAACAAAAGTGTACATATTCTTGGTCCCCCTTCCCATTACCTCAGTCATCAGCGTATTATGGGAGATGCCATCTATTTTATATGGCAACAGAAGTTGAAGTATTACCCAGCCCATGTGGTTGCTATAATGTTAAAAACCAAAGACAGGTGAGAAGAATGTAGCTTGCTGGGAAAGTGCTTTGCTAACATGTACAAGGTCCTAGGTCCAGTCTCCAACATCACAAATAGAGCATTCTGATTACCTATGCATGGTGGAATCTCAGCACATGGAGAGAGCAAAAAGGATTGAGTTCAAGGTCAATCTGAGCTTCACAGGGGACCTCACCTCCAGCACACACAGACAGACAGACAGACACACACACACACGCAGGCCCCCACACACAGACACAATCACAATTACAGATAATATTTGCATTCACTATAGTGCTTTTTAAATGTTGTGTACATATGTATGAGAACACACAGTGTGTCAACTGTTTATGCCTGGCTTCTTTCAACATTATCATTTTGGTGTTTATTTTTTTTTCTTAGCTACAGCAGACATCCTTTGCTTTAGTTGATGATAAGTAGTATTCTAAATCTACTGTATTCTTTGTGCCAGAGTTTGGGGCTTCATTTATGTGTTAATGGGCGCTTGGGTTGCTTTCAGTTTGGGGTTGTTTCAGATAAATGACTATAGTCAGTCATCTTGGACAAAAGTTTGTAGCAGCGAGAAAATAACTTTGAGTGACATTCCTTGCCTTCCGCCTTGTTTGAAACAGCCTCTTGTTCATCACTGTGTGTTCTATGACAGTCTTCTTCAAGCTTCCAGAGATCGCCTGGTCTTAGTTTCCCATGTGACTGTAGGAAAGCTGAGGTTATGAGTGTTCACTAGTTCATCTGGTTTTACATGGGTTCTGAGGATACAAACTGCAGTCCATGTGCTGACTAAGCAAGCACATTACTTATTCAGCCATCTCCCTGGTCCCATGTATCTAGATGCTAAACATACCGCTAACTGGAAGATACTGTGAAAGCCTGGTCCATCACACAAATGGTACAAACATGCTTTGGTTTCTAAAGGAGTTGAGGGTTTAGTGAAAACAGTCATTGGCCTCCTCAAATGATGTCGTCAGAGCTGATCCTTTGACCCTTTCCTTGCTCTAGAGCGTGCTGGCGTCACTGGGGGAGACCTTTGAGGTCCCCAATGGGCTTGCCAGTTTGGAAATAGAGCCTGTCTGTCTCACATTAAAGCACTGCATAGATGCCTCTAGCAAGACTCTTTGCCTTAACTGGGATTTGGTTGCTCATGTCAGCTTTGGAAACGCATGTGCGTTGGCATAAGAAAACATTTCCAAACCTGTGATATCCAATCAGCAGCCATTGAAATCTGCCCAGACAAACAATCTCAGTAAGGGGAACCCAGGCAGGCAGTTAACAAATATTTGACTGCTGTGAACAAGGTGCTTTTTCTGAGCTCCAAGGCAGCAAAGCCGCAAGGCAGTTCACAGCCTGAGAGGGACCCATCAATGCAAAGTCCTGTTATCTCAGCAGTGCTAAGACGCAGAGGATGTTTGGGGTGATGATGGATGACAGAGTAGCAAACCACTTCTTAGGATGGCTTTCCTGGGAACAGTATGTTCGAGAACTTCAGAGTGAGGAGTTAGCTTCTGAAACACCTCGGAGGTAAACCCGTCCGAGTACACCATGCAAGACTGAAAGCCCTGAGATAGCAAGGCATTTGGAATATTTTTGAAGCCTGAAATGGGGGAGGGGGGTTGAGAGAGACTATGTGGCGATGAGGTTGTAGACGGAAACAGATGTAGACATGTGGGGCCTCGTAGAGAGCATCATGCGGAGGAGGCCGAGATTCCTTCCGGTTGCCGTGGGAAAATACTAGCGATTCCATGAAAGCAGTGTGCTCTACTGTATCATGTTAAATGATTCCCCCAGCTAACTGCCGCTAGGCAGGACAGATGATGGGAGAAGCCTGCAAAGGATGATGGGAAACAACAGTTAGTAAACCAACGTCACAGTCCAGTGTAAGGTGCAGACCATTAAACAAAGACGGCATGGGGTTGGCATTTGGATTTTGGGGGGCTCTGGGAATGTGAACCAGCAGAACTTACTAATGATGACTAATTAGACCTGGGGAGGCAATTGAGAGTGATGTTCCTGCCTGTGCAACTAAAAGGGGAACTAGAACATTCCTCAGAAGGGCAGGGCCCAGGAAATCTGTTTCATGTGATGGGAGGTGTGAAGAGCCTGTCGTCTCCTCAGTCGTGATGTGACACGTGGCTGCTAAGAGCCACGCAGAGAAGCTGAGCAGGCAGATGGAATCAGCGTGCTCCTGGTATTTAAAACTATATGCAAATGCAAACCAGAGGGAAATACAAAGGAAAGAACGTGGACTGAGACTGAGCCCAAGGCTTGTCTACACTCAGGACCCTGAAAAAGAGGGACAACAGCAGGGGAGCGGTTTAAATAGTCTTTAATGGACTAAGTAAAACAAACACGGTATTATCACCGGTGACCATAGGAGGAAAAAAAGTATTTCAAAAGTGGAAAAATGAACAGGTGTGGGCATATAATTCCATAACAAACTAGAATAACATAAAAATGCAGAACTAAGTGACAGGTCTTTTTTTGTTTTTAGTATTTTGAGACAATACCTTATTCTGTAGTAACTGACCTCAAACTTTATGCGGTCCTTCTGCCTCGACCTCCTGAACACTGGGGTTGCAGGGGTGAGGAGCCATGCCCAGTGGCCATGGCCTTTACAATCCTCAGATTCCTGCAGAGCCCTAGTGCCTAGATGTGAGGTTGAATGTGATACGGGATCAAATCAGGAGAGGAGGAGGCTGTGAGGGGTGCTCATCTGAGCATCAGAAAAGATCTCATTTTTTTAATTAAGAATTTTTAAAATACAATCTTTTCTCATTTTACATAGCTATCCCCATTCCCATCACTCCCCTCCTCCCAGTCCTCTTTCCATCCACTCTACCCCCATCCACTCCTCAGAAAGGGTAAGGCTTCCTTTAAGGAGTCAACAAAGTCTGGCACTTCACTTCGAGGCAGGACCAAGGCCCTTCCCACTATATTAGGCTGAGCAAGGCATCGCTCCAAAAAGGAAGTGCTCTTAGACTCCAATTCCAGCACTAGGTTATCCTGGTCCCACTGCCAGTGGCCCCCACAGACTGCCTAAGCCACACAACTGTCCCCCACATTCAGTGGGTCTAGTTCTGTCCTGTGCAGATTCCCCTGCTATCAGTCCAGAGTCAGTGAGATCTCACTAGTTCAGGTCAACTGTTTCTGTGGGTATCATTTTCATGGTCTTGACCCCTTTGCTCATATTATCTCTCCTCCCTCTCTTGGTCTGGTCTCAAGTACCTCGGCCAAATGCTTTGCTGCAGATCCGTATCTGCTTCCATCAGTTGCTAGTTGAAGGTTCTATGATGGCAATTAAGGTAGTCATCAGTCTGATTATAAGGGAAGGCCACTTTAGGTGTCCTCTACACTGTTGCTTAGATTCTTAGCTGGGGTCATCCTTGTGGATTCCTCGGAATTCTGAGAGTGCCATGTTTCTCCATAGCCTTTTAATGGCTCCTTTAATCAAGGTATTTCTTTCCTTTCTCTCCCTCACTGTCCTTCCCGCTTCTTGAGCATTCCACTCCTCATGGTCTTCTTCTCCCTCCCCTTCTCCCTTCTCCTTCCCCTTCCATCCTCCCTTCTCCCCCTCCCTATTTTCTCAGGAGATCTTGTCTATTCCCCTTCCCAGGGGGATCCATGTATGTTTCTTTTAGTGTTCTCCTTTTACCTAGCTTCACAGGGATCATGGATTATAGGCTGGCTATCCTTTGCTTTACGTCTAATATCCACTTATGTGTGAGTACATACCATGTTTATCTATCTGGGTTACTTCATTCAGGATGTTTTTTTTTCTGGTTCTATCCATTTACATACAAATTTCAAAAGTCATTGTTTTTTACTGCTTCGTAGTACTCCATTGTGTAAATGTACCTTATTTTCTTTATCCATTCTCCAGTGGAGGGGCATCTAGGTTGTTTCCAAGTTCTGGCTATTAGGAATAATGCTGTCATGAACACAGCTGGGCAAATGTCCTTGTAGTATGATTGAGCATCTTTTGGGTATATGCCCAAGAGTGGTATTGATGGGTTGTGAGGTAGATTGATTCCCAGTTTTCTGACAAACTGCCACACTGATTTTCAAAGTGGCTGTACAAGTTTGCACTACCACCAGCAATGGAGGAGTATCCCCTTTACTCCACATCCTTTCCAGCTTAAGCTCTCATTGGTGTTTTTGATCTTATCCATTCTGACAGCTATAAGATGGTATCTCAGAGTCGTTTTGATTTTCATTTTCCTTATGGCTAAGAATGTTCCTTAAGTGTCTTTTGGTCATTTGCAATTTTTCTGTTGAGAATTCTGTGTTTAGATTTGTACACCATTTTTGATTGCATTATTTGGCAATTTGATGTATGCTTTCTTGAGTTCTTTATATATTTTAGAGATCAGTCCTCTCTCTGATGGAGGTTAGTGAAGATCTTTTCCCATTCAGTTTGTCTTAGTGACTGTGTCCTTTGCTTTACAGAAGCTTCTCAGTTTCAGGAGGTTCCATTTATTAATTGTTGCTCTCACTGTCGGTGCTACTGGGGTTATATTTAGGAAGTGATCTCCTGTGTCCATGCATTCAAGGCTACTTCCCACTTTCTCCTCAGTGAGGTTTAGTGTAGCTGGATTTATATTGGGGTCTTTCGTCCATTTGGACTTAAGTTTTGTGCATGGGGATAGATGTGGGTCTATTTTCATTCTTTTACATGTTGACATCAGTTATGCTAGCACCATTTGTTGAAGATGCTTTCTTTCTTCCATCATATGATTTTGGGTTCTTTATCAAAAATCAGGCGTTCATCTATCCTAGAGCATGAGAGAGCTTCCCATTTTCTGGTATTTTCAACAATTTCTTTCTTCAAAGACTTAAAGTTCTTGTTGTACAGATATTTCACTTCTTTGGTTAGTGCTACCCCAAGATATTTTATGTCATTTGTGGCTACTGTAGATGGTGATGTTTCTCTAATTTCTTTCTCAGCCTCTTTATCCTTTGCATATAAGAGAGCTACTGATTTTTTGAGCTGATCTTGTATCCTGTCATATTACTGAAGGTGTTTATCAGCTGTAGGAGTTCCCTCGTCAAATTTTTGGAGTCACTTATGTATACTATCATATCATCTGTAAATAGCAAAAGTTTGATTTCTTCCTTTCCAATTTGTATCCCACTCTAGAAGGAGAGCACTGACTCCCAAAAGTGGCCTGTGATCAATAGATGTCTGCTGTAACATGAGTACCCACAATGACACACATACGTCATACATGTATACAAACACACAACAATAACAGTCAATACAATTTATAATGAGAAATGGATTCCGGCATTGCTATGGAGTATACCAGTAAATGTAAGTGGCTCAAGTTGGTTGACTATTGGCCTTCTAAATTCACTATTTTCTTTCCCTTGTTCTTTGGTTATATGTAACAAATATGTTCAAAATGACGGTCAGGGACGGATGGATGGCTTGGTGGTTAAGAGCACTGATTGGACTCTTAACTTCTAGCTTTGATTCCTAACACCCACAGGGTAGATTACAACTTCCCAATCTTTCCCAAACAGTTCCACCAATGAGGGACTGAGTATTCCAGCAAATGAGCCTGTAGGAGCCATTCTCACAAAGTAGCACACATGTTTATACACAGCCACACAGACATGTGCACACATGGAAACACACATGCATATCACATATACATACATGCCCCAAAGAATGAAATATAATAGTGAGTTTATTTTTCCTTATAGGTCTAACAAGTTTGTGTGTGAGCGTGAGTGTGCGCGTGTGCATGCGTGTGCATGTACTAAAGGGGAACAAATATTTAGGAGTCTCGTGTTTCTGATTAAATCACTTTTTAAGAGCCATTTAAGTTTTTTATGACTAGCTATACTTTCAACTCATAAGTTTACCTTAAAAATTTTATTGCATTTCATTTATTTGTTTTCTTTATGTGTGTATGTATGTATATGTACATATGTGGGTGTCCATGCCATGGCACAGGCAGAAAATGGAAGACAACTCTGGGTAATAAGTTCTCTTTTCATCATGTGGGGCCCTGAAATCAAACTCAGGTCATCAGACCTGGCCAAAGGTGGCTCTACCCACTGAGCAATCTTGCTGACTGTAAATTTAGTTCTATGGGTGTTAGTTAATTCATAATTACACAGTTACTATGTCTTTACTTTCAGGCTATTAGCACGCTATGTTTCTGCGGTCTCTCTAATTCCTTCGTTGTATTTTACAATCTGAAGCTGATTTATTGCTAGCAATGGACAATTGGAGCCCTGCCGGTTAAGTCACTTCCGTCTTTGTACTGACACTTAATCATTTAGTGTGATTATTGATGTCGTTAGAAATGTGCTGGATTCTGTCTAATCTGTTCTCAATCTGTTTTTCTTGTCTTTTTTCTCTTAAACTAATTGAATGCTTTGTGATTGAGTTTTATCGGTCCCTTAAAAATAACTCTTTGTTTCATTATCTTAGTGTATGCTTTGAAATTTATATACATATAAATTTATAAAATACACACACACACACACACACACACTAATAGCATCTGACTTTGTAACTGTGGTTAGCCTAGAACTCACTATGTAGACCAGGTTGACCTCAAACGCACAGATATCTTACTCCCTCTACCTCCCACATGCTGGGACATAAGGCATGTGGCACCAAGACTGTACCGAGAATGTACCTTTGCCACAATCCTTCAAGTCACATTGCATTTCATCCAGTATAGCTTATTCATTATGTCACAGTGTTCCCTAAGGGTGCCTTAGTTATTTTGCTATTACTGTGGCAAAACCCTATGAGTAAGAAAACTTATAGAAGAAAGCATTTGATTTTCCGAGGATTAAAGTCCATGACCATTGTGGCGGGGTTTATGGCAGCAGGCAGACAGGTAGTTGGGGTAGCTGAGAGCTTACATGGTGAGACTACATCCGAGGGGCAGAGAGAAAACCAAATGAAATGGCCTCAGAAGCCTCAAAGCTCACCCCTAGTGACATATCTTCCTCAGCCAGTCCACACCTCCCAATCCTACCCAAAAGGTCCCACCGATTTGGAACAAAGCTTTCAAATATATGAGCCTATGGGGTCATTCTCATGTGAACCACCACAAAGGGATTTAGAATGGCCAGCTCTCCACTGCTTTGTGGAGAAGCAGATTTCCCTTCTAATATATGCTCTTCCCTTTGACTTCCAGGTTTCCTTCAATATTTCCAGTGTGGAAGTCCTTGTAGCAACTTCTTTACCTTTCTTTTGCCAGAAAAAAATAATGTATTTTTGCCTCACTTATGAAAACAAAAATGCTGTCCTTGTGTTTAGGATTCTGAGCTAACATTCCTTACCTTTGAGTTCCTTAGAGGTGTCCGCTCCTACCTGAAACCATCTATGCTTATGAGCTTCCTAATATAATGTCCCTCACCACTTCTTGTTTTTGGTTTTGTTTTTCTGAGACAGGGTTTCCCTGTAGTTTCTAGAGCCTGTCCTGGAGCTAGCTCTTGTAGACCAGGCTGGCCTCGAACTCACAGAGATCCGCCTGCCTCTGCCTCCCGAGTGCGGGGATTAAAGGCGTGCGCCACCATCGCCCGGTCCACCACTTCTTTTTAATATTGCTTTTCTTGGTGTTGACTGTTGCATATCGGTATACACTGCACTGTAAACACGTTCACTCCCTGCTCTCTTTTATTCCTCCCACTCCTCTGACAACTGCTTTCCTCCCAGCCAGGCTCCTCTTCCTTTTGTGTCTTGTAGAAGTGACAAAAGATACCACATATTCACAATTTCAATGGCCACCTCAAATCCAGAAGATGCTGTGCTGTGTCATAGCTCTCCTCCTCATCCACAGTCTCTCACAGTCCTGCTACCTCCTCTTCTGTGAGGTTCCCTGGGCCACGGAGGGAATGACAGAGATGTCTCGATTAGGGGCGCATGCTCTCAGCCTTGGTCACAGAAGCTTCCTTTGCAGAGACTTAGCTGGTCAGAGTGCTGAAGTAAGTGCCTGCTGCGTGTCTACCACTTCTTCCTGAGTTCATCTCTTGGTCGTTGGGTTTAGCAAACTGACTAGGATTCAGTTCAGTGTAGTGTGTTTGAAGTTAATTAACTTGGGGGTTCATTGAACTCAGATCTGTTCTATGTTCATTGAGCTCTGTCTGTTCTCTGATTTTTCATCACAGTTGGGATAGAAAAAAACAGTTGGTTCTGCTTTGTTCCCTTTAAAGGACACCAGTCACGTGTGCACTCAGTCACTTGACATCATTCTACAGCACTTGGTCCTTGGCTTTGATTGCCTGGTTTTGTTTTGAGCTCCAAGCTGCTAAGCTTTCCTTCTGCTGTGACTGGTTTTCCTCTCTTTCCACCGACCACAGAAATCATTTTAATCACGAATATTGTTTCATTTCTATCTTTAAAGTTTGATTTGAGTTTTTCACTACTTCTCTTTGACTTTTTGACATGTTCCCGCTTCTTCTACCTGTTTTTTTTTTTTAAAGTATTATAGATTGTACAGGAATTGAACACAGGATGTAATATGTTCTATCGCAGAACTTATAGACCCCACCCTTCTTTTACCTTCTTGAATGTATTGACCACAGATAGAACTGCATTGTATGTCTCTCTTGCAAGTTCTATCATGTGTGTGATTTTTCAGTTCTGACTTCCTGTTTCTTTACATTCCTGATCATTGCTTTTTTGAATTGTTTTCATTTGTTTGGCTGCTACTACTTGTGAATTGTATCACCACAGGGACTAGCTGTTTTGCTATTCTTTTAAATATTTTAAAACTTTATTGAGAGATGCAGTCAGATTCTTTGGGAACAATCTAAGCTTTTCTTTTTTGTGTTTGTTTGCTTATGACAGGGTTTCTCTGTGAAACAGTCCAGGCTGTCCTGGAACTCACTCGGTAGACCAGGCTGGCCTCTAACCCACAGAGACCCACCTGCCTCTGTCTCCCAAGTGCTGGGATTAAAGGCATGTGCCACCACTGCCCAGCCAATTTAATTTTTCCTAAATGCACTTTGCAACTTTGTTCCTCAATACTAAACGAACCTTTGTCTGCTGCTAATTTTATCTTACAAGTAAGACAAAATTTGTTGTCCTAGTTTACCTAATTTTTGTCTCCTTTTCACTCTAGCTAATGAGAGAACAAACCCATCCCATTATAAGCTCCAGTTGTGGCTTTTTGATCCTTTGGAGGCATTCCTCCCTTCCCTTGGGTGGTTTTCTTCTGGGGTATCTGATTCATAGCCTAGGATGCATTAATACAGTCTGTGAATCTCCAGAGCACCCTCTAAGTAGTTGGCTTCCTTTGGCTATTATGACCTACGAAATCTATCTTATTGTTGCTGTAACGTCAAAGTGTGTCCCATTCTCTTCCCCAGTTCCCCTCACTGTGTCCCTTTGCTGTGACTGTAAAGGCCATAAATGGACATCAAAAGAACCCTCTTCATTTGTCCCTGTCGGGGATTAGTGGTTTCCACTGTCTGATGTCCACTGTCTGGCAACTATCTGATGTATTTTGTTCAGTCCTTTGGTTCCATGAGATCACCGGGTATGTCTGTTCCCAGATATTCCACTCTGGCTGGAATCTACAGGTTAGCATTTCATAGTCTTGCACACTCAATAGATCCTCATACAGACAGATCTTCCATGCAGGAAATGACTGTTGAAGGCTTTCTAGACTAAAGGTTTAAACATACAGTGTAAGAAACCAACCCTGATAAACACGAAAGGGAGAGTTGGGGGTCACTGTAGCTCATATGGTAGAATCTAAATAATTGTTCCTTGTGTAATTGATAGAGGAATAAAATGACATTAAGATCACATGAACAGTTACCAGATCATCTCAAAAGTCAGTGGGAAACCCAGATACTAGGAGCTCTCTGCCCTTATTCTAGGAGTCAGACTTCCCATGTGTTAGCTTTCACTTACAGTGGGAAGGAGGGGCTGAGTTAAGTGCTTTTATTGATTTCCTTGCCTTTGCATGAAAGACAATGAGAGGGGAAAATAAACAAATGGAAGCAAATTAACAGAAACAGGCCTGAGGCTGCGATGTGTTAAATTCACAGCAGGATTGATGCTCCCTTTTAATAGAGTTTTTTTTATTATTATTAGCATTTTCAAGAATAAATGTTAATTTTACAAAATTTAGCATCTCTTCCCCACTTGAAAGCCACGAGAGAAGGTACCCAGACTTGTGATATTTGCTAAATTCTGCCCATTTGTGTTACGTGTGTCCCAAAGCTTCCCTCTCTGGACCAGTGAACTTCACATCATTCAGACGGAAAAGAATCTTCCTATTACCTTTTTTTTATTCAGGTTGAAACACTACACCCCTGGACCTTAAAATTAGACTGGACAAAGGCTGAGAGGAGCTGCATTTGTAAATAGGTCTGTTGGGACCGCCGGGGAATAAGCAGCATATCAATTATTTATACTCCTACTTATATTATTTGGATTTTCACAATGAACCCAAATGCAGTGGCCCCTGGGCACTCAAACCCAGGGAAAGGAAATGATTTTTTGACCAACAATGCTAACTACACAAAGACAGTCTGCAATGAAAATGGTGAAGGCCAAACTGCCGGCCAGGAGGGTGGTGCACTGGAAAAGAATGTGTTCGAGATGTTTTCCCTACATACACACACGGCTAGCATGAACGAGAGACCACACAGCCAAGGAGACACATCGTCAAGAAGAGGAGGCAGGGGAAAGGAGACAGCTTGACCTTTAGAGCAGACTCACACCTGTTTGATTGTCTAGATACCCTTCCCTGAGTCCGACTCTAGACTGGATTCCAGTCTGGATTATGTACATCTAGAAAAGACTTGAGATGGTAGGCGGTGTTGGGTGTGACAGGAGTTTAGTTTTGTTCCTGCAATTGCACAAGATTTTCAGTCATTCATTACCAGGTTGCACTTCGGCCAGTTCTCTAAAACTTTCTGAGACCCCAGGTTCTCTTGGATCAGTGACACCTGCTCTGGGAATGGAGGACTTTTGACGTCAGGGTTACAAACATCCAAAGCCAAACAGGTCCCATGAAACCTTTCTAAAAATTTCCATAAATATCTTGTGGTGCATAAGTCTCTTGATGCTGATAGAACCAAAGGTGACCTGGGTAAGTATAAGTCAGAAGAGAGGGGGACATCAGCTCTGACCTGTGATCAGGGCTAAACCCCAATGCCAGATTAGCTTTACTCTACTGTGATGAAACCCCGAGACCAAAAGCAACTTGGGGAGGAAAGGGTTTATTTCATTTATGCTTCCACATCATAGTTTATCATCAAAGTCATTGGGAGCAGAAATTCAAGCAAGACAGAAACCTGGAGGCAGGAGAAGATGAAGAAGACATGGAGGAGAGCTGCTTACAGGCTTGACCCCCGTGTCTGGCTCAGCCCACTTTCTTATAGCCTCCAAGACCACCAGGCCAGGGATGGCACTACTCACAGCACACTGGGTCCTCCTACATAAATTACAAATTAAGACAATGGCCTATCGGCTTGCCTTAAGTTGAACTGATGGAGAGAATTTCTCCATTGATGTTCCTTCCTCTCAGATGATTTTAGGTTGAGAAAAGGTCACAGAAAATCAGCTAGCACATGTCCCAAGAATATTGTAAGTGCCACTGCCACAGTGACAAGCATATAAGAAGCATCTGCTAGGCTTTTCTCAATTAGTAGGGTGGACAGTAAGTACAAAGAGTTCGGTCAGAGTCTGTGAGAGAAGAGGCCCTGGGAGGGAGTCAGAGTCTGTTTACAGATCGCAAAACTAAACTGTTTGGCATGACTGAACAGCAATCCTCAAACTGTTGGCCTCAAGAGCTTGTTTCATTCTTTAAAGTGTATCTTGAATTGCTATGTGAGTTATGTTCAGACATATTTACCTTATAAGAAATGAATACTTTCTTGAAAAGTATTTCTCATACATTAACATAATAATGAATCCATTACATGGTTGTATAGATGACATTTTTAAAGTAACTATATTTTCTTAAACAAAATGAGTTATTTTTATCATGTCTAAATATCTTTATGGTGGCTTAATAAAGACAGCAATATTATTATATCTACTACAGCATTGAGTAATAATTAAACATCACATAGTCTCTAGAAAACTGTCTATAAGAAAATAAGAATGGAAAAAGAGAAGCCCATGCCAACACGATTAAGAAAACAATTGATTTGACTTGTGGAGCATTTGATGAGGGTACTGGGGACTAGCAGAGATTCTCGTGGAGATGCCCAGAGAACTCCTAATCTAATTCAAGGGATAGTGCAGGGATCCAAAGGAAGAGAGGATACCAGAGAAGTGGATGTGGGACTTGGTTCTGATGGTCAGTATTTACCAACTTCCTGTGTCATGAAACACTACCCTGAGCGAGACTAGGAATAATGTTTCTGGAAGAGAAGCTTTGCGTCAAAAACATTTGGAGAAAGATTTACCCTTGGTCCCCCCACTCAGAAATCACAGAGCCTGTTCAAGGTTTCTGGGATCCTAAGATTTAAAATTAATCCATATAAACTGATATACCCAAGCTCTCTTGATCCAAGTAAACGTCATTCATTATACCTTTTCATGGTTCCCCAGAGGATGTTTGCTTAGACTTGGAAAGCCTTCAGCCCTTAGAGGTGTAGGGATAATGCAACTATGGAAATCTCTCTGGGTATTGTGGCATTAACTTTAAGAATAGAAAGTTCAGAAGGAATAGAATTGACTTAAAAGCTGGCAAACAATTTTTTTAAAAAAAGGTTATGAGGAGATTGGTCTTGGAAGTATCGAGTAGCCTCAACCAGGAGTCTCTAAGTTCTTCTTAGTGTCAGAAAACATAAGAACTCTTCTTTGTTCCTTTTATTTAATCCACTGAAACCATGATTTTGTGTTTGTTTATAATATGCATGATTCTTTAGAACAGTGAAAATGTCATACATTATAGCGGTCTAGCCCATCAGAACACGCTCTCAATTTGGGACTTAGGTAACCGGATGGCCCACACATTGAGGCTTTGATTTCTGCATTACTAAAATTTGGAGCCCCAGAGGAAGAACCAGGGTGGCCACATTAAACACAGGAGAAGCCGGAAGCTTCAGAATGGCTACCTGGAACAGACACACCCATGTCTGTAGCTGAATATCAGCCAGTCACATATGTTGATTTTAGATTGCATATGAGTATAAAATATATTCCTTAAGAGTTCATGACTTATAGAAAGTGAAAATTATGCATTTCAGATGTTTTTTTAAGTCTTAAAAGTAATTTATATTATTTTGGAGTAGCATGTGTTAATTGTATTCAGTGTGAGAGTCCAATAGATTCCTAACAAATGCACTGGTTAAATCCAAGCTTCCCATATTCAGCCTTCCTTTCCCACATTGTTCTCAACATCAGTGGATCACTGCCCTGAACTCTTCTTAGGTTTCATGTGTGTGAGAGACAACGTATACTACTTGTGCTTTCATGATGGGCTTCTTTCACTTAACATGATGTCCTCCAGTCCTTTTCATGTATGATTGACATGATTTCATTCTCCCCATGGCTGCATAGTACCCCATTGTGAGTGTGTCTGTGTATGTGATCTTTGTATATCTTATGATGCTCACTAAGGCTGATTACATATCTCAATGTCTGAGAATTGTGGCACCATAAATATGGACTTCCCTATCTCTTTGCCATGCTGATTTCATTTCCTTCGGATATACACCTAGAGAGGAGATATCCGGGTTATTTAGTGTATTAGTTTCTGAGAGCATCCTCACAGCCATCCACACAACAGCACAGAGATGATGCCCAACATTCTTCCAGAGCCCACACAGTCACATCTCTGAGTACACAAGGGTCTAAGAGTTGAGCAGAGTAGGTGCATAGACTTAAATCACACCCTTTAAAAGTTGCACTAAGAACTTGAAAAGATTTGTCATTGCACGGGGAGTCTAAAGTCTAAATTCTAGCATTTATGGTTTGTTCACAGCATGGCGAGTCAATATGTAATGTCCCATTCACTACATGAAAAATTTCTGTTGCAAGCATTGCTTCCAATAACATCTACTTTAAATAGGCACACAGGAGAATAAATAAGAACCCAAAGCCGCCACCTTTGCTTTCCCTTTAGTTACAGACAACCACACTATTTCCGTTCCTGGGATTAATTTAAATTTAGAGTGTAGGTCTTATGAAAATGTTATTTTGAGTGTCCTTCCCTGTGTCGACAGAAGAACAGATACACATATTTCGGATTGACATACACCAGTCAATGGGATCACTGAGTTAGTAGATAAGTCTCTCTCTCTCTCTCTCTCTCTCTCTGTCCTCTCTCTCCTCTCTCTCTCTCTCTCCTCTCCTCTCCTCTCTCCTCCTCTCTCTCTCTCTCTCTCTCTCTCTGCAGCCTTGGTAGAAAATACCCAGCTGATTTCCAGTGGGTATTTGTACCACTAAGTGTATTTGTAACCACTAAGTTTGTAAGTTCCTGAGTCCACACATCTTCATCAGTTCCTGGTACTTGCCTCCTTCTAGATGACAGCATTTGGGTAGACGGGTAACAACATCTCATGATGCTGACATCTGAAAGGATTTTGCACATTAAATGTCTTATGGAGACCCATGTACAGTATTCCTGGTGTGGCCTAGAACCAAATCAATATATAATGTTTAGTTTTGTTCCACTGTAAAGGATCACGTGACTTTATGGTCCATCTTCACACTAATAAAATATAAATGTATTCTGGATCACAATTTAAAATTCAAACAAAATCACAGCAGCACATGAAGAATGACAGCCAGCTTTGGCCTCCACATGCATATACACACACTTGTACCCCACACCAAGCAAATAGAGTAAGGCCTATTCTTTCTACGTAAAATTAAAGTGTTTATGTCTGACAGTACACACCTAAAGCACAGTGAAAACTCAGTAGGACCGAGTTCAAGTTGAGAGTTCCAGCCATCTGGTTCATGCTGTTCCTTGCCTGAGACAAGGAAGCCGAGAGCCACAGAGGGATTTGTTGCACTGTGGTCGTGGGAAATAGAGAACCCTGTGGCAAAGCAAACACTGAGATGTGGGTTTCACAAATACGTCTCCAATTCTCCTGTAGGCTCCAAAAATGTGAGTCTAGGGGTCTGCTGCAATTAACTTGACCTTGAGTTTGTTGAAGTTGGACATGTTCTATTGTTTTATCCGAGTAAGATGATGGAACTTGAAGTTAGAAGTCTTTGGGCTAAAATCCCTAAAGGGGTAACTAGACAGTGGTTAGAAGGGCCCTTGTCAGTTCTTGTGTGTGATATGGATAGTCTCCCCACTCTGAGCACCTCGTGGGGCACTGGGGGCCTTCCGAGCTCCCAGGCTCTCCTCAGGTCTCTGGAGCCTGAAGCAAGACCTGGTGAGCACAATGCCAATCATTGCAACATAAAGTCAGTGAGCTATAGGCTTGGTTGAAATATCCTGCCTTAATGAGCAAGGCGTGAGAACAACGGAGGATGGTTTCTGATTGTAACCTCCGGTCTCCGTGTGCGTGCACAAATGCGCGTGCGCACTCTCACACACATGGAAATACCAAAAGAAAGAAAGAAGAGAGAAGAGGAAGAATCCCACGTGCGAGAGAAAGAGGTGAAGGAAAACACTGGGACGGAGGGGGGGTACGCTCTGAGAGAGAGTCACATTACCCGACCTGGTTAGCCAGGAGTGACCCGGATCCATTGTGCACACCTGGGTTTGGTGGGAGGGTTTCCGATGCCATGGCAGGAGAAGCCTCTGTCCTTTCAAAGACAGACTCTCTGAGCATCTGCTTGGCAGTGCTGCCAGAAGCTGCAATGAGAGACGTCGGTTTCATTTATAGCTTTGACTGACATGACTAAGCAGTCCACCGTGCTAAGTTTAACTGTTTCCTTGTTGGGACATTCCCTTAACACAAAATGCCTCGCTAAACAGCTTTTGAGGTCATATTTTTTTTCCAAATACACAAAACAATATTTATCTTCACAAGATTCATATGACCCCGGCATATTCTTTACACAAACACATACTGAAGGCAAACTGCTCCCGTTGCTCGGCAGGGTGGTGCACGGGAGACGGGTCCGTGAAAAGCCTGGGAAGCCCCGAAACTTCAAAGACGGATAAGAAGACTTATTCTATGCAAAGGGTTGGATGTTGGCTATCTCTCCAGCATTCAGGGGCTTAACTGGGGGCTTCAAAAATGCACCTTAGGGTTTGAAGAGAACACCAGATAGGACCCCCAAAGAGCAGGGCTGCGTTGGGAACCTGGAAGGGATTCAGGCCAGGATCCAGACAAGACAGATCCATGCTATAAACTAAGTTTTCCATTTTCCTCCTTTTAACACACTGTGCTTTCCTATTGCCTTTCAGAATTGGTGTGCTGGCTAGCTTTCTGTCAACTTGACACAAGCTAGAGTCGTTGGCGAGCGCAGAGTCTCATTTGAGAAAGTGCCTCCATAGAAAAGACTATAGGGCATTATTCTAATGCAGGAGGGCCCAGTGCATTGTGGGCGGCGCTATCCCTGGGCTTGTGGTCCTGGGTTCTAGGAGAAAGCAGGCTAAGCAAACTATAAACCAGCTCATAGGCAGCATCCCTGCATGGCCTCTGTATCAGCTTCTGCGTCCAGGTTCCTGCCCTGACTCCCTTCAGAGATGGACTCTTACGTGGAAGTGCAAGCCAAATAACCCCTTTCCTCCCGAGTTGCTTTGGGCCATTCTGTTTCCTCGCAGCAGTGGTAACCCTGACTAAGGCAGTTGGCAAAGGAACACCTGCCAAATCACCAGCAGTCCCCACATGTAAGCCCTCCCAGCATAGAGAGAATAGACCATAATATAATGAAAATTATCTGTCTACTGTCAGAAAGTCCCACCCAAGAGTATGGTAGCTGGACATCCTCCCTGACGTTGCCATTTAGTCTTCAAACCATACTTCTTTCTTGAAGACTCTTTCTCCTTTGGGAAGGGAACTGTGAGTAACCAAAGATCGGCGCTGTGACGGATGTCAGTATTCTGTCACAGTGGGCAGGCAGACCTCTTGTTCCCTATGAGTCCCTCCTCCCCCAGCCTTGCCTGCCAGCCAGTATTGTTTTTCACCTCCTTTGGAATCTTCGGCACCCAAGGCAGAGTCACACTCTTTCCTGATACAAACACAGGAGAGCAATCCTTGTATCCCCGTGTCTGTCAGTGCCAAAGGAGGGAAGTTAAACCTTGAAGGAGGTTGAGGTTGAAGCCCTGGAAAGCGACTCTTTGCTCTCTGTGACTTGTATTTGAATGCTGTCTTCAGGTTGCAACTTGGCAGCACGGAGGTGTTTTAACACAAGTTATTTGAAGCAATAAAGAAGGCAGCTTGCCACTTTTATATAAGTAATAGAAGTCTTTTTACAAGGCAAGCAAGAAAAAAAAATAACGGCATTATTAGTTTGGAGATTCTTATTGGACTCAACTGAAAGAAATAAAAATCCATTTTTCAAGGGCAAAATCTGCAAGAGAGTTCTGCACACAGATAGCCTCAAGACAAAGCTGCTGAGAAGATGGGAGACAGACGAGGAAGGCTGGTTCCCATGCCTGGTGAATGAGTTCACAGTGAACAATTCAAGTGACTCAGGTCCCGAGCGTTTGCAAGAAGCATTTCTATTGTGCTAAGCCCTAGCAAATAAATTGTGAAATCAAAGAAGAACAAAAGACAGGAAACACTGTTGCCACTTGCAGAGGAGACTAAAAGACACACAAGCAAGTGGAGAACGGAAGTGAGAGGTGCTAAGCTTGGCGGTCATATGGAGAGAGGCGTTGCTGTGGAGATCCTTCTGATGCCGGTGTGATTTCCACCTCATATCTGTGTGAACTGAATGAATGACGTCCTTTCTCTGAGTTTCCAACAAGAACACAGAGAGCTGGAGAGAGAGGGCTCAGCCGTGGAGAGCCATGGCTGCTCTTCCTGAGGACTTGGATTTGATTCCCAGCACCCAGATAGTAACTCATGAATCCACTGTAACTCCAGTTCCAGGGAATCTGATGTCGTCTTCTGACTGGCCCCAGACACGCAAAACACCCATGCACATAAAATAAGAATGTCTTTTAAAATAAGAACATAAGCCTAACCAGTTACAAAAATCAATCACGTGAGCTATTTGCATGCACAGTACCTCCTGCCTCGCCCGGCCTACTGTAAGCCGTGTGTAAATTCTTGTTCTCCCACTCTCTGGTTACCTGGGTGTGGAACTATCCCTCCTCAGGCTCACTTAGCATTACCATCCAGTCAGGGGTGAAAGAGAGGCAGAAGAAAGAGGAAGTTCCTCACCGAGGTTTCATTGTCAGAGCCAAGGCTGTGAAACAAAGAAGCAGCTGAGCTTTCTGCTTTTGAACCTGTGGTTGGCTTTCTGTTGTCAAGCAGCACGAGGCCCTGCTGCCCGACATTGTAAGCAGGCACCCAAATGCCACAAGTAATACGGAAGAATAAGATACCTGCATTCACGTTGGGCGTTTAATGCTGGCTTCTAAGCTTTTATAAGGCAATAAAAATACTTTTGTATTTTTCTCTTTGTAGAAATAAATGCTTTGACCACCACCTTCACATTTTGTTTTCCTTACTAAGAGTACAGTTCAAGAAGCTTTCCAGTGACATGGGCCGGGGGGGAGCAGATGAAGCAATGCTAGAGCCTTCCCAGAGAGGGCCTGAGCCTGGCTATAGGAAGGAGGGTTCCTAAAGTGATGGGCGGGGCTCCGGAGTCCTGTGATGCCTCAGATACAGGGTCCTTCTGGGCTAGCTTACTTGAAGTTAGCAGGAATGGGCAAGGACAGAAGAGTTTGCTTTCTAGAAAGGAGGAGGAGTGAATCAAGGGTGGAGAGAGGGGAGGTTGGGGGAAAGGACTGGGAGGAGAGGAAAGAGGGAGGGAAAATTGTGATCAGGTTAAGGGAAATTTAACTAATTAATTTAAAATAAATAAATAATGAGTTTGCCTTCTGAAATGGTTGCCAAAATGAAAGAAACAAAGTAACCAAAAAGGGGTTCCCACATAATTTACCATGAGGTTCATGGGTGATATGTCCCCGAGGACACCCGTGATGGTGATGGGGTGGAGGTGTACCTAACCGCTTTACCTACTTGGTTGTGTGTAGACCAGGTATGCGCAGAGCGCTGCAGGGCAGCTATTCTGGCACCAGTCATAGAGATGAGGAAGTTCTAGTGGGAATGGAAGGAATCAAGAAGGAAAATACACTTACCACCTTGAGGGAAGGATCCAAGCCACGTAGGAAACATGCCTAGGACCTTGTATTTTGCATTTGTAAAACACAAATCAACTTGAAATTCCAATAAAATAACTTCTTTTTTAAAAAAATTCTAGATTCACTTGGGTATTTTCTGTATATGGGCATTTTGCTTGCATGCAGGCATGTGCACTTTGTGTATACCTGGTACCAAGGAGGTCAGAAGAAGGTATTGGATCCCCTTGGAATTGGAGTTACACATGGTAACTAGACACCACGTGGATGCCGGGGATCAAACTGAAACTTTCTCAGCCAATGCTCTTAACCTCTGAACCGTCTCTCCAGCTTCTCGATTCTGCAATAGCCTACAGCCACCGTTATAGACTAAGGCAACATCACCCCTCCCTTGTATCAGCAGTGATCTGATGGCTTCCCTCTGTGGTTTCTGCTGCTTGGAAGGAAAAATAAAAAGACAAAACAAAACAAAAACCACGTACATTTTGCAAAACAGTCCTTTTGAGACACAGGTCCCGCCTCTTGCCTTTCTCTTCTTTGCCCAGGATAAAACAATACTGATTTCCATATATTTCAGGCCACGTATAGCCTATAACATTTAATATCTGCACACATTGTTCTCTGGAATGTGAGTTTTCTACTCTCATCCGTCTCCTCTTTGTGAGCTTACTTGGCCTTGCTTTCCTCGCTTGTGAAAAGATCTAGATGCCTGTGTCAGACTGTTGATTTAAAGACGACAGGAAATGATGGCGCGTGGCCCAGCTATCCCTACAGAGTGGCGGGGATGTTCTACAAAGGTTCAGGGATGAAGGCAGAACTAGAGAGCCCATGGGAGACGGGTGAGCGGACAATGACTGAGGGTAGATGGGCCGATGGCCAGCCACACGGAAACACGCCATAGGTTACCCGAAATAGAAGAGGGCGTAACTGAACGTTCATCCAACGATCTCTTTCAAAATTATAGTTCAAAGCACTTCGAATGCAGAATCAAACAAATATGAATCGTCGTATGTAAATGTGAAGGGACACAATACCTAACTTCAAATAACTTCATGTAAGTAAGCTCTCATGCATGATGTGATTATTGTGATCATTTCTACTGCTTGTCAACCTAACCTTAGGTAGAATCACTTCAGAGTCAAATCTCTGGACAAGCCTGGGAGAGATCAACTAGACGGGGCTAACTGAAGGCAGGAAAACCTTCCTTGACTGTGGATGCCATTATTCCAGAGTCGGGGTTCTAGAATGAATAAGAAGGATATAGAAATCTGAGCATTAGCATTCATATCTATGTACCCGTCTATCTATCTATATGTCTGTCTATCTGTCTGTGTACCTATCTACCTGCTTACTTACCTGTATCTATTTATCTACCCACCCACCCACCCACCCACCCATCCATCCATCCATCCATCCACCCACCCACCCACCCACTCCTCCCATCTATCTATCTATCTATCTATCTATCTATCTATCTATCTATCTATCTATCTATCTACTTCCTGACTGTGAACACAATGTAACCAGCTACCCAAGCTCCTGCCATGATGACTTGCCTAGTCATGGTCTACTGTAACCTCAACCTTTAAGCCCAAATAACCCCTTCCTTCTTCCCTCACTTCTTTCAGAGTATTTCATCCCAACAGAATACATAGCTAATATAGTCATGCAACAGATGTTCATTGAGTACCTATTTGGTTCTAGGCATTGTACATACAGTGAGATAAAGCGCCATGCAACACCACCTGAATCTTCCACTGTATTGACTATGGGAGAAGGTACAAGGAGCAAAGCAAATAACATACATACTTAGACAGGCTGAAACAGTAACAGGAGACCGGATACCCAGGATTGCAAGCATACAAAGATGGAACGACCATGTAAGGCTGGACCTATCCGCCATGGTCTTTCAGTCCACACCCAGGTTCTCAAGAAGCATGACCACATCCCTGCAGTCTCAGCATCCCTTCCTGAACTCAATTTTGTTCCTCTTAAAACTGCACATTTAACTGTGGCATGCATGTGGCCGAGGTGGTGCTGGGGTGCCAAGGTCTCTCATTCTGTTATAGTCTGAGTCCTGAGAGCCCTGAGAAGAGCTGACCTCAATGCCTCCCGACCAGTGGAAAATTGGGGTCACTCCTTGCTCTATTGTGTTACATTAGCTGTGCAGTGGTTTTACGGCTTCACGGAAGTGCAGCAGATGGAGTCGCTGACCTTGGATGCTGACAAGCTAAAAAATAAAAATATTCTCCAGGCTACATGTGCTATCTAGCTAATAATGCCATAGCCAAAGACCAGACCTGGGCCACCATGCGGAAGTGACAACAGTACATTAGCCCAAATGCAATGATGAAATCTTTTGTAAAGCACTGCAGACCCAGCTTTGTAGGTGTCTAAGCCATGTAGAAAACATGCTTATGACCTTTTACATTGCATTTGTAAAACAGGTACGGGCTTATTCCTGTGACATAACAACATTCTAATTTTTACTGGGATTTGTTTTATTATTTTAGGTGTGTTGGTGTTTTCCTGCATGTATGTATGTGCACCTTGTGCACACCTGGTACCCTAGATGGTCAGAAGAGGGCATTGCTTCCCCCTTGGAAATGGAGTTACACATGGTAGCTAGGCACCACGTGCATTCTGGGAATCAGATTCAGATCTTCTTGGCCAATGCTCTTAACCTCTGAGCCGTGTCTCCAAGCTCTCACTACTTAATGTGTGCCCACTTCTGTGTGTTTCCCACAGCCATCACTACAGATCAGGCCAACATCATTTCTCCCTTATATTGCTTCCGTAGGAACTTGCTGGCTTTGCTTGGTAGTTTCAGCTGCTCTAAAACAAAACAAAAAAAACTTAAGGTTTGCAAAACAGCTCCACCTCTTGCCTTTCTTTTATTTGCCCAGGACAAAGCAGTCCTGATTTCCATGTGTCTCTGCTCAAATAAAGCATATAACATTTCAGAGCCATGCGTTTGCATATATTATACTTGTTATTTGGAATTTCTTTCCTCCTTTGAGCTGACCACCTCATAGTCACCAGTTTCTCGTCATGATGGTCAACTTTGACCTTTGGTATCCTTGAATTCTCTAAGGCTGGAATGCCTCCTCATAATAACCTGACTTTCTCCAGTTACTATGTGTGGTATGTGTGTTTCTTTACAAATGTGTGTAAAGAAATAAATGTGACTCCGTCAAGAAGACAGAAGCAAAGTTGAATCCTAGAACCCAGACCACAGATGTGTCTTCTCCAACTATCACAGAGTCAGCCTCGTCTACATGTGACGTGCACCCATCCATACTCATGGCAGATATGTGGGAGGAAGGATGGAGTCTGCCCTGAGCCCCTGCTACTTTGTGAGCTTTTCTTTCCCAGGTGTATCCACACTTGGAGCTCATAACTAAATGGGGTCCTTGCTACTCATTGCTCACCCTCTGTTCTCCACCTCACCACTGTGTCTTCTATTTGAACTTAGCTCCCTTGGGGAAATCATTGGCTCTTAGCTAGTAGGTAGAATAGGCCCCAGGCACCAGACTGTCTGTGTCGTTGTTACAGTAAATGCATTACGGTCAAAATCTAAGAAGTTCGTGGGAAGTAGGCATCTTCTACAGTGTCTGTCACAGAAAGGACCTAAAGACTGTTTAGCTTGCGATCCTATTTCATAGATATTTTCCCAGTCTTTTTGACTTCCATCTTCCCTTTCTTCCTGTATTATTCCTTCCTTCTCTCCATCATTCCTTCCTTCATTTACTTTCCTTCCTTCCTCCAGCCCCTACGGGTTTCGAGAAGTAGACCCAAAATAGAGAGCTTCACCACAGAGAAGCGAGTCAGACAGGAAATTCTTCTCTAACCAAATTTGATTGAGCCCAGACATTGGACAGTCGCAAAGTGGCTTCTTGGCTCCTCTTGTCATTGTTTCAGCCATTTCAAGACGTGTGTCCTGGGAATACAGATTGATCGGTCCAGGTTTATGTAAAACACTTGTTAGCTACTGAACAACTTGTTCCCTTGTTGAGTGGCAGTTATACTTAAGGGATAAATCAAGTAATAAGTCGGAAGTCAACGTGAGCAGAGTCCCATCTCACACAGTTGAGTACCCTCGCATAAGACTTGACCTTTGACATGTTCACTAGAGTCTCAAGGCCTCCTGGACTTGGATGTGGGCATGAACTCCAGGATTTATAGCTGTGTCATGTTTGATATTGATGACATCATTTTTGACAGTGATGATGTCATCTTATGACATGACAGTTTGGAACTGGACCCAGGAAAAGCCAGTCAGAAAAGAAGCCAGTTAAACATTTGTTAGGCGTTTTCCTTGTTGTGAGCCTTTGTTCTCATCTTGTACATATTTGCTAGGGCTTCCTCCAAATGCCTTGTGGAGTAAGAAAACCCAGAAGAGTTTCAACTCTCCCACCAAAAAGGATCAACATGGCAACTGTCAGTCTTCATGCCAGTCCCTCCGATCCTTACAAATCTCATTCTCTTGTGTCTTCAGCATCCCGTCTCCTGCATGTCATTTTTCAGTTAGAACACTTAAGCGAGGTCTTCCAGGATCTGGTGACTTGCCCAGCATCGAAGGGCAAGGGTTGGTCTGGTATAGTCTGTGATTGCATGCCAGGTGATCTGAATTCCTGACATTCTGGAACTGTTGTACACAACTCTGGGAGGCAGGGACAAGAGCCCTCACTTTTTACAAAAGATCATTTTAATGAGCCAGAGCTGATTTTTATGTTCAGACTCTATTCTTCCTGTTACAAGCAATCAATCTCATTACGCTACATCCACAGCCAGTGCTCAGGACTCTTTTCATACACCCGAGATTTGCCTCCATTTCTCTTGTGATTTCTGCCTCCCAGGCTTTTTGCCTCTCCCTCTGATTAGGAAGGCTCTTTCTGCTAAGTCTCAAATTCTGACAGGTCTGCGTTTTGATTATCCTTCATTTTCAGTTTTCTTTTAACTTTCGTCAAGCCTAGGCACATAACTCCCCCTTCATCGTGTAACCACCACCTGGCAGTAATTCATGCAGCCTCGCTGGCTGCCCCCACTGTGAGATCACACACTTATTTTACCCAGGTGGCATCCACCCCTCCCCTCCCACCTTAACACCCGGGGTATTGGTCAGGACACGTGACATTAATTTGCAGAAAAGCACCTGAGAGAGCAGAAGCAGAAGCACGAGCGAGTGGGGCTTCTCCCTGGAGGGGAGAAATGTCTCCGAGAAAGCAAGGTCATAGATGATGCAGCTGAGCCCAGGAAGGCTTCCTGGACGCTCTTGATGTCTGCCCCTCTCTGCGTGAAAACTTGCTACTTTTTCCACGAAGAGCTATATGTCTTTGGTGTTATTGTCCACACAGAAATAGAGTGGTTGCTTCCAATTTCCAGATAAACATAGGAAAATCTGATGGCCTCCAGAAATGGATGACTTTGATCTTAAAATCAGTCTGGAGCCATCAGGACCTTCATCTCAGCTACTCAGGACACTGAGGATGACAAATTCAGGAGCTTCCTGGGCTACAGAGTCAATGCACAGCCAGCCTTGTGGTGGCATTTCAGCTGTATTTTAATAAATAAAGCCTGCCTGAAGATCTGAGAGCAAAACAGTCCCACTGGTCAGTCTTACAGACCAGGTTATGGTAACACACACCTTTAATCCCTGTAGCCATAATGACATGCACCTTTAATCCCAGTAGCCACACTAGTTGCCATAGAAACCTGGCGGTGCGTGCCTTTAATCACGGTGGTGTACACCTTTAATCCCAGCCCTAGAGAGGATTATAAAACGGGAGGAAACAGCTCTCAGCACACAGTCTCATTCTGAGATTCCAGGAGGCAGGATCGCCATTTTAGACTGGGGTCAAGGTAAGAGCCAGTGGCCAGCTGTTTTGCTTTTCGGATCTTCGGGTTGAACCCCAATTCTGAACCTGAGTTTTATTAGCCATGCTTCACACCCTGGGTATCTTAGAGAGTCCCTGCCTCGATCACAATAACAATAATAATACAAAATGGATCAAGATGCAGCTCAGAGGTATTCCGCCTGGCCTCTGGGTCTGTTCTCTAGAACCCTAAGGAAGGGAGGGAAGCAAAGGAAGTGAAAAGGAGAGGAAGATCGTTATAAACTCACTAGACCGAATTAGCTGGCTACAGTCGCCTTATTAAGCTGTCCATTTCCTGGGAAACATGCTGACAAGGTGAAGGGCGAGCCCAGAACCAGAGATCTGAAGGCCATAGTGAGAATTGTCAGTAATTATAAGGCAGGTTGGCAGGTGAGAGCCATGAGGCAGGGGCACATTTATCTGTCCAGTGTGGTCTTGGTGCCAATGCGGTTCAGGCTGGCGTGCAGTGGAAAGAAAAAGATGGCTTTTTAAATTATGCCTACCCTCAAGAGAAAGATGTCGTTCATCACGCTCTAACTAGTGTGCAGGGCAAAGCCATGAGAAAGAAATAGCCTAGGTTAGCAGAGCTCACAGGCTCTGCCAAGCTGGCTGGGAGCCCCCGTCTTCTTGCCTCCAGTGGGTGCTGGATAAACATTTTTAGTGTCTAGGATTTGAAAGTGACATTTGTTCTTAGAGAAGTCTTTTTAAGGCTGGCCAGAAAAAAAAATCTTGTGCAGAATCCAAAACACTATATATATATATATATATATATATATATATATATATATATATATATACACACACACACACACACATACTTGTAGTAGAAAAGCTTATTTTATATAAGCAAGCTGAGAACAGTGGGTAACTCTATGAACTGGAAGCAATTAAAGACTATTCTCTATATAAATATTCAGATTCAGGATACTGCTGCCCTTCTAACTGTTTCCAATAGCGATCTGGGCCATTCAAGTGGAAGCAGTTCATATGTATACAAATATTATACTTGTGTAGATATTTGACTGCATTTTGAGGGGTCCTTGATTTTTTTTCATTATTACTTTCAGCCAGTGTCTGTCCTCAAGACCTACACTTTCCTTAGCTGGACTCTGTGACTTATTCAATGGCAGCCACCGAGTGTTCTCAGGAGAAGGCCAGACCTGGATCAAAACCGCCTTTAATTTCCAAGCAGGTGGATGAGTTCTCCAGTTAACGTCTTATGTGTTCTTGCTTAGGTGACTTTACTTAAAATGGGAAATTGGATTCGGTGATCCCTAAAATGTGCTTATACTCTATTATCTTACAGTTTCCTAACCAAAAAGTATTTATTGGGGCGGCATAGTTTTCTGGAAGAAAATCTAAGAAATAGTCCTAAGGGGAAAAAATCTTATGGGGGGGAATGCAAATTTTTAGTGGGGAGGTGAGTTCTGAAAGGAAACTGGTAGAAGAAAAAAAGCCTAAATATTCAGCATTAAAAAATAGCCATGTGGCCAGGCGATGGTGGCACACGCCTTTAATCCCAGCACTCGGGAGGCAGAGGCAGGCGGATCTCTGTGAGTTCGAGACCAGCCTTGTCTACCAGAGCTAGTTCCAGGACAGGCTCCAAAGACACAGGGAAACCCTGTCTCGAAAAACAAAACAAACAAACAAACAAACAAAAATAGCCATGTGAAATCAGCTTTTCCAAAGAGGATATCATAGAGTCATCTAAAACTATGACTTTGAGATCTGTGTGAAACCTGTAACATACCTATGATGATGTACATGCTACGCTCCTGTATGCCTCTATGAAGGAAACATACCACAGCATTAGAGCAATTTCGTTAGGGCTGACAGACCAGGGTGACCCTGGCTCCCTTCTTTATTATACTTTACTTATTTATAGAAACACTGAGTAGAATCATCCCTAGTTCCTATTCTATTGCTGTGAGGAGACACCATGACTAAGGCAACTCTTATTTTTTTTTTTTTAAAAAAAAAAAAAAGCATTTAAGTTGGGGCTCGCTTACAGTTCTAGAGGGCTAGTCCGTGTTCATGTGGCAGGAAGCAGACAGACAGAGCTGGAGCAGTGGTTGAGAGCTTTAACCCTGAGCTACAGGCAGAGGGAGGAAAGAGAGGGGTAGACACTGGGCCTAGACTGGGCTTTTGAACCCTCAAAGCCCACTACATTATGACACACTTCCTCCAACAAGAACACACCTCCTAATGCCCCTCCCTCCCAGCAGTTCACCAACTGGGGACTGAGCATGCAACTATATGAGCCTATGAGGACTATCATCATTCAAACCACCACGGTGTCCTGTACTGAAAGCTTAATATTAAACAAATAAGAAGTTCAGTCAGAGAATAAAGAGATAGTGCCAATGGCAAGCACTGTATTTGCTTCAAAGAACAATCGTATATCTACTGAGGAGAAGAGCGAGTAAACATAGAGTCACAGTCAGAGCTATACTGGGGCCTGACTGAATAGACAATGAAGAGTTATGAGGAGAGCATGACACCCGAGCCTGAAGTCAGCCTGTAGTCAGCTCTCCATGGCTATTGGTTTCACATGTGAGCATCCAACCCATCACACATGGAACTTGGAGAGCTGGGGAGAGCTGTAGCCGGGAGAGTGCGTGGCATGCATGAAAACCTCAGTTTGATCCCCAGAACTCACAGAAAAAAAAAAAACAACTGGATGTGGTACCATGGTTTAAAATATAAAGATTATGGAGGCAAATACAAACCAAGGCTTAGGGCTAACTGGCCAGCTAGCCAAGGTAAATCAGGCGTCCCAGGTAAAAGTGAGAGACCCTATCTCAAAAGCCAAGGTAGCCAGCCCTTAAGGAATAAGGCTCAAGGCTAATTTCTGGTCTCCACACATGTGTGTGCACATGTGCATCTGTACTCCACACGAGTACACACACAAGGCAAATTTTTCAGAGAAAGTGATGTAATGTGCAATTCCCCTCTGTATGCTATGAATATGTCTTATTACCATTGGTTAATAAAGAAGCTGCTTTGACCTGTGGCAGGGCCGAATAGAATTAGGCAGGGAAGGCTAAACTGAATTCAGGGAGAAAGAAGGCAGAGTCAGAGAGATGCTATGTGTCTGTCGGGAGGAGACAGACGTCCTGGGAACTTACTGGCAAACCATGAGCCTCAGGGTAAAACATAAAATAATAGGAATGCGTTAATTTAAGTTGTAAGAGTTAATAAGAAGCCTAAGCTATTGGTCAATCAGTGTTGTAATTAACACAGTTTCTGTGTGATTTGGGGGGCTTAGGGTGGCCGGGAATGAATGAGCAGCCTTGGCCTACCCTTACGTAGGTGCTTACGTGTGCTATATAATCAATCTTGTGCTTGCTGCATTTATACCAAATATATACAGACTTTTCTTCTTGGTCTTATTCCCTGAACAGTCAAGTAAAATGGCTGTTTACATGCATTTGTGTTGTATTGAGTATATAAAGGCTGAATCTGGAATGTCCCTCAGTGATAGAGGATTTACCTAACATGAGGGAGACCCTGAGTCCTGAGCAGGGCAGAGGGATATTGAAACTCTCTAGAAGAAAGACTGAAGAGTCATTGTGAGTATGGTCATGTGATAGGTGCCATCTGTAGATGAGAAGCTGATTTAGACCAAGAATTTGGAAACTCTTCTATAAGGAAACGTCTGTATTTACCTTTCCTGACTATGTCACTTTGACACAAGCTAGGGTCATCTGAAAGGAGGGGACCTAACCTGAGAAAATGCCTCCATGGGATCAGACTGTAGGGCATTTTCTTACCTAGTGATTGATGGGGAAGCTCCCAGATTATTGTAGGACCGTGCTCTGGCTGGGCTGGTGGTCCTAGATTCTATAAGGAAACAGACTGAGCAAGTCAGTGAGCAGCACCTCTCCATGGTCTCTGCATCGGCTCATGTAGGTTCCTGCTCTGTTTAAATTCCTGTCCTGACTTTCTTCAGTGATGGACTACCATGTCTTGTAAACCAAATAAACAATTTCCTCCCTGATTCGGTATTTCATTGCAGCAATAGTGTACCTGTAGTGATACTTTATTCATATTTTAATAAATAAAGGTTGCCTGAAGTTCGAAAAGTAAAACAGTCACACTGATCAGCCTTTCAAATGAGGCAGCGGTGACACACACCTTTAATCCCAGTAGCCATGCTAGCCTGCTATAGAAACCAGGTGGTAATGGTGCACTCCTTTAATCCCAGCACGAGAGAGGAATATAAAATAGGGAGACAGCTCTCAGACACAGTCTCATTCTGAGATTCCTGGAGGCAGGATCGCCATTCTGGACTGAGGTAAAGGTAAGAGCAAGTGGCTAGCTGTTTTGCTTTTCTGACCTTCAGGTTGAACCTCAATTTCTGTCTCTGAGTTTTTGTTAATTGTGTTACATAACCCTAAGACATTACCTGGCACACACACACACACACACACACACACACACACACACACACGACTCTAGAGGTCATACTGTTTCTGTTCCAACCAGAAACTGCTTCTGTTATATTTAAGGTGTAATATTTAAGCAAAAGGGTTTGATCATGAATTTATAAAACTTTATCAAAACAGATGATAGAGCAGCATAAGCTCATAGGTTGCCAGTTACCAATCTCTTAAGCCAACTAAACTATTACCTAAGCCAAATATCCTGTTGGATTTTTGTGCTTGGGAAGTCTTTTCAGAAAGAATTGAAACTCTAAGAAGAGTCTGGCTGGCTTTGCTGGTCATGAGTTGAGAGTCAAATTCAAGAAAGTCATCTCAAACTGACCTTGCCTAGCAAACTGCAAGTTTGGACTTAGTGCTCTAAGCACAAGTGAGAACACTGAAAAATAAATAGTCTTGCACACCGGATGAGTGTGAAGATTCAGGACAAGTCATTTGTTCCATTGCAAGACAGAATCTGGGCAAAAAGACGAGGGAAAATACTTGTAATGAATTTAGCTCTGGGCCTGGGAGATACGTGCCTGATAAACAACGAGTAAATTATTCTCTTGTTCTGACGTATGCTAATTCCCTCGGTCTGAAGAGCTGTACATCAGACACTTATTGAGAGCCTCTTCTGTGTCAGGAGCTCTACAAGGGCTTGACAAGCCAGCTCTGCGTAAGACATGTCACGATACTGGGAGACAGTAGAGGCGTGACCATTTAGTGAACTGTCGTGGCCTAAGCTGCTACGTCATCAGGTGGAATTAGAAATCAGGGGTTCAGGATCTGGAAGGTCACTCTGTACTGAACCCTACATGTGGGGGTAGTTTTCCAGAGTAGGCTGTCTTGATCACGAGTAGGTCAAGCTGACCAGAGGTTGTGTGTGAACATTCATGGGAGCTATGACTTCAAAGCTCAGAAGTATCCAACTTGGAGGCAGTGGTTGAGGGCAGCCCTGTGTCACAGCAGCGATGTGGAACGTTAGCATGGCTGGGAACGAGAATGTCAGCTGTGGAGCAGGGAAGCTGGAGTCAGGTTCTGAGGAGGGTTAGAAAAGCATCTGAAGGATTTAAACCTTCACCTGCAAAGTGGGAAAAAAAAACTTTATGAGAACTACATTTTAGAAAGAGCAGCAAATAATTCACATAATGGTCCTTTAGTGATGTCTAAATAGTATTGGATTTTTAGATTTTATTTATGTGTATGTGTGTTTGCATATGTATTCCAGTGCCCAAGGAGGCTGGAGAAACAGGCAGTTGTGAGCCAGCCAACATGGGTGTTTGGCTGGGAATTGAACTTGGGTCCTCTGGCAGAACAGCATGAGCTCTTCAACACTAATGCATTTCTGCAGTCCCATCAGTGGGTTTTATTAAAAACTATGTGGCTTTGTTTTTCTTTTTTTAGGCGTAGACCTAGTTATGGTTTGAGGGCAGATCTACACTCAGGGAAAAGGGTAGCTATACAATAAACCTATGAAAGCTGTGGCTGAGGAAGTTGAGGGAGGGGTTGCTAACTTACACTCTGCTTTCCCTTCCCACTCTGCCTACTCCAGTCTTGCAAACATGGTCCTACCCAAAAGCTGTAGAATCTGATTCTTTCTCATGGACTCCTCTGCTTTCCCCGGAAGTTATAGCGCTCTTCCTTTCCCGTTACAGGACACACTCTCCAGCGCCTCCACCAACCCAGATCACTGCTGATACCGGTGAGTGATGCCATCCTTTTCCTCCAGTTGCTCATCTTTGGCCAGAAGTCAATTGAAAGAGTTGGCTTGGTTCATGCTCGGGGTCATTTTGAATTTATGGTTTCCAAACGCGCCGCCCGAGTCTTGGGAGTTTTGTTGGTACCTGCAGAGCCTAGAGCAATCTAGGAGCACAGGTGCAGAGCTATACACCAGCCAAAGGCAAAACGGTAACAAATTGAGTTGCAAGCTCTTGGTTGACTTTCG